>NC_135497.1:300673653-301400987 GCF_052857255.1 Amblyomma americanum | reverse complement strand
GGAAAAACAGCAAACAAATAGTGGCACTGCATGGATTTGACAACACATACGAAAACAATTTATGTACAATATCATGGATGCATGAAGGTGGTCAATTCGTTTTTGAAGATTAATGGGTCACGTATGGTAGCAATGCAATCCGGAAGGCCATTCCAACACTTGATAGCACGTGGCAAAGCAGAAGAATTAAACGCGAGTGTTCGGCCGAATAGACGTTGGAAGCTAAGATTATTATGTAGGCGACGTGAAGTGCGCATTGGGCGTGTAAGTGGCAGTTTGGACGCGTGACGACTGTATATTAGTTTCTGTAGTAAGCAAAGAAGTGCGATATCCCTACGTGTCTGTAAACTTGTTAGCGATAAAGATAACTTGATGCTTGTTACGCTGGAATGACGGTTGTAGTCGTGAGAAATAAAACGCGCTGCACGGTTCTGAATTGCTTCGAGTGAATGAATTAAATAAGCCTGATGTGGTGACCAGATGGCTGATGCATATTCGAGTTGGGGACGGACAAATGTTAAGTATGCTAGCTTGCGGGTAGAAACAGGTGCGCTATGAAGATTTCTTATCAGGTAGCCAAGCGTGCGCGATGCTTTAGCAGTTATGCATTGAATATGTTCCGCCCAAGAAAGATTTGAAGTCAGATAAACGCCAAGGTATTTATAGGAAGACGTGCGGGATAGTGTGACACTGTTAAGGGAATAAGTGAATAGCGAGTTTGAATGCTTCCGGCTAACTGTCATGATTTTACATTTGTCAGTATTAAGTGTCATTTGCCATGATGTGCACCAGTTAGTTACACATTCAAGGTCCTGCTGAAGAATTGCATGGTCAGTGGTTGAGCGGATTTGGCGATAAATTATGCAGTCATCGGCGAACAGTCGGACCGATGATGTAAGATGCGATGGCAGGTCATTTATGAAAATTGAAAATAATAAGGGACCGAGAACACTTCCCTGAGGGACGCCAGAAGTGACGTCACTAAGGGGTGATGAAAAGTTGTTTGTTACCGTGAACTGCTTACGAAAAGATATGAAGTTCCGGATCCAGGAGACAGTTAGCGAGTCTAAATTAAGCGACGATATTTTAGCTATAAGGCGACAATGGGCAACACGGTCAAACGCTCTGGAAAAGTCAATGAATATGCAGTCAGTCTGGTAGTTTTCAACCATTTCTTGAATAAATCACTGGTAAGTTCAATTAGTTGTGTATCACAGGAAAACCCTTTTCTGAATCCGTGCTGGCGTGGGAAAAAGAAATCATTGTTCTCGAGATGGCGCGCGACGTTAGATGCAACGAAGTGTTCAAGTAACTTACATGGAACACTCGTTAGTGATATGGGGCGGTAGTTACTGTGTTTTTGTCGCCAGATTTGTAAACAGGGATTATTTTGCCAATCTTCCAGTCATAAGGAATTTCGCCGGTTGCTAAAGATTGCCTGAAAATATGACACAGAATTATACTAGAGGGATGTATGGTGTGTATGAGAATTTTTGTATTTATTCCGTCTACCCCTGAGGAAGTTGATACCTTAAGACTGTTAATTAGAGACGCTACGCCTTCTGCTGTTATATCTATTGTAGTCATGAATGGGTAATTGAGTTCTTGGGGTTGAGGTAGGTTGGAATAGTCTTCGGTAGTGAATACTGATGTGAAGTAGTCATTAAACGTGACTGGACAGTTCTCTTGGGGTATTGGACATTTGATTTCATCAAGCAATGAAATGGTGTCCGACGTGCGTGACGGGGAAATTGTTTTCCAAAATGTTGCGGGGTTATTTTTTATGAGCGATTGAAGGTCCTGTGATAAAAATTTATGTTTGGCTTCCCGGATGGCATGGCAGTATGATGCTTCACACAGTCTGTGCTCAGCATGCGCAGAATCAGTGCGCAATCGTTTCGCGGCTCTGAAAAGACGTTTTTTCTTGTTTTTCAATGCTCGTAAGGAATTGTTATACCAAGGTTTAGATATGTTGACCCGTAATGTTATTCTCGGAATGTGTTTGCGCACCAGTTTCGCTATTTTTTCTTTGAACAAAGTCCAGTTTTCGTTAACAGACCGGGATGAAAAATCACGCACAAAAATTTCGGAGAAATGCTCGAGACAACGATTAATAGCGTCAAAGTCAGCCTTCCTGTAATTTAGAATCTGTTTTGGTTGGGTGCGGCGTGAGTAATAAGGGGCATTAATCGATAACTGAAGAAGCTGATGATCACTGAACCCGTCATTATAAGATATATCACTAACCCTCTCGGGAGCAGATGATAAAATAAGGTCTAAAATATTAGCATCGCGTGTTGGAGCATTGACTAGTTGAACAAAAGAAAAGTCGAGTGTTAGCTGCATGAACTCATTAGAGGCAGATGAATGTGAACATAGGTTCAGCCAATCAATGTCTGGGTAATTAAAATCCCCAAACAAGAAAATGTCAGATTTAGGAAATCTGGTTCGAATAGCCGTGATATTGTCATGTAGGTCAGCGACAAACGTGGCAGGGGAGTCCGGGGGCCTGTAGCAGATGCCTAAGACAGTGTTACCGAGGCGGGATGCTATTGCTACCCATATGATTTCCAGTTCACATGGAATATCCACAAGGAAAGACAAAATGTTATTATTAACTGCAATTAATACTCCGCCGCCCCTTTTGCTTATTCTATCTTTTCGGTAAATTTGAAATCCGTTGCTATCAGGCAGAAGTTCCTCGTCAGCGATATCTGGACGCAACCACGTTTCCGTTAGAAGTAGTATATTACAGTTGCTATTATCAAGATATGAGCAGAGTTCGGTGCGTTTAGGAAGAAGGCTGCGTATGTTAGTGAATGTCAAATGGAGAGGTGGGCTTGGAATGCTATCTATAGGCGACTGGATCGGGTTTTTGGTAACACGTGCATTGCTTCGGCATCTTAGCTATCGTGAGACTTCTATTACTTGGTCAGTGTCAGAGTCGTACATGTATACTGAATCACCCATGCGCAGTTCGTCTACGCTGAGCTTGTAGGCCGTTTTTTTAGATTTGGCAAATTCCAAGAGCTTTTTCCTGGCGAGCCGCGTTTGTAGTGAAAAGTCCTCACGCACTGCATAATCGGTGTCTTTAAACTTCTTTCCGTTTTCGAGAATAAGTTGTTTATCCTTAAAATATGTAAGTTTTACTATGATTGGCCTGCATTTCTCAGTCTGAAACTGCCCTAGACGATGCGATCTTTCAATTTGTGTACATTGAAGATTAACCCCTAGTTTTTCGGAACAGAGATTTATAACTTTATTTTCTGCTGTCGACCATGTTTCAGACATCTCGTCCGGAATGCCAAAAAACAGCAGATTGGATCGCCTAAGTCTGTTTTCCGCGTCTTCACATCTCGATTCGATTTTTCGAAGCTGTGCGCCAATAGTACCTGACATATTCGGTCCGGACTCGGATGCTGCCGAAACCTGCTCAATCTTACGTTCCGCCATATCAACTTCGACTGTGCGAATCCTTTCAGATAGTTGCTTCAGCTCGACGTCAACACAGGCACGCCAGTGCTTAAGCGCAGTCAATTCGCTCCGAATGTCGTTTTGACCTAATTCTATTCTTTGTACCGTAGCGAGCACAGTTGACAGTACATCCTCGTTTCCGGGGTTGGGACCAGGGTTTGTCTCCACGTCGCCGCAGAGCATCAAGAGCAGGTTACTAACGCCGTGAGCGGCTTTGCCGTCAAGCAATCCTAACACATCACACAACAGCTCAGGGCACGACACCGCAAAGAAACAACGATTGCTGGATCTAACGCAACGGCAAGCGTTTAGGTAACTGACCTGGAAGAAGAGGCGAGGTGAGTGCACCATTCTGAATGCGGTGTCGTGCCCCGCAGGGGCGGCTGCTGGAGGCTGCTTATATTCCCGGTGGTCATTGTGGGAAGCAAAGACAATTCGGATGTTGGCGAGCGGCAACCGGAGCAAATGAACAATGCGAATGAGCGGACGCCTCACCTTCCGCTTTCACTTTTTTTTACCGCTATGTAGAACATCCTGTGAGCATCGGCAGCGAGCTGCGGGAAGGGGCTTGCGCAGTGCATCTCGTGCACCCTCGCTCGTGCAGCACGGGTGGGACACTCTCGACACTGTGAACAATACAGTGTGTGTGGCTGCTTTTAGTGCAGTAGCTCTACTCAATGCAAAAGTCGCTCACCGTTCCGTGGCTGATTTGACCTTGGTTTAACCTTGAGAAGCACAACATAGCAACAGAATGGCTTTGACAAGTTGACCTTGGCCGATTTGGACCAAAATCTATGTCCAACCATAACTGACCGTGCCCGACACGATGGCGACCAATGAATTTGGTTCGGGTAATTTCCAAAATTTTCGCCCGCGCCACCCCAGAAATTGACCTTGGCCGATTTGGACCAAAATCGATGTCCAACCATAATTCAGCATGCCCGACCCGATAGTGACCTCCAAATTTGGCCCGGGTCATTTCCAAAAATACGGCCCGCGCCATCCCCGAAATTTGACCTTGGCCGATTTAGACCAAAATCTATGTCCAACCATAACTGACCGTGCCCGACACGATGTTAACCCCCAAGTTTTACCCGGGCCATTGCCAAAATGCTATCGCTCGAGCTTGGGTATAACCGTGGTTAAACCCTGCCTAACTTTTTCAAAAGCTCCAGCCATTAGCGGCACATTATATACGAGCAGCAGGTATGTTAGTTGATTTAACATACGGATGGCCGTACAGAGCTGTTAATTCTTACGCGTCGAAGTGGATGTGATGTGCCACAGCTGGCGCATGATCAAGTTAATTGCAGAGATATGAGAGAGGCCTTTGCCCTGCAGTGGGCATAGTCAGGTCGATGCTACCGCTGCTGCTGATGCTGATGATATCCTAGCAGTAACCAAAACCGACGCGAAACGGGTTATGCACACATATGGCGACACTGTGCCCAAACAGGTAAGGGTCTAGTCAAGTCGTGGGGACATGGTTTGGGTCGTTTAAAGGGACACTGAGGAGAGCTCTATCAATTTTTTTTGTTAGCAAAATCTGATAGTTCGGCATTTCATGGCTTCGTTGCTGCTTGTCCGGGCGCGAAAGATGCATTTATTTGAAAGCAGTTTGAATTCGAAGACGAAGAAGTTTTTCCCGCCGCTCTGATTCAAACTCAGGAAACTCTTATGACGCCACGGCAACTCTTATGACGTCTCAGAACGGAGTGACGTGACACGTGACGTAAACGCAGACTCCGTGATTTCTGACGGCTAGCGGTGCGGTGCGCAACCTTCCTTTGCCAGCCTCAGAGATTCACGACTTCCATGAAGTAAGGAAAATTCCTCCAAGGTGGCGCCTCTTGTCCTAGGAAGTCATCACGCTTGTACTTGCGAGATTGGCCTGTGGCGGCGATACCTGTATTTTGGTTCTTGCTTTTTCTACATTACAAGAGCTTTGTTTTCAGTAAGAGTGGCGTTTTTGTGATCAGGAACTGCTATTCTATCGATACAAGTCAACTTCAATTTCTCCTCAGTGTCCCTTTAAGAGTGCTTACGCCGCAGCGAGTGGGAAACGACTGAAAAACAATTCATTGACGGTCCCAGCTAATTCAATGGCTTATGCTGGTCGTTGCAGACACGGTAGCCCTGGACAATCCGAACGTAGTGGACCTGCGGTCGGACACTGACCAAGCGGACACCCGAGATGCGTCAGGCTATGAGAGACGCTGAGGTGGGGGACGACGTCTACAAGGAGGACCCTACCGTCAACGGTAAGCAGGGTGAAACGCACAGGGGTAAAATACTAATGCGATGGCATTAGAGGCCCTGTCCTGTTCTCGAGAAAAACCGGCGTACGTCCGCCCGTCCGGGTAACGAAAAAACAGGTCGTCAACCTGCCATGCTGGGCAGGTGGCAACCTAGCCACCATGGAAGGTGACCATGAAATTAATTCAAATGAATTCAATGCACATGCTGCCTGCCCACCGAGGCACTGCGCATCAGTACATTGGTCGAGGGATAAACAGCGCCCTGGAGAACTATTGGTGCGACAATGAGCCTGATGGGAGCCTTGGAAGAGCAGCCTGGGTTTCATTAACCGCCACAGCACTCCGCCAGTAGTGGTATGAGGACACCCCATGATCTGTGAAGGGGAAAGAGTACTTGCATGGGAGGGATCTACAATGCTTTCGCATTATACTCTTAAGGGTATGTTAAGCGGTGGCCGAGCTTTTTTTTAAACAGCAAGAAAAAAAATTCGACCGAAATTACCTCGCTATTAAATCAACCATTCAATGCGGTAGCAATAAAACGGGCTGGGCGAGGAAATTGCGAACATTTGCTGGTAAAACAGGAAAGAGTTGAGGTACGAGGGGATCTCCCGCTTTCCCCACATCCCAAAATAAAGCTTGATCTGAGGGTTGCGACAAGGTCTATACTATGAAAGTTCATCGACTATAAGTATCGCGTTATCTTCCATGGGCTTTAGGCAGATGCTATTGAGTGTTCAATTCGAGACAGCCAGACATACACGCTGCCCTGTAAAGCGCAGGATTAAAGGGACACTGAGGAGAAATTGAAGTTGGCTTGTATCGATAGAATAGCAGCTCCTGATCACAAAAACGCCACTCTTACTGAAAACAAAGCTCTTGTAATGTAGAAAATAGCAAGAACCAAAATACAGGTATCGCCGCCACAGGCCAATCTCGCAAGTACAAGCGTGATGACTTCCTAGGACAAGAGGCGCCACCTTGGAGGAATTTTCCTTACTTCATTGAAGTCGTGAATCTCTGAGGCTGGCAAAGGAAGGTTGCGCACCGCACCGCTAGCCGTCAGAAATCACGGAGTCTGCGTTTACGTCACGTGTCACGTCACTCCGTTCTGAGACGTCATAAGAGTTGCCGTGGCGTCATAAGAGTTCCCTGAGTTTGAATCAGAGCGGCGGGAAAAACTTCTTCGTCTTCGAATTCAAACTTCTTTCAAATAAATGCATCTTTCGCGCCCGGACAAGCGGCAACAATGCCATGAAATGCCGAAGAATCAGATTTTGCTCACAAAAAAAAAAAATGATAGAGTTCTCCTCAGTGTCCCTTTAAGTGCTGTTGTGTAAGCTTTTCAATCTATTTATACTAATGCTGTCAATTGGGTCGCTGACGTTGATACGCGAATTAGATTTATGCCTTCCCCTTTGTGTAGTGGCGAATTCTGGAGCTGGTTTTGCAACGGCTATTACTTTTTTTTTTCAAGCGTATGAAATAGCATTCGTATCTTTGGCTGCACGATGGGCATGCTTCGCTGGTAGACTCGAAGCGAGTCGGTCTGAACTGACAAAGGAACCTTACTTCCTTGCTTCGAATCGAACACACAGGCTTGCGTTCTCCATCCCCGAGAAAACAAAATTGGCAGTGGCTTAACTTAGCTAAGCCTGGAATTCAGCGAAAAGCAAGGACGCTTGCTAAGCGTCTGAGGCTCGTTCATGGCGACTCCGCTGCCCGCTCGCGACAGCCGTTCTATGTACCACACGACCACGTGGCTATGACGTGGTATCACGGGGTCTTACGACACCCCTATCGGATGTCATCACGTGACCTCACATCCCACTATCGGATGTTCTTAAGGTCAAAGGTCATCCCAAAGGTCACCCAATGCCAAAGGCCAAGATCAAAAATTAGAGGTCATTTCAAGGTCAGAAGTTAAAGGTCAACTAAAGGTCAATGGTCAAGGGTTTGACGCCATAACTGTACCACATATGGTCATACACGGCTAACGTGGTTGGGCTGAAGGTAGTTGAAGGTCATTCTCCGGCCTACGCGACGACTGCTTTACCTACAGAAGTGAAGCTTTTCGCTTCAAAAAAATACATATTAAGGCACAGGAAGCCGATCTTTGGAATTCACCTTAACTAATTTACCTTAACGCAGAACTCGCATCTCTCTCTAAGTCGAAGCTCTCCACCAGCTGCGCGGGTGCAGGTACAAAGACGTGCCTCTTCGCAAGCGGCCTCTCGGGGGAAGCAAAACACGAAATTCACGTACTCTGTACAATGTCAGCGAGAAACAGGACGAAAACACTCGTTAAAACGAATCCTTCCTTCATGGAACAAATACACAGGCTCTTGCTGTGACACACTTCAAGCGTCACCCAGTATTCATACCCAAAAATTGTGGACAAAGGCATTTTTGAGCGGGGAACAGTTTATGAACGAAATTTCTCTTTCCACCCTCCACCACGAAATCTGAAGCCTCACTCCTTCCACTGACTCTGTCCGCACCGTCAGCAAGCATGTCTCATGGGTGCCGGGCTGTTGACTGCCATTCTCCTTCCTCTCCGCCGGGGGGGGGGAGGGGTGGCCTGTAGCGGCACTATCATCGTCAGCAGCGCTACGCCGCCTCGGCTCGTAACATAGCGCTCGCGCTGGCTACGTGGGGCCACGTGCGGCGTAGAATAAATACAGTTGATTCCTGGTTCCCGGCCTGTTCGCTTGGTCCGCGTCGCGCTCCGTTAATTTGTAGATGACGAAGTCAATGTCCCTCTACACAAGTCTATCAATGTGTCACATGTTGATGAGTGTGAGCAAAGGGTGGGGGGGGGGAGAAAGAGTAACTTCCTCGACCAGTAAAAAAACGAAGGCACTGCAAAAGGAACAGTTCAAGAACTGCAGTACATGTCGCATAAACTGGTGTAAGGGCCGCACTTTTGTTTTTAAAATGCAGGAGGGAATATTGAAGTTGCGGCCCATACAATAAGTACCAAAAAGGGTATAACCGCATTTTTTAATAAATTATCTAGGCCAAAAAAGGGGTCCGATCCATAAGCGGGGTAAGCTAAAATTGAAAAAAATCATTTTTACTTTTCTACCAATCTTGAATGACAAAACCTTGGAGAATATCTTTTGAGTGGGCACGCTTTAATGCCATTTAGCAGGACAAAAATAGCCCGGATCGCAAAACTGAGTGGTGAGCGGGTTTGGCTGATCTCCTTGGAGCTTGCCGTCACCCGCATTGCTGCTGCAAAAAATGACGTCCAATGTAAAACTAGTAGTTTCACTCAGTCGAGCTGATTGTTCAACAACAGTTAGGCAGAGAAATAATTGACATGGTGTGTTTTATTGAACGCCAGCGCGTTTTACCCTGTGCCCTTCTCGTTCATTCCGAGGCCATTTCGATGGCCCACTGCGACCAGCGGAGACAAGAGATTCTGGTGGGCGACGTCTCGCGCATCTTTATCAATGAGCAAGGAGGCGCGGCACATGCATGTGCAAGGGGCGCTCGAAGCATCATCATCATCATCATCATCATCAGACTAACTACGCCCACTGCAAGACAAGGGCCTTACCTTTATCCCAATGAATAACCCTGTACTGTGCTGCCTGTGGCCCCCTTATCCCGGCAGACTTCTTATTCTGATTCACCCACCTGACCTTCTGCCGCCCTCTGCTACGCTTGCCTTCTCTCGGTGTCTACTTCGGTGCCCCACACTTCAAACAGAAAGGAGCAAAAAGAGAGTAAGCAATTCTCTAGCGCACTCCCTTGCACAAAAGGGAGCGAACTAGAGTGCTTACTCCCTTTTGACTCCCGTGTATACAGACGTATACGTGTTTACAGTGTAAATGACCAATAACAATAACAATAATGGCTCTGATAGCAGAGACTAGTAAGTATCTTCAGAGTCAAAATGTAGGACTGCACCGCTCCCTTTGGTGTAGTGTCGCTGAGTCGCTACCTTGTAATCCACACCGTGTTCGCTCGTGTATGTGTGTGTACGTCTTGAGCGTATTTTTCTTCTACGGGCAAGCATTTTGATGGCCATTATATAGGTCAAAAGCGGATGCGTTTTGAATATGTAAAGCAGTGCTGTCGGAAGCGGCGGATTATATCCTCCTCGTGTAAGTGCTAGTCTAAGACGGTTCCCAGGACAATGTTTTAGTGTTGGTAGCATTAGAAGCCAGGGCCAACATTCGTCTTGGGTTGTAAAATTCTCCCTTTTGCTGGAAAGAACCGACGTCCCCAGACCGGAGCATTCCCATTGGGAGGAAGAAGATGACGTCACCAGACGGGAGCGTTCAGACTGGCTATGGGGAAGTGACGTCATCAGAGCGGAAGTGGCATCGATACCGTAAAGCATCAACAGCTGCTAGCGCTAACACATTGCCAACACACAACAATGAAACTAGGTGTCCCTTTTATTTTATGGACTTGAGCTCTTCTTTTTAGATGTACCCTCCTCACCGTCCTCGCTTCATCACCTTTTGACAATTGAGCACCCTTGGACGCTCCAGCAGTTAAGTGAGATATTCAGATCTTAATCAAGGGGGACAAACCGAAGAAGGCCACTTGACCAATGCATTACCGTACATACCTGCTGGAGCAGATCCCCCCGCCTGTTGCACTTCAATATAACCACGTCGCCACTGTAGCTCGGATTGTGA
Organism: Amblyomma americanum; assembly: GCF_052857255.1. Classification (NCBI taxonomy): domain Eukaryota; kingdom Metazoa; phylum Arthropoda; class Arachnida; order Ixodida; family Ixodidae; genus Amblyomma; species Amblyomma americanum. The sequence continues at coordinate 301,390,597 of NC_135497.1, read as the reverse complement.
GTCGCTTTATTAGAAAGAGTTTCTCCCAACAGGTGGCGGGGGTTCATAGCTGGGATGTACCCATCAGAAGAACAGCCGCCTCCTTCTGGAGGACCTGAAGCCCCGCGTCAGATACAGGGACTTCCACTACTGCCCCAGGACTTCGCTGCTTTGCCTCGAGAACACGCACAACTTCTGCGGGGGCACCGTCCTACCCCTGAACTACATGGAACAGGTGCGACAACTAGGTGCTTCCGGTCAATGCCAATACGGCGCCGGTTCTCAAACCGTTGTCCGCAGACTGTTGGCGGACATCCTCTGCGACATCCTTAGGGAGCGAATTCCGAGAGTATTCTTCAGTTACACTTCTGCTGCTCCACTTATGAGGCTCGAAAGTACAATTGTGCATATCCTTGAGGCCTACAGGTCAAAGTATACCGTGTGCTTGCATCGACGTGGTTTGTGCATGGCTGTTCCTAAGCAGTCATTGCTGGATTCATTTCTCCTCGGATTTATTATTTATTAAAAGAGGGCCCGTGCTTCTTGTTACATGAATATAAGGACCCCGGTGCGACCATCTGTCGGCATTGTCATCAGAGTTTTTTTTTAGCGAAAGCTTCACTACGCTAGGTTTTCAACGGGGCAGAGTCAGTTCAGTCATGTGACAGGTTTCACGTGGTGTCACGTGACAGGTCATGTGACCTACTGACGTCTTCACAATCTGCCCACCGTGGCAGATCTTGTTGCCTCTTCAGGGCTCCCTTCTTCCTTCTACGGTGACACGGTGAGGCCGTTGCACGTGTTGGGAGTTTGGCCAGGTGTTTTTTATTGCTCAATGTCAAAGTCAATGTATTGGTCAATGTCCCCCTAGGCCTCGTGCAATATATTTAGCTTCCCCGGGTGGGGGTCCGGCTCCCTGGTTCGATAGCCTGCCGGCCCAAAGTTTGCCCTTGGATTCTTTCGGTCGAAATGGCGTCAGTGACATCCCAGTGGCGCTTGTACCCATTGGAGACGGGGCCCTAAAATTGAAAAAAATTTAAAATTATCCAGGAGCAGTTGAAGGCTGTTACCAGCCGCCACCTGGAAATCTATGAAGTGCGCCCTTTCGGCCGTAGGGGCATTCTGTGCCGATCCTCGGATGTGCAGTGCGTGTCGGAGTTTCTGCGCTGCACATCCTTCGCATCATTTCCACTAAATCATTTTATTCTAGAGCAACTGGCATGTTCAAAAGAGATCATCCGCGACGTGGACCCATAGGCCTCTCCTCAGGAACTACTTGACGACTTTCAGGACGCTGGTATCGGCGTGTTATCAGTTTACCGCTGCACCAGAGATGCTAATGGCTCACATGTGCCGACAGAGTCTGTGACTGCAACGTTTGCAGGATCTTCATGCCCGTCTGAGCTTAAGGTTTGGCCCATAGTGTACCGAGTCGACCCGCTATATCCTCGTCCGTTGCAATGCAGGAACAGCTGGCGCTTAAGTCATAGCAGCAAAGCTTACAAATCTGCGACGCGTTGCCGACTATGCGGGTAGAACCATTCCGCAGACCTCTGCTCATCTGAGGGTCCTATTTGCATGCTCTGTGGCGGCATTCATCCGGCTGATGATGCTGGCTGTCCCAAACGTTCAGATGAGCAGAATGTTCTGGACATCATTTAACAGAGAAGGTGCTCTAGAGCTGATGCTTATGCACAATTAGACCGGAAGAGGCAATTTTATGCGGGTCTTGCAAGATCATTTGGTTCTGAGGCACAGGCGTTGCTGACAAAGTTTGTGGTGTCAGCTGTCGAGAAGGCGCTTGCAGTTATTGTGGACCGTATGCTGACTACATTCACTGAAGCTCTATCCCAGGGCATTTCAAGTCACGTTGCTCATTCAACTGCTGGCCTTCCAGTTCTATGAACTATATCCTTCCCATAGCCTCCCTGGTGTCTCTCCCCTGGCTCCTATTCCTGCTGCGTCCTAGTCTGTGCCTGTACGTGGCGCCGGGGATACAAGCCTTTTTACCGTTTGCACTACGGACGTCGAGATGGCGAATCCTTCCCAGAAGCGTCGAGCTCCTTCCTCTCCGTCGAAGTCTGCCCTCCCAAACAACAAAAGCAAGAAAGGTTCCCCCAGTAATCCACATACAACTGATGTGTTAAAGGAGGCTGTCACAGCCTCTCTGCTTTTACAGTAACAATGGCGAGGTTAAAAGTACTACAGTGGAATTGCCGTTCAGACGTATCTTCGTTTCACGCTTTACAGAACCTTGTCTCACAATTTGACACAGACATAATCTTACTTCAAGAAACTTGGCTTATTCCTATTAGGTCATTATCTCTCAAAAAAATCCGGGTATTCCGAGCCGATCGCAATTGCGGCCGGGGTGGTGGCTTGCTAACATTAATTTCTTCTAAATTTGTTCATCGGGTGCATGTGTCACATCAAATTCAAAGACCTGACTGCGAATTGTTGGCTGTTGATATCGCAGTTCCACAGTGTACTCCCCTTACCGTTCCTAATGTTTACGTTCCTTCAGGTGTCCAAAGCACAGATCATTAAATGATCTTTTGCGGTCTAACAATAGAGGGGTGTTTGCTGGTGATTTCAATTCTCATCACGCAATTTGGGGTTTTCGTACTGATGCATGTGGGCAGCTGGGCAGCTTATTTGGTCATGGATGTCGGCAAGGGACGTGCGTTGCTGCAAAAGTCCAGGAGTTACTTTCTTGCGTTCCTTTTCTCGGTCTGTCATTGACTTAACATTAGTCATTAACGGGGTTTCTTCGTGGTCTATAGTGGATTGCGGTACTTCCAGTGAAAACTTTCCGATATCTTTCACAATAGCAGCTTCTCCCCTCAGGGCGACTGCTTCTTCACAAACTTAACATTAGCAGTGAACGGGGTTTATTCGTGGTCTAAAGTGGATTGTGGTACTTCCGGTGATCACTTTCCGATATCTTTCACAATAGCAGCTTCTCCCCTCAGTGTGACTGCTTCCCCACAAAAATTCGTAAACCGCACACTTTTAAAAAACTTGTGCAATCCTCTTTCACCTTCATTGCATCATCTGTTAACTTGGATCGCGCTAACCAAGTTCTCTATTGCGTGTTCACGGTGCAGTCTACGGTCAAAAACAAGCAACCCTCCCTGGGGTGGATTGATAAGTGTGAGAGTGCATATCGACTTATAAAAGCTGCCTGGAAAACCCTCTGTCATAGCCACTGCCCGCGGAATTGGATAAATTACTAATTTTTCGCTTCTGCATTTAAAAGGACCATTGGTAAGGAGAAGGAGGAGTACGATGCGAATTTGAACAGCTATCTATCAAGCCCAAATAAGCGCAAAGCTTTATACCGATTCATGGAACGAAACCATAATACGCCGTCCTCTCATGTTATACAGTCAGTGGTGTTACCACCCCAGGATGCAAAAAACAACTTGACCAGACAGCACAAGGCCTTGCTCTGCGCTTTCAAGCGCGGTTGGTGGTTCCATTCGTCCTACCCCCTCCGCGCGCAGACTTTATTGCGATTGCACCCTCTGAATTATTTTCCATTGCTCCTGGCCTCAAACCTCCAGCTCCCGGATGCGATGGGATCTCTATCGGTATGTTGAAGTCTATTGCGGATGAATTTACCTCGGATGTATTGCATATGGTTAATATGTCCCTGAAGACAGCTTGGCTCTCTCGTGGATGGAAAATTGCGAAAATAATCTTACTTCTCAAAGATACAACAAAGGGTTTTGTATTTGATAATATTCGGCCGATTTCCCTCTTGCCTATTTTAGTTAAACTTATTGAACGCATTGTTCACAGCCGTCTTACAGATCACGTCCTTGCAATAGAAGCCTTCAGTGCTTCTCAGATGCGGTTTCGTCGGTGTGCTCGATTTGAATCGCACATTTAGATTTGGAAAGAAGAATTAGGATTGCAATGGAGAAGGAAGAGGTCGCGGCTTTAGTCACTTTGGATATCGTTAAAGCATATGACAGCCTAGAGCATTCAATAATATTGAACAAGCTTGACGAAATTCGGCCGCCGTTTTATATTCTTGCATGGGTTCAGGAATTCCTAAAAGATATGCGTTTCTTCTGTTCTGACGGTTCCTTTACTTACGAGACTTTTTCACGGACTAAGGGTGTGCCTCAGGGTTCGGTACTGTCTCCTTTTATTTTTAATATACTTATGCGGGATATACCAATTCAAGGTGACGTCAAAGTGTAAGTGTATGCGGACGACATCGCCTGTTTTGCTTCTGCTAGAGACATTCACTTGCTTTACTAGCTTTTGCAGGCCTCATTTAATTTAGTCTCATTTAATTCTCATCGTGAACAAATCTTCCGTTCTCGTTTTTTCTCCAGCGTCTCCTCTTTATATCTGTCTACTGTATTGTGGCGCCCAAATCCCTCCAGTTGAGTCCTTAAAGTACCTAGGTGTAATTTACTACCCTCATCTAGACTGGCGACCTCATAACAGAACTATAATCCTCAAAGGTGAGCGAGCTCTTTGTCGCCTGAGGCGAATCAGCAATAAGAAATTCGGAATGCGCAGAGACGCTCCCTTATTTCTCTATAAGACTTACGCAAGACCAATTCTGGGGTTCGGTTACGTTCTGTTCTCCGGTTGTCCTAAATACAAAATCCAACCTCTGGTTCTTTTGAAGAGGCGCGCTCTACAGCTTTGTCTGGGTTTACCAAAATCAGTGGCGAGCTGTGTCCTCTTTCTGGAAGCTCGCATACGGGACTTGAACTCTCGCTTCCAGCTTCTTACAGTGCGCACCTTCTTCCGGGGCTTGAGGTAATGCCTGGAGTGGCTCCTCCAATTTTTTTACTAACCCAGCTTTGTTTATAGATAAACATTGGCCGCTTTACAAACTGCCTCAATTTGTGTTTACTGACCACCTTTTGCCCAGGATGGCAGTCTCGCGTAGGTCTGTGCAATGCGTCAGCAGTTTTCAGGCTGCACCAAGCTGTTTGCTTCGACCATACGCAGCAGCTATATACAAAGCACTTATCTGCCAATGTGCTAAACGGTCTCCTGGAGGAATATCTGTTTCAGTATTCGAGCCATGCTGCAATTTTCACAGATGCCTCTCAACAAGGCGAAAAGGCAGCAGTAAGCGTTTATTACCACACACTAGATTGGAGTTATTCTCTCCGGGCCCCTGATTACACACCAATTTTCGCTTCTGAATTTCTCGCTATTGGTTCGGCCCTTCAAAAAGTTCCCCGCAATATTTCTCAAGTTATCATTATCTCGGACTGCCTCTCAGTCTTGGCTGCACTAGAAAGTTCGGCAACTAGTCTCCTGTACCGATTCCTAATGTACTTTGTGCCACGTCATGTCCTAGAGGCGCGCTTTCAGTGGATCCTAGGGCACTGTGGCGTTACTTCAAATTCGATGCCCGATTTCTTAGCGAAATCAGCCATCAATGGGCCATTTGCCCATGTCGTTACGAACCTCACCCTTCTGGCCACGTCCCGTTATGAACTTTACCTAATACACCATTACCTGAGCCCATCCTTGGTACAGCGCATTTCGAACATTTGAAATTCCCATAGAACATACGTTCCTGCGCATCAAGACAATGTGAGGTTTCCATGACACTGTTGCGCTGTAGGATTCCTTGCCTTCATCTATATTTATGCCGTTCTGGGTTCACGCCGTCGAATCTATGTGTCATTCGGGGACGTTGAAACGATAGATCATTTCATCCTGTGTTGCCGGCGGTTTGCACGGCAGAGAATTCAGTTTTTGCAAAATCCTCTCGCTTAATTAAGGTTGCCGTTTACTCTTTCCGTCCTCCTCCCGTTAGGTGGAACCGTCAAAGGGCATGCCATTAGGCAGGTGTGTCAGCTTCTTCACAAGTATATCATTGAAACCGGGAGATTTTTGTGTTAACTTCTCGATGCCTTTACTTTCCTCTCAAAATTAGTTTCTTTTGATCAGTTCGTAAAATTTAGTTATTCTACTCGCACCGCTTTGTTTCCTTGATTTTCATTCCAAATTCCTCAAGCTCTCTCAAAATTCTTGATTTTCTTTTTCTCTCAGAGTCCTATTTATGAGCCGCTTGAGATAAACCTGGATGAGATTTTTCGTGTTTGGATCTGCACCAAACCCTGGCCAATCCCCCACCGTGGGTATGTGCCATCGTATTTGAGGCAACAACAACATCCTCGGTGATTGTAACGCTCTTGCAGGTTCGCAAAGGGGACAGGTCCTTGCTGGCTGCTGCTGTTCTCTGCTTCTCCTGGTGGTTCCGACTTGTTCATCATTGGTGAGGCCGTACTACGTTGGCGGTTTTGGCCAAGGCGTAGGATAAGATGCAGTTCATGCGAACCTGAGGGCGCGTTTTTGCTGAGAGATGTCGTTGACCTCTCCAGGTGGAGGGTTGACAGCTTGGTTTGCCAGCTTGCCAGCCCAAAGCCTGCCGCTTGAGTCCTTAAAAAATAGCATTGATGCAATTGCCGTGGCTGTCGTCCCAATCGGTGAGGGTGCGATCAAAATGAAAACCCCCCAACTAATTCAACAATAGCTAAGATCATTGACAGCCCACTATCTGCCGATCTCTGAAGTGCATCATCTTCTTTCACTCCCTCCTTTATCCCTTCCCTTACGGCGCGGTTCAGGTGTCCAAAGATATATGAGACAGATACTGCGCCATTTCCTTTCCCCAAAAACCAATTATTAATTATTATTATTATTTGGCGGTCGAGGCATGGTGTGCAAGTACTCGGACATCGCTTGTGTTGCAGACTTGCTTCAGTGCAAAATTTTCAGCTCACTACCGGTTAAAGCATTCATTCCCGAACAGCTTGCATGTGTCAAGGGTATTGTACGTGGTATTGACCAAGCACCTTCTCCGCAAGAAATTCTAGAAGAAATACAGGATGTAGGAGGTGGGGTCCTTTCAGTCTACCGCTGCAGTAGAGAGGTAAACGGCTCGCATGTTGCAACTGAGTCTGTAATAACAACTTTTTCTGGCTTTTTCCTGCCTGATGAACTAAAAATTTGGCCGATTGTCTACAATGTGGACACTCTACATCCCCGCCCTCTTCAATGCACCAACTGCTGGCGGTTCGGACATAGCGGCAAAGCATGGAAGTCGGAGACACGCTGCCGTTTATGTCGAGAAGGTTATTCTGCTGATAACTGCACCTCATAGCAGCGTCATTGTTGCCTCTGCAGCAACATCCACTCAGCTGATGATGCCGACTGCGCAAAACGTAGTGAAGAGCGTAGCTTGTTGGATATTATCAAAGAGAAGCGGTGCTAAAGAGCCGATGCTTACGCTGTTCTTAACAGGAAAAAAGACTCATACGCTAGCCGTGTGCGCGCTTCTGTTGGGAACATTGAATCCAACTTGACTGCCTCAATTGTGACCTCAGTAGAAAAAGCCCTTAATAATGTGGTTGCCGGAATGTTAAACACTTTTTCTGAGGCGTTGGCTCAGTTTGTTGCAGTTCAATCTGTGACACCATCAACATCCATTCTGGCAGCAACGCCTGCATCTGTTTCAGCTTGTGCAGCTAATGCTACCCGCTCAATATAACCTCCTGATGCTCCCCAGGTCTCACCTAACATCTCTGTTCCTAGCATTGCGTGTCGCACCGACATCTGCACAACAGATGTCGAAATGTAGTGCGCTACGCAGAAGCGCCATGCTTCCTCGTCACCATCTAAATCTAGTTCTGGACAGATGAAAGCTAAAAAAGGACCACCCAAACTTCTTCCCCATGTTGATATCCTTAAAGAGGCGATTTATGCCTCTTCAATTGGTCAGTAATCATGGCAGGTATAAAAGTGTTACAATAAAATTGCCGCTCCATATTTTCTTCTCTTCCAGATCCAAAATTACCTATTCGCAAACATAAACCTATGTTGTGCTTTTACAAGAAACGTGGTTATCACCTTATAAATCATTTTCAAAGAGAAACACCACATGAGCATATATTGTCACCGGCAAACGGGCGAAGCACTCAAACCAGGTTTAATTAGACGTGCTGGGAGTGCAAGACAGCAGGGAGCTCGAGCGAGGAAGAAGACGAATACCCTATCCCCTCGAGTGCGCAAGGCATGGCAAGTCCCATCTAAAACAGTTCGGCCGTGGTATGGCGCCACTGGATTGCTGGGTACTGTGGCATTACTGCCCCTCGCTGAAGGGCAACGACTCGGTGCCGCAACAATGAGAAGCAGGAAGGCAAGCGACGGCGAATGTTCCGGCGGCTGGTGTAGACACGCCTGAAGACCTAGCGGGATGGTACGGCTCCTTCCGTGCGACATGGACGACTTCGGGGGTCGGCCGTCTAGAGGAGCGAACTGTACCCTGAGAAAGAACCTCATAGTTCACCTCACTGACTTGGCGGAGTACCTCGTAGAGGCCAAAATATCGACGTAGAAGCTTTTCGGAGCACCCACGCATGCGTATTGGGCTCCAAACCCAGGCTTGTTCGCCGGGCTGGTAACTAACAGCTCGGTGGTGGAGGTTATAGCGGCGAGCGTCGAGGGCTTGCTGGTGCCAGATGCGCTGTCGGGCGAGTTGCCGGGCGGCCTCGGCGTGACGAAAGAATTGGGCAGCACCCATAACAGATGAGGTACTACTAGTCGGGAGCAGCATGGCGTCCAGCATGGTTGTGGTTTCGCGACCATGCGCTAAACGAAATGGAGGGAAGCGTGTAGAGCAGTGTTATAGGCAAATGTGACGTAAGGGATAATGGCGTCCCAGTTGCGGTGGTTTGCGTCAACATACATGGAAATCATGTTGGCGATTGTCTTGTTGAGCCGTTCGTTCGTTTGAGGGTGGTAAGCGGTTGTCTTGCGGTGACTGTTGCCGCTCAGGCGCATAACCTCCTGCGTAAGGGCCGAGGTGAAGGCCGTTCCTCTGTCAGTTAAAACGATGGCAGGTGCACCGTGACGAAGCACAATATTTTGAACGAAAAAGTTTGCAATTTCTTCAGCGGTACCACGAGGGAGAGCTTAAGTTTCACAGTACCGGCTGAGGTAGTCGGTGGCGACCACAATGTAACGGTTACCCAGCGAGGACTCAGAAAATGGGCCGAGTAAGTCCATGCCGACTTGGTGGAAGGGGACTTGAGGCGGATCAATAGGCTGCAGTAGTCTGGCTGGCATAGTCGGCGGCGTCTTGCGACGTTGGCAATCGTGGCAAGTTCTGACGTAACGCTGGACAATTGCAGCAACCCTGGGCCAGTAGTACTTTTGGCGTATCCGCGCCAAAGTGCGGGAAAAACCCAGGTGACCAGAAGATGGGTCATCGTGGCACGCCTGCAGGACTTCGTCGCGCAATGCCGCAGGTACGACGAGCAGATAGGCAGCTTCTGTCGGGTTGTAGTTTTTTTCTTATACAGAACGCCATCGCAAAAACAGAATGATGACAGTCCACGTGAGAAGATTTGCGGGGGCGACGCAGCGCTTCTTTCAAGACTCAATGAGAGGCCGTAGTTCAATGTCGTCCATTTGGTGTTGCGTGAGGATGGACGTAGAGATGGCGCAGAGAGAAATAGAATCGTCGTCGGGATAAACTCGGTTATCCTCGATAGGAGCACGAGACAGACAGTCGGCATCACTCTGCTTCCTACCGGACTTATAAACGATGGTGACATCGATCTCTTGAAGGCGAAGGCTCCAGCGTGCAAGCCGTCCCGAGGGGTCTTCGAGGTTCGCCAGCCAACAAAGCGAATGGTGATCACTGACGACTCTAAAAGGGCGGCCGTATAAATACGGGCGAAATTTGGTCACTGCCCACATAATTGCCAGGCATTCTTTTTCAGTAGTGGAATAGTTCGCCTCCGAGCGTGAAGAAGTGCGGCTTTCGTATGCGATGATACGTTTGATACTATTCAGCCACTGCACAAGGACCGCACCGAGGCCGATGTTGCTGGCGTCGGTGTGCAGTTCAATGTCGGCTGATTCATCGAAGTGGTCAAGGATGGGCGTACTCTGGAGACGAGTACGGAGGTCTTCGAAGGCCTGTTGTTGCTCCTGGCCCCAGAGGAACGATTCGGCATCTTTCGTGAGGTGGGTGAGGGGCTCAGCGATCTGGGAGAAGTTCGGCACAAAACGCCGATAATAGGCGCAGAGACACAGAAAGCGGCGCACACTGCTGCGCTTATCGGTTTGCACGGGAAAAGCAGCGACGGCGGCTGCCTTATCGGGTTCAGGGCTGACTCCCTTAGCGCTCACGTTGTGGCCGAGAAACTTCAACTCCTGGAAGGCGAAGTGACACTTTTCGGACTTAAGGGAAATACCGGCCGAACGAACTGGTGCGAACACAGCGCGCAGGCGCCTCAGGTGCTCTTCGAACGTGGCGGAGAAGATGACAACGTCATCTAGGTACACTACGCAGGACTTCCATTTTAGATCGGCAAGCACGGTGTCCATCATCCGCTGAAAGGTAGCAGGAGCCGAGCACAGGCCGAAAGGAAGCACCTGGAATTCGTACAGACCATCCGGTGTAATAAAGGCGGTCTTTTCCCGGTCGCATTCGTCCACCTCGATTTGCCAATAGCCACTGCGTAAATCTAGAGACGAGAAGTACGTGGCGTGGCGTAACCAGTCCAGGGAGTCATCAATGTGTGGCAGAGGATAAACGTGTTTTATGGTGACGTTGTTCAGACGCCTGTAATCAACACAGAACCGTATGGTTCCATCTTTCTTTGCTACTAGAAGCGACGCCCACGGGTTCGTCGACGGTTGTATCACGTCGTCTTGGAGCATTTCTTGAACTTGGCGGCGAATGGCATCCCGTTCCTTCGAAGAGATCTGATAAGGCGGCTGGCATAACGGTCGTTGGTTTGCGTCAACTATAATGCGGTGCTTCATGAGCGGAGTCTGCCCAACCTTCGAGGTCGAGGCAAAACAGTCGCGTAAAGATTCGATAATGCTCTCGAGGCAGCCTTTCTGATTAGACGGGAGGTTCGGGTTCACGTCGGTTTTTATTGGAGTGGTCGGTGCCTCCACTGATGCCGGGATTTCGGACAGCGAGTGCTGTCCCGCGAATTCGCTAAGTTCTTCGAAATACGCTATAGCTGTTTTGCCAGGCAAACACTGGGGTTCAGAACCAAAATTGGTCACTAAATGTTCGGTTCGCCCACAGTTCAATTCAATAATTCCGCGAGCTACACACAGAAGCAGTGAGATGTTGGTTTCAGCGATGCCACGAGTGCTGGGGCTGTGATCACACTCGACGGTGACAAACATGCTGGCTCTGGACGGGATCAATACGTCGTCGTCACAGACGCATAACTTAGCCCTGCGTGGCTCGGTATCGTCGTCGACAGGGCCTTGGGTGGAAAACGACACAATTAGCTCCTGGAGGTTGATAAGGGCACCGTACTCCTGAAGGAAATCCAAACCGAGTATGAGGTCTTTGGAGCACTCGGGTAACACAGCAAAGCAGCCAGGGAAAGTAACACCGCGGATCTGGATTCGCGAAGTGCAGACACCGATCGGAGTTACCACGTGGCCACCAGCTGTCCGGATCTGCGGCCCAGACCAAGAAGTCAGAACCTTCCTCAAGGCCGTGGCTAACCGTCTGCTCATTACGGAAAAATCGGCGCCGGTATCCACGAGTGCAGTAACGTCGTGGTTGTCGGCGGATACCGGCATTTCGGCGGAGACCAGTCGGTCGGAGCGCGTCGTCGAGGTCGTCGGTTCAGGTCGTTGTCGGTCGGAGCATCGCGGCGGATCACCGGTTGGAGGCTCTTGACTCGGTCCTGTAGCGGCAGCCCTACCCGCGGAGGACGCCGTCTTCAGTTTTCCCGACGTGGGGACGTGCCTCTGAACTGGCCAGAGGATGATGGGCGGCCGGGCGAAGAGAACCGCCTTGGGGAGGGATGGCGATCGGGACTGGCGTAGCTTCGAGGTCGAAGATTGCACGTTATCAGCCAAGTACTGCTCGATATCACGTGGTCTTTCACTGTAGCGTGGTCGAGGTGCGTCAGGTGAAATACCCCTTAAACCCATTCTGCGGTAAGGGCAGTGGCGGCGGATGTGGCCGGGCTCCCCGCAGAGGTAACAGAGCGGCCGATTGTTTGGCGTACGCCAAACGTGCGCTTTGCTCACGGGTGGCCTGAACTCCTGCTGCACGGAGGGTACAGTTGCGACTGGCTCCTGCAGGTATGGCACAGGAGCGACGGGGAAAAAGGTTCGCATCACTGGCCCGGGACTTCGTAGCACCTTGCTGTACGTCATAACGGAGGGCGCCGGGTGTGGAGCTGGGGGTGGCTGCACAACTCGTCGGATTTATTCGCGGACCACGTCCGTTACGGCAGCGGCGCTGACCTGTGGAACTTCAAAGCGAAGTTTCGCCAGTTCTTCGCGCATAAGGCTTCTTACAAGCTCCCGAAGATCCTCGGCGGGCAGCGACGTAGGCGTGTACTGGGAAGCGGCCGCTACAGTAGCCTGACGTCCGTAGTGGGCGCCTCGTTCCTGCAGAGAGCGCTCGATACCCATTGCCTCCTTGGTGAAGTCGGACACTGTTCGTGGCGGGTCACGGACCATTCCGGCAAATAGCTGCTCTTTTACGCCACGCATGAAGTGGCGTACCTTCTGGGCTTCGTGCATAGCCGGGTCGGCCCGATTCAACAGTCGCGTCATGTCCTCTATGAACATCGCGACCCTCTCATTCGGCTGCTGTGATCTTGAGTGCAGTGCGATTTCAGCCCTTTTTCGTTCGCTGGTGTTGAACGTGGCTAAGAGCTCTCGGCGAAAGATCTCCCAGTTAGTGAAGGAAGCTTCGTGGTTCTCATACCACGTCTTGGCCGAGTCCTGTAGTGCGAAGTGCACGTTCCGCAATTTGCGCTCGCCGTCCCTCTCGTTGAAGCCCGCCACACGATCAAAGCTGGCCAACCAGTCTTCGACGTCTTCAAACCTCTTACCGTGGAATGATGGGGGCGACCGAGGCGTGTGAAGGACGAACGGCGGGGCATTCCCGGAATGCGGACTTGTCTGGCTAGCCGTAGCGGACGTCATGGCCCTTGCTGGTCTTGCGAGTTGTTCGAACTCTGGCTGTAGGCCTCGCAGGCGGCGGCTCGCCTTGTGGACTGGTGTTGTAGACACGCGTTGAGAACTGACGTCAAGAGCGTCCTCGAGGTCAGCGTACATGGACCGTTACCCAGCGGTTCCATCAAATATGTCACCGACAAACGGGCGAAGCACTCAAACCAGGTTTAATTCGACGTGCTGGGATTGCAACACAGCAGGGATCTCGAGCGAGGAAGAAGACGAATCCCCTAGCCCTTCGAGTTCGCAAGGCATGACAAGTCCCATCTAAAACAGTTCGGCCGCGGTATGGCGCCACTGGATTGCTTGGTACTGTGGCAATATTACAAGAATACTTAACCGTAAACGAAAAATACAGGGAATATACAGCATTTTATACTGATGGATCAAAATCTCCACACTACGTCGCAAGTTCTGCGGTTCAAAATAATTGAGAAAAACAGTACGGCTGCCTGAGTACGCATCAATTTTCAAGGCAGTGTGTTACGCAGTCTGTGAGCTGTAGAAAAAATTATAAATGAGCACATTGTGAATAGCATCATTTACACTGATTCTCTGAGCGTACTCACCTCACTTCACCATAAAAACACAGTTAGACCACTAATCGCTGACATCATTCATATCATAAGAAGAGCTAGAACACAGGGAGAAGACAAAAATTTTGCTGGGTGTCAAGCTACATCGGAATCACAGGCAATGAGAAGGCGGATGCATGTGCTGCAAAAGCTCGGAACAAAGAAATAACGTGAACATTCCATACAAAGATGGCATGAAGCTGGTACAGTGTAAAATCAGGTATGACAGTCTCAATGGAACACTGATAGAAATAATAAGCTACACTTAGTAAATCCCTTAATAGAAGAATGGAAGTCATGCTCAAAGCAAAAACATTTTCATCGAAGTTATTTTTGCCGTCTCCGTAATGGACACGCAAACCTAACACAACTTTCTAATGACAAAACAAGACAGGCCTTTATTGTAGAAATGTGGAGATGAGCTCACAATAAATCACATCCTATTCTCGTGCACACAACTCGAACGGCAAAGAAAAAAAATATTTTACCGTATTTTACAATGAACGCATTCCCTTCCACCCCAATTTACTTTTAGGAGATAATTCATCTGTAAGAATTTCATGTGTTTTTAGTTTTCTGAAAGACGCAGCGATTTTAAACAAAAAATAATATCACATAACTATTATTTCTAAAAATCCTTACCCTATGCTTTGACGCATTTTACGATGCACCTCATTCATTTTCTCAGACCTGAGAAGGCGGCTGAGGTCTAAATTTGATTAGTTGGTCTCCTTGGAGTCCCTGTCCGGACAAGGACTTTCACTGAGGACAACCAATGCTTGAAATAAATCCTACCATGTGTTTGGCGCATGATAGCCTGAGTAGCTTATGCGCCATATAGAATCCCAATACAATACAATACCATACAATACACAAATCGTCTCTCGACCACTCGACCTAATCTCATGGACGTCACTATCGACCGTGTTACTGTGCGCGCCCTGATTGACACCAGTGCCCATGTATCAGCGATGAGTGCTGCCCTCCGCCGTCGCCTCCGCAAAGTCCTCACGCCTGGCATGTCCCGTGTGCGTATTGCGGATGGCGTCACGCCTGCTGTGGACGGTATGTGTACCGTGCGCGTTACTATTGCCGGCCAGAGTGTACCGGTTCAGTTCACCGTGCTGACCACTGGTGCGCATGACCTTATCCTCGGCTTGGATTTTTTGACTGAACATTCCGCCCTTATTGACTGATCGGGGGGTGTCCTAGACCTCCAACTTCCACTGCTGGATTCAGAACCATTCGTTGTATCACTGCGACTGTTCAGGGCCAAATACTCTCGCCTGTCATCCCGAACCGCCTCTTTCGTTCCACTGACCCCACCTCGCCCAGTCCCAATCTTGACCTCTTGCTGACCCGTAACGATGCCCTACCTCATACCATCGCCATCGTCTTAGACAACGCCCTCTCGCTGCATTTCCTCAACTTCGGCGTCTCTTCTTAAGTGCTCCCGTCCGGCATCTGCGTGGCTACGCTATCCCCTATCGCTCCTTGCCACGTCGCTACGTTGGCCGCCACCCCTGTTCAAGACACCGCCGCCACGCGCCGGCAGGATCCTCTGTCGACAGACGCCTTCACGACAATGATGGCTACCGACCTCCGTCCCGACCAAACTGCCCAGCTTCGTGCCCTTATCGAGTATTTTTCGGATATTTTTTGATTTTCATGTGAACAACACCACGCTGGGTCAAACTCTCGCCGTCAGGCACCGCATTGAAACCGGTGATGCCCCTCCCATCCGCTGCTGCCCCTACCGGGTCTCTCACGCCGGGCGTCAGGTAATCAATGCGGAAGTTACTTGTCAAGAAGAAGGAGTTTTTCAATTGATTATCGCCACTTGAATAAAATCACTATAAAGGACGTGTACCTCCCGACGCGCATCGATGACGCACTTGATTGGCTCCATGGTGCCAAATTCTTCTTATCCATAGATCTTCGTTTGGGCTTCTGGTAAATTGTTGTAAATGAGCAGGACCGAGAGAAGACCGCCTTTGTGACCCCTGATGGCATTTATCAATTTAAAGTTATGCCTTTCGGATTATGCAACGCGTCAGCAACATTCGAACGCATGATGGGTGCCATTTTGCAAGGCTTTAAGTGGTCCACCTGCCTGTGCTATCTCGATGAGTCATTGTCTTTTCGCCGACGTTTTCCTCTCATCTCGCTGACCTTTCCCAAATCATTTCCCTCTTCCGCCAAGTTCCGGCCTGCACCTCAACTCGTCTAAGTGCAGTTTCGCGCGCCGTCAGCTCGCCATCTTGGGTTATGTGGTCGACCACACGGGGTCCATCGTGACCCTGATAAAAACCGAGCCGTCTGACTTTCCCCAGCCACGTTCCTGTAACGACGTCCGAAGCCTCTTAGGGCTGTGCTCCTACTTTCGTCAAATTGTTGAAGGCCTCGCCGACATCGCTAGCTGCCTCACCGACGTCCTGAAAAAGGACGCCACCTTCATCTGGGGTCCCGACCAAGTACAAGCGTTTTCCACCCTGATATTGAAGCTTACTACCACGCCAGTTCTGGCACACTTCGGTGTGACCGCTCCCACTGAAGTCCGCACTGACGCTAGGGGCTACGGCATCGGCGCTATCCTCTCTCAGAGGCAATCCGGACAGCACCGTGTCATCCCCTACGCCAGCCGCCTCCTCTCTGCCCCGGAGCGCAATTACTCAATTACGGAACGTGAGTGCTTAGCCCTTGTGTGGGCGGTTGGGAAATTCCGCCCATATTTATACGGCCGCTACTTTACAGTTGTCACTGACCACCATGCGTTGTGCTGTGTCTCTTCCCTGAAAGACCCTACAGGACGGCTAGGTCGTTGAGCACTGAGCCTGCAGCAGTACGATTACTCTGTATTCTACAAGTCTGGTCGCTTGCACGCCGATGCTGACTGCCTTTCCCGTTACCCTGTTCGCCCGTGTGACAATCCTGGCACTGACAGCGAGGACGCCCTGTGCTCTCTCTCTCTGCCCTCGCCAACATGGCCGAAGAACAGCGCCACGCTGCGGTGCTGCACTAAATTATCGACCACCTCCATACCACCTTATTAGACCCTCCGAAGTGCCGCTTTGTGCTCCGTGATGGAGTTTTATACCGTAGGAGCCTTAATCAAGCAGGCCCTGGCCTCCTCCTCGTTGTGCCCAAACACCTCCGCACTGCTGTCCTCCGAGAGCTGCATGATCTTCCCACTGCTGGCCACTTGGGTGTCTCCAGTACTTACTACCGCGTGAGTCGTCGATTCTTTTGGCCCCGCCTCTACCTCTGTACCTCTGTGTACGCCCCTATGTTGCTGCCTGCGAGGAGTGCCAGCGCCGGAAACGCCCCACCACTCTGTCGGCCGGTCTGCTTCTGCCGATTGACGTCCCATCCAAACCATTCGAACGCCTCGGCTTAGACCTTTTGGGAACGTTTCTGCAATCCACCTCGGGTAACAGATGGGTAGCTGTTGCCACAGACACACTACTCGTTACGCAATCACGCGGGTACTTCCCACCAGTACTGCTATTGATGTTGCCGATTTTCTTTTGACTGACCGCATCCTACATCATGGTGCTCCTCGTCAACTTCTTACCGACCGAGGCGGATGCTTCATGTCCAGAGTTGTCGCGGACATTCTTCGGCCGTGCACTACAGAACATAAGCTCATCACTGCCTACCACCCGCAGACAAACGGCCTCACAGAACACCTCAACCGCACTCACCAAAATGTTGGCCATGTACGTTTCTCCGGACTACCGCGACTTGGATATCGCTCTACCCTATGTGACCTTCGCGTAAAATTCTCCCTCCATGACACTGCCGGCTGCTCCCCTTTTTATCTTTTGTACTGCCGCGAGCCCCTACTGCCTCTGGAGACGCTGCTTCCCACTTCTTCTGCTACTCGCTTCCCGGCTACTCGCTTCCCAGAGCTCTCAGCAGGAAGTCTACAACCGTTCTCACCGTGTGGTCTCCTTCTCCCCTGGCTCCCTCGCCATCTCGCCGCGTGGGGCTCTCTGAAAAACTTCTGTCCTGCTATATCGGACCGTACCGTGTGCTGCGCCAAGTCACCGCAGACACTTATGAGATCGCTGCGGCCTTCCTCGGTGCCAGGTCCTCTCAGCATGAGCCTGATATTGTGATATGTCTCGCAATCCCATTCACTGCACTGATGTACACCGGGACGGTGCCTTTTCGACCGGGAGTCCGCGCAACGGATAATCTTCGTAAAGACGACGTGGAGGAATTGCCGGGTGTGTGCGCGCTATCCGCTCAGTGTTCTCTGTGGCCTGTGCTCCGGTCGTCCGTCTGCCTGCCTAGACTTCGTGCCACGTAGCCATATTGTGCAAGTAGATCACTTACCTGGAGGAGCCATATTGTGCACGTAGATTACTTACCTGGAGGAAGCGGGAGCAGTACATAACGTGTGGACTTGTGCTACAACAGACCTTTGTAAACTGAAAAGCAACAGTCTTGACAGAGGTTGTACATAGTTGCAGGCCCAATTACCAAAGGTGCAGTAAGGTTTTGAAGGTTTAATCGCACATTAGTATCCACCCAAGCGCAGCCTTCCGGGTAAAAAGGAAGTAATGAAACCAAGGAACCCCGCTATTTATGAAGAAACATCCGGTGTTCAGAGCTAACCTAGACTGCTAGCAGGACAGCAGGGAAAGGGGGGAAGAGAACGGAGTTTGTAGGAACGGTGTAGTAAGGTTGGTTTTGAGGAAAGGAAATGGCGTAGTAGCTGTCTAGGCAATTTGCCTATTATCATCCACACAAGAGCAGCCATATGGCTACAGAGGATGCTGAATAATTACTCCATTATTTACATACTGTTACTCCCTGTCGCTATCGCTCACCCGAACTGGAGTCATTTCATTTACTGTCATTAATTTTAGAATAAAACAACGCAGTGATGCAACAAGCAGAAGTCACTTTATTTCAAAGTTCAAACAAAAACAACAAAGAGCATCAAGTACCCTTGAATGCCACTGCACACAAAAATGAAAGAAGAAAGGGTGCCACCAGTAAGCCCTGCTGCTGAAGACCTGAAAAAAAAACATGCAAGCATAGAGTTATGCCACTGATTCAAATTGCCAGCTTGCACGCTGACAACACAGCTTCCCGCGCAGGGAGCATCGCCAACTAAAGCGGTCACAAAACATTAGTGCGAACATACGAATAACATAAGACATGCACACGAAGGCTGCACACAACTACGTCGAAAGACATTCTCGTGATCTGTACATGATCAAATTAGCCCAGGACAGATGTTACATGTTCTAATACTCGCGGATTTTATGCATTCAGTGCTAGGAAAAATTGGAGGGACGCAATATCCGCCTTAAAGGTATGACGCGATAGCGTACCCCTTAACGTCACCTAGGTGGCCCACCAGCCTCCAACACGTTGTTCCCTTGAGACCACCTGCCAGAGCCATGCCCGTGAGTTTTTTTTTTTTCTCTCATGGCGCCGACGCCGACAACGCAAATACCAGGGCCCGCTTGCACAAAACTCGTTAGTCCAGTCATACTCTAAACTTCAGACGCAATCGCAGCTCATTGGAGTATATCTTCCCTAGCCGAAAAGTTGCTTGCACGAAAGAAACTAGCCTGCAACAAGGCAGGAAGTGAAGCTTTCAATAGGCAGGAAACCTAGCCTGCTTCGGGCAGTCTCAACGAAAAATATTGCAGTCTTCTCCAACATGGCTGCTGTGCGGTTGATCCGCCTCGAGTTGCTCGCCGATCGGCTGTTGCACCGCGAACGCGTATTTAGTGACGGGACAGATCGGCTTGACACATTCAGCAAGGAGCAGCTGCAGCGCCGCTTACGGCTCGGGCGTGAAGGCATTTCTCGCCGAGCCAAGCCAAGCTTCTTCGCTCCAAGATCGAGCCCTCGACGCGTTGGAGCGTTCGGAGAGGCGCTTTGTGCACCGAGCTGCAGCTGATGCTGGCACTGAAGTTTTTGCCTCCGGCTGTTTCCTGAATTACTGCCGGAGGTGTGATCGGCGCCCACGAATCTACAGCAAGCCGCACAGTACGCCGAGTTGCTGTCGCCCTCGTCCGCCGCAGCAAAGATTGGATCTGGTAAGCCTGTCTCCAGCCTTCTATCTTTCCCTCTGTGTTGTTACTGCCGCTTGCTTTCTTTGGCTCTGCGTATTTTCGCATGTATTTTAACCAGTTGCGCGGCTTGAACATCAGCTGCCGCACGTCCGACGTCTCAAATGCGTTCTTTTTCACGCGAAAGGATCGCAAGCAGTGTGTATAATTATCGCTGGCCGTGAATGTTTTGGTGTTCAAGAGCATATTTCTTGATTCTGTTCTTTCGAACCGACACCGTGCGAGGCTGTGTGATGGTCAGGTGAGATTAATATCATTATAAATGTGACTCCCTTTCTATGTGCGCGTGCGATCGAGTGTGTGCAAGCCCGCGCATGGCATCGGCGTGAAACGGAAGATGACCACCCCCGTTTTCTTTCCAGCTGGCCGTCGCCTAGCCAACTGCGGGAAGCCCAAGGCGGCTTCTACGCTGTCGCCGGCTTTCCTTGCGTCGTCTGTGCGATCGACGGCACCCATTTGCGGATACAGGCTCTCAAATAGAACATGGTCGCAAATGAGAATCTCCAAAAGGGGGCCACATTAAGTTGCGGAGAGAAGTTGAAAATAGCGAAAATTAAATGTAGCAATGCGTATGGCACTTATTCATGTTCCCTGCATTAGCAACAGCACCCTAAACGTGGCTCTACAGCCTACCAAATTTCCTAACCTGTTGAGCGTTTTGCTCAATTCTTTGTTCCTGTCCTTTTGTGCCAGCTAGTTGCAAGAAAAATATTGGCGGTGCTTTAGCTTTGCTTAAACCTGGAGTGACGCGATAGCTACAGCTCTAGCTATAGCTCTACAGCTGGCCGAGTGAAACTTGGTCACGTGACCAACCACGTGACGAACCACGTGATAAGCCACGGCGCCGCGCCGCCGGCAGCTGTCCGCACCACGTGTCCAACCACGTGAGAGCATGGCGGCGCAGACACAGGGTGTCGGCGCCGCCACTGCCACGGCGCCGCCACGCTGAAGGGACGAAATGCCACCGTAATGTGGCTATCGCTACAAAAACTCGTCGAAAAAATTCAAAAGGGAACTTTACTTGACATAACTGAATACATTTATTATCGCATCACATCATGGCGCAGAAAAAGTCTAAATGATACATTTCGACCGTTTCCTAGAAATACACAATATCACTCATGCACTGAACCAGCTTCTGAAAGTGTCAGTAGTAAATATTAAGTATGACAAAACTTTACACTTTTTACACAGACGTGTACCACTTGCAACTGCCACACATCACTAGGTTGGTTGTGAGGAAAGGAGAGGTGCAATAGCCGCGCTACAATCAGGTCAGCCACATGAACCGCGCTGTTTTGGAGGGAACATGGGCAGCCATATGTGCACTCCGGTGGCATTTCAAACGTGCACTGCACTAATTATAAAACACAGGTGGCCTAATTTTCATGAAACACAAAGAACACAAAACAGCACAGCGTGACACTATAGAAAAAAGTATAAACATCTCATACATCAATACACATACAGCGGGTATATATTGCACATCGAGACAAATTATCACAAATATGGCGAAGAACGAAGAACATTTAGTGCACATATAAGTTACTATATATAAGCATAAACAAAGAATTTCACATTCGCTTAGTCGTGCAAGCGATACTGCGAGTTTTAGCACTGAGTGAAGAGACGTAGTAAACCGTAACAAGCTGCAAGTGTGCACATACTGCAGTACAAAAATTTTTGGTCGATATTTCCTTAAAAAAGTGAAAACAGGCATACAGACTTGTGCAACGTCGCGAACAGGCAAGGGAACTTTTTGCCATTAGAAGTCAAGTCGGCTGCTGAACACATCGCTTTTCTCTTTCTTTGCGAAGCATCTCACGCAGTTTGGGAACTGATTTTAGTTTCGTTGAAATGCCAGCGGCTTTCAGTTAGGTCCGCAGTTCAACCGCGTCCATATCCTCGATGCAAGCGGGAGGTGTATCCTCGTGCTCCGTTTCGGGAGCGCTTCGAGCCCTATTTGTGCGACTCTCTTATAATCATACCTTCAACCCAGTATAAAGGATCGTGTTTTTTTGTACGCGCGACTTATTGTTACGTGTGCGCTATTCTCAAGGCATTTTGCCAGCTTCAACGCATCGGCGCCAGCAGCATTCCATTTATTGGATTTTGCATGATGCAATTGTTTCAGAATATCATTCTTTTTCTCAATGCCTTCGCTGGAAATCCACCCCAAACACTTGAATTCTTTATGCTTCTTTGAGGCATGACAGGAAAGAATATGCATATATGACGTCATTCTCTCAGCCCCGCAAACCGTATGCCCTAGTTATCCAAGTTCTAAGTAGGTTTTATGAAATTTTGTCGTTTCTTGCTCGATGCTTTCGCCGCTCGTGTTATGCTCAATATGATCAAAAACGCGACTAAGCATTTTCCAAAGTGAGATGATTTTCTTTTCTGTTTCCGGGCTGAGTTTTCCTAGGAGCTTCTCTGGCAGCATTTCGAGCATGCGCTCGCAGGAGTCTCCTTGAATGAGGTAATTTTTTTCCTTTTCTTTCGTCCTACCACAGTTCAAATTTTATACCACAGCTGTTAATTGCCTGCACAATCGCTTCTACGTGAGTGCCCTTGGTGTTTAGGTTCGTAACTTTATCGCGGTTGTCTTTGTCCATTGCTTCAACAATCAATGCATCAACCAGACGATTAACGACTCTAATGCGCATGTGTAAAATATCTGGAACCACAAACGCAGGTTCAATGTTGAATAAGGGAACTACTTTCATTCCGTGTTCTTTAGCAAGGCCGTCCTCTCTCATATTTTTTAGAGTGCGCAGAAGAGGCGGCTTATTAAGCTCTGTGTTCGCCCCAGCTCTGCTTCGTTCCTTTAAATTTGCACGATAGAAAGGACATGGGTGCCTAGAAGACGCTGACTGCATTCCTTGAACTATGAGCAAGAATTTTAGATCGGAGCCCACACAGACTAAGGCAGGAACTTCCTGTCCCTCCAAGATAACACTGCCCCTTTTCACAACACTGGTAACTTCGTCAATCAAATCCTTCAGACTTTGTGTAATCTGAAAATAGTTGTCAGAAACTGCGACGACTGCGAGCAGGCGTTGAAAAGTATGGCTGTATGATTGATTGATGATTGAGTATGATTGGCAGCAGCCTGCTGCTGTCAATCAGGAGAAAAGAGTTGTCGAGCTTGGTCGTTTGCTGACAACACAGCCATCTCCTTCTATTGTAACCAAAATTGACTGCGACCTGAGCCCTTCTCCTGTCGTACCTCTTTTGACTGCGTACTCCCCAACAGATTTCCAGTTCGTGCACAAAAGACACCTGAGCGCCAGTTACCTCTCCTGGGGTTTTAAATTTACACAGCAGTGCTTTCGTCTAGTTTTTGCATGTACGAGTTGATGACACGGAGCGAGGGTAAATTAGGGACAGTTGAAGACATTTTTTCCCAAAAAACATTGCTTACAAAGTGGTTCTTTCAGAGCGCGGTGATTGCACGGACGCTTTTCTTCTCGGGGGAAGATGGATTCCGATAGTCAGTTTTACCATTACTGCGGTATTATTTTTGATATTTCGCGCTACACAGATGCCGTCAATATCAGAAAAATTATTTTGTGCAGTAGCCCTTGAAGGTCTTCTACAACCAACAGGCATAAGTTCAACCCATAGCTTTCTAAAATTTCTTCTAGCACTTGAACTATCACACATCCTGCAGAATGCAGCTTTCTTCTATCGGTGCTTTTCGAACCTTCCCCGAACCTTTTTCCGCGGTTGTTGAGCAAGCGGCTGTTTTTGCCTGTGATGACAGGCTTTTATTTTCGTCTTGCAGCTGAAGGCATTTTTTCTCAAAATCTTGAATGGACTTACGCAGCTCTGAAAGAGACCGCTCTGATACACCCTCCATTAGCTTCATTTCTTATTGTAAAGCTTGAATAATCGTGTCCTTGATATTGTTATTTGGATTTTGGACAGAACTTTCCTTATCAAATGGAATGTTTAAATGGCTCTTTTTTAAGGAGCCCCTCTTTTGCTCTGCCTTTAATATTTCGGTGCTGAGTGGCTACCGGGGTGCAGAAGCTTCTAGATCTTGTCTCAACAAACCTTTAAACTCTCTGAGCTGGGCATGCTATGTGGAGTCAAAGAGTTTATTGTCTCAAAATACGATTTCTCCAAAAGCGTTTTGTTGCTAGAGATTTTCAGAACTGTTTGATTTGTCAATGTAAATGAAATGCCACATTCAGAAATCTCTAAGCGCGAAGCTCCCGAGCTCATTTTTAAAAGAAATACTAAACAACACAAATTGAAATGCAAGAATCAATACTATATAAAAAAACAAAAACAAAGTTGCAAAACGTATGCGCTGGAAACATAGATTTGAAAGGCGGAGGACTCACTAAAACATAAATCAGGACATTTCTCTGGGTTAGGTTCTGCCTGCAACAACCTTCGACACAAGGAACATTTGCAGACTTTCCACAGGATAGCCGTTTGGAAAGAGTTTGCAAGCTTTCTGTCGTGTCACAGTAGCCTTCACCCGCACTGGAAACTCAATCGCCACTGCACTGCAAGTTTCGTTTCTCGCTCAGGTCTCTCGTTATTTTCCACGTACTAATCGAGTATACCACCCAAAGGGAAAATTCAGCTTCGAGAAGTCTGCCTCGATCATGATCACTGCACAGAATCCAAACCCTTTCTAGCCGTCTTCCTTTCCTACTGAAAACCCATCTAAAGATGTCCAGGTATATGTTCACCTTGACAAGCCCGCTGGACCGACGGCTGTTTGAAAGTTTCTTTTGCACAGCGTAAATGACTTCCTCAGCAGCAGCTTCCAGTCGTTGTGGTGATGACTTGCTTGGGTGCTTAAATTCCCGGAGACAGGCACCGTTCAGACTTTTTCTTGATTCAACGGAGCAATGCCACTTGGAATATCCTTTCCGTTTAAGAAGGTATCCCTTGCTCTGTAAGAAAGAAGCCAAAGATGGCATGGTGAAACACTTAGCGCAAGAAAACTCACACACGCCGAGGAACGAAAAAGCGAAGCACAAGTGAACCAAAGAAAAGACAAAGGAAAGACATGTCGCTACGAAATGAGAGACAATGAAATTGAACGCTAATTTATGCAAATGTTAACATATCCATTTGTGACGAAATGTATGCCTTCTTCAGTTACTGGGAGGCTTTGCTCAAAATCTTGACCGCGCGCTATCTACCTAACTCAGACTGCCCGCTCAGCGTGAAAAAATACATATATGAAAAATGCGTTGTCTTTGGAATCATCGCTAAGTTTGGAAATCGTGTACTCAAAACTGGCGGTATACAAATAGTTACGGAGGCATTTTGTTATAAGAAGTGTCCCTGACTGCTGCGTTTTGGACCTCCTACTGTCCAAATTTCCGAAACCACTAATTTCTGTGATACATGTTCGTCAATGAAAACCTGAAAAAACCTAAAGAAAACCTGATCAAGGCACCTTTAATAATTGCTTTTTTTGGGGGGAAGGAAATGGCACAGTATCTGTCTCATATATCGTTGGACACCTGAACCGCGCCGTAAGGGAAGAGATAAAGGAGGGAGTGAAAGAAGAAAGGAAGAAGAGGTGCCGTAGTGGAGGGCTCCGGAATAATTTCGACCGCCTGGGGATCTTTAACGTGCACTGACATCGCACAGCACACGGGCGCCTTAACGTTTTTCCCCCATAAAAACACAGCCGCCGCAGTCGGGTTCGAACCCGGGAACTCCGGATCAGTAGTCGAGCGCCCTAACCACTGAGCCACCGCGGCGGGGCTCAAGACGCCTTTAAAATGTGTATTCCTCCCAGCTTATATATATTTTAGCTAGCGACATTATTTCAAACATGAATAAAAAAGGCAAAACAAAAAGCTTTGCATTTTCCTGGGCTCTCTTATAAACTAACAAAGCGAAAGCTGTCGGCATTCATTGTGTTCATTAGCATTGGCGCTGACAACGTTCTAGACCGATGATTTTGTGGAAAGGAAGGGCGCATATGACTGGCCACCTGGGTCAGTGGACGCCTCAATCGCGCTTTGAGGTACGTGGCGGTGGCGAGAGATGTGGGCCGCATGCATTAGCGCTCATAACGTTGTGGGAGACACGCGGCACTGCAGCAATAGGCCACAGCGTTCATTGGGCGACCAACCTCTCGCGATCAACCATTAATTTACCTGCCACCTGCCAAGGTGGGCGCGCTGCCTATCCAGCGAGCGGAACGCAATCAACGCTACAGACGCCAAGCCGCATCTACTTGCACAACACGTCACAGCTCTCGCTCTAACAATGTTCAGGAGTAGTTGAACCACAACTAATTTTTTGTTTATCCAGCTGAGGCTCGGCTAAATCACGTGGTCCGGAAGCAGCCGCTCCGCAGCTGCGGAGCCCCTGCGCAACGACGGCAAAGACTAGGCTTGGCTGCGCGGCGAAGTCACGTGATTCCTTGCTATGGCTGCGGTGCTGCAAAGACGTTCAAGGTCAAACGTGAGGCAACGGCGTAATCGCTCCGGTAGTTAACCGTTAGTTACTCAGTAGTTAACCGGTAAGTAACCGATAGTAATTTCGAAAACGCGATTACCCTCATCGCAGTGGCTCGACAAAATTTGGCCATACTGTGCGATGGCCCAGTGGTTAAGGTGCTTGTCTACTGAGCTGGAGTACCCGCGTTGGCACTCAACCGCAGCCACTGCGGTTCTATGGAGGTGAAACGCAAAAGGCACCCATGTGCTGTGCAATATCAGTCCACTTTGAAGATCCCCAGTTGGTCGAAATTATTCCGGAGTTCTCCACAACGGCGCCACTTTGTTCCTTTCTTCTTTTACTCTTTTCATCTCTTCCCTTACGGTGCGGTTCGGGTGTCCGCCGAGATAGGCGAGAAAGTTACTGCGTCATTTCCTTTCCTCAAAAACCAATCTTCAAGAACCAAATAGCACATTTCTTATTGTGTAAATAGTTTGTATATATTATTAATCCCCCTATCCTCTCTTCCTGTCCCCTCTCCTCTTTCGTTTCATTTCTCCCTTCTGTCTACTATCCTTTATTTCCGCTGCCCCAGCTCAGGTGCTTCAGTATCGATGGCAGATGCCGGGGCTAGCAAAAATCTTTTCATTCCTTTTTACTATTATATTAATAAAAAACCACTTACCGCCAAGAACCAATTAGCACCAAAATACATGCGCTTTCGAAAGCATGCAGACAAAGAAACCTTTCCGGTGCACGTAACTAGTCAAAAAACCCAAATTTTGTCGAGGCAGAGCGCCAAAGACAGCCATGTTTCGAAATTATAAAAGACTTGTATGGCTATTACCAACGACCGGCTACAAATCTATGATTGCAACTAAGCGCCTTACACCAATCGTTAAAAGTTAATTATTAAAATCTAGTTAACCAGCTTACTACTAAAACAATTCACCGGTTTTCTGGTGCCCAACAGTAGTAATACTGTGCCGAAAAAGTCACATCTTAAAGCCAAAAAGCATACCTTTAAAAATTTCTTCCCTGTAACACCTGGTAAACAGAGTCGCTCAGCTAATCCTATGAAAGCTTGAGGAAACAATTAACCGCGCACTCTGCAAATATTCGACATTTGAAAGGTTTAGGTTGTCATCTTTTCCATACAAACATATTGTTATGCGGTAATTTTTATTCCTCCACATGGGAATGTAAACTTCAGTTGTTTTCGTCAAAGCGAAAGAGCTGCAGGTTTCTTTTTTTTAAGTATTGCCGCTTCACTCTTCTGTCAATAGGTATGCTATACCGTTTTACATCGCC
The DNA here is from genome assembly GCF_052857255.1 of Amblyomma americanum. Taxonomy (NCBI): domain Eukaryota; kingdom Metazoa; phylum Arthropoda; class Arachnida; order Ixodida; family Ixodidae; genus Amblyomma; species Amblyomma americanum. The sequence goes on along the minus strand of NC_135497.1, from coordinate 301,363,200 downwards.
CACGAGCAATTCCTGTTAGTTACTCAAAGATACTTTTCGCTCGCCTTACATGCTTAGCATAATGTATACTTGTGAATGGCAATGTATCCGCTAACCTTGGCATGTGTACATATGTAAATAAAGTTCTCACTTGGTCTACACTTATGTTGAAAATGATGAGATCAAATTATGTAAAGAAAAGAGATAGCGCTGCTTGTTAATTACGCACTTCAGAAATATTATGACCAGCCGTAGGCCACTGCTATATTTCTGCATTAGACGGACCTATGCATATTAACTCTTAAAGCTTCGGTAAATTAGCTTTCTTGTCTTGCATAACCTTCGGGAATTAATAATACATTTGCTTTCGCACTAAAAACCACATCCACCGCCCTCAATTGCGTAATCAGGACACGCAAACAAACACAAAACACAACATGGACCCAGGTGCTTACATAAATAGCTTGGGAAGCTTGTTACTTACCGTTTTGGTAATGACTCTCTCGACCAGGTGATACATCAAAACTTCAGCAGAAGAAAGTCAATGGACCCAGGGAACTGGCCAACCAGATACAGCTGATGACAGACAGTAGCGAGACAGTTAGGTCCTGCCGTATTTAAACGGTGCAGGAGCCGAGGAAAAGGGGTATTGGGGGTGATGGCGGATATGCACGGCAACACACTTCCTAGTTTTGTTAGCCAGGAAGCCGCTCTGTTAAACACCTGCACGTGGGAATGAGTCAACCCGTGTACACACACGCGACCCGGCCAATACTTTTCTTCATTTTACGAAAGACATCATTTTCTAGCAAAAAATCTTCACCTAACAAGATATCAAGTCTGCATCCTTGTTCACACAACGCCCAGAGCGGTTCCGAGCACACATGTGCTTTCCGCAAAAACTTTCCACCGGTCTAAACAACGTGACGTTGAAAGACTGCAAAGCACACCGTAGATGTGCAACCGGAGACGTATACCAATTTACCGGAAGGCCGGCTGCGCACGCGCAGTGGCTGCCCATCACCCCAACAATGCCACTGCGCATGCGCAGGAGGGGTCCGGTAAACCGGTATACGTCTCCGGTAGTACGTCTACGGTATGCTAAAAATGTTCAGAACTGCTTTGCCCCCGGAGCCGGGTTCGGGAACGCTCTTCCGCCACCACTGTTCTCCCGTTTAATAGTGCCTCGTTATGCGTTGCAGTCTCTTCTTCCACTGTGCGGAATTCACAGAGCAAGAATCCCAGCTCTCTCGAGGGTACAGTGTTCACACCTCACAAACTGCGTCATTATGGTTAGAGCCATGACGATGGAGGGGAGGGGGGGGGCACCATCCGCAAACCATGGATGTAAGAAGAGGTAAGTGTCTCCTGTGAGCTATTAACATTCTTCCGTGTCTGTTGGATGTGCCACGACTAGAGTAGAAGCCTCCTTCGTGGGTTAGCTTCGGTGTCCAGTACAATAGTGCCGTCAAAGTCAATTCGGTGGTCGCATGCCTCGCAGTGTTCGGCCGCAGCGCTGCGCTGACGGTTAATTTGTCAAACCTCCGGCTTGTGTTGCCTCATTATTTCGGCGAAGTTCTTCGTTTCCCCTAAGCACGAAGCCAGGCAGACCGAGCAGGGGATTTTCTATACAACGCCTTGGGCCCTTTCTTTTGGGTGATGGTCTTTTGGGGGGTGTGGGGGGGAGGGGAGAAGCGTCCGATGGTGGTAGTCGGTTTTGTGCGTTGTATGTACCCCTTCTTTACCGAGAATGCGAGCCAGCGCCTCGCTCACGCCTTTCGCCTATGGAATGCAAACACTTTTCCGCTTCTGGCATGCCCTTGGGGAAGGAATAGAGCTGTTCTTCCATGCACATGCACATGTGCGCGCCCCGGCCAAGCATTCTTATTTTCTAAGAATTGAAAATTGCCTCCCTTCCAGCAATGCAGACAGCTTTGCTGCGCATTCGACGCTGATTTCCCGGACATGGCCGAATCTCCTTTGACTAGGGAACAGTGGCACCTTTCGTACGTGCCTTTCAGTGTCACTGTGTACAGCGCCCAGAAATAAGCTTAACTAAGCCTGTCCTAGCACAGAAATCCATTAGCGGTTTTGAAAGCCGCAGTCGCGATAACCTTTGCCGGAAATGAGTTTTTTTAAGTTTTACTCGTGTTTCATTGTGCCGCTGTCGAATTTACGTTGTTCTTTTGTCCTTTGCTAGCCGATAGTATGTCTGTGTACTTTCAAACAACTTTAGTGACGGGATCATAGCATACAGCGTGTTCTTGCCATCCGTACTTTCGTACGCGCTGTTTTTGTGAAGATGTTTAGGATCACTGAATAATTTCCTTTGTGAGTTCAGTAAAACGAACTCAGAGAACCAAGTCTTGGGTCCAGGTTTTAAACTTGTGGCTGGAATCCCAACAGAGCTCTTCCTGAATTACCAAATGTCCTCGAAATGTTATCGCTACGTCAGCAGTTCGTTTCGATAACATCATGCGTGACGCTATAGATACGTTCTCACATCAAGTCGTAGCCATGCCCGATACGCGGATTTCTACCAATTCTTACTTTGAGCCTTCCTTTGGCTGTCTAAAATTATTCCGTCGGCATGTATATCTGCGAAAGCACTAATCCGGAGGTGCAGAGCCTAGAAAGATCGTCTCTTCCCAATGTATGTCCACTCCTTCCCGAGCATAGAAAAAAAGCGGAAGGAAATAAGAAATATCAAAGAATGGGGAGTCGAGCCCGCGGAGGACACGAACAACGGCCGCTGCGCAAGAATACTTGGATATAGGTCGCAGCTTTTTTTTCAACATGGCACTTACTGCACGAGGTTATGTATGTATAGAAAGGGGCTATATACAGATTATTTACTAAGCACTCAGCTAGTAGCTGCACAGCACTAGCTTGACAAAAGGCAACACAACTAAAACGGCGGCAAATATAGACACCGGCTCAACAGCTGAAACCAGTCCTGCAGAAAGTCTGTTCGGTCATAAACGTCCTAAGTTGTAGCCTGTGATGCTACAACTGAGGTTATCTGCGCAGCCGAACATGCCTCGCATTAAATTCCACCGCACTCTTGCTCTGTACATTGCAGAGCGTCGTCTTCGTCAACTTCTATCCGCTCCGTCCCGCGGCACTGCCCGCTCATTGTCGTGTTCTACGTAGCACAAATCCGTGCTTTCGCAATGACTGGGATGTAAACAATCTCTGCAGATTTTTCTTGTCAGCAGTAGCCTGGAAATTGCCAAGCGTTTCGAATTATCGCTTAGCAGAATATAGTTTCCTAACGTTTGCTATGTTTTGCCGACTTTGGAAGAATCTTCATATCAATATTAATGAAATCGTTTGGCGGCTTTCTTCACCTCCCGTATATTTGTTCGATGAATTTCATTCCTCCGACGTTAAATGCAATGCTGAGCCAGCTTTGGACAGTTGGACAGTTGTGCTCTATTTGACTCATTTTTTGCCACACAAGCCGAAAACACGTGGTTTTTGAAGCTTTCACCAATCACGGGGCCGCGGAAAGGTCTCGCCCGTTCACGATGGTTGGTTTTATTTTGTACTGTACACAGGCCATAAAAGCACAGTGCGCTCACGTTGCATGACAAGGAACGAAGTAAAGGCTCTAAGGAAAAGCCTTTCAGCGTGCCGCCTTTTTCAGTGAGTGAGCAGATGAGAACCACGGCCACTAGATGATGCGGTTCCATCGAGCGGCCGCATTGGTACCAACCGCTGCCTCCACAAGCTGGTAGAACAACCGCGGGCTTACGGGGTCGCATTTTTTATTCTGGCGCTCAGGCTTCAATTTTGGATTTTGACGTGGCCTGTCTGTACGTCTGAAATTTACTTGACCTGAAAAAAAATAATAGGAAATGTTTTACGGCCGCGAGTGAGTCTCGAACCTGGGACGGCGAGAACACATCAGTTTTGCTGGTTACTGCATTAGACAACTGCAACACCGCCGCAGCCGAACATTCTGCGTCCTAAAATACCAGTTTTGGTTGCAGACTAGCAGTTTTATAAGTCTTTAAACCCAACCAGACAGGCAAATCTGTCAAAATGTTGTTTTCAATTTTTCATTGAAAAAGCAACCACGGTCTGAGCTCCACGATTCGAGGAAAAGTAAAAGGAGGAAGAAAAAGAAAGGCAAGCAAATGCACAGCAGTGAGAAGAAGAAGAAGAGAAGAAGAAGAAGAAGAAGAAGAAGAAGAAGAAGAAGAAGAAGAAGAAGAAGAAGAAGAAGAAGAAGAAGAAGAAGAAGAAGAAGAAGAAGAAGAAGAAGAAGAAGAAGAAGAAGAAGAAGAAGAAGAAGAAGAAGAAGAAGAAGAAGAAGAAGAAGAAGAAGAAGAAGAAGAAGAAGAAGAAGAAGAAGAAGAAGAAGAAGAAGAAGAAGAAGAAGAAGAAGAAGAAGAAGAAGAAGAAGAAGAAGAAGAAGAAGAAGAAGAAGAAGAAGAAGAAGAAGAAGAAGAAGAAGAAGAAGAAGAAGAAGAAGAAGAAGAAGAAGAAGAAGAAGAAGAAGAAGAAGAAGAAGAAGAAGAAGAAGAAGAAGAAGAAGAAGAAGAAGAAGAAGAAGAAGAAGAAGAAGGAGACTGTGTGCCATATTACTTGAGGAGAAGAAGAAGAAGAAGTTAGAACAGACGTGCTGACGTGTTCTTGCTGGCCGCTGCTGTTTTCTTCATCTTCTGGTGGTTCCGGCTTGATCATTTTTGGTGAGCCCGTACTACGTTGGGGGGTTTTGGCCAAGGCGTAGTTTAAGACGCAGTTCATGTGAACCTGAGAGCGCGTTTTGCTGAGAGATGTCGTTGACCTCCCCAGGTGGAGGGTCGGCAGCTTGGTTTGCCAGCTTGCCAGCCCAAAGGCTGCCACTTTAGTCCTTCCACAATAATGGCATTGATGCGGTTCCCGTGGCTATCGTCCCAATCGGTGAGGGTGCGATCAAAATGAAATCCCCAAAACTAATTCAACAGGAGCTAAGATCATTGACTGCCCAATACCTGCAGATCTCTGAAGTGCGTCCATTTGGCCGTCGAAAAATTGTGTGCAAGTCCTCGGACATCGTTTGTGTTGCAGACTTGCTTAAGTGCACAATTTTCAGCTCGCTGCCGGTGAAAGCATTCATTCCCGAACAGCTTGCATGTGTCAAGGGTGTTGTAAGAGGTGTCGACCCAGCATCGTCCCCGCAAGAAATTCTACAGGAATATCAGGATGCAGGCGTTGGGGTCCTTTCAGTCTACCGCTGCAGTAGAGAGGTAAACGGCTCTCGCGTTGCTACTGAGTCGGTAATAACAACTTTTGCTGGCTCTTCCTGCCCTGCTGAACTAAAAATCTGGCCGATTGTATACCATGTGGACCCTCTTGAACCCCGCCCTCTTCAATGCACCAACTGTTGGCGGTTCGGGCATAGCGGCAAAGCATGCAAGTTGGAGTCCCGCTGCCGTTTATGTGGGCAAGGTCATTCTGCTGATAACTGCACCTCAGAGCAGCCTCATTGTTGCCTCTGCAGCAACAATCACTCGGCTGATGATGCCAACAGCGCAAAACTTAGTGAAGAGCGTAGCTTGTTGGACATTATCAAAGAGAAGCGGTTCTCAAGAGCCGATTCTTACGCTGTTCTTAACAGGAAAAAAGATTCATATGCTAGTCGTGTGCGCGCTTCTGTTGGGGACATTGAGTTCAACTTGGCTGCCTCAATTGTGACCACAGTAGAAAAGCTCTTAATAATGTGGTTGAGCGAATGCTAAACACTTTCTCTGAGGTGTTGGCTCAGTTTGTTGCAGTTCAGTCTGCGTCACCATCAACACCCGTCCTGGCAGCAACGTCTGCATCTGTTTCAGCTTCTGCAGCTAGTGCTAGCCGCTCAACATCACCTCCTGATGATCCCCAGGCCCCACCTCACATCTCTGTTCCTAGCAGTGAATGTCGCAGTGACATCTGCACAACAGATGTCGAAAATGTCGTGCCCTACGCAGAAGCGCCGTGCTTCCTCATCATCTAATTCTAGTTCTCCACAGATGAAAGCTAAAAAGGGACCACCCAAACTTCATCCCCATGTTGATATCCTTAAAGAGGCTTTTTCGGCCTCTTCAATTGGTCAATAATCATGGCAGGTATCAAAGTGTTACAATGGAATTGCCGTTCCGTCTAGTCTTCTCTTCCAGATCTAGACATACTTATTCACAAGCATAAGCCTGATATTGTACTTTTACAAGAAACGTGGTTATCACCGTATAAATCATTTTCAATGAAAAACTTTCGAGTTTTCAGGTCAGATCGAAATGTTGGCAGGAGAGGTGGACTGCTAACCATGATATCTAAAAATTTATGTCATCACGCATGTATCTCTAAGAAAATTCTTCTCCCTGACTGTGAGCTTTTAGCGATCAAACTTTCATTTCCGCATTGTGCTGATATTACAATTGCTAATGTCTATTTTCCTTTAGGTGTACACAGGACAGACTGTTTAGACAGCTTGGTGACTGGCACAAACAGTGCACTCATCGCAGGAGATTTTAATTCTCACCATAGTTACTGGGGAAGTCGCACTGATTCCTGCGGCCAGCTTCTCTGGTCGTGGCTGTCTGCAAATGCTGTACGGTGCTGCAATTCTAGAGAAATAACCTTTACACGAGGGGTTGCTCGCTCAGCCATTGACTTAACATTATCTGCAGGTAGGCTAGATGCGACTGATTGGTCGACAGAGGATTCGGGTACGTCTAGTGATCACTTTCCCATAACTTTCTCTATCCGGTTATCTCCTCTTAAAACTAGTTGTGTAACCCATAAATTTGTCAACCACAAAATTTATAAAAATCTGATGTCCGCCTCACTTGCTTCTATAGTTGATACAAGCCGGGATGACAGAGTTCAGCAGACGGTTTCATTTTTGCAAAATGCAATAGACCACTCAATATTCGCTGTGCCCGCAGCAGCCTCTAATAAACAGCCGTCTCCTTGGTGGACAGAAGAATGTGAGAAGGCCTATCGTCGCAGAAAAGCGGCCTGGAAGAGGCTGTCCTGCAACCAGAGTCCGGCTAATTGGTTAAATTACAAATTCTTCTCTGCATCTTTCAAGAGAACAATTGCAAAAGCCAAGGAGGAGTACAACCAAAATTTAAACACACATCTTTCAAATCCTCGTCATCGGAAATCCCTGTATAGATTTATGGAACGTAACAAGAGTTCTGCCGTCCCTCTTCTCACTAGTTCAACAGTGTTATCACCACAAAAGGCTCAGGAGAGCCTGGAGTGTATTGCTCAGGGATTGGCGTTACGCTTCCAGACGCAGAGAAACGTCCCTTTGTGCACAATTTCACCCTCTTCGGATTATACCGAGGTTGACGCATCAGAGCTCCTCTCAGTCCTGGCAATGTTGCATCCTGCAGCTCCTGGACCAGATGGTGTCACTGTTGATATTAAAATTTTAGCCGAGGAGTTTACAAGCGCCCTCTTAGATATGACCAATGCTTCTCTGGAAAATGCATGGATTCCAAGCATTTGGAAGACGGCGAAAATTATTTTATTAATGAAAGATGTAGGAAAAGGATACGTCTTGGATAATATTCGGCCAATTGCATTGACTTCAAATTTAGTCAAATTAATAGAAAGAATAGTGCACAGTCGCCTCACAAAACATGTTCATGACATCAACGGTCTCAGCTCAGCCCAGATTGGCTTTCGTCGTGGATGCTCTATATGGTCCGCGCATGTGGATCTAGAGAGCAGGATCCGGCTCTCGCTACGCAGAAGAGAAGTTTCAGCTTTGGTCACTCTTGATGTAGCAAAGGCCTATGACAGTGTAGAGCATACTATTTTACTTAGCAGACTTGCTCAGTTACATCCTCCAACCTACATTTATGCGTGGATATCTGAATTTCTGAAGGACAGATTCTTTTACTGCGCCGAGGGAACCCTATGTTCAAATACATATTATCAATCAAGAGGTGTGCCGCAAGGATAGGAGCTATCCCCTCTGCATTTTAATATTTTGGTCAGTGACATCCCCATTCGTCCTGATATAACAGTTTTTGTGTATGCAGATGACAGCTTTTTTCGCCTCGGCCAGGGATATCCACTCCCTTTACCACATTCTGCAGGGATATTTGGATGCTTTTGGAGTATGGTTGCAGGGTAGTAGAATGGAAAGTTGGGCGAGTTGGTATGCGTTCATTTTGGGTGGAAAAAACAGCGCGAAAGGGACGGAAGACAAAGAAGAAGCGCTCGTCCGTGTGGTTTCCTTCTTTGTCTTCCGTCCCTTTCGCGCTGTTTTTTCCACCCAAAATGGTTGCAGGGTATTAATTTATCCCTGAATGTAGACAAATGAGGAGTTTTGGTATTTCCTGCAGACAGGCCTTTGCACATTTCATTAGTCCATCGCTCTCTCCAGATTCCACATGTGGAATCCGTAAAATATCTGGGTGTTACTTATCACCCAGCATTAGATTGGAGCCTTCATGTAAAGAACTAGGCCGGCTGACAGGAATCGCCAATAAAAAGTTTGGGATGCGCCGCGACACGTTATTGTTACTGTACAAAGCCTACGTAAGACCTATACTTGAATTTGGTTGCATTCTGTTCTCTGGTAGCGCAAGCTACAAGATTCAACCCTTAATCTTACTGGAAAGGCGCGCTCTCCGCCTCTGCCTTGGTCTCCCAAAATCAGTTTCAAACGTCCTGCTTTATCTGGAAGCCCGTATCCCTGATCTAACTTCCCGTTTTCAAATACTCACGGTGCTAACTTTCCTCAGGTCGATGGACCCAGTGTCTGATGTCAGTACTCCTATTTTTGTGTCTCATCCGGCCTTATTCTTTTCTCATCATTGGCCACGGTATCAAATGCCAGAACTTATGTTAACGCAGAACCTTTTAACACCGATTGGTGATCTCAGTTCTTTGCAGTGGATTGATGGCACGCCGGCAGCAGTGGAATTCCATTTCGACCACATCTTCCCATCTCATGCGAAACGCATGCCCGCAAACATTTTAAACGGTATTCTCTCGGATCACATAGAGGAATACCCCCATCATACGGTGCTTGCTACCGATGCCTCCGTCAACTGCCAGAAAGCTGCAGTTGGCATCTTTTCGCAGGATTTGGCATGGAGCTATTCTGTCTGCATCCCAGATTATATTCCTATATTCTTTGCGGAATTTTTGGCTCTTGGAATGGCCCTTCACAAAATTCCATGCCTTGTGTCTCATGTTATTATTCTCGCTGATTGTTTGTCGGTGTTAGTCTCCCTTGACACTTCACAAGAAGATTTTTTGCGCCGTATCCTGCGATTATTGTCCCAAGCATTTTGAAGGTGGTCTTTTTTGTCTGGGTCCCTGGCCATGCTGGTATTCATTCAAATGAGGTGGCTGATTACTTAGCTTGGTCGGCTCTTGACGGGTCAGTGACACATCCCGTCCCGAATTTCAGCCTGCTGGCGATTTCCAGGTTTCAGCGGTTCCTACATATATCAGCCAGGTTACGAGATCCCTTACTAAATACCACTGACTATCAGCCCTTAGCACATAATTGGAACGTCCGTTCGTCTAAATCCAGGCTGTGTGAGGTAACAATGACGCGGTTGCGGTGCAGGATTCCAAGTTTGAATTTATATCTACGCAGGTGTGGGTTGACACCGACGAACCTATGTGACGCATGTGGGAAAGTTGAATCTTTAGACCATTTTCTCCTCTACTGCCCAAGGTTCGCACTTCAGAGAAAGATTTACCTGGAGGTCCCTCTCTCCAGGTTAGGGCTCCCTTTATCTTTGCCAGTATTATTATCGTTTGGTGCGAACGCCAAGGGATTTGCATTGGGTTCTATTTGTGGGTTTCTCCACGATTACATAATCGCAACTGGTAGGTTGATGTGCTAACTCTTTTAAAGTTCTACGAGCTCTTCTCTTCTCACCAAAATGCTGACTGTTATTTAACTGTCAATATTGTTCTGTTGTTTTTATTCATTGATTTTTCAAAATTCACGATTGGGGCTACACTTTTGTCGTCATCTTCCATGGAAACTTCTTTGTTTATTCTACTACAACTTGACCAATCCCCCCGTGTGGGTATGTTCCATATACCTGGGGTGAAGAAGAAGAAGAAGAAAGGCACAGCAGGAGACCGCTAACCACTGTCCTTTCTTTCCTCCCCCTTACCAACCTGCAACCGGCTGCCCGTGTAGCTCTTGAAAAAGAATTTTTCCCTACCTATGCATCTGCTCACATCTTTGGCCCTTCACGTTACCGCCCCTCCTCCTCTTCATCCGTTTTAATGCTGCGAGCAGTGGGTATTCTCGTAGCCTTTGTGGGAGGAACACTGCCAAAAAAAGGGTGAAATTCAAGCAAGTTTTGGTTAAGACGGTTCCCAATTCTTGCTATTTGTTTTAAAATCCGCGACAACAGCAATGACTTATCGCTTTAAGCATGCTGCTCGAGGAGGGTGTGTGATTCGTTCCCCAGTGCCGCCGTGTACCCATTGGTTTCCAATGGGCACAAGTTTGCTCGAAACCTGGCGCTTGGTTTCTTTGAGTTGAAGTGCTCGGAAAATGGTCGTTCACCTAACCTTGTGTTGAAGAAAACACTGCACTATTAACAAAATAAAACATTTCTAAGAAATGGATACCCAAGATTCTTTACTCGATATATCATCCAAAACCGAAAAGGAAGCAATACAAACAACTCTATATGCTTACGCTTAGGACACGCCAGTGGCAAAAACGCGCATGCAGTTCGTACGCAAAAGGTGTCAGCGAAACCTTGGCCAGTATTCTCAGAAAGCAAGGGATGCAAACTATGCACAAGACGGCCACCATTATCGGACGCCTCCTCTGCCCCTTCAAAGACAGTCATCCGACAGAAAAGGCCGAAGGCGTGGTATAGAAAATACCCTGCTTCGAGTGCTAGGTGTCGTAGGCTGTGGAAACCAATCAAGGCAAATTTAAAAGTCGCGGGAGGATGTTAATCAATCCCTGGAAACGGCGCCCTCTTCTTACAACCGCGGTCTGTGCAACCCCCCCGGAGCCACACGTCGAAGAAGTAGTAGTTTGCCAATCGCTTGAGAGGCAACAACAACCGACGAAAATACAAAAAGGACGCTAAAAATGTCGCTGGCCCGGCAATTGTTATCTAATCGCTCAAGTACCGGAACTGCAACCGGCGGAATTAAAGGCAAAGAGAGAGGCTACCGAGAAGTACACAGGAGAGCGACAGCAAAAAAAAAGGTGGGGGTAGGTTTACACCTCATATGCAAAAAAAATGAATATGTTCGCGCCACTCGTCCGAGAGTGCCTGTAGGTGCTGTTGCACATATTCGCAACAAGGTAAACTCACTGCATATTCAGGGCGGCGCTCATGTAACGCCCTGTCGCTAATTAATCATGTGACCGCCACATTGCACAAGCAGGCTGGGTGCAGCGCCCAGCAGCCGCGCTGGAGAAACGCAGTAAGCATTGAAACCTCGTGTTATCCGACAGTATCTTCCGCTCATTCTTCACCAAATTTAAATCATAATCAAGAACATTTAATTCACGTTTGACTCTTAATTGCTGCTTTGTGTAACGGCGTATTTACTTGCATGCCAAAGAGATGAAACACTCTTCAAAATAGTTCCCAGCATGCCATTCTATGAAGTGTTCGTTAGCGGTTGACATATAACTGCCGAAACTAGCATCGATTACAGCTGTGGCAGAGCCCTTATCGACGGCGAACGATCGAATCACGAGATTCACTTTACCAACCTAGAAAAAAATGTTGCGAGCTACCACACTGCTAATTGTTACATTGGACAAATCACCTACTGCCATAAAACGCAGCATCAGGTTTGCCGCCTGGCACTTACGACATTCACTTCAACGCATCCGTGCTGCTCTTCCACCACATCGACAAAACTTTCGAAGAGCTATCTGCTATTGAGCCTAATAATATGATTGTTAAAATGTAGTCATTAATTCACTATTTTAATATTTCCAACGCACAATGCAAGACCCATATAAAAGTATCGGTGAGTGAGCTCTAAGTATTAGCGTCTGGGAATTACGCATTTCACTGCTTGAACAAAGTACCTTGAAGTTTCATTGCTTTGCACTGTTAATGCGCACGCAATTCCACTGTCACCTATGCCCGTGTGGTCACTGTACGCGCTTAATAAAAAATATACCTGTCAAGCAAAAGATTCTCCTTATAGTTTTCTTTGTATACCTCATAGAAGGCACGCGCTTTCTTGTAGCATTTTATGTAGCAGCCCATGGTCATAGCCTCACTCCGATGGGGGCACTTTTGATAAAAGTGCGCATTCGTACAGCACGGCTCAACCTCACAAAGCAAACTACCAAAGCAGGGACACTGCAGCGGGGACGTGCGCCTTGCCAACACACCAAGAGAGGGCGCCACACGTTTCTTGCCAATGCTGAGGATGCATGAGAGAAAAACAGCGTAGGAAATCTTTTGCTTCATTCAAATGTAAAATACTTTATACATCTTTCAAGGTAGGACATTACGCTTCCTGAAGCTCCAAGAGCTTGTCGATATATTGTAATTTAGAGCTTTGGTGAACGATAAAGTGAAGTGGGGTATTTTTCAGGACTTCGTCATAAACTCCATGCTATCGTAGCTTATTGCGTATGGTAAACGCAGCATGTAAGCTATAATTATGAAACTCTACTAAAAGAAACTTTAAGAAGCATTTAACATCTTGGCGAGACAGCTATTCTCTAACTTATGCGCGACGAGGTATTAATTTTTATTTTTTCATCGCCATTGAGTTACGCGCCGCCGGCTGTCGCGAGATGGCGCGACCGGTTTCTTGAGGCGCATGGGCCAGAATGCTGGGGATATGGAGGAGCTTTGATGGCATTAACTTTGGGCAACCAGCCTGTCCATGCCTTAGGTTCCGCGTTTTTTTTTTGCCGGAGACAAGTTCCTTAGCGGCACTGTATAGCGCAGTTTTTGTCAATGAGCCCTCATGGCGAGACGTTTGTTCTTATGCACATAGCCTACATAGCTCCTATAACTGACCCGCCGTGGTGGCACAGTGGCTATGGGAAGACCGCCGTGTGCCATGCGATCGCAGTGCACGCTATGGAACCAGCAGGTGTTCAAGTCCAATGCGGAGCCCTTCACAACAATACCCCATATCCCATGAGCCGCTTTGGTACGCTACACACCCACCATGCCATACTTTAGTATGGTACAATGACGTCATGACAGCTCAGTGTACTGAACATCGCTCACCCAGCAGTGTTGGTCCTCACACGAAGTACATGCCAGTCTTGAGGGACTCGAGCACCTTGACAGCCTCCACATACTGACGGGTTGAGACGGCGTCGGCGCTGCCCCCAGACGAGTCGCTGCTCGAGCTTGACACATCCACCTTGCTCATCAGGTGCTTCTTGGCCCGGTACGCGGCCAGATGGGCATAGTAAACGGGCGCCGGGATGCTAACGCTCCGCGTGCAGCGGGCGTACGTGTGACAGAGGTGGTAGCTCAGATACTGCACCTCGTCCGCAGTAAAGCTCGAGTCGTCCCACAAAATGTAGTAGTGCGACGGCCTGCTCGTGCCCTGCACCACAGACACCACGGGGCCGGTTCAACCCACGGAATCGCAGCATGATCTCCTGGTTGTAGACGACAGACCTCGCGTCACATCCCCGCCAACACTTAGGCAGTCTTAACTTAGGAATCAAGAGGAAGAGATGGGCTTGGGCTGGGTATGTAATGCGAATTGGAAGACAACCGCTGGTCCTTAAGGGCAACGGAGTTGATTCCAAGAAAAGGGAGGCGTAGCAAGGGGCGGCAGAAAGCTAGGTGGGCGGATGAGATTGGCAAGTTTGCCGGGATACGATGGCCGCAGCTTTCAAAGGACAGGGTAACTGTAGAGACATAGGAGAGGCCTTTTCCCTGCACTGGGCATAGTTAGGCTGATAATATTCATGATGATGATGAATTTGGGTGCCTTAAAAGTTTGTTACTATCCTGTGGCCCCCTTTTTGGGACACATCCCGTTCCCGGCTGTGGCGGACGAATTTCGACGATGGAGGCGAAATTCGAGAAGCCCGCGTACTGCGCAATCTCAGTGCACGTTAAAGAGCCCCAAGTGGTCGAAATTTCCGGAGCCCTTCACTACGGCATCTCTCATAGTCTGAGTCGCTTTGGGACGTTAAACCTCCATAAACCAAACAGATCCCATTTTGCGGGAACCCTTTACTGGCTGTTGCACAATGAAATATCAAAGTAGGCCCATGCGCAGTTGCTATTCGGGCCCACAGCTAACAGTCATCCTGTGCTTTATAATGTGTAAGATGCGCCCAAACTCCCTGTCACTGCCTCTATAGTGGTCTGCTTAATGTTGCACTGAAAAGTTCGGAGCACGTTCAGTTCGCTTCTGCGTCATTAGGGAGTTTCTGCGACCCAAGTACCGACTACTGGGCCCCAGACTGCATTCCATTACTGTGCACCTGAATGCCGAAATGGCTGCAGAGGTAGAAGTCGAAGTCGAGCGGGTGCGTGACAACAGAGTCTACGGTGGTGCGGGCGGCACGGTTGCGGCACTTGCCAACCCCGTCCCGGTCATTGGCGGGCATGAAACGCGTGTGGTGACGCTTCTGGACCACGATGAATGTCAGCGCCGGCTCGTACGTCTCGTTCGGGGAAAGCTCCTGGCACGCCAGTCGGATGGCGCTCACCTGGAAACAAAATCACGGCCAAGTTGTAGCCCTGAACTGGTCGCCTAATGGATTAAATACTGCTTCTGGAGCTTGACACAAGGGATGGGCAGGACAACACCATTTCGTGCACAGTCCAACAGCTACGAACCGTCGTCTTTCGAACAAAGTTAGGAGAAGGTAATGGCGCTGTGAGTAAATTCTTATCGTATATGGAAAACTGGTAGAATCCACAGTAACTTGGAAGCTTCTCTGATCGGGCTTGCAGGTAATTCATGACAGCTAAAAATGCAACAGTGCAAGACGGGTACGATGAACACCAGCGCTGTGGTGTCCAGCGCTGTGGTGTGGTGCATTTTTATCTACATTGAGACCCGCCAGTTACCGCGGTCGATGATGTTCGATGTAGAATCCGCGAGACAATATGCTGCTGCCCCTTTCAATCATAACCAACCCACAAAAAGATGCGGGGATAAATCATTTTGCATTCGAAACTTACCTCGCGGTTGCGGACCTCCATGAACTGCCCCTCGCTCACTCCGTCCCGGTAGAAGATAATGCGCTCTGGCTTGTGCCTGGTAGCATGATAAAATGCCTTCAGCGTGTCTTTCATCATGTCCTTGAGGTCCTTGATGATCTCCAGGCGCGAAGTGGCAGCGGAGTCTGCCATCTGGACGCGAACGGAGGCGTGGAACTTGTACGGAATAGCATCCAAGCTACCAACGCACGCCGCGATGGACGGCCTCAGCTTGTCCCCAGGCGCCGGGTGAGTCACGTCCGCGCCGATGATGATAACCGGCTTCTGGAAGATTTTCGGCTTCTCCTTGGGCAGCAGGCTGTTGTTGATGCCGCCCAGCTTGGCGTTCATCTTCTGACAGAGGTTGGTGATGAGCGCGGCGTTGCACTTCTTGATCACGTTGTTGTCCATTACGCACTGCGTGCGCAGCCCGATCTCGGTCTCGGCTACCTGCTTGATATCGGCGTAGCTCGTGTTCTTGGCAAGCACGATGATGACCATCTCGAGGTTGGCGGTCTTGCGCTGCTCCTCGAGCAGGATGTTCCACACGGGCTTGCGGTTCGTGTCAGTCGTGGTGACGTCCAGCGGCTGCTCGATGCTCATGCCCAGTTCCTGGCCGACGCGGATGAGCATCTTGACGAAGTTGTCGAGGCTGTCTCGCTGCGCGAACTGGCTCAGGTTGAGCAGCGTCCAGCGGGTCAGCGTGGCCGACTTGTAGAAGTGACGGCCCCGCAGTTCCCAGGTGCCCTCGCGGGGCTTGCCGATGTAGTTGTTCTCGAAGACCAGCGACGGCGGATCGAGCACCCTGCCCTTGAGCTGCGTCGGCTCGGTGCTGATTTTGATGCCGAACTCGCGCAGGCACTGGTCGCTGCTGCTGACCAGATCCCGCACCGATTGGCGGATCTCGTTGAAGCGCTTGGCCGGTGGCTGGGCCGTACGCTTGATCATCTCGGACGTCTGGTTCTCGTCCAGTTTCTTCTTGCAGTGCTGCCCTTCGACGATCACGCAGACCTCCAGCGGGAGGTAGACCGGGTGGTTTTCGCTGCCGGTTTGGATGCAGGGCAGGTTCGGGTACTTGAGGCGGTCGTAACGGTTTTGGAAGTAGTCGGCCACCGAGCAACGGGTGCCGTCTTCCATTTTGAAGTAGAGCTTCTTGGCTGGTTCCTTGGTGACGCGAAGCACCTTGTACTTGCGAGGGTATGAAAGGTGGGTGACCTTGACGCGCAAACCCTTGAGCTCCTTGTTGAGACGAACGTTCTGGAAGTCGCGCAGGTTCTTTAAGTCTCCGGCCGACATCTCGCGCCGGCAGTCGCTGAACAGTTTGCACATGAAGTCGGTCACGGGTAGAGGCTCGTAGAAGGCGGTGGCCGAAATGTCGACGTTGAGCATGGGCTTCCACTGAGCAGGTCGAACGCTAGTGTAGTAGCCGAACCAGACTTCGCGGCCACCTCCAAGGGTGTTGTATTCGCCTGGGGCCGGCGGCCTGAAGAAGGACCGCCCGACAGGCGTGAGTTTTATCGACGGTCCGTGCCGCAGCACGATGTCCACGGCTTGGAGGACCTCCTGAGGAACATGGCTGACGCGTCTGTCGAAGACCGCCTGTAGCGCGTCCAGATTCACGGTGGCCGCGTACTGGATCTTCACGATGAACTTCTGAATCCGCTGGTCCTCCTCGAAGTCGACCGTGAAGGTGCGCTCACGGAAATTGAGCTCACGGCGCGTGTACAAGTTCTTGCGGCCGTCGAAGGCGGGCATGCAGCCACTCAGGTCGACCCGGTACTTCTTGACGAGCAACTCGATGACCAGGCGGTTGATCTTGGTGCTGATGCAGCGGTACTTGCGCTTCTCGGGCACTTTGTTGGTCTCCTTGCGCGACTCTGAGCAGATCTCCACGTCGTAGTGGAAAACGTTACCGGAAGGGATCTCAACGCTGAAGTGGTTGGCGGTCAACTGGATCGGCCGGCCCAGTTTGCCTTGAGTAGGCCGGCGCGGGAAGTGAGACGGCAAGGTCCGCTCGATTTCCTGCAGAGCGCGCCGGGGCAGCCCGCGGCTAAGGTTTAAATTCCGACAGCGCACAACTCGTGTCCAACATTCTTGGACAAAATTTGAAAATTTTAAGATACTCTTATGGAAATATTGAAGGTAATGGTCATAGTCCGATTTTTTCTTTACTAGCTGGCATCACGCTGTTCAGGCTGCCATAGAAAAACAATGGGGAACGCTTTTGACGGTAGCAAGAACATAAATGAAAACATGCAAGCCTGCCGACGGCAGATATTTTGTCCAGAATTGTCAGTTAGGCGGTTGAATTACGCACAAATTCCGCGCGTAAACTACGCCTGACCTCTGCGTTAGCTGTCTAAAAGTAAACTCCTCCATACATCGGTTAATCGATAAAAGTCAAAAGTCAACTCCTCCACACTGACGATCTGACTTGCGCGTCACGCTGTTGATATGGAGAGCTCAAAATTATCTCGGTAAAGTAAGGAGAGTGAATGGAGTGCATTGGTCAGATTTTCACGTCTCCACGTCGCGGATGAGAACTCGCGATTTTGTTTCGGTGATAGTTTTTCGCCTGTGGACTACTAGCACGGAACCTATTCCAGTGAGCTCTTAATCGATAGCAGTACGCCTTCTTATCTTTTACTTGTAAAATACCTCGAATTACGAGAGAAATGCGAAAAATTTAAATTTCAGAGATTCCTGCGGGGAAAAGTGACAGCTGTAGGCAACCTCAAGTTTGCAGCGTCACTCGAAGCACTCTAACACACGCCAGCGAGAGGACCAAGCCTTCTTTGATGGAGTGAAGGCGCCAAATTTTTGGCACTGTGCCTTTGGTCTGCACACAATAACTGCAGTATGAACTCTGCTTTGTCGTTTTAATTAACTGAAACTTACACTGAACTGTTGCAGAAATCAAGATTTCACGTGGTGATTCATTTTAACTAATTGTGTGCGTGTCTGTTTGTTTCACTTAATGGCGCATAAGCAGCTGAGGCTATCATGGACAGGGTTGGTAAGATCTCACTGGTGCGCTGGCGGACAACTTCTTTTAAAAACCAATTTCCTGGTCACATTTCCTTGTTTTATGAATTTAACTAACTACTCGTGTCAGGTTTCCTAGTGTATTCTCTCCTAAGAGCAAGCAAGGGTGGAAAGGGACGCGTTTGTTGCGAAATTTCGAGTTTCCTGCATGAAAAAATGCGAACGCCACATTCACAAAGATTTTCTTGTTTCATAATGTGCGCAATCATTCGCAAGCAAAAATACACAATAAAAATTTCGGCGAGCACATTAAGCGAGCCCGTAGTGCTTTTACACAACCACATTCCAATTTCCGTACTTCGTTGAAGCCATCAAGTGGCGTTCGTCAAGTAGCTGCATAGGCAACGCCTAGAGTGCCGATCAAGGAATGTAAAGACGTGTATAATCATTCTCCACGTTGTATCTGAATCCCCTCAATGAGCTGAAAATAAAGCGAACCTCGGAAGAAAAAATTGAAAATTGGTTTTTTGATGAAAGGTAATGGCGCAGTAATTGTCTCTCATACGTCGCGAAAATATGAGTTTCCCCAAAGGTACCTTCACATGATATAAGGCGGGACTGCGCTTACTGAATCGCATGTGCCGAGGGACACCGGAACTGCGCCGTAAAAGAAGGGAGGAAGGTGGGAGGGAAAAAGAGAAAGAGGTGCCGTAGTGGAGGTCTCTGGAATAATTTCCACCATTAACTTCTGAAGCACGCCGCTCACCTCCAATACTGTCTATACTCTCGACATCAGGCCCTCCCAATGGTGGGACGCCGTCACGTACTTTCACGCCATTTCTTCCTTTCTCTTCCCTCGTGGTGCCAGAAAACGTGAGCGGCGCATGCAAGCACCGATGTCATACGTAGCGCGATTATTCCGGGGAGTGCTCAGGTTTAGCATCGCGTAGAAGGAGCCAAAGTCGACAAGCGAAGAGGAGCCGCAAAGCAGAAGAGAGGGATGTAGTCGAGGGTTTGACGGCATACCGTCTGGTCAGGAATCATGGTGATGCAGATTGCTGGTCACTGGCCAAAGTCAAAAGATGAAAAGACGTTTCGGGAGCACTACGGCTCCCTTGTTCACTATGAAACAATCGGCGCACGGATCCGTCCTTTTGTAGCACCCAGTAGCGTTTTTAATGATTATGCATAGATAAGATGCAGAGTTCCGTCATTCCTGTTTAATGTGTTAGACGATGTCTGTAAAATAGGTGACTTAAGATTCTGCCGTGCTTATGTGTTCTTTTCTGTTGTCATATCTTTATTTGATCCCAGCTTATCTCGTGGCCGGATTCTTGCACATGCTATGCGATGGCGATAGATGCTACTTTCTGGTTTCGGACGTCATTCTGGTGCTCTCTCAGGCGTCTCCTGAAGTCCTTTGTTTCACCGATATATATTGATGAGCAATCGGCGCAGTCAATCTCATACACAACACCTGGAAATCTTTCACGAGGGAGCTTGTCATTCACATTCACCAGTTCTGTTCGCACCTTGCCAGCGGGGACGTGCGCGATGTTGACGCCATGCTTGCGGAAAATACGAGCAAGCGCTTCGCTAATTCCCGCTACGTATGGGACAAGCTCGTTTTTCTTTTGGTTTTTTGCTATCGCGTTCTTCGGAGGTAGACACAGACGCGAGAGCACAGAAAAACCAAAAGAAAAACGAGCTGCTGTCCCATACGTAGCGGGAATTAGCGAAGCGCTTGCTCGTATTTTCCGCAAGCATGGCGTCAACATCGCGCACGTCCTCGCTGGCAAGTTGCCAACATAACTGGTGATTGTGAAGGACAAGCTCCCTCGTGAGAGATTTCCAGGTGTTGTGTATGAGATTGACTGCGCCGGTTGCTCATCAATATATATCGGTGAAACAAAGAACTTCAGGAGACGCCTGAGAGAGCATCAGAACGACGTCCTAAACAAGAAAGCAGCATCTAACGCCATCGCCGAGCACGTGCAAGAATCCGGCCACGAGCTTAACTGGGATCAAGTAAAGATATTGACAACAGAAAAGAACACATCAGCACGGCAGAATCTTGAGTCCCTTACCATACAGACATCGTCTAACACATTAAACAGGAACGACGTAACTCTACATCCTATCTATGCATAATCATTAAAAACGCTACTGGGTGCTACAAAAGAACGTATCCGTGCGCCGATTGCTTCATAGTGAACAAGGGAGCCGTGGTGCTCCCGAAACGTCTTTTTATCTTTTGACTGGCCAGTGACCAGCAATCTGCCTCAGAAGAGAGGGGATTGTGCGCTACCTTTGTCCGCTGAGGGGCATTAATAGAGTTAGCATCACGTGACATTTCTGAAGCCTAGTCATAAAACGTATAATGGAAAGGCTCATGGGAAATGCACCCACGTGAAAAGGCAGCGGTAGCTGCTAACAAAGATTCACTTTCGCTTGCTGCGCAGCGTAACGCCTGCGCTTGAATTTTTTTTGAGACGCGCCTTGGGCGCAATCTGTGCAACCTGAGATGGAATCTATGGAAGCTCGATGCAGTACGGTGCATGCACGGTCACTGAAAACACCACTCACCAAGCCATGGCTTGCAGTCTGGCAACTATCAAGAGCCGCAAACGTGCCCAGGCAGGCGCGCTGTTGACGAGAATGTGGCGCCATCTGGCGAACTCAGGGCGAACTGCGCATGCGCGGTAGCGGTACGCGGTCTGGCAAACTATCTGCTGGCATGCTACGACGGCATTGCCGCCCACACCCATCCACAGGGTTCAGACACGTCCGTGGGGGCACGCAGGAGCAGCCGCCGCTCACCTGAATGCTGACCTCGTCATTCTGCGACTTGGTGTTGCCGACACCATTGCGGGCCTGCACGGGCGCGGCCGTCGGCGAAGTCGAGGTGGTGGGCACGCCTTCGGTGGGCGCCACAGTGTGAGCCCCGTTGCCGTTGGTTCCCTCTGCGCGGGTGATGACGGCTGTTCCGGCGGCAGTGCTGGAGAGAATCTGGGGTGGGGCCGCTCTGACCACCCGCTGCTGCACGGCTTGCGCGAACGAAAGCGCCGATGGGGCGCCCGGCGAGCGTCCAGTAGGCCGCCCTAGACCAAAGGGAAGGAGTTAGCGTCAACGATATCGACAAGGCTTACCGATGCGTGACCAGTTTTGCCAACATGGCGTGACCGAACAGCTCCGAGCACTAACAGGCGATTCACTATTGCGCACCTGCAAGAATGGGCTATGTATATGTTACGT
This sequence comes from Amblyomma americanum, assembly GCF_052857255.1. Classification (NCBI taxonomy): domain Eukaryota; kingdom Metazoa; phylum Arthropoda; class Arachnida; order Ixodida; family Ixodidae; genus Amblyomma; species Amblyomma americanum. Next base: position 301,341,832 of record NC_135497.1, on the reverse strand, counting down.
CGCTGAAGCCATGATAAATCCGCCTTCTGTAGAGCACCCGCCTTGGATTTGGAGGTGGTGGGTTCGACTCCTGCTGTAGGATGATTACGCAGCCATTTCTCAAAATAAGTAGAAGCTATGCCCCGGCAGGGTGCTCGGATTGCTAGGTTTGCATGGCTTGACAAAGGAGCCTGCGCCCTCAAATCCTGTCGCTGTGGGCTTGAAGAGACACATCGGAAATACACTAGATCTTGCATTCGGTCAAAGCGCACTTTGGCTTGAGATGAATATTTTTCTGAAAACCAAATAAAAATCGGGGAAAGGCGAGAGAAGGTTGTTGAAACTGATTGAGATAATCCATGAGGTAAGCCTATCGAACGAATTATGGCTTTGAGAGCAAGGTAGCAGGGTCCTGATCGGAAGTATCGGGCGACACGCCCCGCAGTGGTTAATGTATGGTAAGGAGGCAAGACTAGTCGACACAGCCATTGTGAACCAACCCACTCGGGGATTCGAGATGCTCTATATCCAAAAACCAATATGCGTCAATTAACACCATCCGACGCGTCGGAATAACTGCTACCTCGGCTACATTCGAGCGCAAATAACAGGACTTGCTACTCCCTTTACACCCATTGTAGCGGGCTCGCACAGGAGCAGCGGCAAAGACGCGAATTTAAACGAAAAAGTGCACGGCAAAGCTGATCGCTTCACCGCGACCAAACAAGGATCATGCGCCTCTAGGCAAGATGTAATCGCGTACGCGTCGCGCGACAGGCCAGTAGCACAAACCTAGGGGTTAGGCCTAGTGCGTTCCTGCAAGCCGACCAAGAATTAGTGGCGAAAGAAAAAACGCCATCTGCAATTTTCATTTCCGCTGAAGAAATCTCGCGGAAGAACATCGGCATCGCGAAAACCGAAGACCTAATCAGCTTCGGTCCAAAGCGAATCGCCACTCAAGCTAAAAGCGGCATCGCGCGCGGGACATCATGACTTCGCCACGCCCAGAGCCCGCCACGCCGTACCAAACGGACCGGGCGGCCTGGTGACAGTCTGCGGTCGTGGCGTCATCCTAAGCCACCCAGTCAGAGGGGTTTCCCTACAGCCAGCGATTCGGATGGCTGACCCGTGACCTCCGCGGTAGGCCCCGGCGGGGCGCTGTGCTCTACCACGGAGGCCACGGCGAGCCATGGAAAGCGCCTGCGCGATAGGCTCCGCCGGAGCGCTGCGCTCTATCACAGGCAATGGCGGGCCAAGGAAAGCGCTCACCTGTTCCGCAGCTTCGTCGTTGCGACCGCGGGGCGGACTCCATTGGCCTCAAGGAGCGTTTGAGGGAGGCCCGGTTTGCGACGTGAAGGCGGACCCCTGGACAGCTGGCCGGGGGGGGGGGGGGGTGCAGGGCACTCGAGCAGCGATGTCGCAGCGACCGGCCGGCCGATGAAGGAGCCCTTTCTGGCCCGAGCTCGGCGGAACGTGCCTCGCGCCTAACCTCCGGCCCGGATGGGCGCGGCCGCAGGGCCGGGCCAATGGGGGAGCGAGCCAGTGTAGAACCCGCGCTGATGACATCACAGACGAGGGAGCGAGCGGAGCAGGGCCGACCGCGCGCGGTCGTGCCACCAGCTCGCGGTATGCGCTTCGTCGTCTTCGTCTCGGAGGTATAATTTGGTCAAGTAAGAAGAAGTGAGGTTGGAACGGTTAGCGCTCGGATCGCGGTTAAGTCTTGCAAACGTAGTGGCCGGCCGGCGCGGTCCCGTGTGGCTCCGCACTTTCGCTTATGGCGTCACGGCGGGTGGAGGAGGGAAACGTCTTCATAAGCTGCGATTAAAGCTTATAACCAAGGGGAACAAGCGAGTTTGACTTGGAAGTTTGTCCGTTTGGGATTCTCTTTCCTCTCCAAGGGGCGCGAGGGTACGTATAGTCTCTGCCAAAATAGCTAGGCTGCATGGCCTGCTTCTCGCTCCTATATATTAGAGCTCTTACAGCCTCCGTAAAGATCAAGTCTTAAACGGTGAAGACGAGGGCTGTCCTTACCTTACAGCGATTTAGAGCTTTCGGGATGAGAGAAGTTCTCAAATGTTCAACTAAGAGGCAAACCATGTATTCTGGTTACTAATTGCATACACTGTACATACGTGTAAGCGGCGGGGCTGTAGAACAGTCCTTCAAAGACCGTGTTCTCTGAGAATTCGCGGGACAGCACTCGCTGTCCCGCGAATTCGCTAAGTTCTTCGAAATACGCTATGCTGTTTTGCCACTCAAACAGTGGGGTTCAGAACCAAAATTGGTCACTAAAAGTTCGGTTCGCCCACAGTTCAAATCAATAATTCCGCGAGCTACACAGACTTACCGACCCAGAAGCAGTGAGATGTTGGTTTCAGCGATGCCACGAGTGCTGGGGCTGTTATCACACTCGACGGTAACAAACATGCTGGCTCTGAACGGGATCAATACGTGGTCGTCACAGACGCATAACTTAGCCCTGCGTGGCTCGGTATCGTCGTCGACAGTGCCTTGGGTGGACGACGACACTATTAGCTCCTGGAGGTTGATAAGGGCACCGTACTCCTGAAGGAAATCCAAACCGAGCATGAGGTCTTTGGAGCACTCGGGTAACACAGCAAAGCAGCCAGGGAAAGTAACACCGCGGATCTGGATTCGCGAATTGCAGACACCGATCGGAGTTACCACGTGGCCACCAGCTGTCCGGATCTGCGGCCCAGACCAAGGGGTCAGAAACTTCCTGAAGGCCGTGGCTAACCGTCTGCTCATTACAGAAAAATCGGCGCCGGTATCCACGAGTGCGGTAACGTCGTGGTTGTCGGCGGATACCGGCATTTCGGCGGAGACCAGTCGGTCGGTGCGCGTCGTTGAGGTCGTCGGTTCAGGTCGTCGTCGGTCGGAGCGTCGCGGCGAATCATCGGGTGGAGGCTCTTGACTCGGTCCTGTAGCGGCAGCCCTACCGCCGGAGGACGCCGTCTTCAGTTTTCCCGACGTGGGGACGTGCCTCTGAACTGGCCAGAGGATGACGGGCGGCCGGGCGAAGAGAACCGCCTTGGGGATGGCGATCGGGACTGGCGTCGCTTCGAGGTCGAATATTGCACGTTATCAGCGAAGTACTGTTCGATATCCCGTGGTCTTTCACCGTAGCGTGGTCGAGGTGCGTCAGGTGAAAAACCCCTTAAACCCATTCTGCGGTAAGGGCAGTGGCGGAGGATGTGGCCGGGCTCCCCGCAGAGGTAACAGAGCGGCCGATTGTTTGGCGTACGCGAAACGTGCGCTTTGCTCACGGGTGGCCTGAACTCCTGCTGCACGGAGGGTACAGTTGCGACTGGCTCCTGCAGGTATGGCACAGGAGAGACGGGGGAAAAGGCTCGCATCGCTGGCCCGGGACTTCGTAGCACCTCGCTGTACGTCAAACGGAGGGCGCCGGGTGTGGAGCTGGGGGCGGCTGCACAACTCGTCGGATTTATTCGCGGACCACGTCCGTTACGGCAGCGACGCTGGCCTGTTGAGCTTCAAAGCGAAGTTTCGCCAGTTCCTCGCGCACAAGGCTTCTTACAAGCTCCCGAAGATCCTCGGCGGGCAGCGACGTAGGCGTGCACTGGGAAGCGGCTGCTACAGTAGCCTGACGTCCGTAGTGGGCGCCTCGTTCCTGCAGAGAGCGCTCGATACCCATTGCCTCCTTGGTGAAGTCGGACACTGTTCGTGGCGGGTCACGGACCATTCAAAGTCCTCATCCTACACCCAAAGCGTCAAAGAAATAAAGCGCCTGAGATCAAAATATACGTGGAAGGGGCAGCCATCACAGAAGTGGAAACACAGAATATTGAGAATGCTGATACAGTCAAACAAAAAAAAAACGACACACTAATTAAAAAGCTGAGAAACACCGTCAACAAACTTTCCCTCCTCATCAGACGCATCGCGAATAGGCGAGGAGGAGTTAAAGAAGCCGAGACCAGGAAACTAATCCAAGCCTTCGTTCTTAGCAGAGTCATCTACTCTAAACCATACGTCACCCTCACAGTCACAGAAAGAGACGACCTGGATGCTCTAATTAGACAATCCTACAAAATTGCGCTCAACCTCCCCCGTCATACGCCAAATGAAACACGACTACAGTTAGGAATTTATAACACCTTAGCGGAAATGATGGAAGCACACCTCACCGCACAATACGAAAAACTATCAGGCAATGAAACGGGACGTTTCATCCTAAAGAAGGCAGGAATACAATATGAAGGAATTCGCGCACACACCTTGCCAATTCCAAGACACGTGCATGAACACTTAATAGCCCATCCTCTGCCCGAAAACATGCATCCACACTACGATACGGACAGAAGAAAGGCTAGGGCAGAAAAACTTCATGAAAGATTTTCAAGCCACGGCGCATGTGCACGAGGCTGAACATGCGGACAGAGACGCTTTTTCTCTAGCAGTTGTCGATCATCGAGGTTCTCCCCTCGCATCGGAAACAATCGATAAAACAAAATTTCCGGAGGAGGCCGAAGAAGCTGCCATAGCTTTAGCCATTACCTCCACCACTGCTAAATAAATCATCAGCGACTCTATAATAATAATTGGTTTTTTGGGGAAAGTAAATAGCACAGTATCTGTCTCATATATCGTTGGACACCTGAACCGCGCCGTAAGGGAAGGAATAAAGGAGAGAGTTAAAGAAGAAAGGAAGGGAGAGGTGTCGTAGTGGAGGGCTCCGGAATAATTTCAACCACCTGGGGATCTTTAACGTGCACTGACATCGCACAGCACAGGGGCGCCTTGGCGTTTTGCTTCCATAAAAACGCAGCCGCTGCGGTCGGGTTCGAACCCGGGAACTCCGGATCAGTAGCCGAGCGCCTAACCACTGAGCCACCGCGGCGGGTATCAGCGATTCTATAAAACCGCAATTCGAAATTTTGCCAAAGGAAGGGCCCACTCCGCAGCCATCAAAATATTACAAAAAAAATCTCCAATACCCACCAGATCACATTGCATGATCTGGGTCCCGCCCATTTGGGCCATCCTGAAAACGAGGCGGCGCACCAATTTGCCCGAGTATGCGTAGTTAACCGGGAGGTGCGATACCGCGAGCTCAGGTCGGCCAAGGAACGAGTTACGACCTACAAAGAAATTGCTACCCACTTCAAGAAAGAAAGACAAATCTTCCCAGAACCACATAAATCTCTAAGTAAAACACAAGTCATGGTTTTTTCAGCAGCGCAGGGGACAAAGGACGTGACAAGTGCACAGACACGGCGCTGATGCGCAGACACTTGTCACGTCCTTTGTCCCCTGCGCTGCTGAAAAAACCATGTCACACCAACTTGCCCAAGCTTCTACAGTAACAACAAGTCAGCTGGCGGCAGCTCCAGACACTTTCTTTAATCCATACATGTACTCTATATGGTTCTCAGAGCAGTTTAGCCCCGTCTATTCTCTCTGTGGACACCATAAGGCAGACACACCACACATCCTATACTCATGTAATCAAGAGAAGCCGTCGAACAGTCTGCAGCTCTCTACCCAATCGCAGTGGGAGGCCGCGCTGCTCAGCTCGGACCCGGAGGTTCAACTCCGAGACACGGAGCGGGCCGAAGAAGTCGCTCAACGACATCGTCTGTCGGCCACCTGGCGTCCGGCCTAGAAGAGGAGCCCACCGCGGGGAGGGGAACGTCACCCCACCCGCGCCTAAGACCTCTTCTTTAATAAAGTTTACCTCCTTCTCCTCCAGTCTGGGTGGGCGCTCGCTGCTCCCACGAGACTCTGCGTCAATACTTTTTAACGCGACAGCGTTAACGAACGAGCTCGTGTCGCAGAAAAGTCGGTGTCGTCGGCATCGGTCATGTCTTTGGTCGTGAGCGAAAAATGGCGCATCTCGGTGGACACCTGAACCGCGCCGCGCCGTAAGGGAAGAGATTTTAACGCGACAGCGTTAAGAATTGATTGATTGATTGATTGATTGATTGATTGATGGATTGATCATTTATTGATTGAATGATTGATCGATCGATTTTTTGTTCCCTTGCGGCGCGATCCGGATGTCCAGCGAGAAATGTGACAAGCCTCATTTCCTTTCCTTAAAAGCAATTGTTCATTTCATTTTCCTTCCCTTTCCGCCCGGTTCAGGTATCCGCCGAGATATGTGACACAGGCGTCCTTTCCTTAAATTGTCCAATTGGCTACGCGTAGCGCCGAACGGGCAATGGCGTTCCGTGTACACCTCGGCAACGCTGCGACACGCTGTCGCGTCTCACTCTTAAAGACTAGTGTTCCTGTATATGCTCCCGCCGGGAGCAGAGTTGCGCGACTGTTTTCCTCACGCCGCTCTTGACGCCATTCGCTAAGCGGCCGTCACGTGATGCTGCTGACGACGATTGTTCCATTTGGGAGTGGAGGAGCCGACTTTCCAGGCGCAATGCCGGTTCCTCGCAAGCCCCAGTACCCTCTCGATTGCCATCGTGATCGTACGCGTCCGGTGCGGTCGGCTGCGGTGTGATCCCGCCTTTTACGTGCGCTCCAGTTGTATACATTTTGATAGTGTGCAGTGACTGCAGCCTCCAACTATGACGGGGTGCAGTGCGCCAAACTGCAAGAACCTTACTGAAAGCGGCAAAGCTTTTTACGCCGTGATCAAGCTTTGCCTAGGCTATTTAACTATTTTATTTAAGATTACCCTTAAGGTTCTACTGACAAGGATGTCAACACTGGAGGAGGGGGGAACAAAAATAGCATGAAATACATGAAAGCAAAACTGGATATTCAGATAATTATTTTTCCTGGAGTAAAAGCATGAAGCAGTCCAAAACAAAGATATTTCAGAATGCAGTGAAGGTACATATAATTCAAGTAGGTCAAGAGAAAACGCAATAGTGCTTAGGGAAAAACGAGCAAATAACAGCACCAGAAAGAGATACACATCACTTTTCGAGATCATTGGAAACTCGTATGCCACAATTCAGCTACAGTGACTTAAGGCAGGCTTCTCTAATTTTTGGATATTAAAGAAGTACGGCACGTGATGAGTTTGGCTTGAAAAGATGACCATGGCATAGGAAAAATACAATGGAGGGCTAGAAGTCAGAGCAACAAATGATACGTATATTTTGTGAAAGATAAGCGCGCGAGTTTGCGATATCCGCGCCTTTGGTTGGTTAGATACACTTGCGTGCAAAATGCATCGCTTTAGACTGCCCGCATTCACATCGTATGCAGCGTGGTTTCACAAGCTTCGTGCAACATCGGCGGTCGCAACCCTATAGAATAATGTATTTCAATGTGGTTCTGCAGGGAGATGCAATACCACACTTCTCTTCATCGCACAACTCACGCAGGTTTTTCATTTCCAAGCATTTCTGCCCCATTTTGTCCGTACTGCGAGCTATCGCTGTCATTCCGCGATCTTTCTGTCATGCATTTTCGGCAAATCAGGTTATTTTCCGACATTTTTTTCAACGAAGTATGATGGGCTTAGCATCGATCTCTGAGCACTGATACATTAAAGGGAAATAAGGATGCCCGCAATCAAGCGCAGTTTGTAAGCTTTTCAAAAAAAAAAGCGAACTGCTCTACAACGCCAGCCCCGTCATGATCCCAGCGCCTGTGCGCTCGAGGAGCTGCTTTCCCGCACAGCTTGGAACAAAATGGCGGACCTTCGCGCAACTCTGCTCCCTGCGGGATCATATACAGGAACACTATTAAAGACGAAGCTTAAGCGCCCTCCTATTTTTTTTACTCCCGTACCGGACTTCATAAACTCAGCTAGCATTTTCCCATTGATTTAATCATTACTGCATCTTTCATCAACACCTTCGCCCATCATTGATGCCCTGATGCAATAAATCTCGCTTTTAAAAAACTATGCGCAACTCCACAGTTTACTGCAAAACACCCCGCGCGTAAGGCGCTAAAACTAACGAGTACGATTATAGCAAGTATTAAAACGGTACAGACGTGGGAACTGCACTCACATTATTCTGGCCAGTCAGCGAAATCGAAGATGTCTTGGGAGATACTGAACTTTGTTATCAATATAGAAACATTGGTTCCCTGGAACTAGCGAGATTCGCCTTCATAAACCATTCAAGAATAAAGCTATAAAACAATTCGAGTCCCTCAAAAGCTAGCAACTGTTGAACACGGTTTCATAGCAGGGAGCGGCAAAAAGTGGTCTACCCATGGCCGGTTGCTTGCGCCTTTCTTCTAATGTTTTGTCTTTGGTATGGTTTCTGATTATTCTCTGCATTACACCTCTTTCTTCCCGTATATGTACATATACCAGGTGTCCGCAAAATCTGGCCAAGTTTTTAAAAAGGACGGTGTACTCGGTTATGTTGAGGGTAGTGTGGCATATTCTGCAGTACTTTTTTGTATTGCATAGCTGGTTAATTAGTTTAATTTAACTCGCTAGCTATTTAAATATTGGCTTCGGAAAAAAGGTTCATTTCAAATGTTGTTGGTCACCTTGAAAAACAGCCGGCTGAAGTGTTTTTGGCAAGGTACCGTCTGTACAGCTTCATTTAAGAAATGTAAAAGAAAACTCGCGGGATTCGTAATAGCTGTAGTAAAGTAGCACCACGGCTGCATAGCTGTGGTGCTACTTGAGCGCCCCATATGAAAATTCAGTTATCGCATATCTCGCGCCCAGTGCAAACACAAAACTCGGTTGGAGACTCGTTTATCTGGAACACCTGGTATAATGACCAATGAAATAAAACCACCATCCGCTTTCTGTTCCTAGGCAGCTGGCGCATTTCGTGGCGCAAGACCGGTGTGCATCAGGCGAGAGAGAGAGAGAGAGAGAAAAAAAAAGCTTTTTTTTCTTCGTGCCCACATGGGGTCCGCGCACCCGCGCGTCGCCGCCGAAGCCGCGACGCTCGCCGGCGCCATCTCTCGCTCACAGCAAGTAAGCCCTGGATCACGTGAGGCGAGCTCGCGCTGTGACTGGCGCGTTCTCCGTGGGGCTCCGTCACCCCCGCTCGACTGAAACGTAGAGCAGGACCAAGCGGCGCCGGCCGCCCGATTTCGGGGAGTAGCCGGTCCACAAACGCCCCCCTCCGTCAGCTGGCGGCGCGATGGAGGAGACGTAGCAAGGGAAAAACCGGCTGTGAGAATGACGCCTGCCCGACGGTGGAGGCGGCGCTGTGCAAGCTCCATTGGTGTAGAAAGACTCTTCTCTCCAAACAAGTGTTGAAACTCTTAAGCCTTGGTCGCCGCTTCACACCTGACGCCCGACCCTCTCGCTCACTTCCCCGATAACTAACTGCCTCTGCACATCCATCCTGAACTCACAGGCACCCATGAACAGCGCAGTGTACCAAGGTTTTTTTCGGATTGTGCGTGCACCTTTCGTAGCGAAGCAGTACTCATCAAACAAGGTTCCTGAACAAAGAGTGTTTTATTAACCGGTGGCGCTGCGTTTTCTCCTCAGGATGCAGAACTTCCGAAAACGCCGAAACACTGGTACTATAAAGCATCTCCTTCCATGCGGCATGAGTGGCACAGCTCAATGACCGCTCCTCTTTCTTCTCCTAGTGTAACTTTCGGCAAAAGGGCCAGAATGATGGGCCATTACGACCGGACAGGTCCAGGATAACCGCCACTTCATTGTTCTCGACGAGTGCAATGTTCCTGTTCTTTTGGCTGACGCCATGCAGTCCGAAGCAGCTTCGTGAGAGGTCCGTACAGCAGCTGCAGGACACAGCCACGAAGCAGCTGCAGGGCAGCGCTTCGAAGCAGCTGGACGACTGGGACACGGGCCAGCTACAGGAGGAGAGGGTTCCAAAGTAGCTGCAGGAGGCATTCTCTGGGCACGGCCGCATCAAGGTTCGCTGGGTTGATGCCGCAAGACTTGTGCTTGCAACAGGCTCTTTGGGGAGCTTATCGTTGACGGCACGAGCCAGTCCACCGGTTCCCGAAGCACAGGTCGCCATGGAAGCCGCGGAAGCGAGCGAAGACCCGGTGGCTTTCTTCGTTGTAGCCAGTGAAGCTTCCCTGCCATTAGCCAAAGAATTTGAGGCAGTAGCGTTTACGGGATCGTTTCGGAAAGTCTTTTCACGCTCCTTACACCACTGCTCCCAGGATTCCTGCACGTGCTTCGAATACTTCGAATTCCGGCTGCGCTGGCATTGTTTTCTGACAATGGCTTTGTGATCTTGTGCATCGAGGCTTGTCGAACACTCGGACGTGGAGCAGCTCGGCATGCTAGAAGCGAGAGGGGTGACCCTGAAAGTGCTCGATGGCTGTGAACTGTCTTCGTGTCCCTCGGTATCCTTGCGCACCGCCAAAGGCTTCTGAGCAGAAGGTTGACTTGTCAGAGACTGAGGTTCTTCAACAACACCCGGCAGAACAGAAGAATTATCTTGAGATTTCCCAGTAAGCCGTTTAGTGGTCGGTCCGCGACGTGGTTGGCTTCTTCTAAATCGTCGGTCACAACGCCTCCGCGGAACTGCCTCGGACGCAGGTCCCGGTTTGTTGGCCTCGGTTGTCTTGGCGTCCGGCGCTGTCCGTTGTGATCCCGTGCCACGTGTGGTCTTTGCTTCTACGTTTCGTGAGTTACTGCTTGGCAAATTCGCCGTATCGCGGCTCACCCAATGGTATCCGCTAGCCTGCGACCGATCCCGTCGTTTTGGGTGCCTTTGACGCAGCGGTTTTTCACTCCTAGTGCTCGGCTCATTTACGGAACCGTCATCAGTGGACTCGCATGATTTCTGTACGTTGCGGTATGGGGGTCTGGACCTAGTTTTTGCTTTCTTGTTTCTGTTGCTAGCCCGTCTTCCTGAATATTCGGCCCTCGACGATCTAGCTGGAGGAGGAGGCGATTCCAGAAGGCACTCACCTCTTGAAGAACGCTGTCGTTTTTCCGCCAGCGTAAAGCCGGGACGACTCTGCTGTTCGGAAGACCGGCGCAGTCCGGGCTTTCTTTCGGAATGAGTATTTGCTAGCGGGTCGTTCTTCGTTTCCCCTTTCCTGCTGCTTCTTCGTGGCAACTTAGTGTTCCGTTTTGAAGTGCCTGGGCTCGAAGTAGGCGTTTTCACTGCAACGACTGGCCTCCGTGCTTGCGTTTCAGCACCTAACACTGAGACCTTACCATCTACAGGTCGCGGCTTTAGTCCCGCGCGGCTCCTGCGACGGGAAGACGCCTTGGGTTCCTTAAGCTTGGCTGGACCACTGGACGGACACCTATTGGTTCGTGACTCAAGTGACGTCGCCTTGCGAGCAACACACGCCGCCTCCACTTGCGGTCCAGACGGCTTCCCGACTTTGGGCGGCAGTGAAGTATCTCTCTTCTTGTACCCCTGAACCACTTGGAACGGGCGCAAAGTCTTTTTGTCTCGAAGAAGCTCAGTAGGAGTTTTCCTGCAGTCACGCTTGGTCGAATAGTCACCGACGTCCCCGCCTTCGGAAGGACCGACGTAAGACGTGTCTGTTGTTACCCGTTTTATCGGTCGACCGGATTCCTTGGGGAGATCCGTGCCTCTTCCTAGCGGTCTGGCTGACGAGAAGTGGTGTCGCCGTGTATTCCTGGCCTCGTTGACTGCTAGGCACTCCTCCGGGCTTTCGCGCACCGTTCCAAGCCTGTCCTCGCGTTCGACTGTGGTCCTCACCTTGATGTAGTAGTTCTTGCACATGGCCAGCTCGCTGTGCTGTTGTGCGGCGGGCACCAAAGTCATGTCCCGGGGCCCCAGGTCGTTGGATCGCGCTGTTGACTCATCCTCCGTGGTCATACAGTTGTCTGCCGGCGACGAACGCTCGACTTCTGCATCCATCTCTGCGGCAGCTAAGCAGCTGTCCCGCTGGCATCGCGAAAACGCAATACTGGCCTTTATGACGACGCTGATCTTCCAGCAGAGCTTCCACACGAGCCGGAGTAGGGTCTCCATGGCGCAGGACTCCCACAGACGAGCGAGAACGGTGCCGCACTTCTGGAAGAACACCGCGGGGAGCAGCGCCCTTGCCATGGCGTGATCTCGTACAAGTGACGTGGCTGAGAAGAGCTGGCGTGATCAGGAAGACACACGTCAGTGTTCTCCTCGCGACGATGGCATGCGCCACGCGCTGGAGTGCACGAGCTAGTGAGGAGAGTGGCGATGATGCTAGTCAATCTGTGGCTTGCCTTCACGAAGCTTGGAGTCACATATTTTAATCAAAGGCGTAATTTTAGTCAAAAGCTAAAAAAACTAAGCCGGGGTACCAAGGGACATTACGGGACAAAGACCCTTCACATGTATATGGTACTTCAAAACGCTAACTATTCAAAACTTTTTTCTTCTCAACGAAATGAATTGGTCTGCTGCACGATGGACCCCACATTTTTTTAAAGCGAAATTTATTGCCACAGGGCATCAATAATGGGTGAAGGTGTGATGAAATATGAATCAGTGATTAACTGAATGGAAAAAGGCTAACTGATTTGATGAAGTCCAGTAGGGAACGATGGTACGGTCACTGCGTCCAGGCAATGTATGAAGTAGGGTTGCTTCGTGAAAGACCCGCTACCTTCAGGTGCCGGATCCTTGTAGGCTTGAGAGCTGGGCAGTCCCACAGTAAGTGATGAATGTCGGCTTCAATGTCCTCGTGTTTGCATATCGGATACCCTGGCCGAGGAAACAAATCTCGGTACTGAGGCCACTTCCGAGTTACGGCAGGTGTGTGGGCAACCCGGCCCGACCCGGATCCTACTAAGCGCAACCTCCTCTGCACGGGTAAGACCGCGGGGGAGGGTTACCGCACACGGAGGGATGAGAGCACGTGTGCGGCGCCGGAGGAGTCCCTTTCTTGATGAAAGGAGGGTAAAATTGTTCAAATGAAGGAGCCGAGGCAGTGATGAGTTTGGATTCGCAAGGCGGGTCGCTAAATCTGCCTGGCTTTGATAGATCAGAAGATCCCGTGGGACCCACTCAATACGTACTGGCTGCGGGATGCGTGCCACGAGCCGGTGGATGTCCTGACATATCGTTGGACAGCGGCTAACACGTCGTAGCAACCGGACAACTTGAAGGGCGTCAGTGCGGATGTCAACGCGGGCCGCAGGGAGCATAGTTATGCCGGCCACGGAGCAGAGTTCTTCCTGAACTGCAACGAGCTCAGCACAAAAGGACGAAGGGGGTTCCGTAAGCTGAAACCTAGAGGTTTGATTCAGGGAAGGTCTGCACGGGCAGTAAATTGCTGTTGTTGCTTCGCAGGCTTGTATGCTTGAGTCTACGTAGACAACAATGGATCCTTCAGGCAGGCAAGCACCTTGTTCCTCAAATTTCTGGAAAAGCAACGATGCCGAATTAGCAGATGTTGGCTGGCGATTATCTGTTGGCTTGTTGTCGCTGAGCTGTACAAACTTCCATGGGGGAAGAACTGGCGTTGGCGGCTGAGGAATGATGTGTGACGTTGCATAAGTGCTCAGTGCATGCGTGGAGTGCGATAGACTGGCCTTAAGGCTGCGCGCATCACGGCGCTGCTGCACCAGCTCATCAATCGTATTGAGCTGCGCATTCTCTTGTAAAGCTATGACCAGTGTGATGCGTGGAAGGCACGTAATGGTCCTCATAGCCTCTCGGTTCATGGCTTCAAGGCGATCCCATTGGGCCCTTGTAGCATGTTGAAACTGGGCTTGACAAACAATACGTGACTGCGGAACTGCCCTCACCAATTGGCGTTGCAACGAACGAACGTGCGCCGCCCATTTTAGGAGCAATTCTTCCAATCTAACCCAAAGTCTGAATAGCTTGCCTTTTTTACCTGAGAAAGGCATGCAGTCGCTGATCCTGATTGGTAAATCATTAAGCCAAGGATTTTTACACTCGGACTTTCTTGTAGTGGGGTGCCTGATAGACAAAGACGGATTGGACTTGCAGCAAGTTAACGGCGTTCCCGGCGGTTGGCGACAGACTTGTATGTTGTTTTATGCACGGATTGCTGAAGTCCGATGGATGATGCGTAATTACAGGTAACATCCAAGGCAGAAGGGCAGCCTCCTGAGTACGGAGATCTTGGGTGAGTACTGCACACCGTGATGTCGTCAGCGTACTGAAGAAATTTTATGTCACGGATGTCATGTAAGCGCCAAACCAACAGGATGAAATCAATATTAAATAACGTCGGTGACAATACTGATCTCTGGGGCACGCCGCAGAGAGGAACAAATGATCCGACCGCTTCGCCGCTGAGGCGTATTGCACATTTTCTGCCTTCCAAAAATGATTGGACAAAACTACGCACTCTCAGAGGGAGATGAAGCATGACAATAGAGTTCAGAATGGCTGCATGACTGATGTTGTCATATGCGTTTTCAGCGTCCATTGGTAAAACGGTACGCACATTGCGGCTGCGGGTAGATGACAACACTGCAGATGCCAAGACAGCCAACCCGTCCTCTGTACCAATATATGGACAAAAGCCGATTTGTGCGGGGTGATAAAAACCGTGCTGCTCTATAGCTAGCTACCATGACAATCGTGTGGCTAGCATTTTCTCCGCCAGCTTGCACAGCGTAGGAGTTAAGGAAATAGGTCGCAAGTTTGCAAGGTCCGTCGGAGGCTTTCCTGGTTTCGGAATAGGAATCACGACAGCGGATTTCCAGCTCTCGAGCACGACGCCATCCAGCCATACGTTCCATTGTACGGAATGTTCGCCAGAGAGAGGCATTCGAAGATTTTGCAGAAAACTGTTCGCACCACGCATGCCACTGCCGTCGAGAGAGGTCGCGTTCATATTTCCCTGCCTTAGCTGTAAGATAGTGCAATCGCGCACGTGCCTGCGACGAAGAAGGGTCTCGCGCAGCAGCCAGCTCGGCTTGACGGCATGCCGCCCACAAGCTAAGAAGGCCGAGGTCTGGTGCCGGTCGACCAACATCAGTCCAGGTGGTAGTCGTAGAACTATTGATCGCTGTTTGTATGCGCTCAACAAGGATTTGGCGAAGAATCTGAGGAGAGATTGTCCAGACAGGAGCGAAAACTGTACCAGTTGATCACAGAACATTTGTAGCGTAAATGTTGGAAATGTGAGGTGTGAAGACCGATAATGATAGGGTGATGATCACTTCCCCAGCAGTCTGTCTCCATGTGCCAGGAGGGAGTACCCGGACCCGACCACGACCTCAAGTCTGCAGCATAGGAAGAACTGCGAGTTTGACGCACTGGTCGTGTACGTTGCTGTCCCAGGATGGTTGAGCAGCACAAATTGGGCGTCCGTGAAGGCGTCCCGTACACGCCTGCCACTAGGGCTCGAAGTGGTTTGGTTTATGGGAGTTGAACATCCCAAAGCGACTCAGGCTATGAGGGACGCCGTAGTGAAGGGCTCCGGAAATTTCGACCACCTGGGGTTCTTTTACGTGCACTGACATCGCAGAACACACGGGCGTCTAGAATTTCGTCTCCATCGAAATTCAACCGCCGCGGCCGGGATCGAACCCGCGTCTTTAGGGCCGGCAGCCGAGCGCCATAACCACTCAGCCACCGCGGCGGATGGCTCGAAGTGGGGTACCCCCAATCCTGGTGAGGGACGTTAAAGTCACCTCCGACTAAAATCGGATACCCGGGATACTGCCGACGGACACTTATAAACCAGCCAAGATTAATACGGAAGGAAGTACCACCGGCTGGTCTAACGTAAAATAAAACGACCACAACGGTTCCCTTCCTAAATTTCGCAGCCACTGTCACTACCTCTTGATACGACGTGCACCAGTTTTCGAGAGCAAGGCGTACATGCGGAAAACGTGAGTCCACATACACCCCCGCCTTTTCCCGGGGGAGCAGCAGTTTGTACACGACGGTCTATCATTGAAGGAGACATGTAGGCACTGAAGCCTGGAATCGATGGCAATTAAGGCGTTTGTTTCCTGTAGAAACATGGCCCTTACCTCACATTTCACCTAAGCACTACGTGATCACCTGTGAAAGCTTGTTCTGCGCGTTTTTTAATGTGTAAGCATTTTGTGACTATATGTTCGCGGTTTCGTGTCATCACGAGCTTGTCATCACGATAACGTTCGAAGGAACTGAGTTATAAGAAAAAGAATGGTTGGATTAGATAGAGCATCAAAAAATGTCGCGGCGGAAATTATGAGGTGCATGCGGGGTAATTAATTAATTAGAGCCAAAAATGTCCAAAAAGTGGGCGAGGCCGGAGCAAAAGTGGCCCCGAATTTGAAAACACCGGAGATAGGCGGAGCTAAAACGTAACAAATTTGAAAAGCCGGAAGTGTGGACGGAGCGAAGTGTAGCGCCAAATTTGAAAACGAAGCGTGGCGCCAAGTTTGAAAACTGAAACTGTGCAATGATGGAACTTAACTCAGGCAAAGAGGGTCGAGGAGGCGTCAGTGGTGACGCATTCCTCCAATGCGGGTGCCGCAGTTATCTCATATTTTTTTGTATTATTATTATTATGCAGCGGCCATCTTCCTGCTTCGGACATTTCGCGCTGCCACGCCGATCGTGCAGTCATGGCCGAAGTTTGTGGGATACAGATTCGCGGGGAAAAAAAAGACCGCGGTGCCTCGCTAGTCAGTCAGCTGGTATGCATCCGGAGGACGGAGCACATATGTACAGTACTCACGGATTGAAATAGGACATTCGAAGCCAAGCCTTGCAGTGCCACGCAGGCATGTGGTAAACCACAGGCCGGCTCGTTGGCGGCTGGAAGGAACAATTCTGCTTTGTAGATGTTCTCCCCCTCGCGCCATACCACAATGCACCACCTTGGTTCCATGAGCATCTACGGGCGGCGCTCCATGAAGCGACGGCCACGCGCTCCGAATGTCCTATTTCAATCCGTGAGTACTGTACATGTCCCCTTGTGCTTCAATGCTTTTTACTGAACTCATCTGCCCGACCGCATAGAAATACATTTTTGCGTACCGATGGAGGAAAAAAACTGCATGTTGTTTGCGTGTTTTAGTGTAGCTTTGTTGATGAATGGTGAAAGGTAGCGCGAAAAGAACACGCGCACACTATAGTATGGGCAGGGTCACTGACTGCTGAACATGCCCCTGACCTCGCCCGCTTAAAGCGCGCATAATCTGCCTGTAGCTCTTTTTCTTGCTTGAGCAGCATCTGCCATCAGACGCTGTTCGTAACTGAACAGTGTGTTCTGCTGGCTTCGCTGCTTTTGGAGCTTTGAGTGCCGCCGCGTTCAGTCGCTTCTGCTTTTCGTGGTGGGCAGCGCCCTCAACTCAGCGTCCCTCATCTGTTTGGCGCGCAATAGCGCGCAGTGTGGCCTTTCGATCTCTTGACGCAGCCAGCTCAATGGCGCAGCTACGCGCGGCAGCACTATATCCGCTCTGAGCACGAACGGATGAAAGAAGAGGAAGACAACGATTTACAACATGCTAACTGTAAAAACCCAGTTCTCGTGGCTGGGGACTTCAATTCTCACCATGTGTCTTGGGGTTTTAGGACTAATTAATACATGCGGCCAGCGCCTTTGGGACTGGGTTTCTGATCACCACCTGATGTGTTCAAATTCAGGATCGGCCACTTATCTTCGCTCACACACTCAATATGTTTTAGATCTCACGTTCATTAGTCCTGGAATTGGCGTAACGAATTGGTCGACTGTTGATAGCGGCACCTCAAGTGACCATATACCTATTCATATTTTGATATCATATGTCGTGTTACTCCGGCGTCTTCTCAGTTGCGGTCACATGTAAATTATGACAGATTTCAGACGGCGTTGCGCTTTGCCCTTGCTTCAGTGTCTAGCATCGCCGAAGTCCACCAGTCAGCAAGCATATGTCTGGCTATAGAGGAAAGCCGTAAAGTCGGAGTTCCTGGTGGGGCCAACAAAAGGGAATTTTAACTGGTGGAATGCGGACTGTACAAGAGATTACAGGCGGAGGAAGGCAGCATGGAAAAAGCTTCTTCATAACCAATGCCCGAATAACTGGAGTGATTATAAATTTATTGCAGCCACCTTTAAACGCACAGTTTCTCGCGCGAAGGAAAAATATGACTCAGAACACTTCGATTATCTTTCAAAGGCGGGCAACCGACGTGCACTATTCGGTTTTCTACGGTCTCGGAAACAGCTCATGTCCTCTCATAATTTTCAGTCATTAGTTATGTCACCTGAAGAAGCTATCCAGGCGGTTGAATTAATTGCCACAGGCCTGCAAAAGCGGTTCTCGTCTTTACTACCTTTGCGACCATTGTTGTTTACACCAGTCGTGCCAAATGATAATGCCTCACAAGTAAATCTATTAGAGCTTTCACAAGTTGTCCAGAGATTGCCAGCTGCTGCTCCTGGTCCTGATGGTGTTACTAGAAAGATGCTCAAGATTCTATTTGAAGAGTCTCCCAACTCCTTATTGCACCTAATAAACTACTCTCTCAAACATGCTTGGATACCTTCCAAGTGGAAGCTGGCCAAGGTGATCCCTTTACTTAAAAATCAGGGTGGAGGCTATGAATTGGATAATATTAGGCCAATTTCTTTAACATCAAACGTGGTAAAGTTGATAGAAAGGGGGTTACTAATTCGGGTGTCAGCCATTGTGGACCGCAAAACTATACTCAGCCCGTGCCAACTCGGTTTCCGGCCACGGTGTTCGATATGGAATGTACGTGCTGATCTTGAGAGCAGAATTCTCCTTGCTCGTCGTCAACGCCTCGTCGCGGCTTTGGTTACGTTAGGCGTCACTAAACCTTACGACAGTGTAGAACACTCCATCCTGATACATAGGCTACAGTCTCTTCAATTTCCAGATTATATAGTTGCATGGATATCTGCATTTCTTCATAACAGGGAATTCTTTTGCGTCCATAATGGTGTTCATTCAGAGAGGTACAGACAAACGCGAGGTGTACCGCAAGGAGCTGTTCTTTCTCCTGTGCTCTTTAATATTCTGTTGAGCGCAATTCCTCTCCACCACCATGTACGCACTTACGTCTATGCAGACGACATTGCGTTTTTTGCTGCTGCGCCGGATATACATTCTCTGTATGGCCTGTTGCAGTCATATTTGAATACACTTGAGCCCTGGTTGAGCGCATTACACCTGAAGTTAAATGTTGGCAAGTGCGCCACTCTTGTTTTCCCTCTATTCACTCCTGTAGTGGTCTCTCTCACTTGCCAGTTAAAAATAATACCGCAGGTTCAATCCCTAAAATACCTAGGGGTCATTTATGACAACAAACTCACCTGGCGACCTCACATTGACCATGTCGCGGCGAAAGGGGCTCGTGCCGTGGGCATGTTACGGAGATTATGCCATCACCGGTATGGCATGCGCAAAGATGCGCTATTAATGATCTACAGTGTGTATGTCAGGCCAATTTTAGAATTTGGATCAGTGTTGTTTTCAGGCTCGGCTACATATAAACTTCGTCCTCTCGTCCTTTTAGAGAGGGAAGCACTTCGCATGTGCCTCGGCCTTCCAAAATTTGTGTCTATCAATGTGCTGTACCTTGAAGCCCGCATTCCATCTCTCTTATCACGACTTCAATTTTTAACTGTGCAAACTTACCTCAGGATCTATGAATCCCATTTCCATCGTTCCCAAAGCATTTTCTGTTCTCAGCCGACCTCCTTTTTTGGTGTCCCCTGGTCTCGTTTCAATTCCCCTCAGGTAGTGTTTGTGCAAAGATTACTTCAGCCTTTAGATGTAAACATTTATGATATCCTTCCTGCGCTTCGCAATGGGCCCGCTATCCACATTGTTTTCGATGACATATTCCCAAAAAATGCAAAACTTTTGCCACCGAGTATTCTGAATGGTCTTCTAGAAGATCATCTGAGGACCCTACCTGCAGATACAGCAATAGCCACTGACGCATCGCAATGCAATGAAAAGGCAGGTGTGGGAATATTTTGCTCGCATTTAGTCTGGTCCTTTTCACTGCGCCTTCCAGATTTCACCCCTATTTTTCAAGCAGAGTTTCTAGCAGTTGTACTTGCTCTACGCAAGCTAGATCCCCTCTATTACAGCAGTTGCAGTAATTACTGATTCTTTATCTTTGTGTTCGTCCCTCGCTGCACATGTTGACGGTCCCATTTTATCAACATTCTTATCCCTACTTCCTCCGCATTTGAGCCTTGTTCATTTAGTATGGGTTCCCGGTCACAGCAGTGTGACAGTAAATGAGATTGCTGATAATCTCGCAAAGGCTTCCCTCAGCGGCCCCGTGTTGCCAATCATCCCGGCTACAGCCTATATTACAGCATCTAGATTTCGGCGACGTGCATTTTTAAGCACGCAAGACACATCACTTTTAACATCGGCGGATTATGAGCACCTTAAATATTATTGGAACAGGAAAATTTGTTGCTCTCGGCAGCTTGAAGTATCACTGACGAGGCTGCGCTGCCGCATCCCCCCTCTAAATTTCTATTTACACAAGTCGGGTTTGGCGCTCTCTCCCCTTTGTGCATTTTGCCGTGAGCCTGAATCTATTGAACATTTTTGGCTGTATTGTCGCCGATTCAACTCTCTGAGAAAACGGTTGCTGGAGGAGCCCTTTCAGCATCTTGGCCTTAGTTTGAGCAGCCCGCTTCTTGCTATCGTTTGGTGCCACCACATTTGGGTTCAGCCACAGATCTGTTTGTACCGCTGTTCTAAATTTCCTAATAGAATCTCACCGACTGCCTTGCTAAGTGTTCCAAACTTTTCTATCAATTATTACATTTTGACTAAATCATTATTATTTAATCCCTCTCTTTATTATTCTTATAATTTTGAAATCAAAACTCTCATCCCTTTTCTGTTCATGACGAAGAATTCACCGGTGTTGCGCTCCCACGTGCTTTTCCGTTTTTTAACTGCGTTCAGGTGAATAGCCACCCGATTCTTGGTCGATCCCCCAGTGTGGGTATGTGCCATCTTTTGATAGGCTAACAACAACAACAACAACGACTATCACTTAGTACATAGAGGCCAACAACAACACGCGAGAGGCTGCGGCGATAGCCGATGAGGACGTCGGAAAACAAAGCTGCTCTGTTGGCGCAGGCGCTGGTTCGCAGGCCACTCAGTTTTGAGGTTTTTTGCTGCTGGCTACCGTTCTCACGAAAGAGTTCGGAAAGTTCGGCCTCAGGTTCGCCGCGGTTAACAGATGATGTTCGCCTTAATTTGTCGAGAATGGGAGCTAAAAGCATTTCACGCTTCAAAAAAAAAAAACCAACATCCACCTACATTTTTTGTTTTTAAAACAAATAAAATGCGGATAAAAAGAACAGTAATTGTCACTCTCTATTTCACTTGGTCAGAACTTTGTCATCATTCGCCACAGCACTTTGCAAATTTATTCACTCTGTTCATTGTATGCATTTTGTGTCATTATCTGTGCATGGGAGCTGCTTTTAGGTGCCTTCCCTGCTAAACTTTTCTTCGCGCGTATTCACCGATACTGTAAATTACCCCATTAAGAATTTGAGCTTAACTATAGGCTATGAAGTGCCGCTTCTGAACAACCGCAAAAAGCCATTGATAGGTTCTGTCCTTTGCAGTTTACCTAGTGCATAGATAACGGACGTTTCAAACGCATGTCCATGCGCGTAAAGTATTCTTTTCAACTCTTTCAGATATGCATTTCCTCTGCTTACAGCATGATAGGAAGATAAATAATTACATCAGTCGCAAGTTTCTGATGGCATGTACAAATGATCAAAACCTATTCCCTAACATATTTTACGGAAGGTCATGTAAATGCGATTTTGTATTGCAATGGTACTGACAAATGACAAATTTAGTTCTTGATTGTGGCATATTCCTTAGTTTTTATTCTATTTTATGGTGAAGAAAAATATCCAGATAATGTAATAGCGTACACCAGCATTGAGAAGTAAACCCTTCATGTCACATATTTAAGGCATGCCTAAGCAGTAGACGGCGTTTCAGCGAATATTACCTTATTGTGCAGGGAACACTCACCACCAGGAGTTATATCGAAGCGGGTTAACAGAAACAAAAAAATGCTAGAATTGAAAGGGACAGCAATGCCAATCGCTCATTCAGTTGTGTCGGCTGACAGAGGCGCTACGTTGATGTCGGCACAGCGGTCTCGCAGCTGCCCCGCGCAATCGAGGACTCCGCTGTCATAATTAAATGTCCATCCGCGCTGTGGAATGGCAACTAAAACGCGCTGTGTTGCAGAGCGACCTTGTGTTTGCCAAGTCGACTGCCAAGGACATTCAGTGAGAGCCAGTCTCGGCGCACTTTAACAATCACAAGGCACTAGAGGCATAAGTCACCACCTGTAGGTTAGGACACCAACAGAAAGTACTCCGAACTTTCAACGGCGTCTCTCTTTAGCCGTTTCTTGTGTGTGGGCGATCGTCGACTGAGCGTCATTCGCAATGCCTTATCTGCATGATGTGTGCTCACCTAGTCTGCTACACGTCTGTGCGCGGTGCCACATAACAGCTGTCGTATGCATATCATACGTGGTGGTGAAAGTGTTGCGTAACCTTCTTTGTCGAAGCCTGGCATCATTTTCCTTACGGACCACGTATGCCACGCAGTGCGGTTCGGCACTTGACGTTGGTGCACGTCATCATTTTATCTATCATGGGCACAATGAGCTTGGTCACAGGTGCGGACCCCTGCCACTCTTTCATCATGCAGATCTTTTCGCTGTGCGCACTGAACCAACAGCAGATTTCACTCCTGCCACACAACGGTTTTTTGTACAAATGCACTGTTACCTAGAGCTGAGCTTTCTCTGAAGTTCTATAGACTTGTGTAAATTGCGAATAGCCATGCATAATTGTTTCTGTTTGATTCCAGAAGTGATTAAAACAACTGCAGTTAATACTTTGATCATTTTTACAAGGGTACAGATATGTACAGAGCTTGTCAAAAGCCCTCAGACCACAGCCCCCAGTGTCCACCTTTCTGCCTTGTAGTGGGGCGTTTACGACACCTCCAAAGCCCTAACTATCTGGAGGGAGTGGTGAAGTTTCAATCTCACTCCTGAGAACCTTGGTGAGGAGGTTCATAGACGCCCTAAATTCCGCACTCTTCTGTTCAAATGCAGACCGTGTGGCCTGGGGACTTTTGACCAACCCTTAACATACCGTCAGACAATACGCAGGACAGCCTTTATAATGTCATAAGTTCCGTCGGATTACTACCAGTAATACAGACCCTATCCGAAATAGTCACAGAAATATGACTTCAAAAGTATAGATATTGCCATCACAGAAATATTTGCCGTCATACGTATGAAATGTCATAATTAATGTGCACATTCTGATTCAGCTCATAAGTCTTCGCCACCCATGACGAACAGATGGCATCCATATACATTCCTCTTGCCTCCCTAAATCCTCATTTGCATATCATGCGTGAATGAACTGATCAGAAGCGCCTCTATCCTTGCTGCACATTGTAATGAACAAAGCTTCATGAAAAGCTTTGCCTCATGAATGCAGGCAAAAACGACTTTTTTCACTGTGTATCCTCACTATAAAAATTTGTCTACCTCGTCGTCGAGAGTGCAAGTGCAAGTGGCAGTGCATGGCAGGAAAGCTGTAGCACATTCTGCGACAACTCATAGCGGCAGCTGCACTTGGGTATTGGCCAGGTCCTTTGGCTGTTGGACATACCGCCGCCTTCGCTCGCTTCTGCCCTCCAAGTTGGGCAGCGTGCTAGGCGTCCCTTGTGCTTTTGGCGGCTGGCGTAAGAGGTGTATGCACTGCAGCTATGCCATAACGCTCTGCTGGAATCGTGCTATTACAAAAACCTGAATAATGGCAGTTTCTTTGTATAAATGACCTACTGCTTCGCCTAGCGCAGATGTGTTTTTGGTTTTTCTTGCAGGAATGCAATGCAAAAGGAAGCATGCAAGAAGTAATGAAGAGAAAGTCTAAACCACCAGATGAGTGTTTGCTAAATTTCCAGGAGGGTGAAGAGGGGTCCACAAAAGCCTTCAACTGTCCAGCAAAACAAGTCCTTCGTGTCTGGGCGCAAGTTAGGCTTTTTTCTAGAGAGATGCTCATAAGCATCTCTTACCTTAGAGCTTCATCCTCTGTCGAAATGCAAAAATGCACATGTGCTTTGCAATGCCACTGCACTATGAATAACCCCCAATGGCAGAGATCAGTCCGGAACCCTCCACTATAGCAATTCTTTCACCATTTCGTTACTTCTTTCACTCTGTTTATCACAGCGTGGTTCAAGTATCCACCTAGGTACAGTTCTTGCGTCTCTCCTTATGCTCATGACCACCACACCCGATATGGTGCGGCACTGAGCACGTTCGTTTGGAATGCGGTCATATTATGGTAGGCTTTGCTCTCAGTCCGGGTTGTATGCTGTGAAGTATGGTTGTGTGAAATACTGACATTCTTGCAAATATATTCACAAAATCCGTTTGTGCAACCTGTCTAAAGGTCCCTCTGACTGGTGTGTAAATTTCGGATGTTTTCGAGTACGAGAGATACAAAGTTCATACGAGAGAAAATTTGCTGAGGTTATTGTAGTATTTACTGCCATTGCTCATATCTTTACTAGTCACACCAGGTCACAGCAGAGCCCGAGTGAGCTTTTTTTATCGTAACAATCCAGTAAACTGAGACGCCGAAGTGAGAAGCCGAAAGCGAGCTGCTTTTGTTTGGATTACGGTCTGTGGCGTACGGCGTTTAACGTCCCAGAGCGACTCAGGCTATGAGAGCCACCGTAGTAAAGGGCTCTCGATAATTGCAACTATGCACCTGCGGTTCTTTAACATGCACTGACATCGCACAGTGCATGGGCCTCTACGATGTCGCCTCCATCGAAATGCAACTGCCACGGCTAGGATTGAACCCGTGTTTGGCTAAAAAAACAATGTGAAGTACGACAGAACTTGCGTGCTGATTAACACGCATCATCTTCGCGTACCTCCCATGCAAGATACCTCGCCAAAATCACAAGTGCCCACTTAGACTCACTCACAAAAGTTTGCTCAAACTATGGACACACTCAAACGGAGAGTCACACAGGCCCAAGTCAAGAAATCAAGCTCATTTAGGCTCACAACTCATTTGTACTCACTCCAACTCACGATTAATTCAGGGTCAGCCACTCGTTAGAATTCACAACTCACTTCAACTCACAACCCATCTGAGTTCACTCATATCAACTCGCGACTCAATTGGGCTCACTCAGTGGTTTCGACTCAAGACACACACGGGCTAAATGAAGCGCCCAAGTGGCATGCCCCCGAGCCAACCTCTCAAGTTTGAACATCTCAAGCTGTTTGTACAGCTTTTTCCTTAGCTTTCTTTGCAATACCATGGCTTTCTTCACAACATCTCGTTGCGCAAATAAACCTTCAGTCTGAGACACGTGACAAGGGACCACCCCTGCGCAGTGACATGATGGAACTCGGTCATAGGTTCCAACACATCCCCACATGGCTAATCACCGCACCTGCACCCGAGTAAACTAGCAAAGGGAAAGAGACAAAAACACCTGAAAGGGACAAAAACGCCATTTTCCTTGCTTCCGGAGAATCCTCTACTTCGGTCGCCCACAGGTGCCTCGCCCTCAAGCATCCTTGGTTGCGGCAGCAAATTTTTCCTCCCCTCCATTGTCAGCAAACCAGGAGAAAAAAGAACTAAGCACACACCGTCATCAAGAAAACACTGACCATGATCTGAGTCTGAGCCCGGACACATGACTCAGAATGTGAATTCGGAATCATTCACAACTCGGACCAATATCTGAGAGTCCGAACTCACTCATGACTCGGGTTATGATTCGATTGCGAGTTACAACTCGCTCACCATGATTGTGATCCCCAAACCTATGCCATTTTCATGCGGTTATTTCTTTGTTGTTTCTTCCTTTACAGTCGTAGCTTCTCAGTGGTGTCTCTGCGACATTCTTACTCAAATTATATAGTGCGCATAGCCCATTGAGCTTTCGTTTTTAAGTTCTGCTGAGAATCAGTCAACTTCCTGGATTTTACAGGTTCCAGATGGAAGTCCAGAAATGTCTACTAGTAAGGAAGCAATATCACTCATCCCCAGAAGTGGTGAAGGAGCCGGGAACTGCTAATGTGTCGTCCGCAGCGAAACTACATGACATCTTTTTGACTGCCAACAGCTGTGAAATGCAGTACGGCAAGTGAAGTTTTGGTACCCTTCGCCATAATGAATTCATCTATGAAGATTATTGGCTCATTTATGCACCGAGAGAAGACTGCAGTCAAGAAGCTTTGCAACTATTTTAATTACTCCAATCTTCGCCTTCTGCGTTCAGATGTAGACTCATCGGGCTAATACAAACAATCTAAGAAATATGTTGCCCATTTTCATGCCTGCTCAATGCGGACTAGAAGATGGCACCGATTGAGCGCTCGGCATTCACAACCATGCAGGAGCAATGGTGCTGGCTGCTGTGCAGAAACACACGACACCAGTGCTTTCTACACCACCCCCAAGTGTTCGTTCGCCAGATGCTGCCTACAGGCAACATACCCGAGGTATTTTAGTAAGATCACCGGCATACTTGCGTGCGGCTGTGACCGCTGACCCCTGATGCGAATATATGTGCGGGGTGTTTGTAATTTAAACGGGAACTTCTAGGTGCACTCGTTTGAAGTAAAGTGCAAGCGTCGATCTATACTAAGCGTGACTGTGTCACATAAAGCTCGTTTTCCACTTCTTCATTCTTTATGTATACGTATCTGTTGTTTCTGCGTGCAGGTTGCGACCGAGTGGATGGAAAGTGAGAGGGCAACTGTCATCATCAATCTCCAAATTATCCAAAATCAATTATCAACCTTTTCCGTCTCTATGCATGTATGTTTGTACTGAAAGGCGGCCATATATATAGACTATTCCATTTGATAGACTGCCTGCCGCGAGCCAGTGGTACTGCAACAGGGGACAGCAACGCCATTGCTGTCTGTACTACTTTGAGTGTAGTGCACTACCGAAGTTAAACTTTCTGGTGCACGAAATTTTGCACCTGCACTGCAAGTGCTGCAAGGGATTCAAATTTACACACCTTTCCATTGCATGGATAATGCTCAGTATCATTTGGTCCAGTGCCTGTTCTGAATGGCACGCACCATTATGGGCGCTATCCGTGTTTTGCACAGATTTACTTTTGCACGATGACGGTGTACAGAATGTCCGCTTCTGTACGCCACCTGTACTGAGATTTCAGTATGACGACAGAATTGTTACACACAAGGAGGAAGATTGCGCAGGTCGGGTCCCAGAAGTTCAAATAAATATTATGCGCTTTGTAATGTGGGTGCTTCAAAAGAGGCTACAAAGGATTGAGTAATTCACAGGTTTATGAGGCCACAGAAATAGCAAAAGTTATCGATGGCCGGAGCAGCAATATCTCCACACGTGGTGGTGATAGCTGGTATGGGAACTCTAGTAGAGTATAGCAACCTTGGCTGTTCCCATTTCACAGCTTTAGGGGAGGAGGTCCATTGGTGGTCGTGTGCAAAAATCCATTCTTTGCGGAGCTGCCCGCAAGTGTGTGGGGGGGGGGGTGTTGCCTTTCTTTTCTGCACCCCGGCCAGAAATTTTCCCCATTTTTCGACAAAAAAGGAGGCCAAGAAATACATGGCGCAAACGGGACAGAATCCTCTAACAGTGGCCCATAAATCCACCCCAGGGTGCTAGGTCACATGCATGATAGTGTGCTTTGTGAATGGCTGTTGTCTACAGACTTTCGCTGCGTTACACTAATGAGAACAACATAGCAATCCAGTGACTGGTCCGCATGCGTGACTACAGCGCCTCATGTTGCCCTTCCTACGTACCAGAGGCTGACACGTGCTAATTCTTTTATCATGAACAGTATAGCCTGTCGGATTTGTTGATGCATTTCTATGAGCCAAAGCAATGCCATGGGCTCCGAGGCATGCCAAACTCGCACATTATTCTTCTCCAGCAACTGTTTATTGTAAATTGCAGCTGTAGTGTTAGTGAGCCAGCAGCTGGACCAGAGAAACCCAGGCATACCTCAATCTAGAACAAGCACAAAGAACCAGCAGTAGAGAATATTTATTCTGTGGTCGACACTTACTGCCCACATTAACAGGGCTGCAGTTCCTAGGCCCACTCATCAAGTGGCGCAAGGCAAGCTACATCTCATATGCAAATCAGGACGTGAGCAGCGTGCAGATTTCCAGGACGCCTTGCTGGCACCTGGCAGTATTCGCATACTTGCAAGGGTGGTCAAACGGGCTAGTTGGTAGCTCATATTTGAAAAAAACAGCACACCTTTAGACACGAACAGAGGCAGATATAACGACACAGCGCTGTGTCGTTATATCTGCCTCTGTCTGTGTCTAAAGCTGCGCCGTTTTTTTCCAAGTATTCACATACGCAGCCCTTTCGAGGCCTGCTCGTGTTTGAGTGCATGCAGCAATACGACTGAAGGCTGCTGTGTCATACTTCTATGCTGTTTTGGTCTTCAGGAGACTCCGCGTGTCCAAGGGCGTGACAGCTGCACAGGGAACGTTGAAGCGGTCAAAGCAGTCGAATATTTCCTGCTCCTGATGATCCGCCTCCTGGAGCTCCTCGTAGCCTAAAAAATAAAAGCCTATTAGGGATGAAAACTTTAGTGCAGAACAACTGAGCTTACGGAAAACTCCTCAACTACAGGGGCCCAATTATTTCTTGCTGTCATTACATAAGGCAGGACCACATTTTTTCATGCCTATAAAGTCGATACTGTAGCTGCTGAAAGTCTTCATGCGTGCCACCTAACACATAAGTATCGCAGGCTCGAGTTTTGATTATTGCCATAGCAAACGAATGACTGGCCTCATAATAGAAGTTGCAAAAACATGAAATGCCAACGTTACAGTGTGGAAAACGTCATAAGCATTTTTTTTGTTAAATTCTATTAACAACAGGCATGGCTCATTCAGTTGCTCAAAGCAGGCTTTTATAGGCACGGCCGTCTTGTGCAAAGCATTGCTTATCAAGCGGCCATGGTATAGGGTAAGCGCGTCGGCGGGGCAATCGTCAACAAAG
The DNA here is from genome assembly GCF_052857255.1 of Amblyomma americanum. Taxonomy (NCBI): domain Eukaryota; kingdom Metazoa; phylum Arthropoda; class Arachnida; order Ixodida; family Ixodidae; genus Amblyomma; species Amblyomma americanum. The sequence goes on along the minus strand of NC_135497.1, from coordinate 301,312,924 downwards.
TGGCGTACGCTAGGACTTTGCCTCACACACTATACCATGACATAAGAGTAAATGTTGTGATTCAGCAGTGCTATTTTCGACCAACTACAGCCTCCTACGTGATGATAAATAAGAAATACATGCCCCTTTAAATAGAGAGAGAAGGTGATGCGAAAACCCCGGAACACAAAAGTAAATCAAAATGAAATGATACTGTAAAGTTTAGTTAGCACGATGACAAAATTGCACAAAATAATTTGGAACCTTGCTTAGCTTATTAGCCCCATTTTTATTGCATTCAGACGTTTAATAGGGTCCCAATTATGTATGCTCTCTTCCAGTATATCTAATGCTAGCAAAACAAATATTGTATCCTTCCTAACATCAATGTTATAATGTTATTTTAAACTTTAGTTGATGGCATTATTGTTTACTTGATTTAATTATCGTTTTGTCAGGCTCTTATATGACTGCTGACTCCTCCACAAAGTAATTATTGTTAATACAATTTAGGACAGCAACATTTTGAATGTGAATCTCAACACCTTAGTGTAAAAAGTCAGTTGACAATATGTATCCTTCAAAAAGGTAACCATTCCCACTTCACTCGTTGATATGCAGGTGCCTTAGACGAAGTGTGACCACATTCTAACAAAAAACTAATTCGGGCTCATTGCTCCATTTCTATGAACTGTATTATGAAATAGAGTGGAAAGGTCACTATTCCTACAGTGCCTGGCACCGCGAAAAACCCTAAACTTCATTGGATTTACAATCTAACCATCAAGAGCATCTCATTATCAGGTATACTTTCTTTGCCATTTTCCACTGGCATCCTGTCCTGAAAGTCGGTAAGCTGACTGTGAAGTGGGATCGTGAATGCTGATATCAATTAGCTTTCCTTTCAGTGCATCTAAAAGGCCACTGGCAGTTTCTGTGCCCTCATTTACAGCCAAGAGCAAGTTGTCCCGTGTTTTTAAACTAGCCTGCCATCGCCGTGCATGCACTTTTGCCATGCACAGCGGCCGGAAACTCTCCATGCCTCTGTAAACTGACATTCCTTGCGTTGGACATTGCGGAACTAATATTTGCTCAAGTGAGGAGGAACCTTGTCACTGCCAAAAGTCGCCTTGGCATATAGATGGACGCATTGCATCGATGGTGTGCTCGATTTGAAGAGAGCCAAGAATGCATGTGCCGACTCGCAAGACATTTCGCTGGAATTAATGGCAGATCTCCACGTGGAGTTGTTTAATATGGCAATGCAAGCGAAAACGATTTTTTTTCGCCCGTGGTACACTGACTGCATTTGGACACCCACCTGTTCAGTACTCTGTTAACAAAGTGACAATGCAAAAAAGTCAAATTCATAACCATTACTCTCTCTAAGGTATGAGGGCATTCCTGAAATAGCATTTTTCTAAAAAAAATGATATTTTGCATTTTTTTTGGCAAAAGTTAGAAGGGTCTTTGAGGTTATCAAAAATATAAAAATGCAAACTACCATTTTTTGAAGAGGAAGAGAGAACTTCTTTCTCTCTCTTTTAAAAAATGGTATGAATTTTTATACTTTTTGGTAACCTCAAACACACCTCTACCTCTTATGAAAAACATTATGATTCAGTCTTGTGGTGTTCAAAATTTACAGGCTACATTGTTACCTGCAACATCCTTGTGTCTATAGAACCTATCTGTTTTAATCTTATTTTTCTAGAAATGAAGTTTAGTTCTTTCTTGAGTTTTGCCAACATAGATAAAGCTACACTCAGTGAAAATTTTTCAAACTTTGTACGCCCGTTTATTACACATCAAGGTATCAATGAACAAGGATTATCGAAATCCACTAATATTTTTTATCTTGTGACCTGTTATCTGAACATCCATGCTTGTGGAAAGCCAATTTTTGTGTATGCTTTTAGTTTTCTTGTGATAACTGCCTGCAAACTCATCACAGGCTCTTTATTTAGACAGTTCACTGGACAGGTAATAGATAGGCCTGCATAAATTCCGAAGCAATATGGTGCACATTAGTTAGTTTCCGAATTATCACTGTTGGCGTAGAGGCAAATTTAGGGCACTTTTCAAATTAAAACAACAAGTTTAAAAACTAAAACACTTTTTTTTGAAGCTTTATACTCACTGATGACATCAACATGGTATGCCTAAAAATTAAAAATAGCAAAAGGATTTATATTTACTATTTATTTATATTACTAATTAATGTTTATTACTAAAATAAACATTTTCCGTCACGGGTGTCCTCATACCTTAACTGATAAAACCCTGTAATGAGAACTCAACAAATGCGGCAAACATGGCAAAATTTTTTGATAAAATTATATTAATAATTACTTTCTCACAAATCTCACAAATATAATTAAATTACGTTACAATTACTTCATAAAAGTAAAGCAATTAATTTTCAATCACCTTTGATTTCTGATCACAGAGTAAGATAGAAAGGAGCGCCAGTTTGGCTGATAAGAGGACATGAATTTTACCACATTGGTGAAACTTCAATGGGCCATCTGATAAGCAGTGCTTGGATTTGGCATTGGCGCTGGTAGAAAACTCCCACTGCACTGCAGCTCCAGCGGTTCCAGGGTCACTGGTGCTGGACACTCTCTCCCTCTTATTCTGCAGGCACACGCATGCGTCGTGGCTGTCATCTGCTTCACAGTGCCGCTCTAGCACACCACTTGCATCGGCACAGCCACTGATCAAAACAGCATTTCGTTTCATAGCATTGTCGAAACGTGGAGCATCGATGAGGTTATTTTTGCAAGGCGAACAGCGAAATGGAGCAAATGGAGAGCCGCAACAGTGAGCGAAGGATAGCGGAAGGAAAGAGTACTATGCAAACCTAAAAGCTGAGTGCCCAACGTGCACTGGGCATTCGTGTAGCAAAATCGTGCCTGCTGATTGCATTGCGGCAAGCCTGAATCGGAGCTCCTGTCTATCTTACTCTGTGTTAAAGAAGTACTCCGGTTACAGCTCTCAAGCATTTCATATTTCTTTATTCCAAGAACAACTGAGCTTCAAAATGGACATCGGAAATTTTGCCCTGCTTTGAAGAAAGGGTGTTCTTTGCCATGCTGAACAGCCTCTCTGCAGACGCAAATGAGGGCAACTCAGGGTTCTATATCATAAATGGCTTTTTCACCCTTGATTACGACTCAAAAGCTGTACAATCACCCACTTCGTTCTTCATCCACTGGCGAATGTCATCGTTCATTGCGTCATGTGGTAGTGCCCTCCTGATTTTGAACAAACTGTGATCAGCGTCAGTTATGGGTGGCGCAGTGGCTTGATTTTCAGACTCATCACCTCTGAAATGACCCTGGTAACAGGAGTGGAAAGCTGCCATTTCTTTTGGTCAAGTTGCTCATCCTGGAGCCACGCCAACTTAAAATGTGATGTGTGGCGGCCGCAGTGGTGTAGTCCGCGAGTTGGTTCGCAAACCTGGATAAATTTAACATAGTGCATTAAAAATACCCACACAGTCAACATTATTCCACGCATTCTTACATTTTTTTCTGGTAAATCAGACCTCTATATACTCACAGAGGAGTGTGGAAAGCGCTCTGCAACTGAACTGAACCTAAAAATTATGAAAAGTGCAAAAATGAAGTGAACAGCAATGACGATGACTAGGTCAGCTAGTGCTGCCAAATAAAAAAAAAACTGAAAAATTACGATGATAAGACTGGAAGCGAACAGTGCTTACATTTATGTCTTTCGGCCTTGTCTTGCTCTTTCACGCTGTGGTATCCTATCCTATGAAAGCTATGAAATTTTAGTACTATACTCAAGTTTTCCTTCAACATGACAAACCAGCCGGATATGACGTTTCAATTAACCTCGCACTTCTGCACAATTTGACATGAATGAAATACTACAGTACCTGTACAAAGAGGCTAATCGTCACCGCATCGAGAACAAACTTGTATAAGCTAGGTACACACTACACTTCTGACATGTGATTTGCTATTTCCAGCTGTTACCGCAGCACAGTAACCATATCCTAACTCCATGTTCATTGCTGCGCAGTGGCATCCACTCAATGATGCGCTAGTAAGACCTCCGCCTATGAAACAGCACTGCTGCTACCACAAAGAAAATAACTACGACGAACTCACCTCTTCATGGCACTGCAATTCACAGCGTCAAGAAGTGCTTAGCAATACTGCAGTTCCTGGGGACAGTGCAGGGACCGTCGAAGAGCCCACAGCATAGGCAGAAGTGCCCCCACGAGCATATATTTTTCTCCCTGTAGAACAACCAGGGACCGCACTATTGGCCATAGAACCTGTCAGAGGGGGATTGAAGCACAGCATTGCAAGACGATGTACTATATTGTCTCATGTCTTTACTACTTTAATTACATTAAAAACACCAGGATATTGCCTTTTATATTCAATATATCTGTGTATACCCCCTCACTCAATGTGCACGAGCTTGTAAGCAAATTTTATTGCAATACTTGTACTTACTTAAATACACCAGAAAAAAAAAGTCAACACACAGACTTGTGTTCTTCCTGAAATACAAGGTAATCTCCAAGGATCCGGGAAATGTTCAGCATGTCAAGGACCTTGGTCATGCGTGTTGTTCTCTCTTCCCTGATCTGGTCCAAGGGCTTGAACACAAGTTCCACCTCACTGCATGAGGCAAAATTAGAAAGCACCTCCAGTGCTGCTACACAACCTCTGATGTAATAGATGAGTGTTGCTGTTTGCTCCATAGTACTTTGCAGGTGTTCATAACGCATGTAAATGCACGCCTGTACCGCACATCTTGCAGGGCTTGTTCAATGTCTACGGCAGCAATAAGGTTGAGCCTAAGCATTGCATAGCGTTTATGTTTTGGCAGCCGTGGTTCATCCAGCTTGGGAGGGATATCAGTCAGAAACCACTAGAAAAATCTGCACATTATCCATATCTATGTCTTCGTCATCTTCTGTTGGTTGTTGTGGAGTGAATACCATGCAGGCAATAAAATGAGCACTATGGTTTGACTGAAACAATAAAATGAACAACAGGGTAAGTAGGGTCATGTTTAACCTGAATAACTTGAATTTTAAAGCATCTGTGATGGTCACAGTAACCTTGTTCAGGATTTCACAGTCCACCAATACACCATGAAGTGCATGTGCAAGGACGTATGTATGGTGCCCAGTATGGCAGACTTTCTCGTGCAGCCTTGGCCCAACCAGTGGACGAGAAAACTTCTGAAATATACACCTTTTATTTAGTATATCACTATGTGGTGTATGACAAAATATGCATGCTTTGAAATTTCTTGAGAGGGAGGTTGCAATGTAAGCTTGCCTAACGATGAAAGGATATCCAGCAGTCAGCCATGCAGCATACAAGATGCCATGCCTAGAAAACAGGCACGCAGCTTGTCCTTCATTTCCTCAAACAATTTGTTGACTCAGCCAGCTATTGCCCAGCGGAAGAGCACCTTGACTCCATGTTAAAGAGTTTGCAGGAGGCCAATAAAATCCAGGTGTTCTGCAATGAAGAACATATGGAAAGATCCTATGAAAAATGTATTTATAGCTAAGTCTAACTGCTGCTTTGAAGGTGTGGACACTTTTCCTACAGAGCATCCAAGCCTCATCTGCTTTGGGGCATACGAAGAGCCTTCACAAGCTCCGTCAGCAAAACGCTTCTGTCTGTGAATATCGAGCTCTTTTAACGTGCGCATATGGGTGCTGCTTCTAAAAAAGAAATTACCTGCAAACCTCAATGAAAGGGATCACGAACCAAACCCACCAAGTATAAAAAGGCATAAAAAGATATTTAACCAGAAAGGGGCTTTCACGGTGAATTACAGTCGAGCCCACTTATAACGGTCGCAGATATAACGAACGCTCGCTTATTACGAATGGGCGCGGTGCTACCGTCAAAATATGCACAAGGGCAATGGCAATCCATTGCAGATACTATGAACAACTTTGGCTGCACCACTTGGTTTTAGCGAACAAGGAGGTGCTGCAAACTCCCCACCGCAGTTGAAGAGGTCATGCTTCCAGCAAGCGCAGAGATCAAAGATTGCCTCTCAACCTTCACGACGCTGCCCGGGAAAGAACATGTCGACCCAAAAATGCAATAAAAAGGAGGCATTGAAATGGTAAGTAACTGCCGACCAAGCCCACGCCAATGACCTATAAGCGCAATCATTGCCTGCATGTTCATCGGCTGAACAAAGCATCCCCAAGCGGAAGAAGCATGTTGCATGCGAGACAGGGGCATCATTGAAAGCGAAGCTACTGATCATGGTCGTGGATAAAGTAACAGCAGCGATTTGAGAATTTTGAAAGGCTTGCTGGCCATGCTGGTCACATGGTATGCATCACGTGCCTGGCCTGCCAGTCAGCTCCATCTTTTGCGCTGCAGGCAGTGTCATACAACGGACAATGTAGCTGAAGCAGTGTGCCATGAGCACTGCACTGTTTTCTTGGCTGCATGAGCCCAACAATGACAGATGAAGCTCGAAAACACACGTGATCAGACGCATGTATATTTGTAACAACGCTTCATTTATGTATAGCTGGCCAGATGTTTCCTCAGATGACTGCACTCCTGCGGACCACAAAATTGCAGAGGCGAATGCTCTGACAAAGATGTTGACCACCAAGTACGAGCACACTCCTACTGCCAGCAATCTTATTTGTGTGGTCTACCTGCCACCAGCTGCCACGGATGCTTCAATCACAATTAGTTATATCCTGTCCCCAAATTTGATAGTTCGGAGCAAGGGTCTCAGTGAGGATTAAATGACTGCCCTAGAGAGCCTGAAAAGAGCTGCGGCAGGCTCTGCTTTGCACAAGTAGGCATGCAAAACGCGGTTTTATAAGAAACAAATGCTTCTTTGTCAGCCTCAGTGTTTTTGGCTGTTATACGGAGAGTCCACTTACTACGAATATCAGATATAACGAACAGAATCCACGTGACTGTCAGGTTCCTTATAAGTGGGCTCGACTGTATTCTGCTCTGCCCTGCTCACATTTTAACAAGTTTCAATGAAAACTGGTAACCTTAGAAGGAAAGAAGTTAAAGAAAGAAAATTTCAGCAGAAAAAACTACTCTCAGGGCAACAGATGCTAAATTTTTTTCCCCTCAAACTAAACATATAAGTCACTCAATGCATTGTAGCCAGTGGTGTGACACTTCCATAGACTCAGTGGGGCAGAAAACGTGCTAGCGGCAGCAGCAGCACCTAGTTGGTCAGTGGAAAGCATTCAGATTAACAAAGTGTCTTTTGCATCAACTCGCAAGTTAAAGTACTCTTTACTCCTTTAAAGACTATAGTTAATAACTGACAGTTGTAAGAAAGTTATTCGCACACTGTATAAGCCTAAGACACTATAATTAAATTTTACTGACGACTGAAACTGCACTGATGCCAGTCTCGAAGCCCCACAACAAGCCAATCCAAACAATTAAATATGGCTGCTTGGATCACCCGGAGCTGGTATCACCAGTTGCTCTCGTGGTAGCTGCGCTTTCTGCTGCTTGATTGGATCATGGTAAATATACGTTGTAGCGACAAACTGCTAAAGCATTACACTTCCTGTTTGTCGAGGCACTCACCCAACGTGCGTATTCGGTCTTGTTTTTATTGTGGCAGCTCATGTAGCATGCTTTACACTGGCGTCCGACTGGAGTGAAAGCTAGCAAAACAACAGCACAACGCAGGAAGAGTTCTATGTAAATGAGACTTTACTAAAATAAGCATCCTTGTATACACAACCTTACAAAACCAGAGTATCTGGAGCCAGTCTTTAAATACACGTACGAATGCAAGATTGTCCACAAGTGTGAATATATACATGATTCGACAAAGGGGCAATCAAGCAATAAGCTGAAAAAAAAATCTTTCAGAACAGCATAAAGAACACCTTCAGAAGAACCTAATATTCCATATATCTGTAGCCACGGCCCATAGAGTTCAAGAGAAAGAAAATAACTGCGGGCGGACAAGTGTAGTGATGATTCGGAACATCAGCTGGAGCAATGTAAGCTGAGCTGGCATACAGCAGGATTAACTGCAGCTCTTCGCGACAGATTGCTCTGCTGTCGAGTGACACAATTAAACTGATGGTGACGACATAATCAAACGCAAGCTTGCGAGGGGAACATCAAAAGAATTGAACAAAATCGGGTAGAGAGTGTTACATAAAGTGCTCTTTTGTCTGAATGTCACTACAGTCGAGCCCACATGTAACGGCCCCACTTAAGACGAACTTTCGCTTATAACTAACGAGACCTGCGCGACCGCCAAAATATACATTGTTTCAATGGCACAAGATCACACGTATAACGAGCATCATTAAGCCCTGCTGATCGGTTACAGCAAACGGACGGCATAAACCTGGCGCCGCGATGCGAGATAACCTGCCTCCGACCCCTTTGTGCGCCCAGCGAGCGGTATGTTTTCCCGAGCCTCATCGCAGGCGAAATGCCCCCCCCCCCCCCCCCCCGTTTCGTGCCGCTCTCAAGCGAGCTGACTGATATCCTCGGGATCTGTCCGGCTTCCCCTCCACCCAGCAGACCGGAGCCACTCCAAACATGGGAGGACTGGGAGACCTCACTACGCTCCACAGATCAGGCACGACAGAAGATCGTCGCCACCTGTGCGGCCAGCGTCATGGACCTTTTAGCCTGAACGTTTGAGTGCGGTGTGGTCGTGCGGGGACCCAGGGGTCCTGGGAGGCCCGAATTCCTCTGCACAATAAAGTCTTTCTCTCTCTCACTCTCATGCCGTTCATTGCGTTTAAAATTTTGTGTCTGCACCCCTTTAAGGACTATAGACACCAAATTTCTTCTTGCGTGTTTTCTTCTTTCAAACGATATCTTAGACATTCGTATACATGAAGCACCCTGTGGTATTTGTGTACGACTGCTAAATAACTTATAATTGAATTTCTTCTTTACGCTGTTTCGGTTTCATCGACCGAAGGACGACTGTGACGTCAAGTTGATGTTTTGGCCACGTGATCAACTGGAAAAACTTTAATATAATCACTAACAGGCTTGTCATTCCATGCCTTGGAAGATGCTGGATTAAATGTCATGGTGAATTAAATCTACATATCAGCGATTATATTACAGTTTTTCTAGTAGATCACGCGAACAAACCGTCAACTTGACGTCACAGTCGTCATTCAGTCAATGAAACCGAAACAGCACGAGAGAAGAAATTCAATCAAATTATTTAGCGCTTGTAGGAAAATACCACACGGTAATTCATGTATTCTAATGTCTAACGCATCTTTGACAGAAGAAAACATGCAATAAAATTACACTAACTGCCCACTGAAAGAGAAGACACTTTCGCAAGGCAGCAAAGCTACCTAAGGTACAAGATGGTAGGTTCCAAAATTATTTACCTGGATGAGATATGTGCAACGGCAGCAAGCGCAGTGTTGGTGGAAGGACAGAACAGCGAGCGTGTGCTGCTTGTGCCAAGATCAGGAAAACCATGGCCTGGAGCAGGCTGCCAGGGAAGGGCCACCGCATCATTGTGATGCACATCAGCAGTGAGAAAGGCCCATCAACGGCTCCCTGTATGTTTCCTGCAGAAAAACGGAAAGGGTGAAGACTGCTATGAAGATACGGGTGGCAATCATTTTGAGATGTTTGCACTCATGTGCTCCAGAGGCAGACAAGAGAAACATCGTAGCGAAACACAAGCAGTTGTGCCATTCACATCTGGACGAAGCAATGCCGACAACAGTTTTACACAAAGAAGCAGTTCAGCAGTGGCTGACAGAGAGAACACTAATGGAACGCTATGATGCCAACAATGTGGCTCCCATAAATCATGAAGCTGCCCAAACTGTGTGTTGTCAAATACCATGTAGGTGTCGCTGTGGCGAGGGCTGGCAGCGTCAAGCTCTGGCTCCCACCTTAGCTTTAACCTATGGAGTTTCTCTGGGTACAAGTTAATAATGATACCAAGAATGAGCATAAAGATTTATGGCTTCCTTTGGTTGAAGCTCTGGTCATAAACAAGACACCAACGGTTTCAGCAGAAAAGTGGAGGAATTGTGCACACCACGCCATGAATAATGATGAAAAATTCAGAGCAAACTCTGCCAGCGGCCCTCATATTCATTAACACATACGAGTTTCACAAAACATAACTATGCAGCACATCGGCTCTGGGATGCATCACAATAGTAAACCAGCGCTAACATCTCTTGCACTGCAAATTAAGACTTTACATCACCAAGTTATCAGGCTACCAAACTTTTGAAGTGATATGCCAGGTTTAACTTCCTGAAGGAACACATGGGCTATGAAGAACACCACAGTGGACGGCTCCGGATTAATTTAGACCGTATGGGGTTCTTCAACGTGCATTGACGTCGCACAGCACACCATTGTTTTTATGTTTTGCCACCGTCGAAATACTGCCACTGCAGCAGGATCGGGCTCGAAACCGCGACCCTGAGATCAGCAGCCGAACGCCAAAGCCACTAAGCCATATGGCGGGTGCTTCCAAATTTTCATCTAGCTGCTTTTTCTATGGACTGCTTGCCTGTCTCACTAAAGAATACAATACTTGCTTTAACTATTCGCTTAATAATTCTTTAGGCATGCTGTTTTGTCTTCGCTGAGAACGAATAAACAACTGAGGCTCCTCAACCTTCACGCTGTCAGCAGGCAAGGGACACCTGCAGCTGCATTCCTTTAATACAAGTACATGCATCAGTTTTTGTGCTTATACGCAGGTTGGAGTGGAACGTCAATTCTTATAAATGTCCGACATGAGTATGACGACATCCATACAGACACAAGGCAGCAACGGGAAACTGCAATACGGGCACTGCCTTTGATAAAAACAACTTACTTGTGTGGTGCATTCTTTTCAGCCATCTCCTGCTTCTCGATACAGCTAACTCATTGTTAGAAGCATACAGTAGCAGTGAGCCACTCACAACTTGCCTCCGCGTCCCCCGGCTCTGCTTCTTGCATCGACCCTTTTTCCTTTAAAAGCGCTTACATCGAAAGGTGGGCGACCTGTCACATTTGCAAACAGCGCGCCTGTTTTGCACCTTGCTAGCCATGACGAAGCAAGTACGCATCGAAATGTTCACTGAATGTGGGGGAAGATAGAAATACAAGAAACGCATTTAACGCTCTAGCGCACAAATTCAATACGACGCAAATTTTTATTTTTCTCGTCGAGCAGCCACGATCTACCACTGACGCTGATACTGTAGAAGCTTGGGCAAGTTGGTGTGACATGGTTTTTTCAGCAGCGCAGGGGACAAAGGACGGGACAAGTGCACAGACACGGCGCTGAACTTACATCCGGTTTATTGAGGTGATTTTCACTACTTAAGTACAGTGGCAACCAATCTCAAATGAAAAGACAGATACACAAAACAGATTGACGAAAATGACAATTCCTGAGCACAGGTCTACAGTGGCACAAGACCAGCTGCGCACGTTTTTCTATTCTCATCAAGGAAACGTAGTTCTTTATCAGACAGCTATTGAGGCAACGCTTACGCATTCATCTTTGAATTTATGGATTTCATGAGCTTCAATGATTTCACGAGTGATTTTTGTTCTATTATCTGACAGCACTCGACACTGAGTGAAAACAGGATAACACGGCGGTTTTTTGTTCTTTTTTCTTTCCTGTGTGCAGTTTCTGCAATGAATGCCAAGGTGACGGGAAGCGGTGCCGCTCACGTTGTTGTTGTGTTCCCGCAGCCGGTCGTTGAGGCAACGACCAGTTTGCCCCGTGTAGTGCTTGCCACATGTAAGCGGAAACCTGTACACAACATTGCTGCTACATGGTACAAAACCTTTTTGGTGTTTCTTATCGCAGCCAACTATCCTTTCATTGCTGCTGTTTACAATATGGCAGAGTTTGGAAAGCTTATCGGGCGCGGAAAAAAACAACGTTTACAACGGCACGCGCTCCCACCCTTTTCAGATTATGTGAAATGCGGTGTAGATAAGGAATAACCACATACTTTCTTTTTTCTTCCTTGGGCCTTTCAGTGGAATCTCTGCAGCCTGAATTAATGATTTCTCTTAGCAGGCTCTCTGATATTGCAATCAGAAGGTCGGAAGGGTATCCTGCTGCTTGTAAGCGTACCACCTGATTTTGATAGCTGTCTTGCATCGCATGATGGCATGATTTTTCTAGGGCATTTCTTAAACGCAACTTTGCGATGCCGCGCTTTACAAGCTTAGAATGTGCAGAAGCGAAAGGCGTGAGGGGCTTCTGGCATCGTGGCTCGTAACGCCAGCACACATGGCTATTCTTGAGGAACATGGCAAGATCTAAAAAACGCAACTTTCCTTCAGAAGGCGTTTCATGCGTCAAAACGAGAGGGTCAAGACAGGTGTGAAAAATTGATAAAACTTTCGAGACCGAGGCCCCTGCGTCAGTAACTGCACATGTCATCAAAACTAAAAAATCATCTACAAACCTAAAAACACGAGCCACGCTTTCGTTGAGTTGACTATCAAGGAGCTTGTCATGGTGCGCGAGATAAATGTCGCCCAGTATCGGAGCTATGCATGAACCAATGCCGACGCCATTGCTCTGGAGGTAAACAGATTCATTCCAGGTGAAAAATGTGGAGTTAAGGTAAAAAGTAAGGAGCTCCAAGAAGTTGCTATTGCTGATGCCTGCAGAATTCTGGAAAGCTACCACACCAAAGGAATCAATTGCATTCTTCAACGCTTGCCAGCAGTTTCTTTTGCGGAAGGGAATAATATAAATCTTTTATATCGATACAGCAGGCCAAAAAGCCTTTCCCTGGGTTTTGTTGCAAGAAAGCGATTACTTGGTTAGAACTCTTCACCTGAAAAGGGTCGTCAATGGTTAAGAGGTTCAGCTTGTCTTGCAAAAAATAACGCGACAGACTTTTGCCATGTGCCATCCTCGGAGACTATTGCTCGAAGTGGGCAGTCCAGCTTGTGAGTTTTGGCTGTGGAGAATATCTTTAAGCAGGACCCCTTGCTTTTCTCTATACACTTGGCTAGGGATTCCAAATTCATTTGTGCACACATTTTCCGTGCTCGGGCTTTCACTTTACTTAGAGCGACATCGCTTCTCTGCCGGAAAGTTGAACTGATAGCATTTTCTGCCTTCGATAAGTAGAGCACTTTTGGCATCACAGCAAAACCTCCCTCTTTATCAGCCTGTAATAGGGTCAGCGAGTTGTTCTTTAAAAACGAAACGGTGAATTTGACTGGAATTCTACACCTGGTAGGTTTACACTTTGCCAAAATGTCCACTCCATCTGAAACACATCGGTCCCCTTCAGGAGCCGCTGCTAGGCTGGAAACTTGTCTCACCATCGCAAGAAGTTCCGGTGCCGATCGCCTGGGTTCCACGGCGAACTTTGGTCCTTGTCTAAGGACGTCTTGTACTTGTTCCGGCAAGGACACTTCACCATAGGTGTGGACCGGACTGTGCATCTTCTTAGTGATGGCTCGAAGCTGCGGCAGCGCGCACTGCCATAAGAATTCCGTAGTCCTGTCTGCCGTCTGAGGTCCACCGTCGCCATTCAAGTGCACCATGAGCTGAAGATGTGCCGCTGTGTGCTCTCAGGTAGAGCCATTCTCTGTAGAGGCAAAATCACTCGTGAAATCATTGAAGCTCATGAAATCCATAAATTCAAAGATGAATGCGTAAGCGTTGCCTCAATAGCTCTGTCTGATAAAGTACTACGTTTCCTTGATGAGAATAGAAAAACGTGCGCAGCTGGTCTTGTGCCACTGTAGACCTGTGCTCAGGAATTGTCATTTTCGTCAATCTGTTTTGTGTATCTGTCTTTTCATGTGAGATTGGTTGCCACTGTATTTAAGTAGTGAAAATCACCTCAATAAACCTGTTGTAAGTTCAGCGCCGTGTCTGTGCACTTGTCACGTCCTTTGTCCCCTGCGCTGCTGAAAAAACCGCTGACGAGCGAAGGCACGGAGGGGACACAAGGACATGTTCCTGGAAAATTTTAAAAGTTTTCGAGCAGCCAGCTACGCAGAAGTACGACCCTTTACGTCACTGAAGACTTACATTTAAATATATTCGCGACTAATCAATACTCCACACTATGTAATATCAAAACACAAGCTTATCACAACAGCGCGCTGAAACGGACAGGGAGAGCAGCAGACACGACCCGCTCACGCTTCGCGGCCTGGCCAACAGGCGGCGCAGCCAATGCAATGAGCATGGGCTATAGTTTTCATGCGTCTGTGTCAAAGTAGGTGCTATGTAAAATGCGTTTGATCTTTCATCATAGATCCCAGCATGGTGACAATCTTCCTTGTTGAACATGTCTGCTGTACACCTAAGGGACTTGACTAAGAAGCAAACAAGTGGAGTTTTTTTTTCTCGTAATGCAATGAGAAACAATCTTTAATTGCTACAGTTCTGGCAAGATAGAGACTTGGGACATACTGTGAATAAAACATGTGCATTTGTCAGCAAAATGCTTGGTGTTAGTGCATGGACAGCGTTTAATGGAAAGAAGGAGAGGCAAGAGTAAGCAGGTGGAAGTGGTCGACACCCAGCACAGAATGGCCAGGAAGTGCAGATTAGCGGCGTAGCACCCTGTATGACAACTTCCCAAAGCTGGCATTGAGGTCATGGATGCACAACTTTTCCCAGCACTATGTTAGATGGTAACTGCATGGCATATGCCTTAAAGGGGTCCAGACACAAAGTTTTTCGGTGTCAGTTTATTTGCCTTCAAAGAGGCCTACGGGCCTAGCAATCATGAAAATAAGAGCAAAACACCAGTGCACAGTGTGAATAATTAATTACAAGCCATTTTGTACACAAAGCCTTTGGTCTCAGTCAGCGCCAGCGCTGAAGTGAACAACACCCGAGTTCAGCGACGTCACAATAATTAAAGCAAGTGCACCATGACATCACTCGATGTGGGTGGAAATAGTTTCGTTTATGGGGGTTAAACGTCCGAAAGCGACTCAGGCTATGAGGGACGTTGTAGTGAAGGGCTCCACAAAATTTCCACCACCTGGGGTTCTTTAATGTGCACTGACGTCGAATGGTACACGGGCCTCTAGAATTTCACCTCCATCGAAATTCGACCACCGCGACCGGGATCGAATTCGCGTCTTTCAGGTCAGCAGTGAAGCGCCATAACCACTGAGCCGCGGAGGCAGCCCAATGTAGGTGGAAATGGCGAGAGGCTCATCGGACAGCATTAAAAACAGCAATAACTTATGTTCCCCTCAAAGAATGTGCCAGACACTTGCAAGATGGCAACTTCTTATGCCCATGAAAGAAATCGTACGGTAACTAACCCCTCTCTCCTCTCCCACTACCGACCCATACCACCTTCCTGCCCTGTGTGCAATGCTCAAAAGGCAAACCTGACTGATATCTTCGGGATCTGTCCGGCTTCCCCTCCACCCAGCAGGCCGGAGCCACTCCAAACATGGGAAGACTGGGAGACCTCACTACGCTCCACAGATCAGGCACGACAGAAGATCGTCGCCACCTGTGCGGCCAGCGTCATGGACCTTTTAGCCTGAACGTTTGAGTGCGGTGTGGTCGTGCCCAGGGGTCCTGGGAGGCCCGAATTCCTCTGCACAATAAAGTCTTTCTCTCTCTCACTCTCATGCCGTTCATTGCGTTTAAAATTTTGTGTCTGCACCCCTTTAAGGACTATAGACACCAAATTTTTTCTTGCGTGTTTTCTTCTTTCAAACGATATCTTAGACATTCGTATACATGAAGCACCCTGTGGTATTTGTGTACGAACGCTAAATAATTTATAATTGAATTTTTTCTTCACGGTGTTTCGGTTTCATCGACCGAAGGACGACTGTGACGTCAAGTTGATGTTTTGGCCACGTGATCAACTGGAAAAACTTTAATATAATCACTAACAGGCTTGTCATTCCATGCCTTGGAAGATGCTGGATTAAATGTCATGGTGAATTAAATCTACATATCAGCGATTATATTACAGTTTTTCTAGTAGATCACGCAAAAAAACCGTCAACTTGACGTCACAGTCGTCATTCAGTCAATGAAACCGAAACAGCACGAGAGAAGAAATTCAATCAAATTATTTAGCGCTTGTAGGAAAATACCACACGGTAATTCATGTATTCTAATGTCTAACGCATCGTTTGACCGAAGAAAACATGCAATAAAATTACACTAGCTGCCCACTGAAAGAGAAGACACTTTCGCAAGGCAGCAAAGCTACCTAAGGTACAAGATGGTAGGTTCCAAAATTATTTACCTGGATGAGATATGTGCAACGGCAGCAAGCGCAGTGTTGGTGGAAGGACAGAACAGCGAGCGTGTGCTGCTTGTGCTAAGATCAGGACAACCATGGCCTGGAGCAGGCTGCCAGGGAAGGGCCACCGCATCATTGTGATGCACATCAGCAGTGAGAAAGGCCCATCAACGGCTCCCTGTATGTTTCCTGCAGAAAAACGGAAAGGGTGAAGACTGCTATGAAGATACGGGTGGCAATCATTTTGAGATGTTTGCACTCATGTGCTCCAGAGGCAGACAAGAGAAACATCCTAGCGAAACACAAGCAGTTGTGCCATTCACATCTGGACGAAGCAATGCCGACAACAGTTTTACACAAAGAAGCAGTTCAGCAGTAGCTGACAGAGAGAACACTAATGGAACGCTATGATGCCAACAATGTGGCTCCCATAAATCATGAAGCTGCCCAAACTGTGTGTTGTCAAATACCATGTAGGTGTCGCTGTGGCGAGGGCTGGCAACGTCAAGCTCTGGCTCCCACCTTAGCTTTAACCTATGGAGTTTCTCTGGGTACAAGTTTATAATGATACCAAGAATGAGCATAAAGATTTATGGCTTCCTTTGGTTGAAGCTCTGGTCATAAACAAGACACCAACGGTTTCAGCAGAAAAGTGGAGGAATTGTGCACACCACGCCATGAATAATGATGAAAAATTCAGAGCAAACTCTGCCAGCGGCCCTCATATTCATTAACACATACGAGTTTCACAAAACATAACTATGCAGCACATCGGCTCTGGGATGCATCACAATAGTAAACCAGCGCTAACATCTCTTGGACTGCAAATTAAGACTTTACATCACCAAGTTATCAGGCTACCAAACTTTTGAAGTGATATGCCAGGTTTAACTTCCTGAAGGAACACATGGGCTATGAAGAACACCACAGTGGACGGCTCCGGATTAATTTAGACCGTATGGGGTTCTTCAACGTGCATTGACGTCGCACAGCACACCATTGTTTTTATGTTTTGCCACCGTCGAAATACTGCCACTGCAGCAGGATCGGGCTCGAAACCGCGACCCTGAGATCAGCAGCCGAACGCCAAAGCCACTAAGCCATATGGCGGGTGCTTCCAAATTTTCATCTAGCTGCTTTTTCTATGGACTGCTTTCCTGTCTCACTAAAGAATACAATACCTGCCTTAACTATTCGCTTAATAATTCTTTAGGCATGCTGTTTTGTCTTCGCTGAGAACGAATAAACAACTGAGGCTCCTCAACCTTCACACTGTCAGCAGGCAAAGGACACCTGCAGCTGCATTCCTTTAATACAAGCACATGCATCAGTTTTTGTGCTTATACGCAGGTTGGAGTGGAACGTCAATTCTTATAAATGTCCGACATGAGTATGACGACATCCATACAGACACAAGGCAGCAACGGGAAACTGCAATACGGGCACTGCCTTTGATAAAAACAACTTACTTGTGTGGTGCATTCTTTTCAGCCATCTCCTGCTTCTCGATACAGCTAACTCATTGTTAGAAGCATACAGTAGCAGTGAGCCACTCACAACTTGCCTCCGCGTCCCCCGGCTCTGCTTCTTGCATCGACCCTTTTTCCTTTAAAAGCGCTTACATCGAAAGGTGGGCGACCTGTCACATTTGCAAACAGCGCGCCTGTTTTGCACCTTGCTAGCCATGACGAAGCAAGTACGCATCGAAATATTCACTGAATGTGGGGGAAGATAGAAATACAAGAAATGCATTTAACGCTCTAGCGCACAAATTCAATACGACGCAAATTTTTATTTTTCTCGTCGAGCAGCCACGATCTACCACTGACGCTGATACTGTAGAAGCTTGGGCAAGTTGGTGTGACATGGTTTTTTCAGCAGCGCAGGGGACAAAGGACGGGACAAGTGCACAGACACGGCGCTGAACTTACATCCGGTTTATTGAGGTGATTTTCACTACTTAAGTACAGTGGAAACCAATCTCAAATGAAAAGACAGATACACAAAACAGATTGACGAAAATGACAATTCCTGAGAACAGGTCTACAGTGGCACAAGACCAGCTGCGCACGTTTTTCTATTCTCATCAAGGAAACGTAGTTCTTTATCAGACAGCTATTGAGGCAACGCTTACGCATTCATCTTTGAATTTATGGATTTCATGAGCTTCAATGATTTCACGAGTGATTTTTGTTCTATTATCTGACAGCACTCGACACTGAGTGAAAACAGGATAACACGGCGGTTTTTTGTTCTTTTTTCTTTCCTGTGTGCAGTTTCTGCAATGAATGCCAAGGTGACGGGAAGCGGTGCCGCTCACGTTGTTGTTGTGTTCCCGCAGCCGGTCGTTGAGGCAACGACCAGTTTGCCCCGTGTAGTGCTTGCCACATGTAAGCGGAAACCTGTACACAACATTGCTGCTACATGGTACAAAACCTTTTTGGTGTTTCTTATCGCAGCCAACTATCCTTTCATTGCTGCTGTTTACAATATGGCAGAGTTTGGAGAGCTTATCGGGCGCGGAAAAAACAACGTTTACAACGGCACGCGCTCCCACCCTTTTCAGATTATGTGAAATGCGGTGTAGATAAGGAATAACCACATACTTTCTTTTTTCTTCCTTGGGCCTTTCAGTGGAATCTCTGCGGCCTCAATTAATGATTTCTCTTAGCAGGCTCTCTGTTATTGCAATCAGAAGGTCGGAAGGGTATCCTGCTGCTTGTAAGCGTACCACCTGATTTTGATAGCTGTCTTGCATCGCATGATGGCATGATTTTTCTAGGGCATTTCTTAAACGCAACTTTGCGATGCCGCGCTTTACAAGCTTAGAATGTGCAGAAGCGAAAGGCGTGAGGGGCTTCTGGCATCGTGGCTCGTAACGCCAGCACACATGGCTATTCTTGAGGAACATGGCAAGATCTAAAAACGTAACTTTCCTTCAGAAGGCGTTTCATGCGTCAAAACAAGAGGGTCAAGACAGGTGTGAAAAATTGATAAAACTTTCGAGACCGAGGCCCCTGCGTCAGTAACTGCACATGTCATCAAAACTAAAAAATCATCTACAAACCTAAAAACACGAGCCACGCTTTCGTTGAGTTGACTATCAAGGAGCTTGTCATGGTGCGCGAGATAAATGTCGCCCAGTATCGGAGCTATGCATGAACCAATGCAGACGCCATTGCTCTGGAGGTAAACAGATTCACTCCAGGTGAAAAATGTGGAGTTAAGGTAAAAAGTAAGGAGTTCCAAGAAGTTGTTATTGCTGATGCCTGCAGAATTCTGGAAAGCTACCACACCAAAGGAATCAATTGCATTCTTCAACGCTTGCCAGCAGTTTCTTTTGCGGAAGGGAATAATATAAATCTTTTATATCGATAGAGCAGGCCGAAAAGCCTTTCCCTGGGTTTTGTTGCAAGAAAGCGATTACTTGGTTAGAACTCTTCACCTGAAAAGGGTCGTCAATGGTTAAGAGGTTCAGCTTGTCTTGCAAAAAATAACGCGACAGACTTTTGCCATGTGTCATCCTCGGAGACAATTGCTCGAAGTGGGCAGTCCAGCTTGTGAGTTTTGGCTGTGAAGAATATCTTTAAGCAGGACCCCTTGCTTTTCTCTATACACTTGGCTAGGGATTCCAAATTCATTTGTGCACACATTTTCTGTGCTCGGGCTTTCACTTTACTTAGAGCGACATCGCTTCTCTGCCGGAAAGTTGAACCGATAGCATTTTCTGCCTTCGATAAGTAGAGCGCTTTTGGCATCACAGCAAAACCTTCCTCTTTATCAGCCTGTAATAGGGTCAGCGAGTTGTTCTTTAAAAACGAAACGGTGAATTTGATTGGAATTCTACACCTGGTAGGTTTACACTTTGCCAAAATGTCCACTCCATCTGAAACACATCGGTCCACTTCAGGAGCCGCTGCTAGGCTGGAAACTTGTCTCACCATCGCAAGAAGTTCCGGTGCCGATCGCCTGGGTTCCACGGCGAACTTTGGTCCTTGTCTAAGGACGTCTTGTACTTGTTCCGGCAAGGACACTTCACCATAGGTGTGGACCGGACTGTGCATCTTCTTAGTGATGGCTCGGAGCTGCGGCAGTGCGCACTGCCATAAGAATTCCGTAGTCCTGTCTGCCGTCTGAGGTCCACCGTCGCCATTCAAGTGCACCATGAGCTGAAGATGTGCCGCTGTGTGCTCTCAGGTAGAGCCATTCTCTGTAGAGGCAAAATCACTCGTGAAATCATTGAAGCTCATGAAATCCATAAATTCAAAGATGAATGCGTAAGCGTTGCCTCAATAGCTCTGTCTGATAAAGTACTACGTTTCCTTGATGAGAATAGAAAAACGTGCGCAGCTGGTCTTGTGCCACTGTAGACCTGTGCTCAGGAATTGTCATTTTCGTCAATCTGTTTTGTGTATCTGGCTTTTCATGTGAGATTGGTTGCCACTGTATTTAAGTAGTGAAAATCACCTCAATAAACCAGTTGTAAGTTCAGCGCCGTGTCTGTGCACTTGTCACGTCCTTTGTCCCCTGCGCTGCTGAAAAAACCGCTGACGAGCGAAGGCACGGAGGGGACACAAGGACATGTTCCTGGAAAATTTTAAAAGTTTTCGAGCAGCCAGCTACGCAGAAGTACGACCCTTTACGTCACTGAAGACTTACATTTAAATATATTCGCGACTAATCAATACTCCACACTATGTAATATCAAAACACAAGCTTATCACAACAGCGCGCTGAAACGGACAGGGAGAGCAGCAGACACGACCCGCTCACGCTTCGCGGCCTGGCCAACAGGCGGCGCAGCCAATGCAATGAGCATGGGCTATAGTTTTCATACGTCTGTGTCAAAGTAGGTGCTATGTAAAATGCGTTTGATCTTTCATCATAGATCCCAGCATGGTGACAATCTTCCTTGTTGAACATGTCTGCTGTACACCTAAGGGACTTGACTAAGAAGCAAACAAGTGGAGTTTTTTTTCTCGTAATGCAATGAGAAACAATCTTTAATTGCTACAGTTCTGGCAAGATAGAGACTTGGGACATACTGTGAATAAAACATGTGCATTTGTCAGCAAAATGCTTGGTGTTAGTGCATGGACAGCGTTTAATGGAAAGAAGGAGAGGCAAGAGTAAGCAGGTGGAAGTGGTCGACACCCAGCACAGAATGGCCAGGAAGTGCAGATTAGCGGCGTAGCACCCTGTATGACAACTTCCCAAAGCTGGCATTGAGGTCATGGATGCACAACTTTTCCCAGCACTATGTTAGATGGTAACTGCATGGCATATGCTTTAAAGGGGTCCAGACACAAAGTTTTTCGGTGTCAGTTTATTTGCCTTCAAAGAGGCCTACGGGCCTAGCAATCATGAAAATAAGAGCAAAACACCAGTGCACAGTGTGAATAATTAATTACAAGCCATTTTGTACACAAAGCCTTTGGTCTCAGTCAGCGCCAGCGCTGAAGTGAACAACACCTGAGTTCAGCGACGTCACAATAATTAAAGCAAGTGCACCATGACATCACTCGATGTGGGTGGAAATAGTTTCGTTTATGGGGGTTAAGCGTCCGAAAGCGACTCAGGCTATGAGGGACGTTGTAGTGAAGGGCTCCGCAAAATTTCCACCACCTGGGGTTCTTTAATGTGCACTGACGTCGAATGGTACACGGGCCTCTAGAATTTCACCTCCATCGAAATTCGACCACCGCGACCGGGATCGAACTCGCGTCTTTCAGGTCAGCAGTGAAGCGCCATAACCACTGAGCCGCGGAGGCAGCCCAATGTAGGTGGAAATGGCGAGAGGCTCATCGGACAGCATTAAAAACAGCAATAACTTATGTTCCCCTCAAAGAATGTGCCAGACACTTGCAAGATGGCAACTTCTTACGCCCATGAAAGAAATCGTACGGTAACTAACCCCTCTCTCCTCTCCCACTACCGACCCATACCACCTTCCTGCCCTGTGTGCAATGCTCAAAAGGCAAACCTGACTGATATCTTCGGGATCTGTCCGGCTTCCCCTCCACCCAGCAGGCCGGAGCCACTCCAAACATGGGAGGACTGGGAGACCTCACTACGCCCCACAGATCAGGCACGACAGAAGATCGTCGCCACCTGTGCGGCCAGCGTTATGGACCTTTTAGCCTGAACGTTTGACTGCGGTGTGGTCGTGCGGGGACCCAGGGGTCCTGGGAGGCCCGAATTCCTCTGCACAATAAAGTCTTACTCTCACTCTCATGCCGTTCATTGCGTTTAAAATTTTGTGTCTGCACCCCTTTAAGGACTATAAACACCAAATTTTTTCTTGCGTGTTTTCTTCTTTCAAACGATATCGTAGACATTCGTATACATGAAGCACCCTGTGGTATTTGTGTACGACCGCTAAATAGTTTATAATTGAATTTCTTCTTCACGCTGTTTCGGTTTCGTCGACCGAAGGAGGACTGTGACGTCAAGTTGATGTCTTCGCCACGTGATCAACTGGAAAAACTTGTAAGGGCCAGTGCAGGTGGCGCCATCAGGGGACACACAGGGACGGCTGACAACACTGGAGGGAGAGGGAATGCGTGGTTGGCTATGGCGGGAATGTGCGTGAGGTGTGCGCGGGCAGCGCGGGAGTGATCCGAGTGGCGTGGTCGAAGTGGGCTCAAGTGTGAGCTCGGTGCGCATTGCATTAGGTGCGCAAACTACGGATGACTATTGGGGGACTCCGGCACGAGGGACTCTGTGAGCGTGTGTAATAAATCATCCCTTGACAAGTGGGGGCCCGTCCGACGGAACCAACATGGAGACCAATGCCAGAACGTCCGCATCTGATGAAAGCTCCGTCACAGCCACGGTCCCAACGACCCTGGTGCAGCAACTCCTGGCCACTACGACGAAAGGTACGCTGCTCGAGCGGGAGCAACTGGCAGCGCAAGTGCGCGAGATTCTGCTCACGACATCGATCGACACCAGCAGTACGACAGCGGAGCAGGCCAATGAAGCTAGGCCTAGCGGTCGCGGGCTTTGACGATGAGGGAGGCACTTAGGCCGTTACCGAAATTCATCGGATATGAAGACAGTCAACCCCCGCAAACATTCTTGGATCGATTCGTCGAGTACTGCTATTTGGGAGGCATCCCGAACGATTGTTGCCTTCAACATATCCCTGTGGCGTTGGAAGGCTCTGCGAAACAGTGGTGGCGGTTCATCGGTGGCCACTCAGATTGGGCTTCCTTCA
Organism: Amblyomma americanum; assembly: GCF_052857255.1. Taxonomy (NCBI): domain Eukaryota; kingdom Metazoa; phylum Arthropoda; class Arachnida; order Ixodida; family Ixodidae; genus Amblyomma; species Amblyomma americanum. Next base: position 301,289,465 of record NC_135497.1, on the reverse strand, counting down.
CCGAGGACTTCAAGGGCGAGTTCGCGGCCGTCGACTACAGGGAAAAATTGAAGGCAGAGCTGGCCGAGCGCACTCAGCACCCTGCCGAGAATCTAAAACAGTTCATACACATCATAGCAGAGTACTATGACCGTATTGGAGAGCCTGTCACCGACGCGGAAAAAGTTGATCGGGTGAGGCGGCAAATGCATCCGACCTTTCAGGACCTGACGAATAACATGGAATTCGCGAACCTGCGCGACATGGCAAAGGCAGCGGGCCTCCTTATGCAGCGTGCGTGGCACCGCCTGCGTTACGTGCCACCGCCACTGCGAAGCACGCAGGCCGCGCCCGACCTCGCCTTTGTTGACGCCGGCGCTCCACATCGTCACTGCCCTGTCGCGGCGGCCTCAACCGATGCTTCGTCACGACGTGACTGGTCGCTTCGGCCTGCGGCGATGCTCGCGTCCCGACACGGGGTCCATCCTTCGGGCTCGACGCTGCGAGCTGAGGCCCCTTTGTGGGCGCCGCCAGATCCCCGTGCACAGTACCAGTCGCCGGCTTCAATGAACGAAAGTGGGCGCTCCGCACCGGGCATCGCATGGCCCATGCCTGCACCTGACGCTGTTATCTGCCACCGGTGCGGTGGTAGAGGTCATCGAGCGCGCGCATGCCCTACAGGCAAGTCACGAAGCAGACCGCGCTGCTTCCGCTGTGATCAGGTCGGTCACCTCCGAGCAAACTGTCCGGGAAATGGCCGAGCGCAGCAGTTGTGCCGGGCAACGGCTACGCAACTTCCTTGCAAGTTCTAGCGACGACCGGTGGGAAAGAACCTCTGCTCGAGGTATCAATCGGCGACAGCGTATTTTACGCCCTCCTGGACACCGGCGCCAGCGTTAGCCTGATGAACGCGCGAGCCTTCGAGGCGGCGAAACGCAGTGGCGCCAGCACCAGAGAAGAAAGACGGACTCTCCGGCTTGCAGAGGGAAGGTCGGAGACAACACCCTCTGTACGTTGCCGCATCCGATGGCAGGGTAGCAGCCGGAAACAGCGCTTCCTCTTGTTGGAGAAGCTTTGCCACGACATAGTTCTGGGACGAGACTTCCTTGCAACAGCGGGCTTTTCTGTACATATAGGCCTCGGTGGATGGCACTCGGGATGGATCCCCAGCCATTGGTGAGGTTCAGCAAGGCACCCTCTCGCCTGCACACAGCGGCTGCTGGCCATGCTCAAGACAGCTCCACACAAGTTGCACAGCAGCATCCTGTCATGGAAGACTGGGATGAGGACCTAGCTACCTCCTTGCAGCAGCTGTTTGCTCTGTAAGAGCATGGTCCACCTGCGGCCAACTGCAGCCAAGCGACGTCTGACCGCAGGGCCTCTCCAGACAGCGATCGACTGGAAGCCATCCTCAGTCAATATAAACATGTTTTCCAAAAATACCCCGGCTGCACATCTCTCATTACGCATAGAATAGATACAGGCGACCACTGTCCAGTCCGTTGCAAACTGCGCCCAGTAAACGCAAAAAAGCGGGAAGTAATGGACCAGTGTATACAAGAACTGCTGCAGCAAGACCTTATCGAACCATGCACCAGCTCATGGGCCAGTGCTCCAGTCCTGGTGCAGAAAAAGAATGGTGGGTACCGCCTAGCAGTTGACTACACACCATTAAATGCCAGGACAAATGTACCAAGGTACCCAATGCCTCGTACCGACTGGGTCCTTGCACAGTTGGGTCGTGCCAAATGGTTCTCGAGTCTGGACCTTGCACAAGGTTTTTTCCAAGTGCCTGTAGCACCGGAGGACGTTCAAAAGACTGCGTTCATATGCCACAAGGGCATGTTTGAGTTTAAGAGGATGCCATTTGGAGTGGCTGGAGGGCCAGCAACGTTTCAGTCTTTAATGGACAAACTGCTAGAGGGAATAAAACATACCTACTGCATGGCTTTCTTGGATGATATCCTTATCTACTCCGACACATTGGCAGAACATCCGGACCACATTGCCGAGGTGTTGCGTAGGATCGACAGGGCCGGCCTCTCAGTCAACCCAGCAAAGGTTTCCTTCTGCAAACAGACTCTCAAGTTCCTTGGGCACATAATTACTCCTGGCGAGTGCAGACCGGACCCAGACAAGGCGCAAGCTGTCTCTCAGTTTCCCCCATCCCGTACTGTCAAGCAACTCCAAATGTTCTTGGGCCTAGTTGGCTACTACAGGAATTTTATACCCTCATTCTCCGACAAGGCAAAACCTCTAACACTGCTGTTGAGGAAAGGTACAGACTGGTTGTGGGGGGCTGAGCAGCGAGCAGCATTTGAGCTGCTGAAGACTACACTGGCAGGCGAGGTGGCTGTCACCCTACCGGATCTGAACCGACCATTCGTCATTGAGACGGATGCTAGTGGCACAGGCATTGTGGCAGTTCTACTTCAGGAGGTGGATGGCTTGCTTTGGCCAGTCTCGTTTATTAGCAGAACCCTAACCGCAGCAGAGCGAAAACTACACAGTGCAAGAATGGGAATGTCTGGCAGTCGTGTGGGCTGTGGAAAAATTCAGGCCATGCATTGAGCTTACGTCTTTTGAGGTTCATTGTGATCACGCATCGCTGGCACGGATGCTCAACACTGAACACACGTCGGGTCGGGTGCGACGCTGGGTTTTGCGATTGCAAGGGCTGAGGTGCACGGTTAGGCATCGCCGAGGCCGAGCTAACATCCCAGCCGATGCTCTGAGCAGATTTCCAACCGGTCATCCAGAACCAATGCCTTCAAGCTTGGCAGAAGAATGGTTTCCGATAGAACTCGAGGAACCACAGCTCACCATTCGCTTCGCTGATGTTGCCTCGGCTGACCTTGTTGACACCTCACCCCTAACCGACTGTGCAAAACTGAAGCACGAGCAACAGAAAGACCCGTTGTTGCAGCAGCTGCTGCAGTACCTTGAGGCGGCGATCCTACCAGACGACCCCAAGAGGGCAAAAATGGTCTCCGACTTGGCCAAGGAGAGCCATATAGCACCTGATGGGGTTCGCCTTTGGACACGCGGAGGCAAAGCGGTGCCGTGGCTCCCCCTCCATCTACGGGAATTGGTGCTTAAACTGAAGCACGACCATCCACTCAGTGGACATGCCGGCTTCTTCAAAACCTTAGGGCGCATCGAGAGCCGCTTCCCTTGGTTGGGGGTGCGCTCCGACACGTCTCGTTATGTACGAGGGTGTCAGCAGTGCCAGGTCTTCAAGCCCCGTCGCCAGAAACCAAAGGGACTTATGGACAGCACTTGGGTGTCCTCACCCATGCAGCACCTCAGTGTGGATCTGATAGGCCCATTGCCCAGAACTCCACGGCAACACAAGTATATCCTTGTAGCTCTGGACACATTCACTAAGTTTATCGATCTTTTTCCCCTGCGGGCACCAACTTCAAAAGCCATCGTTGAAAGGATGGTGGAAGTTTTCTGCCGGCACGGTGCACCTGTTTCCCTCTCCAGTGATAACGGTAAACCATTCGTCAGCAAGTCAGCAAGATATGGAAGGGAGTGCTGCAACATTGGGGAATACAAGAGCGGCACACAGTCCCCTACAGACCTGCTGGACAGCCTGTAGAACGTCACAATGCTACAGTCAAGCAGACCATTGTCAACTACTGCTCCTCCCACTGCAATTGGGACAAGCGACTCCCTGAGGTGGCCATCGCAATGCGGACATCAGAGAGTGTGGTCACAGGGTTTACGCCTGCATTCTTGTGCTATGGTCGGGAACTTCGTACACCTTGGGCAGATAGGCAGCAGATTAGTGCTGAAATTTCTGCATCGGCACCCCATGCACTCGCTGCAGAGCTAAACCTTTACCTGCAGGATGCATTGGCCATGGCCAGGGAACACCAAGAATCAGCGAAGGTCGAACAGGCCAGGCATTACAACCAGCATCGTGAACCAACCACCTACAAAGTTGGCGACCTCGTGCTCCGCGACAAGCACACTCTAAGTAATGCAAGTACAGGCTTCACTGCTAAATTGGCCCCTCGCCGCTCAGGGCCCTACCTAATCACTGCCCGTGTGGGTCAGAAAACTTTAAACTCAAAGACCCTGCCTCAAGAAAGTATATAGGTGTGGCCAACGCAGACCAGCTAATGCCATACCATCCACCGTGGAGGCCTGCTTGCACGAATTAAGGGGGGGAGGATGTAAGGGCCAGTGCGGGTGGCGCCATCAGGGGACACACAGGGACGGCTTACAACACTGGAGGGAGAGGGGATGCGTGGTTAGCTATGGCGGGAATGTGCGTGAGGTGTGCGCGGGAGTGATCCGAGTGGTGTGGTCGAAGTGGGCTCAAGTGTGAGCTCGGTGCGCGTTGCATTAGGTGCGCGAACTGCGGATGACTATTGGGGGACTCCGGCACGCGGGACTCTGTGAGCGTGTGTAATAAATCATCCCTTGACAAACTTTAATATAATCACTGACAGGCTTGTCATTCCATGTTTTGGAAGATGCTGGATTAAATGTCGTAGTCAAATGAATATACATATCAGCGATTATATTACAGTTTTTCTAGTAGATCACGCGAACAAACCGTCAACATGACGTCACAGTCGTCATTCAGTCAATGAAACCGAAACAGCACGAGAGAAGAAATTCAATCAAATTATTTAGCGCTTGTAGGAAAATACCACACGGTAATTCATGTATTCTAATTTCTAACGCATCGTTTGACAGAAGAAAACATGCAATAAAATTACACTAGCTGCCCACTGAAAGAGAAGACACTTTCGCAAGGCAGCAAAGCTACCTAAGGTACAAGATGGTAGGTTCCAAAATTATTTACCTGGATGAGATATGTGCAACGGCAGCAAGCGCAGTGTTGGTGGAAGGACAGAACAGCGAGCGTGTGCTGCTTGTGCCAAGATCAGGAACCCATGGCCTGGAGCAGGCTGCCAGGGAAGGGCCACCGCATCATTGTGATGCACATCAGCAGTGAGAAAGGCCCATCAACGGCTCCCTGTATGTTTCCTGCAGAAAAACGGAAAGGGTGAAGACTGCTATGAAGATACGGGTGGCAATCATTTTGAGATGTTTGCACTCATGTGCTCCAGAGGCAGACAAGAGAAACATCGTAGCGAAACACAAGCAGTTGTGCCATTCACATCTGGACGAAGCAATGCCGACAACAGTTTTACACAAAGAAGCAGTTCAGCAGTAGCTGACAGAGAGAACACTAATGGAACGCTATGATGCCAACAATGTGGCTCCCATAAATCATGAAGCTGCCCAAACTGTGTGTTGTCAAATACCATGTAGGTGTCGCTGTGGCGAGGGCTGGCAACGTCAAGCTCTGGCTCCCACCTAAGCTTTAACCTATGGAGTTTCTCTGGATACAAGTTAATAATGATACCAAGAATGAGCATAAAGATTTATGGCTTCCTTTGGTTGAAGCTCTGGTCATAAACAAGACACCAACGGTATCAGCAGAAAAGTGGAGGAATTGTGCACACCACGCCATGAATAATGATTAAAAATTCAGAGCAAACTCTGCCAGCGGCCCTCATATTCATTACACATACGAGTTTCACAAAACATAACTATGTAGCACATCGGCTCTGGGATGCATCACAATAGTAAACCAGCGCTAACATCTCTTGCACTGCAAATTAAGACTTTACATCACCAAGTTATCAGGCTTCCAAACTTTGGAAGTGATATGCCAGGTTTAACTTCCTGAAGGAACACATGGGCTATGAAGAACACCACAGTGGACGCCTCCGGATTAATTTAGACCGTATGGGGTTCTTCAACGTGCATTGACGTCGCACAGCACACCATTGTTTTTATGTTTTGCCACCGTCGAAATACTGCCACTGCAGCAGGATCGGGCTCAAACCCGCGACCCTGAGATCAGCAGCCGAACGCCAAAGCCACTAAATCATATGGCGGGTGCTTCCAAATTTTCATCTAGCTGCTTTTTCTATGGACTGCTTTCCTGTCTCACTAAAGAATACAATACTTGCTTTAACTATTCGCTTAATAATTCTTTAGGCATGCTGTTTTGTCTTCGCTGAGAACGAATAAACAACTGAGGCTCCTCAACCTTCACGCTGTCAGCAGGCAAAGGACACCTGCAGCTGCATTCCTTTAATACAAGCACATGCATCAGTTTTTGTGCTTATACGCAGGTTGGAGTGGAACGTCAATTCTTATAAATGTCCGACATGAGTATGACGACATCCATACAGACACAAGGCAGCAACGGGAAACTGCAATACGGGCACTGCCTTTGATAAAAACAACTTACTTGTGTGGTGCATTCTTTTCAGCCATCTCCTGCTTCTCGATACAGCTAACTCATTGTTAGAAGCATAAAGTAGCAGTGAGCCACTCACAACTTGCCTCCGCGTCCCCCGGCTCTGCTTCTTGCATCGACCCTTTTTCCTTTAAAAGCGCTTACATCGAAAGGTGGGCGACCTGTCACATTTGCAAACAGCGCGCCTGTTTTGCACCTTGCTAGCCATGACGAAGCAAGTACGCATCGAAATGTTCACTGAATGTGGGGGAAGATAGAAATACAAGAAACGCATTTAACGCTCTAGCGCACAAATTCAATACGACGCAAATTTTTATTTTTCTCGTTGAGCAGCCACGATCTACCACTGACGCTGATACTGTAGAAGCTTGGGCAAGTTGGTGTGACATGGTTTTTTCAGCAGCGCAGGGGACAAAGGACGGGACAAGTGCACAGACACTGCGGTGAACTTACATAAGGTTTATTAAGGTGATTTTCACTACTTAAGTACAGTGGCAACCAATCTCAAATGAAAAGACAGATACACAAAACAGATTGACGAAAATGACAATTCCTGAGCACAGGTCTACAGTGGCACAAGACCAGCTGCGCACGTTTTTCTATTCTCATCAAGGAAACGTAGTTCTTTATCAGACAGCTATTGAGGCAACGCTTACGCATTCATCTTTGAATTTATGGATTTCATGAGCTTCAATGATTTCACGAGTGATTTTTGTTCTATTATCTGACAGCACTCGACACTGAGTGAAAACAGGATAACACGGCGGTTTTTTGTTCTTTTTTCTTTCCTTTGTGCAGTTTCTGCAATGAATGCCAAGGTGACGGGAAGCGGTGCCGCTCACGTTGTTGTTGTGTTCCCGCAGCCGGTCGTTGAGGCAACGACCAGTTTGCCCCGTGTAGTGCTTGCCACATGTAAGCGGAAACCTGTACACAACATTGCTGCTACATGGTACAAAACCTTTTTGGTGTTTCTTATCGCAGCCAACTATCCTTTCATTGCTGCTGTTTACAATATGGCAGAGTTTGGAAAGCTTATCGGGCGCGGAAAAAAACAACGTTTACAACGGCACGCGCTCCCACCTATTTCAGATTATGTGAAATGCGGTGTAGATAAGGAATAACCACATACTTTCTTTTTTCTTCCTTGGGCCTTTCAGTGGAATCTCTGCGGCCTGAATTAATGATTTCTCTTAGCAGGCTCTCTGATATTGCAATTAGAAGGTCGGAAGGGTATCCTGCTGCTTGTAAGCGTACCACCTGATTTTGATAGCTGTCTTGCATCGCATGATGGCATGATTTTTCTAGGGCATTTCTTAAACGCAACTTTGCGATGCCGCGCTTTACAAGCTTAGAATGTGCAGAAGCGAAAGGCGTGAGGGGCTTCTGGCATCGTGGCTCGTAACGCCAGCACACATGGCTATTCTTGAGGAACATGGCAAGATCTAAAAAACGTAACTTTCCTTCAGAAGGCGTTTCATGCGTCAAAACAAGAGGGTCAAGACAGGTGTGAAAAATTGATAAAACTTTCGAGACCGAGGCCCCTGCGTCAGTAACTGCACATGTCATCAAAACTAAAAAATCATCTACAAACCTAAAAACACGAGCCACGCTTTCGTCGAGTTGACTATCAAGGAGCTTGTCATGGTGCGCGAGATAAATGTCGCCCAGTATCGGAGCTATGCATGAAACAATGCAGACGCCATTGCTCTGGAGGTAAACAGATTCATTCCAGGTGGAAAATGTCGAGTTAAAGCAAAAAGTAAGGAGTTCCAAGAAGTTGCTATTGCTGATGCCTGCAGAACTCTGGAAAGCTACCACACCAAAGGAATCAATGCATTCTTCAACGCTTGCCAGCAGTTTCTTTTGCGGAAGGGAATAATATAAATCTTTTATATCGATAGAGCAGGCCGAAAAGCCTTTCGCTGGGTTTTGTTGCAAGAAAGCGATTACTTGGTTAGAACTCTTCACCTGAAAAGGGTCGTCAATGGTTAAGAGGTTCAGCTTGTCTTGCAAAAAATAACGCGACAGACTTTTGCCATGTGCCATCCTCGGAGACTATTGCTCGAAGTGGGCAGTCCAGCTTGTGAGTTTTGGCTGTGAAGAATATCTTAGAGCAGGACCCCTTGCTTTTCTCTATACACTTGGCTAGGGATTCCAAATTCATTTGTGCACACATTTTCCGTGATCGGGCTTTCACTTTACTTAGAGTGACATCGCTTCTCTGCCGGAAAGTCGAACTGATAGCATTTTCTGCTTTCGATAAGTAGAGCGCTTTTGGCATCACAGGAAAACCTCCCTCTTTACCTGCCTGTAATAGGGTCAGCGAGTTGTTCTTTAAAAACGAAACGGTGAATTTGATTGGAATTCTACACCTGGTAGGTCTACACTTTGCCAAAATGTACACTCCATCTGAAACACATCGGTCCACTTCAGGAGCCACTGCTAGGCTGGAAACTTGTCTCACCATCGCAAGAAGTTCCGATGCCGATTGCCTGGGTTCCACGGCGTACTTTGGTCCTCGTCTAAGGACGCCTTGTACTTGTTCCGGCAAGGACACTTCACCATAGGTGTGGACCGGACTGTGCATCTTCTTAGTGATGGCTCGAAGCTGCGGCAGCGCGCACTGCCATAAGAATTCCGTAGTCCTGTCTGCCGTCTGAGGTCCACCGCCGCCATTCAAGTGCACCATGAGCTGAAGATGTGCAGCTGTGTGCTCTCAGGAAGAGCCATTCTCTGTAGAGGCAAAATCACTCGTGAAATCATTGAAGCTCATGAAATCCATAAATTCAAAGATGAATGCGTAAGCGTTGCCTCAATAGCTCTGCCTGATAAAGTACTACGTTTCCTTGATGAGAATAGAAAAACGTGCGCAGCTGGTCTTGTGCCACTGTAGACCTGTGCTCAGGAATTGTCATTTTCGTCAATCTGTTTTGTGTATCTGTCTTTTCATTTGAGATTGGTTGCCACTGTATTTAAGTAGTGAAAATCACCTCAATAAACCAGTTGTAAGTTCAGCGCCGTGTCTGTGCACCTGTCACGTCCTTTGTCCCCTGCGCTGCTGAAAAAACCGCTGACGAGCGAAGGCACGGAGGGGACACAAGGACATGTTCCTGGAAAATTTTAAAAGTTTTCGAGCAGCCAGCTACGCAGATGTACGACCCTTTACGTCACTGAAGACTTACATTTAAATATATTCGCGACTAATCAATACTCCACACTATGTAATATCAAAACACAAGCTTATCACAACAGCGCGCTGAAACGGACAGGGAGAGCAGCAGACAAGACCCGCTCACGCTTCGCGGCCTGGCCAACAGGCGGCGCAGCCAATGCAATGAGCAAGGGCTATAGTTTTCATGCGTCTGTGTCAAAGTAGGTGCTATGTAAAATGCGTTTGATCTTTCATCATAGATACCAGCATGGTGACAATCTTCCTTGTTGAACATGTCTGCTGTACATCTAAGGGACTTGACTAAGAAGCAAACAAGTGGAGTTTTTTTTCTCGTAATGCAATGAGAAACAGTCTTTAATTGCTACAGTTCTGGCAAGATAGAGACTTGGGACATACTGTGAATAAAACATGTGCATTTGTCAGCAAAATGCTTGGTGTTAGTGCATGGACAGCGTTTAATGGAAAGAAGGAGAGGCAAGAGTAAGCAGGTGGAAGTGGTCGACAACCAGCACAGAATGGCCAGGAAGTGGAGATTAGCGGCGTAGCACCCTGTATGACAACTTCCCAAAGCTGGCATTGAGGTCATGGATGCACAACATTTCCCAGCACTATGTTAGATGGTAACTGCATGGCATATGCTTTAAAGGGGTCCAGACACAAAGTTTTTCGGAGTCAGTTTATTTGCCTTCAAAGAGGCCTACGGGCCTAGCAATCATGAAAATAAGAGCAAAACACCAGTGCACAGTGTGAATAATTAATTACAAGCCATTTTGTACACAAAGCCTTTGGTCTCAGTCAGCGCCAACGCTGAAGTGAACAACACCTGAGTTCAGCGACGTCACAATAATTAAAGCAAGTGCACCATGACATCACTCGATGTGGGTGGAAATAGTTTCGTTTATGGGGGTTAAACGTCCGAAAGCGACTCAGGCTATGAGGGACGTTGTAGTGAAGGGCTCCGCAAAATTTCCACCACCTGGGGTTCTTTAATGTGCACTGACGTCGAATGGTACACGGGCCTCTAGAATTTCACCTCCATCGAAATTCGACCACCGCGACCGGGATCGAACTCGCGTCTTTCAGGTCAGCAGTGAAGCGCCATAACCACTGAGCCGCGGAGGCAGCCCAATGTAGGTGGAAATGGCGAGAGGCTCATCGGACAGCATTAAAAACAGCAATAACTTATGTTCCCCTCAAAGAATGTGCCAGACACTTGCAAGATGGCAACTTCTTACGCCCATGAAAGAAATCGTACGGTAACTAACCCCTCTCTCCTCTCCCACTACCGACCCATACCACCTTCCTGCCCTGTGTGCAATGCTCAAAAGGCAAACCTGACTGATATCTTCGGGATCTGTCCGGCTTCCCCTGCACCCAGCAGGCCGGAGCCACTCCAAACATGGGAAGACTGGGAGACCTCACTACGCTCCACAGATCAGGCACGACAAAAGATCGTCGCCACCTGTGCGGCCAGCGTCATGGACCTTTTAGCCTGAACGTTTGAGTGCGGTGTGGTCGTGCGGGGACCCAGGGGTCCTGGGAGGCCCGAATTCCTCTGCACAATAAAGTCTTTCTCTCTCTCACTCTCATGCCGTTCATTGCGTTTAAAATTTTGTGTCTGCACCCCTTTAAGGACTATAGACACCAAATTTTTTCTTGCGTGTTTTCTTCTTTCAAACGATATCGTAGACATTCGTATACATGAAGCACCCTGTGGTATTTGTGTACGACCGCTAAATAGTTTATAATTGAATTTCTTCTTCACGCTGTTTCGGTTTCGTCGACCGAAGGACGACTGTGACGTCAAGTTGATGTTTTCGCCACGTGATCAATTGGAAAAACTTGTAAGGGCCAGTGCGGGTGGCGCCATCAGGGGACACACAGGGACGGCTGACAACACTGGAGGGAGAGGGGATGCGTGGTTGGCTATGGCGAGAATGTGCGTGAGGTGTGCGCGGGCAGCGCGGGAGTGATCCGAGTGGTGTGGTCGAAGTGGGCTCAAGTGTGAGCTCGGTGCGCGTTGCATTAGGTGCGCGAACTGCGGATGACTATTGGGGGACTCCGGCACGCGGGACTCTGTGAGCGTGTGTAATAAATCATCTCTTGACAAACTTTAATATAATCACTGACCGGCTTGTCATTCCATGTTTTGGAAGATGCTGGATTAAATGTCGTAGTCAATTGAATATACATATCAGCGATTATATTACAGTTTTTCTAGTAGATCACGCGAACAAACCGTCAACTTGACGTCACAGTCGTCATTCAGTCAATGAAACCGAAACAGCACGAGAGAAGAAATTCAATCAAATTATTTAGCGCTTGTAGGAAAATACCACACGGTAATTCATGTATTCTAATGTCTAATGCATCGTTTGACAGAAGAAAACATGCAATAAAATAACACTAGCTGCCCACTGAAAGAGAAGACACTTTCGCAAGGCAGCAAAGCTACCTAAGGAACAAGATGGTAGGTTCCAAAATTATTTACCTGGATGAGATATGTGCAACGGCAGCAAGCGCAGCGTTGGTGTAAGGACAGAACAGCGAGCGTGTGCTGCTTGTGCCAAGATCAGGACAACCATGGCCTGGAGCAGGCTGCCAGGGAAGGGCCACCGCATCATTGTGATGCACATCAGCAGTGAGAAAGGCCCATCAACGGCTCCCTGTATGTTTCCTGCAGAAAAACGGAAAGGGTGAAGACTGCTATGAAGATACGGGTGGCAACCATTTTGAGATGTTTGCACTCATGTGCTCCAGAGGCAGACAAGAGAAACATCGTAGCGAAACACAAGCAGTTGTGCCATTCACATCTGGACGAAGCAATGCCGACAACAGTTTTACACAAAGAAGCAGTTCAGCAGTAGCTGACAGAGAGAACACTAATGGAACGCTATGATACCAACAATGTGGCTCCCATAAATCATGAAGCTGCCCAAACTGTGTGTTGTCAAATACCATGTAGGTGTCGCTGTGGCGAGGGCTGGCAACGTCAAGCTCTGGCTGCCACCTTAGCTTTAACCTATGGAGTTTCTCTGGGTACAAGTTAATAATGATACCAAGAATGAGCATAAAGATTTATGGCTTCCTTTGGTTGAAGCTTTGCTCATAAACAAGACACCAACGGTTTCAGCAGAAAAGTGGAGCAATTGTGCACACCACGCCATGAATAATGATGAAAAATTCAGAGCAAACTCTGCCAGCGGCCCTCATATTCATTAACACATACGAGTTTCACAAAACATAACTATGCAGCACATCGGCTCTGGGATGCATCACAATATTAAACCAGCGCTAACATCTCTTGCACTGCAAATTAAGACTTTACATCACCAAGTTATCAGGCTTCCAAACTTTGGAAGTGGTATCCCAGGTTTAACATCCTGAAGCAACACATGGGCTATGAAGAACACCACAGTGGACGGCTCCGGATTAATTTAGACCGTATGGGGTTCTTCAACGTGCATTGACGTCGCACAGCACACCATTGTTTTTATGTTTTGCCACCGTCGAAATACTGCCACTGCAGCAGGATCGGGCTCAAACCCGCGACCCTGAGATCAGCAGCCGAACGCCAAAGCCACTAAATCATATGGCGGGTGCTTCCAAATTTTCAGCTAGCTGCTTTTTCTATGGACTGCTTTCCTGTCTCACTAAAGAATACAATACTTGCTTTAACTATTCGCTTAATAATTCTTTAGGCATGCTGTTTTGTCTTCGCTGAGAACGAATAAACAACTGAGGCTCCTCAACCTTCACGCTGTCAGCAGGCAAAGGACACCTGCAGCTGCATTCCTTTAATACAAGCACATGCATCAGTTTTTGTGCTTATACGCAGGTTGGAGTGGAACGTCAATTCTTATAAATGTCCGACATGAGTATGACGACATCCATACAGACACAAGGCAGCAACGGGAAACTGCAATACGGGCACTGCCTTTGATAAAAACAACTTACTTGTGTGGTGCATTCTTTTCAGCCATCTCCTGCTTCTCGATACAGCTAACTCATTGTTAGAAGCATACAGTAGCAGTGAGCCACTCACAACTTGCCTCCGCGTCCCCCGGCTCTGCTTCTTGCATCGACCCTTTTTCCTTTAAAAGCGCTTACATCGAAAGGTGGGCGACCTGTCACATTTGCAAACAGCGCGCCTGTTTTGCACCTTGCTAGCCATGACGAAGCAAGTACGCATCGAAATGTTCACTGAATGTGGGGGAAGATAGAAATACAAGAAACGCATTTAACGCTCTAGCGCACAAATTCAATACGACGCAAATTTTTATTTTTCTCGTCGAGCAGCCACGATCTACCGCTGACGCTGATACTGTAGAAGCTTGGGCAAGTTGGTGTGACATGGTTTTTTCAGCAGCGCGGGGGACAAAGGACGTGACAAGTGCACAGACACGGCGCTGAACTTACATCCGGTTTATTGAGGTGATTTTCACTACTTAAGTACAGTGGCAACCAATCTCAAATGAAAAGACAGATACACAAAACAGATTGACGAAAATGACAATTCCTGAGCACAGGTCTACAGTGGCACAAGACCAGCTGCGCACGTTTTTCTATTCTCATCAAGGAAACGTAGTTCTTTATCAGACAGAGCTAATAAGGCAACGCTTACGCATTCATCTTTGAATTTATGGATTTCATGAGCTTCAATGATTTCACGAGTGATTTTTGTTCTATTATCTGACAGCACTCGACACTGAGTGAAAACAGGATAACACGGTGGTTTTTTGTTCTTTTTTCTTTCCTCTGTGCAGTCTCTGCAATGAATGCCAAGGTGACGGGAAGCGGTGCCGCTCACGTTGTTGTTGTGTTCCCGCAGCCGGTCGTTGAGGCAACGACCAGTTTGCCCCGTGTAGTGCTTGTCACACGTAAGCAGAAACCTGTACACAACATTGCTACTACATGGTACAAAACCTTTTCGGTGTTTCTTATCGCAGCCAACCGTCCTTTCATTGCTGCTGTTTACAATATGGCAGAGTTTGGAGAGCTTATCGGGCGCGGAAAAAACAACGTTTACATCGGCACGCGCTCCCACCCTTTTCAGATTATGTGAAATGCGGTGTAGATAAGGAATAACCACATACTTTCTTTTTTCTTCCTTGGGCCTTTCAGTGGAATCTCTGCGGCCTGAATTAATGATTTCTCTTAGCAGGCTCTCTGATATTGCAATCAGAAGGTCGGAAGGGTATCCTGCTGCTTGTAAGCGTACCACCTGATTTTGATAGCTGTCTTGCATCGCATGATGGCATGATCTTTCTAGGGCATTTCTTAAAAACAACTTTGCGATGCCGCGCTTTACAAGCTTAGAATGTGCAGAAGCGAAAGGCGTGAGGGGCTTCTGGCATCGTGGCTCGTAACGCCAGCACACATGGCTATTCTTGAGGAACATGGCAAGATCTAAAAAACGTAACTTTCCTTCAGAAGGCGTTTCATGCGTCAAAACAAGAGGGTCAAGACAGGTGTGAAAAATTGATAAAACTTTCGAGACCGAGGCCCCTGCGTCAGTAACTGCACATGTCATCAAAACTAAAAAATCATCTACAAACCTAAAAACACGAGCCACGCTTTCGTCGAGTTGACTATAGAGGAGCGTGTCATGGTGCGCGAGATAAATGTCGCCTAGTCTCGGAGCTATGCATGAAACAATGCAGACGCCATTGCTCTGGAGGTAAACAGATTCATTCCAGGTGGAAAATGTCGAGTTAAAGCAAAAAGTAAGGAGTTCCAAGAAGTTGCTATTGCTGATGCCTGCAGAACTCTGGAAAGCTACCACACCAAAGGAATCAATGCATTCTTCAACGCTTGCCAGCAGTTTCTTTTGCGGAAGGGAATAATATAAATCTTTTATATCGATAGAGCAGGCCGAAAAGCCTTTCGCTGGGTTTTGTTGCAAGAAAGCGATTACTTGGTTAGAACTCTTCACATGAAAAGGGTCGTCAATGATTAAGAGGTTCAGCTTGTCTTGCAAAAAATAACGCGACAGACTTTTGCCATGTGCCATCCTCGGAGACTATTGCTCGAAGTGGGCAGTCCAGCTTGTGAGTTTTGGCTGTGAAGAATATCTTTAAGCAGGACCCCTTGCTTTTCTCTATACACTTGGCTAGGGATTCCAAATTCATTTGTGCACACATTTTCCGTGATCGGGCTTTCACTTTACTTAGAGTGACATCGCTTCTCTGCCGGAAAGTCGAACTGATAGCATTTTCTGCTTTCGATAAGTAGAGCGCTTTTGGCATCACAGCAAAACCTCCCTCTTTACCAGCCTGTAATAGGGTCAGCGAGTTGTTCTTTAAAAACGAAACGGTGAATTTGATTGGAATTCTACACCTGGTAGGTCTACACTTTGCCAAAATGTACACTCCATCTGAAACACATCGGTCCACTTCAGGAGCCACTGCTAGGCTGGAAACTTGTCTCACCATCGCAAGAAGTTCCGATGCCGATTGCCTGGGTTCCACGGCGAACTTTGGTCCTCGTCTAAGGACGCCTTGTACTTGTTCCGGCAAGGACACTTCACCATAGGTGTGGACCGGACTGTGCATCTTCGTAGTGATGGCTCGAAGCTGCGGCAGCGCGCACTGCCATAAGAATTCCGTAGTCCTGTCTGCCGTCTGAGGTCCACCGCCGCCATTCAAGTGCACCATGAGCTGAAGATGTGCAGCTGTGTGCTCTCAGGAAGAGCCATTCTCTGTAGAGGCAAAATCACTCGTGAAATCATTGAAGCTCATGAAATCCATAAATTCAAAGATGAATGCGTAAGCGTTGCCTCAATAGCTCTGCCTGATAAAGTACTACGTTTCCTTGATGAGAATAGAAAAACGTGCACAGCTGGTCTTGTGCCACTGTAGACCTGTGCTCAGGAATTGTCATTTTCGTCAATCTGTTTTGTGTATCTGTCTTTTCATTTGAGATTGGTTGCCACTGTATTTAAGTAGTGAAAATCACCTCAATAAACCTGTTGTAAGTTCATCGCCGTGTCTGTGCACTTGTCACGTCCTTTGTCCCCTGCGCTGCTGAAAAAACCGCTGACAAGCGAAGGCACGGAGGGGACACAAGGACATGTTCCTGGAAAATTTTAAAAGTTTTCGAGCAGCCAGCTACGCAGAAGTACCACCCTTTACGTCACTGAAGACTTACATTTAAATATATTCGCGACTAATTAATACTCCACACTATGTAATATCAAAACACAAGCTTATCACAACAGCGCGCTGAAACGGACAGGGAGAGCAGCAGACACGACCCGCTCACGCTTCGCGGCCTGGCCAACAGGCGGCGCAGCCAATGCAATGAGCATGGGCTATAGTTTTCATGCGTCTGTGTCAAAGTAGGTGCTATGTAAAATGAGTTTGATCTTTCATCATAGATACCAGCATGGTGACAATCTTCCTTGTTGAACATGTCTGCTGTACACTGTGGGGACCTGCCCTGCAGCCCCCTGAGTTTGCTTTCCCGCGAGGCACCGTGCAGCAGCAGTCACCCCGAGGATGAGCGCGTTCCCTTGCCAGTTACATTAACTGGCAAGAGAGGGCGCCAGCGTCGCTGCGCGGGAGACTGCTGAAGCCCGCCCGCGGGAGATGGGGTCTCTTGGGCCGGGATAATCACCCTGGGCGGACGCGTCGCTCGGGTCTCCGCTCTTCGCCGACGGGGCGAAGAAGCGACGGGGAGACAGGCTCCCGTACTCGTCCCGTCCGGCCTGCGGAGTTTATATCCCCCTCCCTAGCGCGGGCGAACATTCGCTCGGAACCTTGCTGGTGAGTCGGACGTCCTTGATTCATTAGCGTACCTTGTTGCTAGCTGGCGTTATTGTTTCTGTAGCAATAAATGCCTGTTTGTGTCAGCCAATGTGTCGTTTCTTTGTTCCCCCAGAGCAAGGCCCGCCGTGGTCGGCGTGCGCTCGGTAGCGTACGCGATCACGGGGTGGGGTCCGGGCGGCTTTGAACCGTGTCAGCCTCGATTGAGTGGGGAGAAAGTACTTATCTCCCCAATTCAAACCCCACATCTGGCGCCCAACGTGGGGCCTGCTCTTGGAACATTGGACGACTGTCGGTTCGGTTCGAGGAACGCTCTTTGTCCGGACTTGACAAGTGCTAGGCCTAGAGTGAATTTTGATCGCTAGGACCTGCGGCATGCTTTCTTGAGTGCGAGGTGTATTGCGCTGCAGCATGTTTGAACTTTTCGACATGCTCAGCACTTTTTTTTCCTGGAGTTTCTTCGTGAGAATGACTTGGTCCGCATCGAGGGAGTTCGAGGCCTAGCGCCCGCGGAGTCGCCGAGCCCGAAGCGAGTGAGTACGGAAGCCGCGTGGGTGGTCCGAGTTTCTGTACATATTTTCTCTACTATCTCTTTTTCGACTCTGGGAGTCGCGGCTCCGGGAGCCGGGTGGCCTGGGGCCACGGGTGCCGCTACGAGCTCGCTGTTATTGCAGCTCGGCACCGGGCGCTCCGACACCGTCCGATACGGTGGGCGCCGACCGCTCAGAAGCT
This sequence comes from Amblyomma americanum, assembly GCF_052857255.1. NCBI lineage: Eukaryota > Metazoa > Arthropoda > Arachnida > Ixodida > Ixodidae > Amblyomma > Amblyomma americanum. The sequence continues at coordinate 301,271,521 of NC_135497.1, read as the reverse complement.
GCTTGGTGCAGTGAGCGGGGTAGGACCACCCCACAAAGCTGATGTCTCCTCGCGGCTGCGCGCACAAAACCCGTTTCGGGACTTTGTTGTGGTCACGGTCGTTGTCGGAGTGGTCGTTAGGCCTGAGGCTTTTCGGAGCTGCCTGCACCACATTAAAAGAGACATGACCACCGGACCGTGACGTTGAGAGGGGGCGCACTTTGCTGCCCGTCCGTTTTTTTTGTAACCTCGCACGAACTGAGCAGTCTCGTTCAACTCAAGAAAGGGCTTTGTTCACTCGAACTTTGCGTTTGCACAGCCGCCGACACGTTTTGCTAGCGAGGTAGGCATTGTGCCACGAGGCCCTTGCGGATGCCGTTTCCCCTCCCGTGACCTACGTTAAAGGCACGCCGAGAGCGTTTCGACAATTTTGCAGATCCGGTGGAGCCACCCAGGCTTGCTGACCGGTGCACATCGTCTCGCTGCCACCTGCTGCGACGGAGCGGCCTGTATCCTGTTCGCCGCATCCCTCCGGGGCAGCTGTGGCGAGACCAGTCAGCAGTCACCTCCGGCTGCTGCTGCCCTGGCGACTACTGCAGGATCCTGGCCTGCAGTTTTCCCACCGGCCTTCGATTCGCGGGCCTGCGGACACGGTAGTCCGCGGGCCATACGAGTCATCCCAGCTGAGACCTTCACGCCGCCTTCGGAATACCGCGGAAGTCTGCGTGGACGCTGTCGGCGTGACCTCAGCTGCAAGACGTGCCTCAAGGACATGAAGACCAGGAGACTCCTCCATAGCATGTACTTTCAGGCGCGTGGGTCTATTTAAGGTTGGGGGGATGTGGGGACCTGCCCTGCAGCCCCCTGAGTTTGCTTTCCCGCGAGGCACCGTGCAGCAGCAGTCACCCCGAGGATGAGCGCGTTCCCTTGCCAGTTACATTAACTAGCAAGAGAGGGCGCCAGCGTCGCTGCGCGGGAGACTGCTGAAGCCCGCCCGCGGGAGATGGGGTCTCTTGGGCCGGGATATTCACCCTGGGCGGACGCGTCGCTCGGGTCTCCGCTCTTCGCCGACGAGGCGAAGAAGCGACGGGGAGACAGGCTCCCGTACTCGTCCCGTCCGGCCTGCGGAGTTTATATCCCTTGCCCTAGCGCGGGCGAACATTCGCTCGGAACCTTGCTGGTGAGTCGGACGTCCTTGATTCATTAGCGTACCTTGTTGCTAGCTGGCGTTATTGTTTCTGTAGCAATAAATGCCTGTTTGTGTCAGCCAATGTGTCGTTCCTTTGTTCCCCCAGAGCAAGGCCCGCCGTGGTCGGCGTGCGCTCGGTAGCGTACGCGATCACGGGGTGGGGTCCGGGCGGCTTTGAACCGTGTCAGCCGCGATTGAGTGGGGAGAAAGTACTTATCTCCCCAATTCAAACCCCACAACACCTAAGGGACTTGACTAAGAAGCAAACAAGTGGAGTCTTTTTTCTCGTAATGCAATGAGAAACAATCTTTAATTGCTACAGTTCTGGCAAGATAGAGACTTGGGACATACTGTGAATAAAACATGTGCATTTGTCAGCAAAATGCTTGGTGTTAGTGCATGGACAGCGTTTAATGGAAAGAAGGAGAGGCAAGAGTAAGCAGGTGGAAGTGGTCGACACCCAGCACAGAATGGCCAGGAAGTGGAGATTAGCGGCGTAGCACCCTGTATGACAACTTCCCAAAGCTGGCATTGAGGTCATGGATGCACAACATTTCCCAGCACTATGTTAGATGGTAACTGCATGGCATATGCTTTAAAGGGGTCCAGACACAAAGTTTTTCGGTGTCAGTTTATTTGCCTTCAAAGAGGCCTACGGGCCTAGCAATCATGAAAATAAGAGCAAAACACCAGTGCACAGTGTGAATAATTAATTACAAGCCATTTTGTACACAAAGCCTTTGGTCTCAGTCAGCGCCAGCGCTGAAGTGAACAACACCTGAGTTCAGCGACGTCACAATAATTAAAGCAAGTGCACCATGACATCACTCGATGTGGGTGGAAATAGTTTCGTTTATGAAGGTTAAACGTCCGAAAGCGACTCAGGCTATGAGGGACGTTGTAGTGAAGGGCTCCGCAAAATTTCCACCACCTGGGGTTCTTTAATGTGCACTGACGTCGAATGGTACACGGGCCTCTAGAATTTCACCTCCATCGAAATTCGACCACCGCGACCGGGATCGAACTCGCGTCTTTCAGGTCAGCAGTGAAGCGCCATAACCACTGAGCCGCGGAGGCAGCCCAATGTAGGTGGAAATGGCGAGAGGCTCATCGGACAGCATTAAAAACAGCAATAACTTATGTTCCCCTCAAAGAATGTGCCAGACACTTGCAAGATGGCAACTTCTTACGCCCATGAAAGAAATCGTACGGTAACTAACCCCTCTCTCCTCTCCCACTACCGACCCATACCACCTTCCTGCCCTGTGTGCAATGCTCAAAAGGCAAACCTGACTGATATCTTCGGGATCTGTCCGGCTTCCCCTCCACCCAGCAGGCCGGAGCCACTCCAAACATGGGAAGACTGGGAGACCTCACTACGCTCCACAGATCAGGCACGACAGAAGATCGTCGCCACCTGTGCGGCCAGCGTCATGGACCTTTTAGCCTGAACGTTTGAGTGCGGTGTGGTCGTGCGGGGACCCAGGGGTCCTGGGAGGCCCGAATTCCTCTGCACAATAAAGTCTCTCTCTCTCACTCTCATGCCGTTCATTGCGTTTAAAATTGTGTGTCTGCACCCCTTTAAGGACTATAGACACCAAATTTTTTCTTGCGTGTTTTCTTCTTTCAAACGATATCGTAGACATTCGTATACATGAAGCACCCTGTGGTATTTGTGTACGACCGCTAAATAGTTTATAATTGAATTTCTTCTTCACGCTGTTTCGGTTTCGTCGACCGAAGGACGACTGTGACGTCAAGTTGATGTTTTCGCCACGTGATCAATTGGAAAAACTTGTAAGGGCCAGTGCGGGTGGCGCCATCAGGGGACACACAGGGACGGCTGACAACACTGGAGGGAGAGGGGATGCGTGGTTGGCTATGGCGGGAATGTGCGTGAGGTGTGCGCGGGCAGCGCGGGAGTGATCCGAGTGGTGTGGTCGAAGTGGGCTCAAGTGTGAGCTCGGTGCGCGTTGCATTAGGTGCGCGAACTGCGGATGACTATTGGGGGACTCCGGCACGCGGGACTCTGTGAGCGTGTGTAATAAATCATCCCTTGACAAACTTTATTATAATCACTGACCGGCTTGTCATTCCATGTTTTAGAAGATGCTGGATTAAATGTCGTAGTCAATTGAATATACATATCAGCGATTATATTACAGTTTTTCTAGTAGATCACGCGAACAAACCGTCAACTTGACGTCACAGTCGTCATTCAGTCAATGAAACCGAAACAGCACGAGAGAAGAAATTCAATCAAATTATTTAGCGCTTGTAGGAAAATACCACACGGTAATTCATGTATTCTAATGTCTAACGCATCGTTTGACAGAAGAAAACATGCAATAAAATTACACTAGCTGCCCACTGAAAGAGAAGACACTTTCGCAAGGCAGCAAAGCTACCTAAGGAACAAGATGGTAGGTTCCAAAATTATTTACCTGGATGAGATATGTGCAACGGCAGCAAGCGCAGTGTTGGTGTAAGGACAGAACAGCGAGCGTGTGCTGCTTGTGCCAAGATCAGGACAACCATGGCCTGGAGCAGGCTGCCAGGGAAGGGCCACCGCATCATTGTGATGCACATCAGCAGTGAGAAAGGCCCATCAATGGCTCCCTGTATGTTTCCTGCAGAAAAACGGAAAGGGTGAAGACTGCTATGAAGATACGGGTGGCAACCATTTTGAGATGTTTGCACTCATGTGCTCCAGAGGCAGACAAGAGAAACATCGTAGCGAAACACAAGCAGTTGTGCCATTCACATCTGGACGAAGCAATGCCGACAACAGTTTTACACAAAGAAGCAGTTCAGCAGTAGCTGACAGAGAGAACACTAATGGAACGCTATGATGCCAACAATGTGGCTCCCATAAATCATGAAGCTGCCCAAACTGTGTGTTGTCAAATACCATGTAGGTGTCGCTGTGGCGAGGGCTGGCAACGTCAAGCTCTGGCTCCCACCTTAGCTTTAACCTATGGAGTTTCTCTGGGTACAAGTTAATAATGATACCAAGAATGAGCATAAAGATTTATGGCTTCCTTTGGTTGAAGCTTTGCTCATAAACAAGACACCAACGGTTTCAGCAGAAAAGTGGAGCAATTGTGCACACCACGCCATGAATAATGATGAAAAATTCAGAGCAAACTCTGCCAGCGGCCCTCATATTCATTAACACATACGAGTTTCACAAAACATAACTATGTAGCACATCGGCTCTGGGATGCATCACAATAGTAAACCAGCGCTAACATCTTTTGCACTGCAAATTAAGACTTTACATCACCAAGTTATCAGGCTTCCAAACTTTGGAAGTGGTATCCCAGGTTTAACATCCTGAAGCAACACATGGGCTATGAAGAACACCACAGTGGACGGCTCCGGATTAATTTAGACCGCATGGGGTTCTTCAACGTGCATTGACGTCGCACAGCACACCATTGTTTTTATGTTTTGCCACCGTCGAAATACTGCCACTGCAGCAGGATCGGGCTCAAACCCGCGACCCTGAGATCAGCAGCCGAACGCCAAAGCCACTAAATCATATGGCGGGTGCTTCCAAATTTTCAGCTAGCTGCTTTTTCTATGGACTGCTTTCCTGTCTCACTAAAGAATACAATACTTGCTTTAACTATTCGCTTAATAATTCTTTAGGCATGCTGTTTTGTCTTCGCTGAGAACGAATAAACAACTGAGGCTCCTCAACCTTCACGCTGTCAGCAGGCAAAGGACACCTGCAGCTGCATTCCTTTAATACAAGCACATGCATCAGTTTTTGTGCTTATACGCAGGTTGGAGTGGAACGTCAATTCTTATAAATGTCCGACATGAGTATGACGACATCCATACAGACACAAGGCAGCAACGGGAAACTGCAATACGGGCACTGCCTTTGATAAAAACAACTTACTTGTGTGGTGCATTCTTTTCAGCCATCTCCTGCTTCTCGATACAGCTAACTCATTGTTAGAAGCATACAGTAGCAGTGAGCCACTCACAACTTGCCTCCGCGTCCCCCGGCTCTGCTTCTTGCATCGACCCTTTTTCCTTTAAAAGCGCTTACATCGAAAGGTGGGCGACCTGTCACATTTGCAAACAGCGCGCCTGTTTTGCACCTTGCTAGCCATGACGAAGCAAGTACGCATCGAAATGTTCACTGAATGTGGGGGAAGATAGAAATACAAGAAACGCATTTAACGCTCTAGCGCACAAATTCAATACGACGCAAATTTTTATTTTTCTCGTCGAGCAGCCACGATCTACCGCTGACGCTGATACTGTAGAAGCTTGGGCAAGTTGGTGTGACATGGTTTTTTCAGCAGCGCGGGGGACAAAGGACGTGACAAGTGCACAGACACGGCGCTGAACTTACATCCGGTTTATTGAGGTGATTTTCACTACTTAAGTACAGTGGCAACCAATCTCAAATGAAAAGACAGATACACAAAACAGATTGACGAAAATGACAATTCCTGAGCACAGGTCTACAGTGGCACAAGACCAGCTGCGCACGTTTTTCTATTCTCATCAAGGAAACGTAGTTCTTTATCAGACAGAGCTAATGAGGCAACGCTTACGCATTCATCTTTGAATTTATGGATTTCATGAGCTTCAATGATTTCACGAGTGATTTTTGTTCTATTATCTGACAGCACTCGACACTGAGTGAAAATAGGATAACACGGTGGTTTTTTGTTCTTTTTTCTTTCCTCTGTGCAGTCTCTGCAATGAATGCCAAGGTGACGGGAAGCGGTGCCGCTCACGTTGTTGTTGTGTTCCCGCAGCCGGTCGTTGAGGCAACGACCAGTTTGCCCCGTGTAGTGCTTGTCACACGTAAGCAGAAACCTGTACACAACATTGCTACTATATGGTACAAAACCTTTTCGGTGTTTCTTATCGCAGCCAACCGTCCTTTCATTGCTGCTGTTTACAATATGGCAGAGTTTGGAGAGCTTATCGGGCGCGGAAAAAACAACGTTTACATCGGCACGCGCTCCCACCCTTTTCAGATTATGTGAAATGCGGTGTAGATAAGGAATAACCACATACTTTCTTTTTTCTTCCTTGGGCCTTTCAGTGGAATCTCTGCGGCCTGAATTAATGATTTCTCTTAGCAGGCTCTCTGATATTGCAATCAGAAGGTCGGAAGGGTATCCTGCTGCTTGTAAGCGTACCACCTGATTTTGATAGCTGTCTTGCATCGCATGATGGCATGATCTTTCTAGGGCATTTCTTAAACACAACTTTGCGATGCCGCGCTTTACAAGCTTAGAATGTGCAGAAGCGAAAGGCGTGAGGGGCTTCTGGCATCGTGGCTCGTAACGCCAGCACACATGGCTATTCTTGAGGAACATGGCAAGATCTAAAAAACGTAACTTTCCTTCAGAAGGCGTTTCATGCGTCAAAACAAGAGGGTCAAGACAGGTGTGAAAAATTGATAAAACTTTCGAGACCGAAGCCCCTGCGTCAGTAACTGCACATGTCATCAAAACTAAAAAATCATCTACAAACCTAAAAACACGAGCCACGCTTTCGTCGAGTTGACTATCAAGGAGCTTGTCATGGTGCGCGAGATAAATGTCGCCCAGTATCGGAGCTATGCATGAAACAATGCAGACGCCATTGCTCTGGAGGTAAACAGATTCATTCCAGGTGGAAAATGTCGAGTTAAAGCAAAAAGTAAGGAGTTCCAAGAAGTTGCTATTGCTGATGCCTGCAGAACTCTGGAAAGCTACCACACCAAAGGAATCAATGCATTCTTCAACGCTTGCCAGCAGTTTCTTTTGCGGAAGGGAATAATATAAATCTTTTATATAGATAGAGCAGGCCGAAAAGCCTTTCGCTGGGTTTTGTTGCAAGAAAGCAATTACTTGGTTAGAACTCTTCACCTGAAAAGGGTCGTCAATGGTTAAGAGGTTCAGCTTGTCTTGCAAAAAATAACGCGACAGACTTTTGCCATGTGCCATCCTCGGAGACTATTGCTCGAAGTGGGCAGTCCAGCTTGTGAGTTTTGGCTGTGAAGAATATCTTTAAGCAGGACCCCTTGCTTTTCTCTATACACTTGGCTAGGGATTCCAAATTCATTTGTGCACACATTTTCCGTGATCGGGCTTCCACTTTACTTAGAGTGACATCGCTTCTCTGCCGGAAAGTCGAACTGATAGCATTTTCTGCTTTCGATAAGTAGAGCGCTTTTGGCATCACAGCAAAACCTCCCTCTTTACCAGCCTGTAATAGGGTCAGCGAGTTGTTCTTTAAAAACGAAACGGTGAATTTGATTGGAATTCTACACCTGGTAGGTCTACACTTTGCCAAAATGTACACTCCATCTGAAACACATCGGTCCACTTCAGGAGCCACTGCTAGGCTGGAAACTTGTCTCACCATCGCAAGAAGTTCCGATGCCGATTGCCTGGGTTCCACGGCGAACTTTGGTCCTCGTCTAAGGACGCCTTGTACTTGTTCCGGCAAGGACACTTCACCATAGGTGTGGACCGGACTGTGCATCTTCTTAGTGATGGCTCGAAGCTGCGGCAGCGCGCACTGCCATAAGAATTCCGTAGTTCTGTCTGCCGTCTGAGGTCCACCGCCGCCATTCAAGTGCACCATGAGCTGAAGATGTGCAGCTGTGTGCTCTCAGGAAGAGCCATTCTCTGTAGAGGCAAAATCACTCGTGAAATCATTGAAGCTCATGAAATCCATAAATTCAAAGATGAATGCGTAAGCGTTGCCTCAATAGCTCTGCCTGATAAAGTACTACGTTTCCTTGATGAGAATAGAAAAACGTGCACAGCTGGTCTTGTGCCACTGTAGACCTGTGCTCAGGAATTGTCATTTTCGTCAATCTGTTTTGTGTATCTGTCTTTTCATTTGAGATTGGTTGCCACTGTATTTAAGTAGTGAAAATCACCTCAATAAACCTGTTGTAAGTTCAGCGCCGTGTCTGTGCACTTGTCACGTCCTTTGTCCCCTGCGCTGCTGAAAAAACCGCTGACAAGCGAAGGCACGGAGGGGACACAAGGACATGTTCCTGGAAAATTTTAAAAGTTTTCGAGCAGCCAGCTACGCAGAAGTACCACCCTTTACGTCACTGAAGACTTACATTTAAATATATTCGCGACTAATCAATACTCCACACTATGTAATATCAAAACACAAGCTTATCACAACAGCGCGCTGAAACGGACAGGGAGAGCAGCAGACACGACCCGCTCACGCTTCGCGGCCTGGCCAACAGGCGGCGCAGCCAATGCAATGAGCATGGGCTATAGTTTTCATGCGTCTGTGTCAAAGTAGGTGCTATGTAAAATGAGTTTGATCTTTCATCATAGATACCAGCATGGTGACAATCTTCCTTGTTGAACATGTCTGCTGTACACTGTGGGGACCTGCCCTGCAGCCCCCTGAGTTTGCTTTCCCGCGAGGCACCGTGCAGCAGCAGTCACCCCGAGGATGAGCGCGTTCCCTTGCCAGTTACATTAACTGGCAAGAGAGGGCGCCAGCGTCGCTGCGCGGGAGACTGCTGAAGCCCGCCCGCGGGAGATGGGGTCTCTTGGGCCGGGATAATCACCCTGGGCGGACGCGTCGCTCGGGTCTCCGCTCTTCGCCGACGGGGCGAAGAAGCGACGGGGAGACAGGCTCCCGTACTCGTCCCGTCCGGCCTGTGGAGTTTATATCCCCCTCCCTAGCGCGGGCGAACATTCGCTCGGAACCTTGCTGGTGAGTCGGACGTCCTTGATTCATTAGCGTACCTTGTTGCTAGCTGGCGTTATTGTTTCTGTAGCAATAAATGCCTGTTTGTGTCAGCCAATGTGTCGTTCCTTTGTTCCCCCAGAGCAAGGCCCGCCGTGGTCGGCGTGCGCTCGGTAGCGTACGCGATCACGGGGTGGGGTCCGGGCGGCTTTGAACCGTGTCAGCCTCGATTGAGTGGGGAGAAAGTACTTATCTCCCCAATTCAAACCCCACATCTGGCGCCCAACGTGGGGCCTGCTCTTGGAACATTGGACGACTGTTGGTTCGGTTCGAGGAACGCTCTTTGTCCGGACTTGACAAGTGCTAGGCCTAGAGTGAATTTTGATCGCTAGGACCTGCGGCATGCTTTCTTGAGTGCGAGGTGTATTGCGCTGCAGCATGTTTGAACTTTTCGACATGCTCAGCACTTTTTTTTCCTGGAGTTTCTTCGTGAGAATGACTTGGTCCGCATCGAGGGAGTTCGAGTCCTAGCGCCCGCGGAGTCGCCGAGCCCGAAGCGAGTGAGTACGGAAGCCGCGTGGGTGGTCCGAGTTTCTGTACATATTTTCTCTACTATCTCTTTTTCGACTCTGGGAGTCGCGGCTCCGGGAGCCGGGTGGCCTGGGGCCACGGGTGCCGCTACGAGCTCGCTGTTATTGCAGCTCGGCACCGGGCGCTCCGACACCGTCCGATACGGTGGGCGCCGACCGCTCAGAAGCTGCTTGGTGCAGTGAGCGGGGTAGGACCACCCCACAAAGCTGATGTCTCCTCGCGGCTGCGCGCACAAAACCCGTTTCGGGACTTTGTTGTGGTCACGGTCGTTGTCGGAGTGGTCGTTAGGCCTGAGGCTTTTCGGAGCTGCCTGCACCACATTAAAAGAGACATGACCACCGGACCGTGACGTTGAGAGGGGGCGCACTTTGCTGCCCGTCCGTTTTTTTTGTAACCTCGCACGAACTGAGCAGTCTCGTTCAACTCAAGAAAGGGCTTTGTTCACTCGAACTTTGCGTTTGCACAGCCGCCGACACGTTTTGCTAGCGAGGTAGGCATTGTGCCACGAGGCCCTTGCGGATGCCGTTTCCCCTCCCGTGACCTACGTTAAAGGCACGCCGAGAGCGTTTCGACAATTTTGCAGATCCGGTGGAGCCACCCAGGCTTGCTGACCGGTGCACATCGTCTCGCTGCCACCTGCTGCGACGGAGCGGCCTGTATCCTGTTCGCCGCATCCCTCCGGGGCAGCTGTGGCGAGACCAGTCAGCAGTCACCTCCGGCTGCTGCTGCCCTGGCGACTACTGCAGGATCCTGGCCTGCAGTTTTCCCACCGGCCTTCGATTCGCGGGCCTGCGGACACGGTAGTCCGCGGGCCATACGAGTCATCCCAGCTGAGACCTTCACGCCGCCTTCGGAATACCGCGGAAGTCTGCGTGGACGCTGTCGGCGTGACCTCAGCTGCAAGACGTGCCTCAAGGACATGAAGACCAGGAGACTCCTCCATAGCATGTACTTTCAGGCGCGTGGGTCTATTTAAGGTTGGGGGGATGTGGGGACCTGCCCTGCAGCCCCCTGAGTTTGCTTTCCCGCGAGGCACCGTGCAGCAGCAGTCACCCCGAGGATGAGCGCGTTCCCTTGCCAGTTACATTAACTAGCAAGAGAGGGCGCCAGCGTCGCTGCGCGGGAGACTGCTGAAGCCCGCCCGCGGGAGATGGGGTCTCTTGGGCCGGGATAATCACCCTGGGCGGACGCGTCGCTCGGGTCTCCGCTCTTCGCCGACGAGGCGAAGAAGCGACGGGGAGACAGGCTCCCGTACTCGTCCCGTCCGGCCTGCGGAGTTTATATCCCTTGCCCTAGCGCGGGCGAACATTCGCTCGGAACCTTGCTGGTGAGTCGGACGTCCTTGATTCATTAGCGTACCTTGTTGCTAGCTGGCGTTATTGTTTCTGTAGCAATAAATGCCTGTTTGTGTCAGCCAATGTGTCGTTCCTTTGTTCCCCCAGAGCAAGGCCCGCCGTGGTCGGCGTGCGCTCGGTAGCGTACGCGATCACGGGGTGGGGTCCGGGCGGCTTTGAACCGTGTCAGCCGCGATTGAGTGGGGAGAAAGTACTTATCTCCCCAATTCAAACCCCACAACACCTAAGGGACTTGACTAAGAAGCAAACAAGTGGAGTTTTTTTTCTCGTAATGCAATGAGAAACAATCTTTAATTGCTACAGTTCTGGCAAGATAGAGACTTGGGACATACTGTGAATAAAACATGTGCATTTGTCAGCAAAATGCTTGGTGTTAGTGCATGGACAGCGTTTAATGGAAAGAAGGAGAGGCAAGAGTAAGCAGGTGGAAGTGGTCGACACCCAGCACAGAATGGCCAGGAAGTGGAGATTAGCGGCGTAGCACCCTGTATGACAACTTCCCAAAGCTGGCATTGAGGTCATGGATGCACAACATTTCCCAGCACTATGTTAGATGGTAACTGCATGGCATATTCTTTAAAGGGGTCCAGACACAAAGTTTTTCGGTGTCAGTTTATTTGCCTTCAAAGAGGCCTACGGGCCTAGCAATCATGAAAATAAGAGCAAAACACCAGTGCACAGTGTGAATAATTAATTACAAGCCATTTTGTACACAAAGCCTTTGGTCTCAGTCAGCGCCAGCGCTGAAGTGAACAACACCTGAGTTCAGCGACGTCACAATAATTAAAGCAAGTGCACCATGACATCACTCGATGTGGGTGGAAATAGTTTCGTTTATGAAGGTTAAACGTCCGAAAGCGACTCAGGCTATGAGGGACGTTGTAGTGAAGGGCTCCGCAAAATTTCCACCACCTGGGGTTCTTTAATGTGCACTGACGTCGAATGGTACACGGGCCTCTAGAATTTCACCTCCATCGAAATTCGACCACCGCGACCGGGATCGAACTCGCGTCTTTCAGGTCAGCAGTGAAGCGCCATAACCACTGAGCCGCGGAGGCAGCCCAATGTAGGTGGAAATGGCGAGAGGCTCATCGGACAGCATTAAAAACAGCAATAACTTATGTTCCCCTCAAAGAATGTGCCAGACACTTGCAAGATGGCAACTTCTTACGCCCATGAAAGAAATCGTACGGTAACTAACCCCTCTCTCCTCTCCCACTACCGACCCATACCACCTTCCTGCCCTGTGTGCAATGCTCAAAAGGCAAACCTGACTGATATCTTCGGGATCTGTCCGGCTTCCCCTCCACCCAGCAGGCCGGAGCCACTCCAAACATGGGAAGACTGGGAGACCTCACTACGCTCCACAGATCAGGCACGACAGAAGATCGTCGCCACCTGTGCGGCCAGCGTCATGGACCTTTTAGCCTGAACGTTTGAGTGCGGTGTGGTCGTGCGGGGACCCAGGGGTCCTGGGAGGCCCGAATTCCTCTGCACAATAAAGTCTCTCTCTCTCACTCTCATGCCGCTCATTGCGTTTAAAATTGTGTGTCTGCACCCCTTTAAGGACTATAGACACCAAATTTTTTCTTGCGTGTTTTCTTCTTTCAAACGATATCGTAGACATTCGTATACATGAAGCACCCTGTGGTATTTGTGTACGACTGCTAAATAGTTTATAATTGAATTTCTTCTTCACGCTGTTTCGGTTTCGTCGACCGAAGGACGACTGTGACGTCAAGTTGATGTTTTCGCCACGTGATCAATTGGAAAAACTTGTAAGGGCCAGTGCGGGTGGCGCCATCAGGGGACACACAGGGACGGCTGACAACACTGGAGGGAGAGGGGATGCGTGGTTGGCTATGGCGGGAATGTGCGTGAGGTGTGCGCGGGCAGCGCGGGAGTGATCCGAGTGGTGTGGTCGAAGTGGGCTCAAGTGTGAGCTCGGTGCGCGTTGCATTAGGTGCGCGAACTGCGGATGACTATTGGGGGACTCCGGCACGCGGGACTCTGTGAGCGTGTGTAATAAATCATCCCTTGACAAACTTTAATATAATCACTGACCGGCTTGTCATTCCATGTTTTGGAAGATGCTGGATTAAATGTCGTAGTCAATTGAATATACATATCAGCGATTATATTACAGTTTTTCTAGTAGATCACGCGAACAAACCGTCAACTTGACGTCACAGTCGTCATTCAGTCAATGAAACCGAAACAGCACGAGAGAAGAAATTCAATCAAATTATTTAGCGCTTGTAGGAAAATACCACACGGTAATTCATGTATTCTAATGTCTAACGCATCGTTTGACAGAAGAAAACATGCAATAAAATTACACTAGCTGCCCACTGAAAGAGAAGACACTTTCGCAAGGCAGCAAAGCTACCTAAGGAACAAGATGGTAGGTTCCAAAATTATTTACCTGGATGAGATATGTGCAACGGCAGCAAGCGCAGTGTTGGTGTAAGGACAGAACAGCGAGCGTGTGCTGCTTGTGCCAAGATCAGGACAACCATGGCCTGGAGCAGGCTGCCAGGGAAGGGCCACCGCATCATTGTGATGCACATCAGCAGTGAGAAAGGCCCATCAATGGCTCCCTGTATGTTTCCTGCAGAAAAACGGAAAGGGTGAAGACTGCTATGAAGATACGGGTGGCAACCATTTTGAGATGTTTGCACTCATGTGCTCCAGAGGCAGACAAGAGAAACATCGTAGCGAAACACAAGCAGTTGTGCCATTCACATCTGGACGAAGCAATGCCGACAACAGTTTTACACAAAGAAGCAGTTCAGCAGTAGCTGACAGAGAGAACACTAATGGAACGCTATGATGCCAACAATGTGGCTCCCATAAATCATGAAGCTGCCCAAACTGTGTGTTGTCAAATACCATGTAGGTGTCGCTGTGGCGAGGGCTGGCAACGTCAAGCTCTGGCTCCCACCTTAGCTTTAACCTATGGAGTTTCTCTGGGTACAAGTTAATAATGATACCAAGAATGAGCATAAAGATTTATGGCTTCCTTTGGTTGAAGCTTTGCTCATAAACAAGACACCAACGGTTTCAGCAGAAAAGTGGAGCAATTGTGCACACCACGCCATGAATAATGATGAAAAATTCAGAGCAAACTCTGCCAGCGGCCCTCATATTCATTAACACATACGAGTTTCACAAAACATAACTATGTAGCACATCGGCTCTGGGATGCATCACAATAGTAAACCAGCGCTAACATCTCTTGCACTGCAAATTAAGACTTTACATCACCAAGTTATCAGGCTTCCAAACTTTGGAAGTGGTATCCCAGGTTTAACATCCTGAAGCAACACATGGGCTATGAAGAACACCACAGTGGACGGCTCCGGATTAATTTAGACCGTATGGGGTTCTTCAACGTGCATTGACGTCGCACAGCACACCATTGTTTTTATGTTTTGCCACCGTCGAAATACTGCCACTGCAGCAGGATCGGGCTCAAACCCGCGACCCTGAGATCAGCAGCCGAACGCCAAAGCCACTAAATCATATGGCGGGTGCTTCCAAATTTTCAGCTAGCTGCTTTTTCTATGGACTGCTTTCCTGTCTCACTAAAGAATACAATCCTTGCTTTAACTATTCGCTTAATAATTCTTTAGGCATGCTGTTTTGTCTTCGCTGAGAACGAATAAACAACTGAGGCTCCTCAACCTTCACGCTGTCAGCAGGCAAAGGACACCTGCAGCTGCATTCCTTTAATACAAGCACATGCATCAGTTTTTGTGCTTATACGCAGGTTGGAGTGGAACGTCAATTCTTATAAATGTCCGACATGAGTATGACGACATCCATACAGACACAAGGCAGCAACGGGAAACTGCAATACGGGCACTGCCTTTGATAAAAACAACTTACTTGTGTGGTGCATTCTTTTCAGCCATGTCCTGCTTCTCGATACAGCTAACTCATTGTTAGAAGCATACAGTAGCAGTGAGCCACTCACAACTTGCCTCCGCGTCCCCCGGCTCTGCTTCTTGCATCGACCCTTTTTCCTTTAAAAGCGCTTACATCGAAAGGTGGGCGACCTGTCACATTTGCAAACAGCGCGCCTGTTTTGCACCTTGCTAGCCATGACGAAGCAAGTACGCATCGAAATGTTCACTGAATGTGGGGGAAGATAGAAATACAAGAAACGCATTTAACGCTCTAGCGCACAAATTCAATACGACGCAAATTTTTATTTTTCTCGTCGAGCAGCCACGATCTACCGCTGACGCTGATACTGTAGAAGCTTGGGCAAGTTGGTGTCACATGGTTTTTTCAGCAGCGCGGGGGACAAAGGACGTGACAAGTGCACAGACACGGCGCTGAACTTACATCCGGTTTATTGAGGTGATTTTCACTACTTAAGTACAGTGGCAACCAATCTCAAATGAAAAGACAGATACACAAAACAGATTGACGAAAATGACAATTCCTGAGCACAGGTCTACAGTGGCACAAGACCAGCTGCGCACGTTTTTCTATTCTCATCAAGGAAACGTAGTTCTTTATCAGACAGAGCTAATGAGGCAACGCTTACGCATTCATCTTTGAATTTATGGATTTCATGAGCTTCAATGATTTCACGAGTGATTTTTGTTCTATTATCTGACAGCACTCGACACTGAGTGAAAACAGGATAACACGGTGGTTTTTTGTTCTTTTTTCTTTCCTCTGTGCAGTCTCTGCAATGAATGCCAAGGTGACGGGAAGCGGTGCCGCTCACGTTGTTGTTGTGTTCCCGCAGCCGGTCGTTGAGGCAACGACCAGTTTGCCCCGTGTAGTGCTTGTCACACGTAAGCAGAAACCTGTACACAACATTGCTACTACATGGTACAAAACCTTTTCGGTGTTTCTTATCGCAGCCAACCGTCCTTTCATTGCTGCTGTTTACAATATGGCAGAGTTTGGAGAGCTTATCGGGCGCGGAAAAAACAACGTTTACATCGGCACGCGCTCCCACCCTTTTCAGATTATGTGAAATGCGGTGTAGATAAGGAATAACCACATACTTTCTTTTTTCTTCCTTGGGCCTTTCAGTGGAATCTCTGCGGCCTGAATTAATTATTTCTCTTAGCAGGCTCTCTGATATTGCAATCAGAAGGTCGGAAGGGTATCCTGCTGCTTGTAAGCGTACCACCTGATTTTGATAGCTGTCTTGCATCGCATAATGGCATGGTCTTTCTAGGGCATTTCTTAAACACAACTTTGCGATGCCGCGCTTTACAAGCTTAGAATGTGCAGAAGCGAAAGGCGTGAGGGGCTTCTGGCATCGTGGCTCGTAACGCCAGCACACATGGCTATTCTTGAGGAACATGGCAAGATCTAAAAAACGTAACTTTCCTTCAGAAGGCGTTTCATGCGTCAAAACAAGAGGGTCAAGACAGGTGTGAAAAATTGATAAAACTTTCGAGACCGAGGCCCCTGCGTCAGTAACTGCACATGTCATCAAAACTAAAAAATCATCTACAAACCTAAAAACACGAGCCACGCTTTCGTCGAGTTGACTATCAAGGAGCTTGTCATGGGGCGCGAGATAAATGTCGCCCAGTATCGGAGCTATGCATGAAACAATGCAGACGCCATTGCTCTGGAGGTAAACAGATTCATTCCAGGTGGAAAATGTCGAGTTAAAGCAAAAAGTAAGGAGTTCCAAGAAGTTGCTATTGCTGATGCCTGCAGAACTCTGGAAAGCTACCACACCAAAGGAATCAATGCATTCTTCAACGCTTGCCAGCAGTTTCTTTTGCGGAAGGGAATAATATAAATCTTTTATATCGATAGAGCAGGCCGAAAAGCCTTTCGCTGGGTTTTGTTGCAAGAAAGCGATTACTTGGTTAGAACTCTTCACCTGAAAAGGGTCGTCAATGGTTAAGAGGTTCAGCTTGTCTTGCAAAAAATAACGCGACAGACTTTTGCCATGTGCCATCCTCGGAGACTATTGCTCGAAGTGGGCAGTCCAGCTTGTGAGTTTTGGCTGTGAAGAATATCTTTAAGCAGGACCCCTTGCTTTTCTCTATACACTTGGCTAGGGATTCCAAATTCATTTGTGCACACATTTTCCGTGATCGGGCTTTCACTTTACTTAGAGTGACATCGCTTCTCTGCCGGAAAGTCGAACTGATAGCATTTTCTGCTTTCGATAAGTAGAGCGCTTTTGGCATCACAGCAAAACCTCCCTCTTTACCAGCCTGTAATAGGGTCAGCGAGTTGTTCTTTAAAAACGAAACGGTGAATTTGATTGGAATTCTACACCTGGTAGGTCTACACTTTGCCAAAATGTACACTCCATCTGAAACACATCGGTCCACTTCAGGAGCCACTGCTAGGCTGGAAACTTGTCTCACCATCGCAAGAAGTTCCGATGCCGATTGCCTGGGTTCCACGGCGAACTTTGGTCCTCGTCTAAGGACGCCTTGTACTTGTTCCGGCAAGGACACTTCACCATAGGTGTGGACCGGACTGTGCATCTTCTTAGTGATGGCTCGAAGCTGCGGCAGCGCGCACTGCCATAAGAATTCCGTAGTCCTGTCTGCCGTCTGAGGTCCACCGCCGCCATTCAAGTGCACCATGAGCTGAAGATGTGCAGCTGTGTGCTCTCAGGAAGAGCCATTCTCTGTAGAGGCAAAATCACTCGTGAAATCATTGAAGCTCATGAAATCCATAAATTCAAAGATGAATGCGTAAGCGTTGCCTCAATAGCTCTGCCTGATAAAGTACTACGTTTCCTTGATGAGAATAGAAAAACGTGCGCAGCTGGTCTTGTGCCACTGTAGACCTGTGCTCAGGAATTGTCATTTTCGTCAATCTGTTTTGTGTATCTGTCTTTTCATTTGAGATTGGTTGCCACTGTATTTAAGTAGTGAAAATCACCTCAATAAACCTGTTGTAAGTTCAGCGCCGTGTCTGTGCACTTGTCACGTCCTTTGTCCCCTGCGCTGCTGAAAAAACCGCTGACGAGCGAAGGCACGGAGGGGACACAAGGACATGTTCCTGGAAAATTTTAAAAGTTTTCGAGCAGCCAGCTACGCAGAAGTACCACCCTTTACGTCACTGAAGACTTACATTTAAATATATTCGCGACTAATCAATACTCCACACTATGTAATATCAAAACACAAGCTTATCACAACAGCGCGCTGAAACGGACAGGGAGAGCAGCAGACACGACCCGCTCACGCTTCGCGGCCTGGCCAACAGGCGGCGCAGCCAATGCAATGAGCATGGGCTATAGTTTTCATGCGTCTGTGTCAAAGTAGGTGCTATGTAAAATGAGTTTGATCTTTCATCATAGATACCAGCATGGTGACAATCTTCCTTGTTGAACATGTCTGCTGTACACCTAAGGGACTTGACTAAGAAGCAAACAAGTGGAGTTTTTTTTCTCGTAATGCAATGAGAAACAATCTTTAATTGCTACAGTTCTGGCAAGATAGAGACTTGGGACATACTGTGAATAAAACATGTGCATTTGTCAGCAAAATGCTTGGTGTTAGTGCATGGACAGCGTTTAATGGAAAGAAGGAGAGGCAAGAGTAAGCAGGTGGAAGTGGTCCACACCCAGCACAGAATGGCCAGGAAGTGGAGATTAGCGGCGTAGCACCCTGTATGACAACTTCCCAAAGCTGGCATTGAGGTCATGGATGCACAACATTTCCCAGCAATATGTTAGATGGTAACTGCATGGCATATGCTTTAAAGGGGTCCAGACACAAAGTTTTTCGGTGTCAGTTTATTTGCCTTCAAAGAGGCCTACGGGCCTAGCAATCATGAAAATAAGAGCAAAACACCAGTGCACAGTGTGAATAATTAATTACCAGCCATTTTGTACACAAAGCCTTTGGTCTCAGTCAGCGCCAGCGCTGAAGTGAACAACACCTGAGTTCAGTGACGTCACAATAATTAAAGCAAGTGCACCATGACATCACTCGATGTGGGTGGAAATAGTTTCGTTTATGAAGGTTAAACGTCCGAAAGCAACTCAGGCTATGAGGGACGTTGTAGTGAAGGGCTCCGCAAAATTTCCACCACCTGGGGTTCTTTAATGTGCACTGACGTCGAATGGTACACGGGCCTCTAGAATTTCACCTCCATCGAAATTCGACCACCGCGACCGGGATCGAACTCGCGTCTTTCAGGTCAGCAGTGAAGCGCCATAACCACTGAGCCGCGGAGGCAGCCCAATTTAGGTGGAAATGGCGAGAGGCTCATCGGACAGCATTAAAAACAGCAATAACTTATGTTCCCCTCAAAGAATGTGCCAGACACTTGCAAGATGGCAACTTCTTACGCCCATGAAAGAAATCGTACGGTAACTAACCCCTCTCTCCTCTCCCACTACCGACCCATACCACCTTCCTGCCCTGTGTGCAATGCTCAAAAGGCAAACCTGACTGATATCTTCGGGATCTGCCCGGCTTCCCCTCCACCCAGCAGGCCGGAGCCACTCCAAACATGGGAAGACTGGGAGACCTCACTACGCTCCACAGATCAGGCACGACAGAAGATCGTCGCCACCTGTGCGGCCAGCGTCATGGACCTTTTAGCCTGAACGTTTGAGTGCGGTGTGGTCGTGCGGGGAGCCAGGGGTCCTGGGAGGCCCGAATTCCTCTGCACAATAAAGTCTCTCTCTCTCTCTCACTCTTATGCCGTTCATTGCGTTTAAAATTGTGTGTCTGCACCCCTTTAAGGACTATAGACACCAAATTTTTTCTTGCGTGGTTTCTTCTTTCAAACGATATCGTAGACATTCGTATACATGAAGCACCCTGTGGTATTTGTGTACGACCGCTAAATAGTTTATAATTGAATTTCTTCTTCACGCTGTTTCGGTTTCGTCGACCGAAGGACGACTGTGACGTCAAGTTGATGTTTTCGCCACGTGATCAATTGGAAAAACTTGTAAGGGCCAGTGCGGGTGGCGCCATCAGGGGACACACAGGGACGGCTGACAACACTGGAGGGAGAGGGGATGCATGGTTGGCTATGGCGGGAATGTGCGTGAGGTGTGCGCGGGCAGCGCGGGAGTGATCCGAGTGGTGTGGTCGAAGTGGGCTCAAGTGTGAGCTCGGTGCGCGTTGCATTAGGTGCGCGAACTGCGGATGACTATTGGGGGACTCCGGCACGCGGGACTCTGTGAGCGTGTGTAATAAATCATCCCTTGACAAACTTTAATATAATCACTGACCGGCTTGTCATTCCATGTTTTGGAAGATGCTGGATTAAATGTCGTAGTCAATTGAATATACATATCAGCGATTATATTACAGTTTTCCTAGTAGATCACGCGAACAAACCGTCAACTTGACGTCACAGTCGTCATTCAGTCAATGAAACCGAAACAGCACGAGAGAAGAAATTCAATCAAATTATTTAGCGCTTGTAGGAAAATACCACACGGTAATTCATGTATTCTAATGTGTAACGCATCGTTTGACAGAAGAAAACATGCAATAAAATTACACTAGCTGCCCACTGAAAGAGAAGACACTTTCGCAAGGCAGCAAAGCTACCTAAGGAACAAGATGGTAGGTTCCAAAATTATTTACCTGGATGAGATATGTGCAACGGCAGCAAGCGCAGTGTTGGTGTAAGGACAGAACAGCGAGCGTGTGCTGCTTGTGCCAAGATCAGGACAACCATGGCCTGGAGCAGGCTGCCAGGGAAGGGCCACCGCATCATTGTGATGCACATCAGCAGTGAGAAAGGCCCATCAATGGCTCCCTGTATGTTTCCTGCAGAAAAACGGAAAGGGTGAAGACTGCTATGAAGATACGGGTGGCAACCATTTTGAGATGTTTGCACTCATGTGCTCCAGAGGCAGACAAGAGAAACATCGTAGCGAAACACAAGCAGTTGTGCCATTCACATCTGGACGAAGCAATGCCGACAACAGTTTTACACAAAGAAGCAGTTCAGCAGTAACTGACAGAGAACACTAATGGAACGCTATGATGCCAACAATGTGGCTCCCATAAATCATGAAGCTGCCCAAACTGTGTGTTGTCAAATACCATGTAGGTGTCGCTGTGGCGAGGGCTGGCAACGTCAAGCTCTGGCTCCCACCTTAGCTTTAACCTATGGAGTTTCTCTGGGTACAAGTTAATAATGATACCAAGA
This sequence comes from Amblyomma americanum, assembly GCF_052857255.1. NCBI lineage: Eukaryota > Metazoa > Arthropoda > Arachnida > Ixodida > Ixodidae > Amblyomma > Amblyomma americanum. The sequence continues at coordinate 301,250,578 of NC_135497.1, read as the reverse complement.
ATGAGCATAAAGATTTATGGCTTCCTTTGGTTGAAGCTTTGCTCATAAACAAGACACCAACGGTTTCAGCAGAAAAGTGGAGCAATTGTGCACACCACGCCATGAATAATGATGAAAAATTCAGAGCAAACTCTGCCAGCGGCCCTCATATTCATTAACACATACGAGTTTCACAAAACATAACTATGTAGCACATCGGCTCTGGGATGCATCACAATAGTAAACCAGCGCTAACATCTCTTGCACTGCAAATTAAGACTTTACACAACCAAGTTATCAGGCTTCCAAACTTTGGAAGTGGTATCCCAGGATTAACATCCTGAAGCAACACATGGGCTATGAAGAACACCACAGTGGACGGCTCCGGATTAATTTAGACCGTATGGGGTTCTTCAACGTGCATTGACGTCGCACAGCACACCATTGTTTTTATGTTTTGCCACCGTCGAAATACTGCCACTGCAGCAGGATCGGGCTCAAACCCGCGACCCTGAGATCAGCAGCCGAACGCCAAAGCCACTAAATCATATGGCGGGTGCTTCCAAGTTTTCAGCTAGCTGCTTTTTCTATGGACTGCTTTCCTGTCTCACTAAAGAATACAATACTTGCTTTAACTATTCGCTTAATAATTCTTTAGGCATGCTGTTTTGTCTTCGCTGAGAACGAATAAACAACTGAGGCTCCTCAACCTTCACGCTGTCAGCAGGCAAAGGACACCTGCAGCTGCATTCCTTTAATACAAGCACATGCATCAGTTTTTGTGCTTATACGCAGGTTGGAGTGGAACGTCAATTCTTATAAATGTCCGACATGAGTATGACGACATCCATACAGACACAAGGCAGTAACGGGAAACTGCAATACGGGCACTGGCTTTGATAAAAACAACTTACTTGTGTGGTGCATTCTTTTCAGCCATCTCCTGCTTCTCGATACAGCTAACTCATTGTTAGAAGCATACAGTAGCAGTGAGCCACTCACAACTTGCCTCCGCGTCCCCCGGCTCTGCTTCTTGCATCGACCCTTTTTCCTTTAAAAGCGCTTACATCGAAAGGTGGGCGACCTGTCACATTTGCAAACAGCGCGCCTGTTTTGCACCTTGCTAGCCATGACGAAGCAAGTACGCATCGAAATGTTCACTGAATGTGGGGGAAGATAGAAATACAAGAAACGCATTTAACGCTCTAGCGCACAAATTCAATACGACGCAAATTTTTATTTTTCTCGTCGAGCAGCCACGATCTACCGCTGACGCTGATACTGTAGAAGCTTGGGCAAGTTGGTGTCACATGGTTTTTTCAGCAGCGCGGGGGACAAAGGACGTGACAAGTGCACAGACACGGCGCTGAACTTACATCCGGTTTATTGAGGTGATTTTCACTACTTAAGTACAGTGGCAACCAATCTCAAATGAAAAGACAGATACACAAAACAGATTGACGAAAATGACAATTCCTGAGCACAGGTCTACAGTGGCACAAGACCAGCTGCGCACGTTTTTCTATTCTCATCAAGGAAACGTAGTTCTTTATCAGACAGAGCTAATGAGGCAACGCTTACGCATTCATCTTTGAATTTATGGATTTCATGAGCTTCAATGATTTCACGAGTGATTTTTGTTCCATTATCTGACAGCACTCGACACTGAGTGAAAACAGGATAACACGGTGGTTTTTTGTTCTTTTTTCTTTCCTCTGTGCAGTCTCTGCAATGAATGCCAAGGTGACGGGAAGCGGTGCCGCTCACGTTGTTGTTGTGTTCCCGCAGCCGGTCGTTGAGGCAACGACCAGTTTGCCCCGTGTAGTGCTTGTCACACGTAAGCAGAAACCTGTACACAACATTGCTACTACATGGTACAAAACCTTTTCGGTGTTTCTTATCGCAGCCAACCGTCCTTTCATTGCTGCTGTTTACAATATGGAAGAGTTTGGAGAGCTTATCGGGCGCGGAAAAAACAACGTTTACATCGGCACGCGCTCCCACCCTTTTCAGATTATGTGAAATGCGGTGTAGATAAGGAATAACCACATACTTTCTTTTTCTTCCTTGGGCCTTTCAGTGGAATCTCTGCGGCCTGAATTAATGATTTCTCTTAGCAGGCTCTCTGATATTGCAATCAGAAGGTCGGAAGGGTATCCTGCTGCTTGTAAGCGTACCACCTGATTTTGATAGCTGTCTTGCATCGCATGATGGCATGATCTTTCTAGGGCATTTCTTAAACACAACTTTGCGATGCCGCGCTTTACAAGCTTAGAATGTGCAGAAGCGAAAGGCGTGAGGGGCTTCTGGCATCGTGGCTCGTAACGCCAGCACACATGGCTATTCTTGAGGAACATGGCAAGATCTAAAAAACGTAACTTTCCTTCAGAAGGCGATTCATGCGTCAAAACAAGAGGGTCAAGACAGGTGTGAAAAATTGATAAAACTTTCGAGACCGAGGCCCCTGCGTCAGTAACTGCACATGTCATCAAAACTAAAAAATCATCTACAAACCTAAAAACACGAGCCACGCTTTCGTCGAGTTTACTATCAAGGAGCTTGTCATGGTGCGCGAGATAAATGTCGCCCAGTATCGGAGCTATGCATGAAACAATGCAGACGCCATTGCTCCGGAGGTAAACAGATTCATTCCAGGTGGAAAATGTCGAGCTAAGGTAAATAGTAAGGAGTTCCAAGAAGTTGCTATTGCTGATGCCTGCAGAATTCTGGAAAGCTACCACACCAAAGGAACCAATGCATTCTACAACGCTTGCCAGCAGTTTCTTTTGCAGATGGGAATAATATAAATCTTTTATATCGATAGAGCAGGCCGAAAAGCCTTTCCCTGGGTTTTGTTGCAAGAAAGCGATTACTTGGTTAGAACTGTTCACCTGAAAAGGGTCGTCAATGGTTAAGAGGTTCAGCTTGTCTTGCAAAAAATAACGCGACAGACTTTTGCCATGTGCCATCCTCGGAGACTATTGCTCGAAGTGGGCAGTCCAGCTTGTGAGTTTTGGCTGTGAAGAATATCTTTAAGCAGGACCCTTTGCTTTTCTCTATACACTTGGCTAGGGATTCCAAATTCATTTGTGCACACATTTTCCGTGATCGGGCTTTCACTTTACTTAGAGTGACATCGCTTCTCTGCCGGAAAGTCGAACTGATAGCATTTTCTGCTTTCGATAAGTAGAGCGCTTTTGGCATCACAGCAAAACCTCCCTCTTTACCAGCCTGTAATAGGGTCAGCGAGTTGTTCTTTAAAAACGAAACGGTGAATTTGATTGGAATTCTACACCTGGTAGGTCTACACTTTGCCAAAATGTACACTCCATCTGAAACACATCGGTCCACTTCAGGAGCCACTGCTAGGCTGGAAACTTGTCTCACCATCGCAAGAAGTTCCGATGCCGATTGCCTGGGTTCCACGGCGAACTTTGGTCCGCGTCTAAGGACGCCTTGTACTTGTTCCGGCAAGGACACTTCACCATAGGTGTGGACCGGACTGTGCATCTTCTTAGTGATGGCTCGAAGCTGCGGCAGCGCGCACTGCCATAAGAATTCCGTAGTCCTGTCTGCCGTCTGAGGTCCACCGCCGCCATTCAAGTGCACCATGAGCTGAAGATGTGCAGCTGTGTGCTCTCAGGAAGAGCCATTCTCTGTAGAGGCAAAATCACTCGTGAAATCATTGAAGCTCATGAAATCCATAAATTCAAAGATGAATGCGTAAGCGTTGCCTCTATAGCTCTGCCTGATAAAGTACTACGTTTCCTTGATGAGAATAGAAAAACGTGCGCAGCTGGTCTTGTGCCACTGTAGACCTGTGCTCAGGAATTGTCATTTTCGTCAATCTGTTTTGTGTATCTGTCTTTTCATTTGAGATTGGTTGCCACTGTATTTAAGTAGTGAAAATCACCTCAATAAACCTGTTGTAAGTTCAGCGCCGTGTCTGTGCACTTGTCACGTCCTTTGTCCCCTGCGCTGCTGAAAAAACCGCTGACAAGCGAAGGCACGGAGGGGACACAAGGACATGTTCCTGGAAAATTTTAAAAGTTTTCGAGCAGCCAGCTACGCAGAAGTACCACCCTTGACGTCACTGAAGACTTACATTTAAATATATTCGCGACTAATCAATACTCCACACTATGTAATATCAAAACACAAGCTTATCACAACAGCGCGCTGAAACGGACAGGGAGAGCAGCAGACACGACCCGCTCACGCTTCGCGGCCTGGCCAACAGGCGGCGCAGCCAATGCAATGAGCATGGGCTATAGTTTTCATGCGTCTGTGTCAAAGCAGGTGCTATGTAAAATGAGTTTGATCTTTCATCATAGATACCAGCATGGTGACAATCTTCCTTGTTGAACATGTCTGCTGTACACTGTGGGGACCTGCCCTGCAGCCCCCTGAGTTTGCTTTCCCGCGAGGCACCGTGCAGCAGCAGTCACCCCGAGGATGAGCGCGTTCCCTTGCCAGTTACATTAACTGGCAAGAGAGGGCGCCAGCGTCGCTGCGCGGGAGACTGCTGAAGCCCGCCCGCGGGAGATGGGGTCTCTTGGGCCGGGATAATCACCCTGGGCGGACGCGTCGCTCGGGTCTCCGCTCTTCGCCGACGGGGCGAAGAAGCGACGGGAAGACAGGCTCCCGTACTCGTCCCGTCCGGCCTGCGGAGTTTATATCCCTTGCCCTAGCGCGGGCGAACATTCGCTCGGAACCTTGCTGGTGAGTCGGACGTCCTTGATTCATTAGCGTACCTTGTTGCTAGCTGGCGTTATTGTTTCTGTAGCAATAAATGCCTGTTTGTGTCAGCCAATGTGTCGTTCCTTTGTTCCCCCAGAGCAAGGCCCGCCGTGGTCGGCGTGCGCTCGGTAGCTTACGCGATCACGGGGTGGGGTCCGGGCGGCTTTGAACCGTGTCAGCCGCGATTGAGTGGGGAGAAAGTACTTATCTCCCCAATTCAAACCCCACAACACCTAAGGGACTTGACTAAGAAGCAAACAAGTGGAGTTTTTTTTCTCGTAATGCAATGAGAAACAATCTTTAATTGCTACAGTTCTGGCAAGATAGAGACTTGGGACATACTGTGAATAAAACATGTGCATTTGTCAGCAAAATGCTTGGTGTTAGTGCATGGACAGCGTTTAATGGAAAGAAGGAGAGGCAAGAGTAAGCAGGTGGAAGTGGTCGACACCCAGCACAGAATGGCCAGGAAGTGGAGATGAGCGGCGTAGCACCCTGTATGACAACTTCCCAAAGCTGGCATTGAGGTCATGGATGCACAACATTTCCCAGCACTATGTTAGATGGTAACTGCATGGCATATGCTTTAAAGGGGTCCAGACACAAAGTTTTTCGGTGTCAGTTTATTTGCCTTCAAAGAGGCCTACGGGCCTAGCAATCATGAAAATAAAAGCAAAACACCAGTGCACAGTGTGAATAATTAATTACAAGCCATTTTGTACACAAAGCCTTTGGTCTCAGTCAGCGCCAACGCTGAAGTGAACAACACCTGAGTTCAGCGACGTCACAATAATTAAAGCAAGTGCACCATGACATCACTCGATGTGGGTGGAAATAGTTTCGTTTATGGGGGTTAAACGTCCGAAAGCAACTCAGGCTATGAGGGACGTTGTAGTGAAGGGCTCCGCAAAATTTCCACCACCTGGGGTTCTTTAATGTGCACTGACGTCGAATGGTACACGGGCCTCTAGAATTTCACCTCCATCGAAATTCGACCACCGCGACCGGGATCGAACTCGCGTCTTTCAGGTCAGCAGTGAAGCGCCATAACCACTGAGCCGCGGAGGCAGCCCAATGTAGGTGGAAATGGCGAGAGGCTCATCGGACAGCATTAAAAACAGCAATAACTTATGTTCCCCTCAAAGAATGTGCCAGACACTTGCAAGATGGCAACTTCTTACGCCCATGAAAGAAATCGTACGGTAACTAACCCCTCTCTCCTCTCCCACTACCGACCCATACCACCTTCCTGCCCTGTGTGCAATGCTCAAAAGGCAAACCTGACTGATATCTTCGGGATCTGCCCGGCTTCCCCTCCACCCAGCAGGCCGGAGCCACTCCAAACATGGGAGGACTGGGAGACCTCACTACGCTCCACAGATCAGGCACGACAGAAGATCGTCGCCACCTGTGCGGCCAGCGTCATGGACCTTTTAGCCTGAACGTTTGAGTGCGGTGTGGTCGTGCGGGGACCCAGGGGTCCTGGGAGGCCCGAATTCCTCTGCACAATAAAGTCTCTCTCTCTCTCTCACTCTTATGCCGTTCATTGCGTTTAAAATTGTGTGTCTGCACCCCTTTAAGGACTATAGACACCAAATTTTTTCTTGCGTGGTTTCTTCTTTCAAACGATATCGTAGACATTCGTATACATGAAGCACCCTGTGGTATTTGTGTACGACCGCTAAATAGTTTATAATTGAATTTCTTCTTCACGCTGTTTCGGTTTCGTCGACCGAAGGACGACTGTGACGTCAAGTTGATGTTTTCGCCACGTGATCAATTGGAAAAACTTGTAAGGGCCAGTGCGGGTGGCGCCATCAGGGGACACACAGGGACGGCTGACAACACTGGAGGGAGAGGGGATGCGTGGTTGGCTATGGCGGGAATGTGCGTGAGGTGTGCGCGGGCAGCGCGGGAGTGATCCGAGTGGTGTGGTCGAAGTGGGCTCAAGTGTGAGCTCGGTGCGCGTTGCATTAGGTGCGCGAACTGCGGATGACTATTGGGGGACTCCGGCACGCGGGACTCTGTGAGCGTGTGTAATAAATCATCCCTTGACAAACTTTAATATAATCACTGACCGGCTTGTCATTCCATGTTTTGGAAGATGCTGGATTAAATGTCGTAGTCAATTGAATATACATATCAGCGATTATATTACAGTTTTCCTAGTAGATCACGCGAACAAACCGTCAACTTGACGTCACAGTCGTCATTCAGTCAATGAAACCGAAACAGCACGAGAGAAGAAATTCAATCAAATTATTTAGCGCTTGTAGGAAAATACCACACGGTAATTCATGTATTCTAATGTCTAACGCATCGTTTGACAGAAGAAAACATGCAATAAAATTACACTAGCTGCCCACTGAAAGAGAAGACACTTTCGCAAGGCAGCAAAGCTACCTAAGGAACAAGATGGTAGGTTCCAAAATTATTTACCTGGATGAGATATGTGCAACGGCAGCAAGCGCAGTGTTGGTGTAAGGACAGAACAGCGAGCGTGTGCTGCTTGTGCCAAGATCAGGACAACCATGGCCTGGAGCAGGCTGCCAGGGAAGGGCCACCGCATCATTGTGATGCACATCAGCAGTGAGAAAGGCCCATCAATGGCTCCCTGTATGTTTCCTGCAGAAAAACGGAAAGGGTGAAGACTGCTATGAAGATACGGGTGGCAACCATTTTGAGATGTTTGCACTCATGTGCTCCAGAGGCAGACAAGAGAAACATCGTAGCGAAACACAAGCAGTTGTGCCATTCACATCTGGACGAAGCAATGCCGACAACAGTTTTACACAAAGAAGCAGTTCAGCAGTAGCTGACAGAGAGAACACTAATGGAACGCTATGATGCCAACAATGTGGCTCCCATAAATCATGAAGCTGCCCAAACTGTGTGTTGTCAAATACCATGTAGGTGTCGCTGTGGCGAGGGCTGGCAACGTCAAGCTCTGGCTCCCACCTTAGCTTTAACCTATGGAGTTTCTCTGGGTACAAGTTAATAATGATACCAAGAATGAGCATAAAGATTTATGGCTTCCTTTGGTTGAAGCTTTGCTCATAAACAAGACACCAACGGTTTCAGCAGAAAAGTGGAGCAATTGTGCACACCACGCCATGAATAATGATGAAAAATTCAGAGCAAACTCTGCCAGCGGCCCTCATATTCATTAACACATACGAGTTTCACAAAACATAACTATGTAGCACATCGGCTCTGGGATGCATCACAATAGTAAACCAGCGCTAACATCTCTTGCACTGCAAATTAAGACTTTACATCACCAAGTTATCAGGCTTCCAAACTTTGGAAGTGGTATCCCAGGTTTAACATCCTGAAGCAACACATGGGCTATGAAGAACACCACAGTGGACGGCTCCGGATTAATTTAGACCGTATGGGGTTCTTCAACGTGCATTGACGTCGCACAGCACACCATTGTTTTTATGTTTTGCCACCGTCGAAATACTGCCACTGCAGCAGGATCGGGCTCAAACCCGCGACCCTGAGATCAGCAGCCGAACGCCAAAGCCACTAAATCATATGGCGGGTGCTTCCAAATTTTCAGCTAGCTGCTTTTTCTATGGACTGCTTTCCTGTCTCACTAAAGAATACAATACTTGCTTTAACTATTCGCTTAATAATTCTTTAGGCATGCTGTTTTGTCTTCGCTGAGAACGAATAAACAACTGAGGCTCCTCAACCTTCACGCTGTCAGCAGGCAAAGGACACCTGCAGCTGCATTCCTTTAATACAAGCACATGCATCAGTTTTTGTGCTTATACGCAGGTTGGAGTGGAACGTCAATTATTATAAATGTCCGACATGAGTATGACGACATCCATACAGACACAAGGCAGTAACGGGAAACTGCAATACGGGCACTGGCTTTGATAAAAACAACTTACTTGTGTGGTGCATTCTTTTCAGCCATCTCCTGCTTCTCGATACAGCTAACTCATTGTTAGAAGCATACAGTAGCAGTGAGCCACTCACAACTTGCCTCCGCGTCCCCCGGCTCTGCTTCTTGCATCGACCCTTTTTCCTTTAAAAGCGCTTACATCGAAAGGTGGGCGACCTGTCACATTTGCAAACAGCGCGCCTGTTTTGCACCTTGCTAGCCATGACGAAGCAAGTACGCATCGAAATGTTCACTGAATGTGGGGGAAGATAGAAATACAAGAAACGCATTTAACGCTCTAGCGCACAAATTCAATACGACGGAAATTTTTATTTTTCTCGTCGAGCAGCCACGATCTACCGCTGACGCTGATACTGTAGAAGCTTGGGCAAGTTGGTGTGACATGGTTTTTTCAGCAGCGCGGGGGACAAAGGACGTGACAAGTGCACAGACACGGCGCTGAACTTACATCCGGTTTATTGAGGTGATTTTCACTACTTAAGTACAGTGGCAACCAATCTCAAATGAAAAGACAGATACACAAAACAGATTGACGAAAATGACAATTCCTGAGCACAGGTCTACAGTGGCACAAGACCAGCTGCGCACGTTTTTCTATTCTCATCAAGGAAACGTAGTTCTTTATCAGACAGAGCTAATGAGGCAACGCTTACGCATTCATCTTTGAATTTATGGATTTCATGAGCTTCAATGATTTCACGAGTGATTTTTGTTCTATTATCTGACAGCACTCGACACTGAGTGAAAACAAGATAACACGGTGGTTTTTTGTTCTTTTTTCTTTCCTCTGTGCAGTCTCTGCAATGAATGCCAAGGTGACGGGAAGCGGTGCCGCTCACGTTGTTGTTGTGTTCCCGCAGCCGGTCGTTGAGGCAACGACCAGTTTGCCCCGTGTAGTGCTTGTCACACGTAAGCAGAAACCTGTACACAACATTGCTACTACATGGTACAAAACCTTTTCGGTGTTTCTTATCGCAGCCAACCGTCCTTTCATTGCTGCTGTTTACAATATGGCAGAGTTTGGAGAGCTTATCGGGCGCGGAAAAAACAACGTTTACATCGGCACGCGCTCCCACCCTTTTCAGATTATGTGAAATGCGGTGTAGATAAGGAATAACCACACACTTTCTTTTTTCTTCCTTGGGCCTTTCAGTGGAATCTCTGCGGCCTGAATTAATGATTTCTCTTAGCAGGCTCTCTGATATTGCAATCAGAAGGTCGGAAGGGTATCCTGCTGCTTGTAAGCGTACCACCTGATTTTGATAGCTGTCTTGCATCGCATGATGGCATGATCTTTCTAGGGCATTTCTTAAACACAACTTTGTGATGCTGCGCTTTACAAGCTTAGAATGTGCAGAAGCGAAAGGCGTGAGGGGCTTCTGGCATCGTGGCTCGTAACGCCAGCACACATGGCTATTCTTGAGGAACATGGCAAGATCTAAAAAACGTAACTTTCCTTCAGAAGGCGTTTCATGCGTCAAAACAAGAGGGTCAAGACAGGTGTGAAAAATTTATAAAACTTTCGAGACCGAGGCCCCTGCGTCAGTAACTGCACATGTCATCAAAACTAAAAAATCATCTACAAACCTAAAAACACGAGCCACGCTTTCGTCGAGTTGACTATCAAGGAGCTTGTCATGGTGCGCGAGATAAATGTCGCCCAGTATCGGAGCTATGCATGAAACAATGCAGACGCCATTGCTCTGGAGGTAAACAGATTCATTCCAGGTGGAAAATGTCGAGTTAAAGCAAAAAGTAAGGAGTTCCAAGAAGTTGCTATTGCTGATGCCTGCAGAACTCTGGAAAGCTACCACACCAAAGGAATCAATGCATTCTTCAACGCTTGCCAGCAGTTTCTTTTGCGGAAGGGAATAATATAAATCTTTTATATCGATAGAGCAGGCCGAAAAGCCTTTCGCTGGGTTTTGTTGCAAGAAAGCGATTACTTGGTTAGAACTCTTCACCTGAAAATGGTCGTCAATGGTTAAGAGGTTCAGCTTGTCTTGCAAAAAATAACGCGACAGACTTTTGCCATGTGCCATCCTCGGAGACTATTGCTCGAAGTGGGCAGTCCAGCTTGTGAGTTTTGGCTGTGAAGAATATCTTTAAGCAGGACCCCTTGCTTTTCTCTATACACTTGGCTAGGGATTCCAAATTCATTTGTGCACACATTTTCCGTGATCGGGCTTCCACTTTACTTAGAGTGACATCGCTTCTCTGCCGGAAAGTCGAACTGATAGCATTTTCTGCTTTCGATAAGTAGAGCGCTTTTGGCATCACAGCAAAACCTCCCTCTTTACCAGCCTGTAATAGGGTCAGCGAGTTGTTCTTTAAAAACGAAACGGTGAATTTGATTGGAATTCTACACCTGGTAGGTCTACACTTTGCCAAAATGTACACTCCATCTGAAACACATCGGTCCACTTCAGGAGCCACTGCTAGGCTGGAAACTTGTCTCACCATCGCAAGAAGTTCCGATGCCGATTGCCTGGGTTCCACGGCGAACTTTGGTCCTCGTCTAAGGACGCCTTGTACTTGTTCCGGCAAGGACACTTCACCATAGGTGTGGACCGGACTGTGCATCTTCTTAGTGATGGCTCGAAGCTGCGGCAGCGCGCACTGCCATAAGAATTCCGTAGTCCTGTCTGCCGTCTGAGGTCCACCGCCGCCATTCAAGTGCACCATGAGCTGAAGATGTGCAGCTGTGTGCTCCCAGGAAGAGCCATTCTCTGTAGAGGCAAAATCACTCGTGAAATCATTGAAGCTCATGAAATCCATAAATTCAAAGATGAATGCGTAAGCGTTGCCTCAATAGCTCTGTCTGATAAAGAACTACGTTTCCTTGATGAGAATAGAAAAACGTGCGCAGCTGGTCTTGTGCCACTGTAGACCTGTGCTCAGGAATTGTCATTTTCGTCAATCTGTTTTGTGTATCTGTCTTTTCATTTGAGATTGGTTGCCACTGTATTTAAGTAGTGAAAATCACCTCAATAAACCTGTTGTAAGTTCAGCGCCGTGTCTGTGCACTTGTCACGTCCTTTGTCCCCTGCGCTGCTGAAAAAACCGCTGACGAGCGAAGGCACGGAGAGGACACAAGGACATGTTCCCGGAAAATTTTAAAAGTTTTCGAGCAGCCAGCTACGCAGAAGTACCGCCCTTTACGTCACTGAAGACTTACATTTAAATATATTCGCGACTAATCAATACTCCACACTATGTAATATTAAAACACAAGCTTATCACAACAGCGCGCTGAAACGGACAGGGAGAGCAGCAGACACGAACCGCTCACGCTTCGCGGCCTGGCCAACAGGCGGCGCAGCCAATGCAATGAGCATGGGCTATAGTTTTCATGCGTCTGTGTCAAAGTAGGTGCTATGTAAAATGAGTTTGATCTTTCATCATAGATACCAGCATGGTGACAATCTTCCTTGTTGAACATGTCTGCTGTACACCTAAGGGACTTGACTAAGAAGCAAACAAGTGGAGTTTTTTTTTCTCGTAATGCAATGAGAAACAATCTTTAATTGCTACAGTTCTGGCAAGATAGAGACTTGGGACATACTGTGAATAAAACATGTGCATTTGTCAGCAAAATGCTTGGTGTTAGTGCATGGACAGCGTTTAATGGAAAGAAGGAGAGGCAAGAGTAAGCAGGTGGAAGTGGTCGACACCCAGCACAGAATGGCCAGGAAGTGGAGATTAGCGGCGTAGCACCCTGTATGACAACTTCCCAAAGCTGGCATTGAGGTCATGGATGCACAACATTTCCCAGCACTATGTTAGATGGTAACTGCATGGCATATGCTTTAAAGGGGTCCAGACACAAAGTTTTTCGGTGTCAGTTTATTTGCCTTCAAAGAGGCCTACGGGCCTAGCAATCATGAAAATAAAAGCCAAACACCAGTGCACAGTGTGAATAATTAATTACAAGCCATTTTGTACACAAAGCCTTTGGTCTCAGTCAGCGCCAACGCTGAAGTGAACAACACCTGAGTTCAGCGACGTCACAATAATTAAAGCAAGTGCACCATGACATCACTCGATGTGGGTGGAAATAGTTTCGTTTATGGGGGTTAAACGTCCGAAAGCGACTCAGGCTATAAGGGACGTTGTAGTGAAGGGCTCCGCAAAATTTCCACCACCTGGGGTTCTTTAATGTGCACTGACGTCGAATGGTACACGGGCCTCTAGAATTTCACCTCCATCGAAATTCGACCACCGCGACCGGGATCGAACTCGCGTCTTTCAGGTCAGCAGTGAAGCGCCATAACCACTGAGCCGCGGAGGCAGCCCAATGTAGGTGGAAATGGCGAGAGGCTCATCGGACAGCATTAAAAACAGCAATAACTTATGTTCCCCTCAAAGAATGTGCCAGACACTTGCAAGATGGCAACTTCTTACGCCCATGAAAGAAATCGTACGGTAACTAACCCCTCTCTCCTCTCCCACTACCGACCCATACCACCTTCCTGCCCTGTGTGCAATGCTCAAAAGGCAAACCTCACTGATATCTTCGGGATCTGCCCGGCTTCCCCTCCACCCAGCAGGCCGGAGCCACTCCAAACATGGGAGGACTGGGAGACCTCACTACGCTCCACAGATCAGGCACGACAGAAGATCGTCGCCACCTGTGCGGCCAGCGTCATGGACCTTTTAGCCTGAACGTTTGAGTGCGGTGTGGTCGTGCGGGGACCCAGGGGTCCTGGGAGGCCCGAATTCCTCTGCACAATAAAGTCTCTCTCTCTCTCTCACTCTTATGCCGTTCATTGCGTTTAAAATTGTGTGTCTGCACCCCTTTAAGGACTATAGACACCAAATTTTTTCTTGCGTGGTTTCTTCTTTCAAACGATATCGTAGACATTCGTATACATGAAGCACCCTGTGGTATTTGTGTACGACCGCTAAATAGTTTATAATTGAATTTCTTCTTCACGCTGTTTCGGTTTCGTCGACCGAAGGACGACTGTGACGTCAAGTTGATGTTTTCGCCACGTGATCAATTGGAAAAACTTGTAAGGGCCAGTGCGGGTGGCGCCATCAGGGGACACACAGGGACGGCTGACAACACTGGAGGGAGAGGGGATGCGTGGTTGGCTATGGCGGGAATGTGCGTGAGGTGTGCGCGGGCAGCGCGGGAGTGATCCGAGTGGTGTGGTCGAAGTGGGCTCAAGTGTGAGCTCGGTGCGCGTTGCATTAGGTGCGCGAACTGCGGATGACTATTGGGGGACTCCGGCACGCGGGACTCTGTGAGCGTGTGTAATAAATCATCCCTTGACAAACTTTAATATAATCACTGACCGGCTTGTCATTCCATGTTTTGGAAGATGCTGGCTTAAATGTCGTAGTCAATTGAATATACATATCAGCGATTATATTACAGTTTTCCTAGTAGATCACGCGAACAAACCGTCAACTTGACGTCACAGTCGTCATTCAGTCAATGAAACCGAAACAGCACGAGAGAAGAAATTCAATCAAATTATTTAGCGCTTGTAGGAAAATACCACACGGTAATTCATGTATTCTAATGTCTAACGCATCGTTTGACAGAAGAAAACATGCAATAAAATTACACTAGCTGCCCACTGAAAGAGAAGACACTTTCGCAAGGCAGCAAAGCTACCTAAGGAACAAGATGGTAGGTTCCAAAATTATTTACCTGGATGAGATATGTGCAACGGCAGCAAGCGCAGTGTTGGTGTAAGGACAGAACAGCGAGCGTGTGCTGCTTGTGCCAAGATCAGGACAACCATGGCCTGGAGCAGGCTGCCAGGGAAGGGCCACCGCATCATTGTGATGCACATCAGCAGTGAGAAAGGCCCATCAATGGCTCCCTGTATGTTTCCTGCAGAAAAACGGAAAGGGTGAAGACTGCTATGAAGATACGGGTGGCAACCATTTTGAGATGTTTGCACTCATGTGCTCCAGAGGCAGACAAGAGAAACATCGTAGCGAAACACAAGCAGTTGTGCCATTCACATCTGGACGAAGCAATGCCGACAACAGTTTTACACAAAGAAGCAGTTCAGCAGTAGCTGACAGAGAGAACACTAATGGAACGCTATGATGCCAACAATGTGGCTCCCATAAATCATGAAGCTGCCCAAACTGTGTGTTGTCAAATACCATGTAGGTGTCGCTGTGGCGAGGGCTGGCAACGTCAAGCTCTGGCTCCCACCTTAGCTTTAACCTATGGAGTTTCTCTGGGTACAAGTTAATAATGATACCAAGAATGAGCATAAAGATTTATGGCTTCCTTTGGTTGAAGCTTTGCTCATAAACAAGACACCAACGGTTTCAGCAGAAAAGTGGAGCAATTGTGCACACCACGCCATGAATAATGATGAAAAATTCAGAGCAAACTCTGCCAGCGGCCCTCATATTCATTAACACATACGAGTTTCACAAAACATAACTATGTAGCACATCGGCTCTGGGATGCATCACAATAGTAAACCAGCGCTAACATCTCTTGCACTGCAAATTAAGACTTTACATCACCAAGTTATCAGGCTTCCAAACTTTGGAAGTGGTATCCCAGGTTTAACATCCTGAAGCAACACATGGGCTATGAAGAACACCACAGTGGACGGCTCCGGATTAATTTAGACCGTATGGGGTTCTTCAACGTGCATTGACGTCGCACAGCACACCATTGTTTTTATGTTTTGCCACCGTCGAAATACTGCCACTGCAGCAGGATCGGGCTCAAACCCGCGACCCTGAGATCAGCAGCCGAACGCCAAAGCCACTAAATCATATGGCGGGTGCTTCCAAATTTTCAGCTAGCTGCTTTTTCTATGGACTGCTTTCCTGTCTCACTAAAGAATACAATACTTGCTTTAACTATTCGCTTAATAATTCTTTAGGCATGCTGTTTTGTCTTCGCTGAGAACGAATAAACAACTGAGGCTCCTCAACCTTCACGCTGTCAGCAGGCAAAGGACACCTGCAGCTGCATTCCTTTAATACAAGCACATGCATCAGTTTTTGTGCTTATACGCAGGTTGGAGTGGAACGTCAATTATTATAAATGTCCGACATGAGTATGACGACATCCATACAGACACAAGGCAGTAACGGGAAACTGCAATACGGGCACTGGCTTTGATAAAAACAACTTACTTGTGTGGTGCATTCTTTTCAGCCATCTCCTGCTTCTCGATACAGCTAACTCATTGTTAGAAGCATACAGTAGCAGTGAGCCACTCACAACTTGCCTCCGCGTCCCCCGGCTCTGCTTCTTGCATCGACCCTTTTTCCTTTAAAAGCGCTTACATCGAAAGGTGGGCGACCTGTCACATTTGCAAACAGCGCGCCTGTTTTGCACCTTGCTAGCCATGACGAAGCAAGTACGCATCGAAATGTTCACTGAATGTGGGGGAAGATAGAAATACAAGAAACGCATTTAACGCTCTAGCGCACAAATTCAATACGACGCAAATTTTTATTTTTCTCGTCGAGCAGCCACGATCTACCGCTGACGCTGATACTGTAGAAGCTTGGGCAAGTTGGTGTGACATGGTTTTTTCAGCAGCGCGGGGGACAAAGGACGTGACAAGTGCACAGACACGGCGCTGAACTTACATCCGGTTTATTGAGGTGATTTTCACTACTTAAGTACAGTGGCAACCAATCTCAAATGAAAAGACAGATACACAAAACAGATTGACGAAAATGACAATTCCTGAGCACAGGTCTACAGTGGCACAAGACCAGCTGCGCACGTTTTTCTATTCTCATCAAGGAAACGTAGTTCTTTATCAGACAGAGCTAATGAGGCAACGCTTACGCATTCATCTTTGAATTTATGGATTTCATGAGCTTCAATGATTTCACGAGTGATTTTTGTTCCATTATCTGACAGCACTCGACACTGAGTGAAAACAGGATAACACGGTGGTTTTTTGTTCTTTTTTTCTTTCCTCTGTGCAGTCTCTGCAATGAATGCCAAGGTGACGGGAAGCGGTGCCGCTCACGTTGTTGTTGTGTTCCCGCAGCCGGTCGTTGAGGCAACGACCAGTTTGCCCCGTGTAGTGCTTGTCACACGTAAGCAGAAACCTGTACACAACATTGCTACTACATGGTACAAAACCTTTTCGGTGTTTCTTATCGCAGCCAACCGTCCTTTCATTGCTGCTGTTTACAATATGGCAGAGTTTGGAGAGCTTATCGGGCGCGGAAAAAACAACGTTTACATCGGCACGCGCTCCCACCCTTTTCAGATTATGTGAAATGCGGTGTAGATAAGGAATAACCACATACTTTCTTTTTTCTTCCTTGGGCCTTTCAGTGGAATCTCTGCGGCCTGAATTAATGATTTCTCTTAGCAGGCTCTCTGATATTGCAATCAGAAGGTCGGAAGGGTATCCTGCTGCTTGTAAGCGTACCACCTGATTTTGATAGCTGTCTTGCATCGCATGATGGCATGATCTTTCTAGGGCATTTCTTAAACACAACTTTGCGATGCCGCGCTTTACAAGCTTAGAATGTGCAGAAGCGAAAGGCGTGAGGGGCTTCTGGCATCGTGGCTCGTAACGCCAGCACACATGGCTATTCTTGAGGAACATGGCAAGATCTAAAAAACGTAACTTTCCTTCAGAAGGCGATTCATGCGTCAAAACAAGAGGGTCAAGACAGGTGTGAAAAATTGATAAAACTTTCGAGACCGAGGCCCCTGCGTCAGTAACTGCACATGTCATCAAAACTAAAAAATCATCTACAAACCTAAAAACACGAGCCACGCTTTCGTCGAGTTGACTATCAAGGAGCTTGTCATGGTGCGCGAGATAAATGTCGCCCAGTATCGGAGCTATGCATGAAACAATGCAGACGCCATTGCTCCGGAGGTAAACAGATTCATTCCAGGTGGAAAATGTCGAGCTAAGGTAAATAGTAAGGAGTTCCAAGAAGTTGCTATTGCTGATGCCTGCAGAATTCTGGAAAGCTACCACACCAAAGGAACCAATGCATTCTACAACGCTTGCCAGCAGTTTCTTTTGCGGATGGGAATAATATAAATCTTTTATATCGATAGAGCAGGCCGAAAAGCCTTTCCCTGGGTTTTGTTGCAAGAAAGCGATTACTTGGTTAGAACTGTTCACCTGAAAAGGGTCGTCAATGGTTAAGAGGTTCAGCTTGTCTTGCAAAAAATAACGCGACAGACTTTTGCCATGTGCCATCCTCGGAGACTATTGCTCGAAGTGGGCAGTCCAGCTTGTGAGTTTTGGCTGTGAAGAATATCTTTAAGCAGGACCCCTTGCTTTTCTCTATACACTTGGCTAGGGATTCCAAATTCATTTGTGCACACATTTTCCGTGATCGGGCTTTCACTTTACTTAGAGTGACATCGCTTCTCTGCCGGAAAGTCGAACTGATAGCATTTTCTGCTTTCGATAAGTAGAGCGCTTTTGGCATCACAGCAAAACCTCCCTCTTTACCAGCCTGTAATAGGGTCAGCGAGTTGTTCTTTAAAAACGAAACGGTGAATTTGATTGGAATTCTACACCTGGTAGGTCTACACTTTGCCAAAATGTACACTCCATCTGAAACACATCGGTCCACTTCAGGAGCCACTGCTAGGCTGGAAACTTGTCTCACCATCGCAAGAAGTTCCGATGCCGATTGCCTGGGTTCCACGGCGAACTTTGGTCCGCGTCTAAGGACGCCTTGTACTTGTTCCGGCAAGGACACTTCACCATAGGTGTGGACCGGACTGTGCATCTTCTTAGTGATGGCTCGAAGCTGCGGCAGCGCGCACTGCCATAAGAATTCCGTAGTCCTGTCTGCCGTCTGAGGTCCACCGCCGCCATTCAAGTGCACCATGAGCTGAAGATGTGCAGCTGTGTGCTCTCAGGAAGAGCCATTCTCTGTAGAGGCAAAATCACTCGTGAAATCATTGAAGCTCATGAAATCCATAAATTCAAAGATGAATGCGTAAGCGTTGCCTCTATAGCTCTGCCTGATAAAGTACTACGTTTCCTTGATGAGAATAGAAAAACGTGCGCAGCTGGTCTTGTGCCACTGTAGACCTGTGCTCAGGAATTGTCATTTTCGTCAATCTGTTTTGTGTATCTGTCTTTTCATTTGAGATTGGTTGCCACTGTATTTAAGTAGTGAAAATCACCTCAATAAACCTGTTGTAAGTTCAGCGCCGTGTCTGTGCACTTGTCACGTCCTTTGTCCCCTGCGCTGCTGAAAAAACCGCTGACAAGCGAAGGCACGGAGGGGACACAAGGACATGTTCCTGGAAAATTTTAAAAGTTTTCGAGCAGCCAGCTACGCAGAAGTACCACCCTTGACGTCACTGAAGACTTACATTTAAATATATTCGCGACTAATCAATACTCCACACTATGTAATATCAAAACACAAGCTTATCACAACAGCGCGCTGAAACGGACAGGGAGAGCAGCAGACACGACCCGCTCACGCTTCGCGGCCTGGCCAACAGGCGGCGCAGCCAATGCAATGAGCATGGGCTATAGTTTTCATGCGTCTGTGTCAAAGTAGGTGCTATGTAAAATGAGTTTGATCTTTCATCATAGATACCAGCATGGTGACAATCTTCCTTGTTGAACATGTCTGCTGTACACTGTGGGGACCTGCCCTGCAGCCCCCTGAGTTTGCTTTCCCGCGAGGCACCGTGCAGCAGCAGTCACCCCGAGGATGAGCGCGTTCCCTTGCCAGTTACATTAACTGGCAAGAGAGGGCGCCAGCGTCGCTGCGCGGGAGACTGCTGAAGCCCGCCCGCGGGAGATGGGGTCTCTTGGGCCGGGATAATCACCCTGGGCGGACGCGTCGCTCGGGTCTCCGCTCTTCGCCGACGGGGCGAAGAAGCGACGGGGAGACAGGCTCCCGTACTCGTCCCGTCCGGCCTGCGGAGTTTATATCCCTTGCCCTAGCGCGGGCGAACATTCGCTCGGAACCTTGCTGGTGAGTCGGACGTCCTTGATTCATTAGCGTACCTTGTTGCTAGCTGGCGTTATTGTTTCTGTAGCAATAAATGCCTGTTTGTGTCAGCCAATGTGTCGTTCCTTTGTTCCCCCAGAGCAAGGCCCGCCGTGGTCGGCGTGCGCTCGGTAGCTTACGCGATCACGGGGTGGGGTCCGGGCGGCTTTGAACCGTGTCAGCCGCGATTGAGTGGGGAGAAAGTACTTATCTCCCCAATTCAAACCCCACAACACCTAAGGGACTTGACTAAGAAGCAAACAAGTGGAGTTTTTTTTCTCGTAATGCAATGAGAAACAATCTTTAATTGCTACAGTTCTGGCAAGATAGAGACTTGGGACATACTGTGAATAAAACATGTGCATTTGTCAGCAAAATGCTTGGTGTTAGTGCATGGACAGCGTTTAATGGAAAGAAGGAGAGGCAAGAGTAAGCGGGTGGAAGTGGTCGACACCCAGCACAGAATGGCCAAGAAGTGGAGATTAGCGGCGTAGCACCCTGTATGACAACTTCCCAAAGCTGGCATTGAGGTCATGGATGCACAACATTTCCCAGCACTATGTTAGATGGTAACTGCATGGCATATGCTTTAAAGGGGTCCAGACACAAAGTTTTTCGGTGTCAGTTTATTTGCCTTCAAAGAGGCCTACGGGCCTAGCAATCATGAAAATAAGAGCAAAACACCAGTGCACAGTGTGAATAATTAATTACAAGCCATTTTGTACACAAAGCCTTTGGTCTCAGTCAGCGCCAGCGCTGAAGTGAACAACACCTGAGTTCAGCGACGTCACAATAATTAAAGCAAGTGCACCATGACATCACTCGATGTGGGTGGAAATAGTTTCGTTTATGAAGGTTAAACGTCCGAAAGCGACTCAGGCTATGAGGGACGTTGTAGTGAAGGGCTGCGCAAAATTTCCACCACCTGGGGTTCTTTAATGTGCACTGACGTCGAATGGTACACGGGCCTCTAGAATTTCACCTCCATCGAAATTCGACCACCGCGACCGGGATCGAACTCGCGTCTTTCAGGTCAGCAGTGAAGCGCCATAACCACTGAGCCGCGGAGGCAGCCCAATGTAGGTGGAAATGGCGAGAGGCGCATCGGACAGCATTAAAAACAGCAATAACTTATGTTCCCCTCAAAGAATGTGCCAGACACTTGCAAGATGGCAACTTCTTACGCCCATGAAAGAAATCGTACGGTAACTAACCCCTCTCTCCTCTCCCACTACCGACCCATACCACCTTCCTGCCCTGTGTGCAATGCTCAAAAGGCAAACCTGACTGATATCTTCGGGATCTGTCCGGCTTCCCCTCCACCCAGCAGGCCGGAGCCACTCCAAACATGGGAAGACTGGGAGACCTCACTACGCTCCACAGATCAGGCACGACAGAAGATCGTCGCCACCTGTGCGGCCAGCGTCATGGACCTTTTAGCCTGAACGTTTGAGTGCGGTGTGGTCGTGCGGGGACCCAGGGGTCCTGGGAGGCCCGAATTCCTCTGCACAATAAAGTCTTTCTCTCTCTCACTCTCATGCCGTTCATTGCGTTTAAAATTGTGTGTCTGCCCCCCTTTAAGGACTATAGACACCAAATTTTTTCTTGCGTGTTTTCTTCTTTCAAACGATATCGTAGACATTCGTATACATGAAGCACCCTGTGGTATTTGTGTACGACCGCTAAATAGTTTATAATTGAATTTCTTCTTCACGCTGTTTCGGTTTCGTCGACCGAAGGACGACTGTGACGTCAAGTTGATGTTTTCGCCACGTGATCAATTCGAAAAACTTGTAAGGGCCAGTGCGGGTGGCGCCATCAGGGGACACACAGGGACGGCTGACAACACTGGAGGGAGAGGGGATGCGTGGTTGGCTATGGCGGGAATGTGCGTGAGGTGTGCGCGGGCAGCGCGGGAGTGATCCGAGTGGTGTGGTCGAAGTGGGCTCAAGTGTGAGCTCGGTGCGCGTTGCATTAGGTGCGCGAACTGCGGATGACTATTGGGGGACTCCGGCACGCGGGACTCTGTGAGCGTGTGTAATAAATCATCCCTTGACAAACTTTAATATAATCACTGACCGGCTTGTCATTCCATGTTTTGGAAGATGCTGGATTAAATGTCGTAGTCAATTGAATATACATATCAGCGATTATATTACAGTTTTTCTAGTAGATCACGCGAACAAACCGTCAACTTGACGTCACAGTCGTCATTCAGTCAATGAAACCGAAACAGCACGAGAGAAGAAATTCAGTCAAATTATTTAGCGCTTGTAGGAAAATACCACACGGTAATTCATGTATTGTAATGTCTAACGCATCGTTTGACAGAAGAAAACATGCAATAAAATTACACTAGCTGCCCACTGAAAGAGAAGACACTTTCGCAAGGCAGCAAAGCTACCTAAGGAACAAGATGGTAGGTTCCAAAATTATTTACCTGGATGAGATATGTGCAACGGCAGCAAGCGCAGTGTTGGTGTAAGGACAGAACAGCGAGCGTGTGCTGCTTGTGCCAAGATCAGGACAACCATGGCCTGGAGCAGGCTGCCAGGGAAGGGCCACCGCATCATTGTGATGCACATCAGCAGTGAGAAAGGCCCATCAACGGCTCCCTGTATGTTTCCTGCAGAAAAACGGAAAGGGTGAAGACTGCTATGAAGATACGGGTGGCAACCATTTTGAGATGTTTGCACTCATGTGCTCCAGAGGCAGACAAGAGAAACATCGTAGCGAAACACAAGCAGTTGTGCCATTCACATCTGGACGAAGCAATGCCGACAACAGTTTTACACAAAGAAGCAGTTCAGCAGTAGCTGACAGAGAGAACACTAATGGAACGCTATGATGCCAACAATGTGGCTCCCATAAATCATGAAGCTGCCCAAACTGTGTGTTGTCAAATACCATGTAGGTGTCGCTGTGGCGAGGGCTGGCAACGTCAAGCTCTGGCTCCCACCTAAGCTTTAACCTATGGAGTTTCTCTGGGTACAAGTTAATAATGATACCAAGAATGAGCATAAAGACTTATGGCTTCCTTTGGTTGAAGCTTTGCTCATAAACAAGACACCAACGGTTTCAGCAGAAAAGTGGAGCAATTGTGCACACCACGCCATGAATAATGATGAAAAATTCAGAGCAAACTCTGCCAGCGGCCCTCATATTCATTAACACATACGAGTTTCACAAAACATAACTATGTAGCACATCGGCTCTGGGATGCATCACAATAGTAAACCAGCGCTAACATCTCTTGCACTGCAAATTAAGACTTTACATCACCAAGTTATCAGGCTTCCAAACTTTGGAAGTGGTATCCCAGGTTTAACATCCTGAAGCAACACATGGGCTATGAAGAACACCACAGTGGACGGCTCCGGATTAATTTAGACCGTATGGGGTTCTTCAACGTGCATTGACGTCGCACAGCACACCATTGTTTTTATGTTTTGCCACCATCGAAATACTGCCACTGCAGCAGGATCGGGCTCAAACCCGCGACCCTGAGATCAGCAGCCGAACGCCAAAGCCACTAAATCATATGGCGGGTGCTTCCAAATTTTCAGCTAGCTGCTTTTTCTATGGACTGCTTTCCTGTCTCACTAAAGAATACAATACTTGCTTTAACTATTCGCTTAATAATTCTTTAGGCATGCTGTTTTGTCTTCGCTGAGAACGAATAAACAACTGAGGCTCCTCAACCTTCACGCTGTCAGCAGGCAAAGGACACCTGCAGCTGCATTCCTTTAATACAAGCACATGCATCAGTTTTGTGCTTATACGCAGGTTGGAGTGGAACGTCAATTCTTATAAATGTCCGACATGAGTATGACGACATCCACACAGACACAAGGCAGCAACGGGAAACTGCAATACGGGCACTGCCTTTGATAAAAACAACTTACTTGTGTGGTGCATTCTTTTCAGCCATCTCCTGCTTCTCGATACAGCTAACTCATTGTTAGAAGCATACAGTAGCAGTGAGCCACTCACAACTTGCCTCCGCGTCCCCCGGCTCTGCTTCTTGCATCGACCCTTTTTCCTTTAAAAGCGCTTACATCGAAAGGTGGGCGACCTGTCACATTTGCAAACAGCGCGCCTGTTTTGCACCTTGCTAGCCATGACGAAGCAAGTACGCATCGAAATGTTCACTGAATGTGGGGGAAGATAGAAATACAAGAAACGCATTTAACGCTCTAGCGCACAAATTCAATACGACGGAAATTTTTATTTTTCTCGTCGAGCAGCCACGATCTACCGCTGACGCTGATACTGTAGAAGCTTGGGCAAGTTGGTGTGACATGGTTTTTTCAGCAGCGCGGGGGACAAAGGACGTGACAAGTGCACAGACACGGCGCTGAACTTACATCCGGTTTATTGAGGTGATTTTCACTACTTAAGTACAGTGGCAACCAATCTCAAATGAAAAGACAGATACACAAAACAGATTGACGAAAATGACAATTCCTGAGCACAGGTCTACAGTGGCACAAGACCAGCTGCGCACGTTTTTCTATTCTCATCAAGGAAACGTAGTTCTTTATCAGACAGAGCTAATGAGGCAACGCTTACGCATTCATCTTTGAATTTATGGATTTCATGAGCTTCAATGATTTCACGAGTGATTTTTGTTCTATTATCTGACAGCACTCGACACTGAGTGAAAACAAGATAACACGGTGGTTTTTTGTTCTTTTTTCTTTCCTCTGTGCAGTCTCTGCAATGAATGCCAAGGTGACGGGAAGCGGTGCCGCTCACGTTGTTGTTGTGTTCCCGCAGCCGGTCGTTGAGGCAACGACCAGTTTGCCCCGTGTAGTGCTTGTAACACGTAAGCAGAAACCTGTACACAACATTGCTACTACATGGTACAAAACCTTTTCGGTGTTTCTTATCGCAGCCAACCGTCCTTTCATTGCTGCTGTTTACAATATGGCAGAGTTTGGAGAGCTTATCGGGCGCGGAAAAAACAACGTTTACATCGGCACGCGCTCCCACCCTTTTCAGATTATGTGAAATGCGGTGTAGATAAGGAATAACCACACACTTTCTTTTTTCTTCCTTGGGCCTTTCAGTGGAATCTCTGCGGCCTGAATTAATGATTTCTCTTAGCAGGCTCTCTGATGTTGCAATCAGAAGGTCGGAAGGGTATCCTGCTGCTTGTAAGCGTACCACCTGATTTTGATAGCTGTCTTGCATCGCATGATGGCATGATCTTTCTAGGGCATTTCTTAAACACAACTTTGCGATGCCGCGCTTTACAAGCTTAGAATGTGCAGAAGCGAAAGGCGTGAGGGGCTTCTGGCATCGTGGCTCGTAACGCCAGCACACATGGCTATTCTTGAGGAACATGGCAAGATCTAAAAAACGTAACTTTCCTTCAGAAGGCGTTTCATGCGTCAAAACAAGAGGGTCAAGACAGGTGTGAAAAATTTATAAAACTTTCGAGACCGAGGCCCCTGCGTCAGTAACTGCACATGTCATCAAAACTAAAAAATCATCTACAAACCTAAAAACACGAGCCACGCTTTCGTCGAGTTGACTATCAAGGAGCTTGTCATGGTGCGCGAGATAAATGTCGCCCAGTATCGGAGCTATGCATGAAACAATGCAGACGCCATTGCTCTGGAGGTAAACAGATTCATTCCAGGTGGAAAATGTCGAGTTAAAGCAAAAAGTAAGGAGTTCCAAGAAGTTGCTATTGCTGATGCCTGCAGAACTCTGGAAAGCTACCACACCAAAGGAATCAATGCATTCTTCAACGCTTGCCAGCAGTTTCTTTTGCGGAAGGGAATAATATAAATCTTTTATATCGATAGAGCAGGCCGAAAAGCCTTTCGCTGGGTTTTGTTGCAAGAAAGCGATTACTTGGTTAGAACTCTTCACCTGAAAATGGTCGTCAATGGTTAAGAGGTTCAGCTTGTCTTGCAAAAAATAACGCGACAGACTTTTGCCATGTGCCATCCTCGGAGACTATTGCTCGAAGTGGGCAGTCCAGCTTGTGAGTTTTGGCTGTGAAGAATATCTTTAAGCAGGACCCCTTGCTTTTCTCTATACACTTGGCTAGGGATTCCAAATTCATTTGTGCACACATTTTCCGTGATCGGGCTTCCACTTTACTTAGAGTGACATCGCTTCTCTGCCGGAAAGTCGAACTGATAGCATTTTCTGCTTTCGATAAGTAGAGCGCTTTTGGCATCACAGCAAAACCTCCCTCTTTACCAGCCTGTAATAGGGTCAGCGAGTTGTTCTTTAAAAACGAAACGGTGAATTTGATTGGAATTCTACACCTGGTAGGTCTACACTTTGCCAAAATGTACACTCCATCTGAAACACATCGGTCCACTTCAGGAGCCACTGCTAGGCTGGAAACTTGTCTCACCATCGCAAGAAGTTCCGATGCCGATTGCCTGGGTTCCACGGCGAACTTTGGTCCTCGTCTAAGGACGCCTTGTACTTGTTCCGGCAAGGACACTTCACCATAGGTGTGGACCGGACTGTGCATCTTCTTAGTGATGGCTCGAAGCTGCGGCAGCGCGCACTGCCATAAGAATTCCGTAGTCCTGTCTGCCGTCTGAGGTCCACCGCCGCCATTCAAGTGCACCATGAGCTGAAGATGTGCAGCTGTGTGCTCTCAGGAAGAGCCATTCTCTGTAGAGGCAAAATCACTCGTGAAATCATTGAAGCTCATGAAATCCATAAATTCAAAGATGAATGCGTAAGCGTTGCCTCAATAGCTCTGTCTGATAAAGAACTACGTTTCCTTGATGAGAATAGAAAAACGTGCGCAGCTGGTCTTGTGCCACTGTAGACCTGTGCTCAGGAATTGTCATTTTCGTCAATCTGTTTTGTGTATCTGTCTTTTCATTTGAGATTGGTTGCCACTGTATTTAAGTAGTGAAAATCACCTCAATAAACCTGTTGTAAGTTCAGCGCCGTGTCTGTGCACTTGTCACGTCCTTTGTCCCCTGCGCTGCTGAAAAAACCGCTGACGAGCGAAGGCACGGAGAGGACACAAGGACATGTTCCCGGAAAATTTTAAAAGTTTTCGAGCAGCCAGCTACGCAGAAGTACCGCCCTTTACGTCACTGAAGACTTACATTTAAATATATTCGCGACTAATCAATACTCCACACTATGTAATATTAAAACACAAGCTTATCACAACAGCGCGCTGAAACGGACAGGGAGAGCAGCAGACACGAACCGCTCACGCTTCGCGGCCTGGCCAACAGGCGGCGCAGCCAATGCAATGAGCATGGGCTATAGTTTTCATGCGTCTGTGTCAAAGTAGGTGCTATGTAAAATGAGTTTGATCTTTCATCATAGATACCAGCATGGTGACAATCTTCCTTGTTGAACATGTCTGCTGTACACCTAAGGGACTTGACTAAGAAGCAAACAAGTGGAGTTTTTTTTCTCGTAATGCAATGAGAAACAATCTTTAATTGCTACAGTTCTGGCAAGATAGAGACTTGGGACATACTGTGAATAAAACATGTGCATTTGTCAGCAAAATGCTTGGTGTTAGTGCATGGACAGCGTTTAATGGAAAGAAGGAGAGGCAAGAGTAAGCAGGTGGAAGTGGTCGACACCCAGCACAGAATGGCCAGGAAGTGGAGATTAGCGGCGTAGCACCCTGTATGACAACTTCCCAAAGCTGGCATTGAGGTCATGGATGCACAACATTTCCCAGCACTATGTTAGATGGTAACTGCATGGCATATGCTTTAAAGGGGTCCAGACACAAAGTTTTTCGGTGTCAGTTTATTTGCCTTCAAAGAGGCCTACGGGCCTAGCAATCATGAAAATAAAAGCCAAACACCAGTGCACAGTGTGAATAATTAATTACAAGCCATTTTGTACACAAAGCCTTTGGTCTCAGTCAGCGCCAACGCTGAAGTGAACAACACCTGAGTTCAGCGACGTCACAATAATTAAAGCAAGTGCACCATGACATCACTCGATGTGGGTGGAAATAGTTTCGTTTATGGGGGTTAAACGTCCGAAAGCGACTCAGGCTATAAGGGACGTTGTAGTGAAGGGCTCCGCAAAATTTCCACCACCTGGGGTTCTTTAATGTGCACTGACGTCGAATGGTACACGGGCCTCTAGAATTTCACCTCCATCGAAATTCGACCACCGCGACCGGGATCGAACTCGCGTCTTTCAGGTCAGCAGTGAAGCGCCATAACCACTGAGCCGCGGAGGCAGCCCAATGTAGGTGGAAATGGCGAGAGGCTCATCGGACAGCATTAAAAACAGCAATAACTTATGTTCCCCTCAAAGAATGTGCCAGACACTTGCAAGATGGCAACTTCTTACGCCCATGAAAGAAATCGTACGGTAACTAACCCCTCTCTCCTCTCCCACTACCGACCCATACCACCTTCCTGCCCTGTGTGCAATGCTCAAAAGGCAAACCTGACTGATATCTTCGGGATCTGTCCGGCTTCCCCTCCACCCAGCAGGCCGGAGCCACTCCAAACATGGGAGGACTGGGAGACCTCACTACGCTCCACAGATCAGGCACGACAGAAGATCGTCGCCACCTGTGCGGCCAGCGTCATGGACCTTTTAGCCTGAACGTTTGAGTGCGGTGTGGTCGTGCGGGGACCCAGGGGTCCTGGGAGGCCCGAATTCCTCTGCACAATAAAGTCTTTCTCTCTCTCACTCTCATGCCGTTCATTGCGTTTAAAATTTTGTGTCTGCACCCCTTTAAGGACTATAGACACCAAATTTTTTCTTGCGTGTTTTCTTCTTTCAAACGATATCGTAGACATTCGTATACATGAAGCACCCTGTGGTATTTGTGTACGACCGCTAAATAGTTTATAATTGAATTTCTTCTTCACGCTGTTTCGGTTTCGTCGACCGAAGGACGACTGTGACGTGAAGTTGATGTTTTCGCCACGTGATCAATTGGAAAAACTTGTAAGGGCCAGTGCGGGTGGCGCCATCAGGGGACACACAGGGACGGCTGACAACACTGGAGGGAGAGGGGATGCGTGGTTGGCTATGGCGGGAATGTGCGTAAGGTCTGCGCGGGCAGCGCGGGAGTGATCCGAGTGGTGTGGTCGAAGTGGGCTCAAGTGTGAGCTCGGTGCGCGTTGCATTAGGTGCGCGAACTGCGGATGACTATTGGGGGACTCCGGCACGCGGGACTCTGTGAGCGTGTGTAATAAATCATCCCTTGACAAACTTTAATATAATCACTGACCGGCTTGTCATTCCATGTTTTGGAAGATGCTGGATTAAATGTCGTAGTCAATTGAATATACATATCAGCGATTATATTACAGTTTTTCTAGTAGATCACGCGAACAAACCGTCAACTTGACGTCACAGTCGTCATTCAGTCAATGAAACCGAAACAGCACGAGAGAAGAAATTCAATCAAATTATTTAGCGCTTGTAGGAAAATACCACACGGTAATTCATGTATTCTAATGTCTAACGCATCGTTTGACAGAAGAAAACATGCAATAAAATTACACTAGCTGCCCACTGAAAGAGAAGACACTTTCGCAAGGCAGCAAAGCTACCTAAGGAACAAGATGGTAGGTTCCAAAATTATTTACCTGGATGAGATATGTGCAACGGCAGCAAGCGCAGTGTTGGTGTAAGGACAGAACAGCGAGCGTGTGCTGCTTGTGCCAAGATCAGGACAACCATGGCCTGGAGCAGGCTGCCAGGGAAGGGCCACCGCATCATTGTGATGCACATCAGCAGTGAGAAAGGCCCATCAATGGCTCCCTGTATGTTTCCTGCAGAAAAACGGAAAGGGTGAAGACTGCTATGAAGATACGGGTGGCAACCATTTTGAGATGTTTGCACTCATGTGCTCCAGAGGCAGACAAGAGAAACATCGTAGCGAAACACAAGCAGTTGTGCCATTCACATCTGGACGAAGCAATGCCGACAACAGTTTTACACAAAGAAGCAGTTCAGCAGTAGCTGACAGAGAGAACACTAATGGAACGCTATGATGCCAACAATGTGGCTCCCATAAATCATGAAGCTGCCCAAACTGTGTGTTGTCAAATACCATGTAGGTGTCGCTGTGGCGAGGGCTGGCAACGTCAAGCTCTGGCTCCCACCTTAGCTTTAACCTATGGAGTTTCTCTGGGTACAAGTTAATAATGATACCAAGAATGAGCATAAAGATTTATGGCTTCCTTTGGTTGAAGCTTTGCTCATAAACAAGACACCAACGGTTTCAGCAGAAAAGTGGAGCAATTGTGCACACCACGCCATGAATAATGATGAAAAATTCAGAGCAAACTCTGCCAGCGGCCCTCATATTCATTAACACATACGAGTTTCACAAAACATAACTATGTAGCACATCGGCTCTGGGATGCATCACAATAGTAAACCAGCGCTAACATCTCTTGCACTGCAAATTAAGACTTTACATCACCAAGTTATCAGGCTTCCAAACTTTGGAAGTGGTATCCCAGGTTTAACATCCTGAAGCAACACATGGGCTATGAAGAACACCACAGTGGACGGCTCCGGATTAATTTAGACCGTATGGGGTTCTTCAACGTGCATTGACGTCGCACAGCACACCATTGTTTTTATGTTTTGCCACCGTCGAAATACTGCCACTGCAGCAGGATCGGGCTCAAACCCGCGACCCTGAGATCAGCAGCCGAACGCCAAAGCCACTAAATCATATGGCGGGTGCTTCCAAATTTTCAGCTAGCTGCTTTTTCTATGGACTGCTTTCCTGTCTCACTAAAGAATACAATACTTGCTTTAACTATTCGCTTAATAATTCTTTAGGCATGCTGTTTTGTCTTCGCTGAGAACGAATAAACAACTGAGGCTCCTCAACCTTCACGCTGTCAGCAGGCAAAGGACACCTGCAGCTGCATTCCTTTAATACAAGCACATGCATCAGTTTTTGTGCTTATACGCAGGTTGGAGTGGAACGTCAATTCTTATAAATGTCCGACATGAGTATGACGACATCCACACAGACACAAGGCAGCAACGGGAAACTGCAATACGGGCACTGCCTTTGATAAAAACAACTTACTTGTGTGGTGCATTCTTTTCAGCCATCTCCTGCTTCTCGATACAGCTAACTCATTGTTAGAAGCATACAGTAGCAGTGAGCCACTCACAACTTGCCTCCGCGTCCCCCGGCTCTGCTTCTTGCATCGACCCTTTTTCCTTTAAAAGCGCTTACATCGAAAGGTGGGCGACCTGTCACATTTGCAAACAGCGCGCCTGTTTTGCACCTTGCTAGCCATGACGAAGCAAGTACGCATCGAAATGTTCACTGAATGTGGGGGAAGATAGAAATACAAGAAACGCATTTAACGCTCTAGCGCACAAATTCAATACGACGCAAATTTTTATTTTTCTCGTCGAGCAGCCACGATCTACCGCTGACGCTGATACTGTAGAAGCTTGGGCAAGTTGGTGTGACATGGTTTTTTCAGCAGCGCGGGGGACAAAGGACGTGACAAGTGCACAGACACGGCGCTGAACTTACATCCGGTTTATTGAGGTGATTTTCACTACTTAAGTACAGTGGCAACCAATCTCAAATGAAAAGACAGATACACAAAACAGATTGACGAAAATGACAATTCCTGAGCACAGGTCTACAGTGGCACAAGACCAGCTGCGCACGTTTTTCTATTCTCATCAAGGAAACGTAGTTCTTTATCAGACAGAGCTAATGAGGCAACGCTTACGCATTCATCTTTGAATTTATGGATTTCATGAGCTTCAATGATTTCACGAGTGATTTTTGTTCTATTATCTGACAGCACTCGACACTGAGTGAAAACAGGATAACACGGTGGTTTTTTGTTCTTTTTTCTTTCCTCTGTGCAGTCTCTGCAATGAATGCCAAGGTGACGGGAAGCGGTGCCGCTCACGTTGTTGTTGTGTTTTCGCAGCCGGTCGTTGAGGCAACGACCAGTTTGCCCCGTGTAGTGCTTGTCACACGTAAGCACAAACCTGTACACAACATTGCTACTACATGGTACAAAACCTTTTCGGTGTTTCTTATCGCAGCCAACCGTCCTTTCATTGCTGCTGTTTACAATATGGCAGAGTTTGGAGAGCTTATCGGGCGCGGAAAAAACAACGTTTACATCGGCACGCGCTCCCACCCTTTTCAGATTATGTGAAATGCGGTGTAGATAAGGAATAACCACATACTTTCTTTTTTCTTCCTTGGGCCTTTCAGTGGAATCTCTGCGGCCTGAATTAATGATTTCTCTTAGCAGGCTCTCTGATATTGCAATGAGAAGGTCGGAAGGGTATCCTGCTGCTTGTAAGCGTACCACCTGATTTTGATAGCTGTCTTGCATCGCATGATGGCATGATCTTTCTAGGGCATTTCTTAAACACAACTTTGCGATGCCGCGCTTTACAAGCTTAGAATGTGCAGAAGCGAAAAGCGTGAGGGGCTTCTGGCATCGTGGCTCGTAACGCCAGCACACATGGCTATTCTTGAGGAACATGGCAAGATCTAAAAAACGTAACTTTCCTTCAGAAGGCGTTTCATGCGTCAAAACAAGAGGGTCAAGACAGGTGTGAAAAATTGATAAAACTTTCGAGACGGAGGCCCCTGCGTCAGTAACTGCACATGTCATCAAAACTAAAAAATCATCTACAAACCTAAAAACACGAGCCACGCTTTCGTCGAGTTGACTATCAAGGAGCTTGTCATGGTGCGCGAGATAAATGTCGCCCAGTATCGGAGCTATGCATGAAACAATGCAGACGCCATTGCTCTGGAGGTAAACAGATTCATTCCAGATGGAAAATGTCGAGTTAAAGCAAAAAGTAAGGAGTTCCAAGAAGTTGCTATTGCTGATGCCTGCAGAACTCTGGAAAGCTACCACACCAAAGGAATCAATGCATTCTTCAACGCTTGCCAGCAGTTTCTTTTGCGGAAGGGAATAATATAAATCTTTTATATCGATAGAGCAGGCCGAAAAGCCTTTCGCTGGGTTTTGTTGCAAGAAAGCGATTACTTGGTTAGAACTCTTCACCTGAAAAGGGTCGTCAATGGTTAAGAGGTTCAGCTTGTCTTGCAAAAAATAACGCGACAGACTTTTGCCATGTGCCATCCTCGGAGACTATTGCTCGAAGTGGGCAGTCCAGCTTGTGAGTTTTGGCTGTGAAGAATATCTTTAAGCAGGACCCCTTGCTTTTCTCTATACACTTGGCTAGGGATTCCAAATTCATTTGTGCACACATTTTCCGTGATCGGGCTTTCACTTTACTTAGAGTGACATCGCTTCTCTGCCGGAAAGTCGAACTGATAGCATTTTCTGTTTTCGATAAGTAGAGCGCTTTTGGCATCACAGCAAAACCTCCCTCTTTACCAGCCTGTAATAGGGTCAGCGAGTTGTTCTTTAAAAACGAAACGGTGAATTTGATTGGAATTCTACACCTGGTAGGTCTACACTTTGCCAAAATGTACACTCCATCTGAAACACATCGGTCCACTTCAGGAGCCACTGCTATGCTGGAAACTTGTCTCACCATCGCAAGAAGTTCCGATGCCGATTGCCTGGGTTCCACGGCGAACTTTGGTCCTCGTCTAAGGACGCCTTGTACATGTTCCGGCAAGGACACTTCACCATAGGTGTGGACCGGACTGTGCATCTTCTTAGTGATGGCTCGAAGCTGCGGCAGCGCGCACTGCCATAAGAATTCCGTAGTCCTGTCTGCCGTCTGAGGTCCACCGCCGCCATTCAAGTGCACCATGAGCTGAAGATGTGCAGCTGTGTGCTCTCAGGAAGAGCCATTCTCTGTAGAGGCAAAATCACTCGTGAAATCATTGAAGCTCATGAAATCCATAAATTCAAAGATGAATGCGTAAGCATTGCCTCAATAGCTCTGCCTGATAAAGTACTACGTTTCCTTGATGAGAATAGAAAAACGTGCGCAGCTGGTCTTGTGCCACTGTAGACCTGTGCTCAGGAATTGTCATTTTCGTCAATCTTTTTTGTGTATCTGTCTTTTCATTTGAGATTGGTTGCCACTGTATTTAAGTAGTGAAAATCACCTCAATAAACCTGTTGTAAGTTCAGCGCCGTGTCTGTGCACTTGTCACGTCCTTTGTCCCCTGCGCTGCTGAAAAAACCGCTGACGAGCGAAGGCACGGAGGGGACACAAGGACATGTTCCTGGAAAATTTTAAAAGTTTTCGAGCAGCCAGCTACGCAGAAGTACGACCCTTTACGTCACTGAAGACTTACATTTAAATATATTCGCGACTAATCAATACTCCACACTATGTAATATCAAAACACAAGCTTATCACAACAGCGCGCTGAAACGGACAGGGAGAGCAGCAGACACGACCCGCTCACGCTTCGCGGCCTGGCCAACAGGCGGCGCAGCCAATGCAATGAGCATGGGCTATAGTTTTCATGCGTCTGTGTCAAAGTAGGTGCTATGTAAAATGCGTTTGATCTTTCATCATAGATCCCAGCATGGTGACAATCTTCCTTGTTGAACATGTCTGCTGTACACCTAAGGGACTTGACTAAGAAGCAAACAAGTGGAGTTTTTTTTCTCGTAATGCAATGAGAAACAATCTTTAATTGCTACAGTTCTGGCAAGATAGAGACTTGGGACATACTGTGAATAAAACATGTGCATTTGTCAGCAAAATGCTTGGTGTTAGTGCATGGACAGCGTTTAATGGAAAGAAGGAGAGGCAAGAGTAAGCAGGCGGAAGTGGTCGACACCCAGCACAGAATGGCCAGGAAGTGGAGATTAGCGGCGTAGCACCCTGTATGACAACTTCCCAAAGCTGGCATTGAGGTCATGGATGCACAACATTTCCCAGCACTATGTTAGATGGTAACTGCATGGCATATGCTTTAAAGGGGTCCAGACACAATGTTTTTCGGTGTCAGTTTATTTGCCTTCAAAGAGGCCTACGGGCCTAGCAATCATGAAAATAAGAGCAAAACACCAGTGCACAGTGTGAATAATTAATTACAAGCCATTTAGTACACAAAGCCTTTGGTCTCAGTCAGCGCCAACGCTGAAGTGAACAACACCTGAGTTCAGCGACGTCACAATAATTAAAGCAAGTGCACCATGACATCACTCGATGTGGGTGGAAATAGTTTCGTTTACGGGGGTTAAACGTCCGAAAGCGACTCAGGCTATGAGGGACGTTGTAGTGAAGGGCTCCGCAAAATTTCCACCACCTGGGGTTCTTTAATGTGCACTGACGTCGAATGGTACACGGGCCTCTAGAATTTCACCTCCATCGAAATTCGACCACCGCGACCGGGATCGAACTCGCGTCTTTCAGGTCAGCAGTGAAGCGCCATAACCACTGAGCCGCGGAGGCAGCCTAATGTAGGTGGAAATGGCGAGAGGCTCATCGGACAGCATTAAAAACAGCAATAACTTATGTTCCCCTCAAAGAATGTGCCAGACACTTGCAAGATGGCAACTTCTTACGCCCATGAAAGAAATCGTACGGTAACTAACCCCTCTCTCCTCTCCCACTACCGACCCATACCACCTTCCTGCCCTGTGTGCAATGCTCAAAAGGCAAACCTGACTGATATCTTCGGGATCTGTCCGGCTTCCCCTCCACCCAGCAGGCCGGAGCCACTCCAAACATGGGAGGACTGGGAGACCTCACTACGCTCCACAGATCAGGCACGACAGAAGATCGTCGCCACCTGTGCGGCCAGCGTCATGGACCTTTTAGCCTGAACGTTTGAGTGCGGTGTGGTCGTGCGGGGACCCAGGGGTCCTGGGAGGCCCGAATTCCTCTGCACAATAAAGTCTTTCTCTCTCTCACTCTCATGCCGTTCATTGCGTTTAAAATTTTGTGTCTGCACCCCTTTAAGGACTATAGACACCAAATTTTTTCTTGCGTGTTTTCTTCTTTCAAACGATATCGTAGACATTCGTATACATGAAGCACCCTGTGGTATTTGTGTACGACCGCTAAATAGTTTATAATTGAATTTCTTCTTCACGCTGTTTCGGTTTCGTCGACCGAAGGACGACTGTGACGTCAAGTTGATGTTTTTGCCACGTGATCAATTGGAAAAACTTGTAAGGGCCAGTGCGGGTGGCGCCATCAGGGGACACACAGGGACGGCTGACAACACTGGAGGGAGAGGGGATGCGTGGTTGGCTATGGCGGGAATGTGCGTGAGGTGTGCGCGGGCAGCGCGGGAGTGATCCGAGTGGTGTGGTCGAAGTGGGCTCAAGTGTGAGCTCGGTGCGCGTTGCATTAGGTGCGCGAACTGCGGATGACTATTGGGGGACTCCGGCACGCGGGACTCTGTGAGCGTGTGTAATAAATCATCCCTTGACAAACTTTAATATAATCACTGACCGGCTTGTCATTCCATGTTTTGGAAGATGCTGGATTAAATGTCGTAGTCAATTGAATATACATATCAGCGATTATATTACAGTTTTTCTAGTAGATCACGCGAACAAACCGTCAACTTGACGTCACAGTCGTCATTCAGTCAATGAAACCGAAACAGCACGAGAGAAGAAATTCAATCAAATTATTTAGCGCTTGTAGGAAAATACCACACGGTAATTCATGTATTCTAATGTCTAACGCATCGTTTGACAGAAGAAAACATGCAATAAAATTACACTAGCTGCCCACTGAAAGAGAAGACACTTTCGCAAGGCAGCAAAGCTACCTAAGAAACAAGATGGTAGGTTCCAAAATTATTTACCTGGATGAGATATGTGCAACGGCAGCAAGCGCAGTGTTGGTGTAAGGACAGAACAGCGAGCGTGTGCTGCTTGTGCCAAGATCAGGACAACCATGGCCTGGAGCAGGCTGCCAGGGAAGAGCCACCGCATCATTGTGATGCACATCAGCAGTGAGAAAGGCCCATCAACGGCTCCCTGTATGTTTCCTGCAGAAAAACGGAAAGGGTGAAGACTGCTATGAAGATACGGGTGGCAACCATTTTGAGATGTTTGCACTCATGTGCTCCAGAGGCAGACAAGAGAAACATCGTAGCGAAACACAAGCAGTTGTGCCATTCACATCTGGACGAAGCAATGCCGACAACAGTTTTACACAAAGAAGCAGTTCAGCAGTAGCTGACAGAGAGAACACTAATGGAACGCTATGATGCCAACAATGTGGCTCCCATAAATCATGAAGCTGCCCAAACTGTGTGTTGTCAAATACCATGTAGGTGTCGCTGTGGCGAGGGCTGGCAGCGTCAAGCTCTGGCTCCCCCCTTAGCTTTAACCTATGGAGTTTCTCTGGGTACAAGTTAATAATGATACCAAGAATGAGCATAAAGATTTATGGCTTCCTTTGGTTGAAGCTTTGCTCATAAACAAGACACCAACGGTTTCAGCAGAAAAGTGGAGCAATTGTGCACACCACGCCATGAATAATGATGAAAAATTCAGAGCAAACTCTGCCAGCGGCCCTCATATTCATTAACACATACGAGTTTCACAAAACATAACTATGTAGCACATCGGCTCTGGGATGCATCACAATAGTAAACCAGCGCTAACATCTCTTGCACTGCAAATTAAGACTTTACATCACCAAGTTATCAGGCTTCCAAACTTTGGAAGTGGTATCCCAGGTTTAACATCCTGAAGCAACACATGGGCTATGAAGAACACCACAGTGGACGGCTCCGGATTAATTTAGACCGTATGGGGTTCTTCAACGTGCATTGACGTCGCACAGCACACCATTGTTTTTATGTTTTGCCACCGTCGAAATATTGCCACTGCAGCAGGATCGGGCTCAAACCCGCGACCCTGAGATCAGCAGCCGAACGCCAAAGCCACTAAATCATATGGCGGGTGCTTCCAAATTTTCATCTAGCTGCTTTTTCTATGGACTGCTTTCCTGTCTCACTAAAGAACACAATACTTGCTTTAACTATTCGCTTAATAATTCTTTAGGCATGCTGTTTTGTCTTCGCTGAGAACGAATAAACAACTGAGGCTCCTCAACCTTCACGCTGTCAGCAGGCAAAGGACACCTGCAGCTGCATTCCTTTAAAAGCACATGCATCAGTTTTTGTGCTTATACGCAGGTTGGAGTGGAACGTCAATTCTTATATATGTCCGACATGAGTGTGACGACATCCATACAGACACAAGGCAGCAACGGGAAACTGCAATACGGGCACTGCCTTTGATAAAAACAACTTACTTGTGTGGTGCATTCTTTTCAGCCATCTCCTGCTTCTCGATACAGCTAACTCATTGTTAGAAGCATACAGTAGCAGTGAGCCACTCACAACTTGCCTCCGCGTCCCCCGGCTCTGCTTCTTGCATCGACCCTTTTTCCTTTAAAAGCGCTTACATCGAAAGGTGGGCGACCTGTCACATTTGCAAACAGCGCGCCTGTTTTGCACCTTGCTAGCCATGACGAAGCAAGTACGCATCGAAATGTTCACTGAATGTGGGGGAAGATAGAAATACAAGAAACGCATTTAACGCTCTAGCGCACAAATTCAATACGACGCAAATTTTTATTTTTCTCGTCGAGCAGCCACGATCTACCGCTGACGCTGATACTGTAGAAGCTTGGGCAAGTTGGTGTGACATGGTTTTTTCAGCAGCGCGGGGGACAAAGGACGTGACAAGTGCACAGACACGGCGCTGAACTTACATCCGGTTTATTGAGGTGATTTTCACTACTTAAGTACAGTGGCAACCAATCTCAAATGAAAAGACAGATACACAAAACAGATTGACGAAAATGACAATTCCTGAGCACAGGTCTACAGTGGCACAAGACCAGCTGCGCACGTTTTTCTATTCTCATCAAGGAAACGTAGTTCTTTATCAGACAGAGCTAATGAGGCAACGCTTACGCATTCATCTTTGAATTTATGGATTTCATGAGCTTCAATGATTTCACGAGTGATTTTTGTTCTATTATCTGACAGCACTCGACACTGAGTGAAAACAGGATAACACGGTGGTTTTTTGTTCTTTTTTCTTTCCTCTGTGCAGTCTCTGCAATGAATGCCAAGGTGACGGGAAGCGGTGCCGCTCACGTTGTTGTTGTGTTCCCGCAGCCGGTCGTTGAGGCAACGACCAGTTTGCCCCGTGTAGTGCTTGTCACACGTAAGCAGAAACCTGTACACAACATTGCTACTACATGGTACAAAACCTTTTCGGTGTTTCTTATCGCAGCCAACCGTCCTTTCATTGCTGCTGTTTACAATATGGCAGAGTTTGGAGAGCTTATCGGGCGCGGAAAAAACAACGTTTACATCGGCACGCGCTCCCACCCTTTTCAGATTATGTGAAATGCGGTGTAGATAAGGAATAACCACATACTTTCTTTTTTCTTCCTTGGGCCTTTCAGTGGAATCTCTGCGGCCTGAATTAATGATTTCTCTTAGCAGGCTCTCTGATATTGCAATCAGAAGGTCGGAAGGGTATCCTGCTGCTTGTAAGCGTACCACCTGATTTTGATAGCTGTCATGCATCGCATGATGGCATGATTTTTCTAGGGCATTTCTTAAACACAACTTTGCGATGCCGCGCTTTACAAGCTTAGAATGTGCAGAAGCGAAAGGCGTGAGGGGCTTCTGGCATCGTGGCTCGTAACGCCAGCACACATGGCTATTCTTGAGGAACATGGCAAGATCTAAAAAACGTAACTTTCCTCCAGAAGGCGTTTCATGCGTCAAAACAAGAGGGTCAAGACAGGTGTGAAAAATTGATAAAACTTTCGAGACCGAGGCCCCTGCGTCAGTAACTGCACATCTCATCAAAACTAAAAAATCATCTACAAACCTAAAAACACGAGCCACGCTTTCGTCGAGTTGACTATAGAGGAGCTTGTCATGGTGCGCGAGATAAATGTCGCCTAGTCTCGGAGCTATGCATGAAACAATGCAGACGCCATTGCTCTGGAGGTAAACAGATTCATTCCAGGTGGAAAATGTCGAGTTAAAGCAAAAAGTAAGGAGTTCCAAGAAGTTGCTATTGCTGATGCCTGCAGAACTCTGGAAAGCTACCACACCAAAGGAATCAATGCATTCTTCAACGCTTGCCAGCAGTTTCTTTTGCGGAAGGGAATAATATAAATCTTTTATATCGATAGAGCAGGCCGAAAAGCATTTCGCTGGGTTTTGTTGCAAGAAAGCGATTACTTGGTTAGAACTCTTCACCTGAAAAGGGTCGTCAATGGTTAAGAGGTTCAGGTTGTCTTGCAAAAAATAACGCGACAGACTTTTGCCATGTGCCATCCTCGGAGACTATTGCTCGAAGTGGGCAGTCCAGCTTGTGAGTTTTGGCTGTGAAGAATATCTTTAAGCAGGACCCCTTGCTTTTCTCTATACACTTGGCTAGGGATTCCAAATTCATTTGTGCACACATTTTCCGTGATCGGGCTTTCACTTTACTTAGAGTGACATCGCTTCTCTGCCGGAAAGTCGAACTGATAGCATTTTCTGCTTTCGATAAGTAGAGCGCTTTTGGCATCACAGCAAAAACTCCCTCTTTACCAGCCTGTAATAGGGTCAGCGAGTTGTTCTTTAAAAACGAAACGGTGAATTTGATTGCAATTCTACACCTGGTAGGTCTACACTTTGCCAAAATGTACACTCCATCTGAAACACATCGGTCCACTTCAGGAGCCACTGCTAGGCTGGAAACTTGTCTCACCATCGCAAGAAGTTCCGATGCCGATTGCCTGGGTTCCACGGCGAACTTTGGTCCTCATCTAAGGACGCCTTGTACTTGTTCCGGCAAGGACACTTCACCATAGGTGTGGACCGGACTGTGCATCTTCTTAGTGATGGCTCGAAGCTGCGGCAGCGCGCACTGCCATAAGAATTCCGTAGTCCTGTCTGCCGTCTGAGGTCCACCGCCGCCATTCAAGTGCACCATGAGCTGAAGATGTGCCGCTGTGTGCTCTCAGGAAGAGCCATTCTCTGTAGAGGCAAAATCACTCGTGAAATCATTGAAGCTCATGAAATCCATAAATTCAAAGATGAATGCGTAAGCGTTGCCTCAATAGCTCTGCCTGATAAAGTACTACGTTTCCTTGATGAGAATAGAAAAACGTGCGCAGCTGGTCTTGTGCCACTGTAGACCTGTGCTCAGGAATTGTCATTTTCGTCAATCTGTTTTGTGTATCTGTCTTTTCATTTGAGATTGGTTGCCACTGTATTTAAGTAGTGAAAATCACCTCA
Source organism: Amblyomma americanum (assembly GCF_052857255.1). Taxonomy (NCBI): domain Eukaryota; kingdom Metazoa; phylum Arthropoda; class Arachnida; order Ixodida; family Ixodidae; genus Amblyomma; species Amblyomma americanum. The sequence goes on along the minus strand of NC_135497.1, from coordinate 301,209,803 downwards.
ATAAACCTGTTGTAAGTTCAGCGCCGTGTCTGTGCACTTGTCACGTCCTTTGTCCCCTGCGCTGCTGAAAAAACCGCTGACGAGCGAAGGCACGGAGGGGATACAAGGACATGTTCCTGGAAAATTTTAAAAGTTTTCGAGCAGCCAGCTACGCAGAACTACCACCCTTTACGTCACTGAAGACTTACATTTAAATATATTCGCGACTAATCAATACTCCACACTATGTAATATCAAAACACAAGCTTATCACAACAGCGCGCTGAAACGGACAGGGAGAGCAGCAGACACGACCCACTCACGCTTCGCGGCCTGGCCAACAGGCGGCGCAGCCAATGCAATGAGCATGGGCTATAGTTTTCATGCGTCTATGTCAAAGTAGGTGCTATGTAAAATGAGTTTGATCTTTCGTCATAGATCCCAGCATGGTGACAATCTTCCTTGTTGAACATGTCTGCTGTACACCTAAGGGACTTGACTAAGAAGCAAACAAGTGGAGTTTTTTTTCTCGTAATGCAATGAGAAACAATCTTTAATTGCTACAGTTCTGGCAAGATAGAGACTTGGGACATACTGTGAATAAAACATGTGCATTTGTCAGCAAAATGCTTGGTGTTAGTGCATGGACAGCGTTTAATGGAAAGAAGGAGAGGCAAGAGTAAGCAGGTGGAAGTGGTCGACACCCAGCACAGAATGGCCAGGAAGTGGAGATTAGCGGCGTAGCACCCTGTATGACCACTTCCCAAAGCTGGCATTGAGGTCATGGATGCACAACTTTTCCCAGCACTATGTTAGATGGTAACTGCATGGCATATGCTTTAAAGGGGTCCAGACACAAAGTTTTTCGGTGTCAGTTTATTTGCCTTCAAAGAGGCCTACGGGCCTAGCAATCATGAAAATAAGAGCAAAACACCAGTGCACAGTGTGAATAATTAATTACAAGCCATTTTGTACACAAAGCCTTTGGTCTCAGTCAGCGCCAGCGCTGAAGTGAACAACACCTGAGTTCAGCGACGTCACAATTATTAAAGCAAGTGCACCATGACATCACTCGATGTGGGTGGAAATAGTTTCGTTTATGGGGGTTAAACCTCCGAAAGCGACTCAGGCTATGAGGGACGTTGTAGTGAAGGGCTCCGCAAAATTTCCACCACCTGGGGTTCTTTAATGTGCACTGACGTCGAATGGTACACGGGCCTCTAGAATTTCACCTCCATCGAAATTCGACCACCGCGACCGGGATCGAACTCGCGTCTTTCAGGTCAGCAGTGAAGCGCCATAACCACTGAGCCGCGGAGGCAGCCCAATGTAGGTGGAAATGGCGAGAGGCTCATCGGACAGCATTAAAAACAGCAATAACTTATGTTCCCCTCAAAGAATGTGCCAGACACTTGCAAGATGGCAACTTCTTACGCCCATGAAAGAAATCGTACGGTAACTAACCCCTCTCTCCTCTCCCACTACCGACCCATACCACCTTCCTGCCCTGTGTGCAATGCTCAAAAGGCAAACCTGACTGATATCTTCGGGATCTGTCCGGCTTCCCCTCCACCCAGCAGGCCGGAGCCACTCCAAACATGGAAGGACTGGGAGACCTCACTACGCTCCACAGATCAGGCACGACAGAAGATCGTCGCCACCTGTGCGGCCAGCGTCATGGACCTTTTAGCCTGAACGTTTGAGTGCGGTGTGGTCGTGCGGGGACCCAGGGGTCCTGGGAGGCCCGAATTCCTCTGCACAATAAAGTCTTTCTCTCTCTCACTCTCATGCCGTTCATTGCGTTTAAAATTTTGTGTCTGCACCCCTTTAAGGACTATAGACACCAAATTTTTTCTTGCGTGTTTTCTTCTTTCAAACGATATCGTAGACATTCGAATACATGAAGCACCCTGTGGTATTTGTGTACGACCGCTAAATAGTTTATAATTGAATTTCTTCTTCACGCTGTTTCGGTTTCGTTGACCGAAGGACGACTGTGACGTCAAGTTGATGTTTTCGCCACGTGATCAATTGGAAAAACTTGTAAGGGCCAGTGCGGGTGGCGCCATCAGGGGACACACAGGGACGGCTGACAACACTGGAGGGAGAGGGGATGCGTGGTTGGCTATGGCGGGAATGTGCGTGAGGTGTGCGCGGGCAGCGCGGGAGTGATCCGAGTGGTGTGGTCGAAGTGGGCTCAAGTGTGAGCTCGGTGCGCGTTGCATTAGGTGCGCGAACTGCGGATGACTATTGGGGGACTCCGGCACGCGGGACTCTGTGAGCGTGTGTAATAAATCATCCCTTGACAAACTTTAATATAATCACTGACCGGCTTGTCATTCCATGTTTTGGAAGATGCTGGATTAAATGTCGTAGTCAATTGAATATACATATCAGCGATTATATTACAGTTTTTCTAGTAGATCACGCGAACAAACCGTAAACTTGACGTTACAGTCGTCATTCAGTCAATGAAACCGAAACAGCACGAGAGAAGAAATTCAATCAAATTATTTAGCGCTTGTAGGAAAATACCACACGTTAATTCATGTATTCTAATGTCTAACGCATCGTTTGACAGAAGAAAACATGCAATAAAATTACACTAGCTGCCCACTGAAAGAGAAGACACTTTCGCAAGGCAGCAAAGCTACCTAAGGAACAAGATGGTAGGTTCCAAAATTATTTACCTGGATGAGATATGTGCAACGGCAGCAAGCGCAGTGTTGGTGTAAGGACAGAACAGCGAGCGTGTGCTGCTTGTGCCAAGATCAGGACAACCATGGCCTGGAGCAGGCTGCCAGGGAAGGGCCACCGCATCATTGTGATGCACATCAGCAGTGAGAAAGGCCCATCAACGGCTCCCTGTATGTTTCCTGCAGAAAAACGGAAAGGGTGAAGACTGCTATGAAGATACGGGTGGCAATCATTTTGAGATGTTTGCACTCATGTGCTCCAGAGGCAGACAAGAGAAACATCGTAGCGAAACACAAGCAGTTGTGCCATTCACATCTGGACGAAGCAATGCCGACAACAGTTTTACACAAAGAAGCAGTTCAGCAGTAGCTGACAGAGAGAACACTAATGGAACGCTATGATGCCAACAATGTGGCTCCCATAAATCATGAAGCTGCCCAAACTGTGTGTTGTCAAATACCATGTAGGTGTCGCTGTGGCGAGGGCTGGCAACGTCAAGCTCTGGCTGCCACCTTAGCTTTAACCTATGGAGTTTCTCTGGGTACAAGTTAATAATGATACCAAGAATGAGCATAAAGATTTATGGCTTCCTTTGGTTGAAGCTTTGCTCATAAACAAGACACCAACGGTTTCAGCAGAAAAGTGGAGCAATTGTGCACACCACGCCATGAATAATGATGAAAAATTCAGAGCAAACTCTGCCAGCGGCCCTCATATTCATTAACACATACGAGTTTCACAAAACATAACTATGTAGCACATCGGCTCTGGGATGCATCACAATAGTAAACCAGCGCTAACATCTCTTGCACTGCAAATTAAGACTTTACATCACCAAGTTATCAGGCTTCCAAACTTTGGAAGTGGTATCGCAGGTTTAACATCCTGAAGCAACACATGGGCTATGAAGAACACCACAGTGGACGGCTCCGGATTAATTTAGACCGCATGGGGTTCTTCAACGTGCATTGACGTCGCACAGCACACCATTGTTTTTATGTTTTGCCACCGTCGAAATACTGCCACTGCAGCAGGATCGGGCTCAAACCCGCGACCCTGAGATCAGCAGCCGAACGCCAAAGCCACTAAATCATATGGCGGGTGCTTCCAAATTTTCAGCTAGCTGCTTTTTCTATGGACTGCTTTCCTGTCTCACTAAAGAATACAATACTTGCTTTAACTATTCGCTTAATAATTCTTTAGGCATGCTGTTTTGTCTTCGCTGAGAACGAATAAACAACTGAGGCTCCTCAACCTTCACGCTGTCAGCAGGCAAAGGACACCTGCAGCTGCATTCCTTTAATACAAGCACATGCATCAGTTTTTGTGCTTATACGCAGGTTGGAGTGGAACGTCAATTCTTATAAATGTCCGACATGAGTATGACGACATCCATACAGACACAAGGCAGCAACGGGAAACTGCAATACGGGCACTGCCTTTGATAAAAACAACTTACTTGTGTGGTGCATTCTTTTCAGCCATCTCCTGCTTCTCGATACAGCTAACTCATTGTTAGAAGCATACAGTAGCAGTGAGCCACTCACAACTTGCCTCCGCGTCCCCCGGCTCTGCTTCTTGCATCGACCCTTTTTCCTTTAAAAGCGCTTACATCGAAAGGTGGGCGACCTGTCACATTTGCAAACAGCGCGCCTGTTTTGCACCTTGCTAGCCATGACGAAGCAAGTACGCATCGAAATGTTCACTGAATGTGGGGGAAGATAGAAATACAAGAAACGCATTTAACGCTCTAGCGCACAAATTCAATACGACGCAAATTTTTATTTTTCTCGTCGAGCAGCCACGATCTACCGCTGACGCTGATACTGTAGAAGCTTGGGCAAGTTGGTGTGACATGGCTTTTTCAGCAGCGCGGGGGACAAAGGACGTGACAAGTGCACAGACACGGCGCTGAACTTACATCCGGTTTATTGAGGTGATTTTCACTACTTAAGTACAGTGGCAACCAATCTCAAATGAAAAGACAGATACACAAAACAGATTGACGAAAATGACAATTCCTGAGCACAGGTCTACAGTGGCACAAGACCAGCTGCGCACGTTTTTCTATTCTCATCAAGGAAACGTAGTTCTTTATCAGACAGAGCTAATGAGGCAACGCTTACGCATTCATCTTTGAATTTATGGATTTCATGAGCTTCAATGATTTCACGAGTGATTTTTGTTCTATTATCTGAAAGCACTCGACACTGAGTGAAAACAGGATAACACGGTGGTTTTTTGTTCTTTTTTCTTTCCTCTGAGCAGTCTCTGCAATGAATGCCAAGGTGACGGGAAGCGGTGCCGCTCACGTTGTTGTTGTGTTCCCGCAGCCGGTCGTTGAGGCAACGACCAGTTTGCCCCGTGTAGTGCTTGTCACACGTAAGCAGAAACCTGTACACAACATTGCTACTACATGGTACAAAACCTTTTCGGTGTTTCTTATCGCAGCCAACCGTCCTTTCATTGCTGCTGTTTACAATATGGCAGAGTTTGGAGAGCTTATCGGGCGCGGAAAAAACAACGTTTACATCGGCACGCGCTCCCACCCTTTTCAGATTATGTGAAATGCGGTGTAGATAAGGAATAACCACATACTTTCTTTTTTCTTCCTTGGGCCTTTCAGTGGAATCTCTGCGGCCTGAATTAATGATTTCTCTTAGCAGGCTCTCTGATATTGCAATCAGAAGGTCGGAAGGGTATCCTGCTGCTTGTAAGCGTACCACCTGATTTTGATAGCTGTCTTGCATCGCATGATGGCATGATTTTTCTAGGGCATTTCTTAAACACAACTTTGCGATGCCGCGCTTTACAAGCTTAGAATGTGCAGAAGCGAAAGGCGTGAGGGGCTTCTGGCATCGTGGCTCGTAACGCCAGCACACATGGCTATTCTTGAGGAACATGGCAAGATCTAAAAAACGTAACTTTCCTTCAGAAGGCGTTTCATGCGTCAAAACAAGAGGGTCAAGACAGGTGTGAAAAATTGATAAAACTTTCGAGACCGAGGCCCCTGCGTCAGTAACTGCACATGTCATCAAAACTAAAAAATCATCTACAAACCTAAAAACACGAGCCACGCTTTCGTCGAGTTGACTATCAAGGAGCTTGTCATGGTGCGCGAGATAAATGTCGCCCAGTATCGGAGCTATGCATGAAACAATGCAGACGCCATTGCTCTGGAGGTAACCAGATTCATTCCAGGTGGAAAATGTCGAGTTAAAGCAAAAAGTAAGGAGTTCCAAGAAGTTGCTATTGCTGATGCCTGCAGAACTCTGGAAAGCTACCACACCAAAGGAATCAATGCATTCTTCAACGCTTGCCAGCAGTTTCTTTTGCGGAAGGGAATAATATAAATCTTTTATATCGATAGAGCAGGCCGAAAAGCCTTTCGCTGGGTTTTGTTGCAAGAAAGCGATTACTTGGTTAGAACTCTTCACCTGAAAAGGGTCGTCAATGGTTAAGAGGTTCAGCTTGTCTTGCAAAAAATAACGCGACAGACTTTTGCCATGTGCCATCCTCTGAGACTATTGCTCGAAGTGGGCAGTCCAGCTTGTGAGTTTTGGCTGTGAAGAATATCTTTAAGCAGGACCCCTTGCTTTTCTCTATACACTTGGCTAGGGATTCCAAATTCATTTGTGCACACATTTTCCGTGATCGGGCTTTCACTTTACTTAGAGTGACATCGCTTCTCTGCCGGAAAGTCGAACTGATAGCATTTTCTGCTTTCGATAAGTAGAGCGCTTTTGGCATCACAGCAAAACCTCCCTCTTTACCAGCCTGTAATAGGGTCAGCGAGTTGTTCTTTAAAAACGAAACGGTGAATTTGATTGGAATTCTACACCTGGTAGGTCTACACTTTGCCAAAATGTACACTCCATCTGAAACACATCGGTCCACTTCAGGAGCCACTGCTAGGCTGGAAACTTGTCTCACCATCGCAAGAAGTTCCGATGCCGATTGCCTGGGTTCCACGGCGAACTTTGGTCCTCGTCTAAGGACGCCTTGTACTTGTTCCGGCAAGGACACTTCACCATAGGTGTGGACCGGACTGTGCATCTTCTTAGTGATGGCTCGAAGCTGCGGCAGCGCGCACTGCCATAAGAATTCCGTAGTCCTGTCTGCCGTCTGAGGTCCACCGCCGCCATTCAAGTGCACCATGAGCTGAAGATGTGCAGCTGTGTGCTCTCAGGAAGAGCCATTCTCTGTAGAGGCAAAATCACTCGTGAAATCATTGAAGCTCATGAAATCCATAAATTCAAAGATGAATGCGTAAGCGTTGCCTCAATAGCTCTGCCTGATAAAGTACTACGTTTCCTTGATGAGAATAGAAAAACGTGCGCAGCTGGTCTTGTGCCACTGTAGACCTGTGCTCAGGAATTGTCATTTTCGTCAATCTGTTTTGTGTATCTGTCTTTTCATTTGAGATTGGTTGCCACTGTACTTAAGTAGTGAAAATCACCTCAATAAACCTGTTGTAAGTTCAGCGCCGTGTCTGTGCACTTGTCACGTCCTTTGTCCCCTGCGCTGCTGAAAAAACCGCTGACGAGCGAAGGCACGGAGGGGACACAAGGACATGTTCCTGGAAAATTTTAAAAGTTTTCGAGCAGCCAGCTACGCAGAAGTACCACCCTTTACGTCACTGAAGACTTACATTTAAATATATTCGCGACTAATCAATACTCCACACTATGTAATATCAAAACACAAGCTTATCACAACAGCGCGCTGAAACGGACAGGGAGAGCAGCAGACACGACCCGCTCACGCTTCGCGGCCTGGCCAACAGGCGGCGCAGCCAATGCAATGAGCATGGGCTATAGTTTTCATGCGTCTGTGTCAAAGTAGGTGCTATGTAAAATGAGTTTGATCTTTCATCATAGATACCAGCATGGTGACAATCTTCCTTGTTGAACATGTCTGCTGTACACCTAAGGGACTTGACTAAGAAGCAAACAAGTGGAGTTTTTTTTCTCGTAATGCAATGAGAAACAATCTTTAATTGCTACAGTTCTGGCAAGATAGAGACTTGGGACATACTGTGAATAAAACATGTGCATTTGTCAGCAAAATGCTTGGTGTTAGTGCATGGACAGCGTTTAATGGAAAGAAGGAGAGGCAAGAGTAAGCAGGTGGAAGTGGTCGACACCCAGCACAGAATGGCCAGGAAGTGGAGATTAGCGGCGTAGCACCCTGTATGACAACTTCCCAAAGCTGGCATTGAGGTCATGGATGCACAACATTTCCCAGCACTATGTTAGATGGTAACTGCATGGCATATGCTTTAAAGGGGTCCAGACACAAAGTTTTTTGGTGTCAGTTTATTTGCCTTCAAAGAGGCCTACGGGCCTAGCAATCATGAAAATAAGAGCAAAGCACCAGTGCACAGTGTGAATAATTAATTACAAGCCATTTTGTACACAAAGCCTTTGGTCTCAGTCAGCGCCAACGCTGAAGTGAACAACACCTGAGTTCAGCGACGTCACAATAATTAAGGCAAGTGCACCATGACATCACTCGATGTGGGTGGAAATAGTTTCGTTTATGGGGGTTAAACGTCCGAAAGCGACTCAGGTTATGAGGGACGTTGTAGTGAAGGGCTCCGCAAAATTTCCACCACCTGGGGTTCTTTAATGTGCACTGACGTCGAATGGTACACGGGCCTCTAGAATTTCACCTCCATCGAAATTCGACCACCGCGACCGGGATCGAACTCGCGTCTTTCAGGTCAGCAGTGAAGCGCCATAACCACTGAGCCGCGGAGGCAGCCCAATGTAGGTGGAAATGGCGAGAGGCTCATCGGACAGCATTAAAAACAGCAATAACTTATGTTCCCCTCAAAGAATGTGCCAGACACTTGCAAGATGGCAACTTCTTACGCCCATGAAAGAAATCGTACGGTAACTAACCCCTCTCTCCTCTCCCACTACCGACCCATACCACCTTCCTGCCCTGTGTGCAATGCTCAAAAGGCAAACCTGACTGATATCTTCGGGATCTGTCCGGCTTCCCCTCCACCCAGCAGGCCGGAGCCACTCCAAACATGGGAGGACTGGGAGACCTCACTACGCTCCACAGATCAGGCACGACAGAAGATCGTCGCCACCTGTGGGGCCAGCGTCATGGACCTTTTAGCCTGAACGTTTGAGTGCGGTGTGGTCGTGCGGGGACCCAGGGGTCCTGGGAGGCCCGAATTCCTCTGCACAATAAAGTCTTTCTCTCTCTCACTCTCATGCCGTTCATTGCGTTTAAAATTTTGTGTCTGCACCCCTTTAAGGACTATAGACACCAAATTTTTTCTTGCGTGTTTTCTTCTTTCAAACGATATCGTAGACATTCGTATACATGAAGCACCCTGTGGTATTTGTGTACGACCGCTAAATAGTTTATAATTGAATTTCTTCTTCACGCTGTTTCGGTTTCGTCGACCGAAGGACGACTGTGACGTCAAGTTGATGTTTTCGCCACTTGATCAATTGGAAAAACTTGTAAGGGCCAGTGCGGGTGGCGCCATCAGGGGACACACAGGGACGGCTGACAACACTGGAGGGAGAGGGGATGCGTGGTTGGCTATGGCGGGAATGTGCGTGAGGTCTGCGCGGGCAGCGCGGGAGTGATCCGAGTGGTGTGGTCGAAGTGGGCTCAAGTGTGAGCTCGGTGCGCGTTGCATTAGGTGCGCGAACTGCGGATGACTATTGGGGGACTCCGGCACGCGGGACTCTGTGAGCGTGTGTAATAAATCATCCCTTGACAAACTTTAATATAATCACTGACCAGCTTGTCATTCCATGTTTTGGAAGATGCTGGATTAAATGTCGTAGTCAATTGAATATACATATCAGCGATTATATTACAGTTTTTCTAGTAGATCACGCGAACATACCGTCAACTTGACGTCACAGTCGTCATTCAGTCAATGAAACCGAAACAGCACGAGAGAAGAAATTCAATCAAATTATTTAGCGCTTGTAGGAAAATACCACACGGTAATTCATGTATTCTAATGTCTAACGCATCGTTTGACAGAAGAAAACATGCAATAAAATTACACTAGCTGCCCACTGAAAGAGAAGACACTTTCGCAAGGCAGCAAAGCTACCTAAGGAACAAGATGGTAGGTTCCAAAATTATTTACCTGGATGAGATATGTGCAACGGCAGCAAGCGCAGTGTTGGTGTAAGGACAGAACAGCGAGCGTGTGCTGCTTGTGCCAAGATCAGGACAACCATGGCCTGGAGCAGGCTGCCAGGGAAGGGCCACCGCATCATTGTGATGCACATCAGCAGTGAGAAAGGCCCATCAACGGCTCCCTGTATGTTTCCTGCAGAAAAACGGAAAGGGTGAAGACTGCTATGAAGATACGGGTGGCAATCATTTTGAGATGTTTGCACTCATGTGCTCCAGAGGCAGACAAGAGAAACATCGTAGCGAAACACAAGCAGTTGTGCCATTCACATCTGGACGAAGCAATGCCGACAACAGTTTTACACAAAGAAGCAGTTCAGCAGTAGCTGACAGAGAGAACACTAATGGAACGCTATGATGCCAACAATGTGGCTCCCATACATCATGAAGCTGCCCAAACTGTGTGTTGTCAAATACCATGTAGGTGTCGCTGTGGCGAGGGCTGGCAACGTCAAGCTCTGGCTCCCCCCTTAGCTTTAACCTATGGAGTTTCTCTGGGTACAAGTTAATAATGATACCAAGAATGAGCATAAAGATTTATGGCTTCCTTTGGTTGAAGCTTTGCTCATAAACAAGACACCAACGGTTTCAGCAGAAAAGTGGAGCAATTGTGCACACCACGCCATGAATAATGATGAAAAATTCAGAGCAAACTCTGCCAGCGGCCCTCATATTCATTAACACATACGAGTTTCACAAAACATAACTATGAAGCACATCGGCTCTGGGATGCATCACAATAGTAAACCAGCGCTAACATCTCTTGCACAGCAAAATTAAGACTTTACATCACCAAGTTATCAGGCTCAAACTTTCGAAGTGGTATCCCAGGTTTAACATCCTGAAGCAACACATGGGCTATGAAGAACACCACAGTGGACGGCTCCGGATTAATTTAGACCGCATGGGGTTCTTCAACGTGCATTGACGTCGCACAGCACACCATTGTTTTTATGTTTTGCCACCGTCGAAATACTACCACTGCAGCAGGATCGGGCTCAAACCCGCGACCCTGAGATCAGCAGCCGAACGCCAAAGCCACTAAATCATATGGCGGGTGCTTCCAAATTTTCAGCTAGCTGCTTTTTCTATGGACTGCTTTCCTGTCTCACTAAAGAATACAATACTTGCTTTAACTATTCGCTTAATAATTCTTTAGGCATGCTGTTTTGTCTTCGCTGAGAACGAATAAACAACTGAGGCTCCTCAACCTTCACGCTGTCAGCAGGCAAAGGACACCTGCAGCTGCATTCCTTTAATACAAGCACATGCATCAGTTTTTGTGCTTATACGCAGGTTGGAGTGGAACGTCAATTCTTATAAATGTCCGACATGAGTATGACGACATCCATACAGACACAAGGCAACAACGAGAAACTGCAATACGGGCACTGCCTTTGATAAAAACAACTTACTTGTGTGGTGCATTCTTTTCAGCCATCTCCTGCTTCTCGATACAGCTAACTCATTGTTAGAAACATACAGTAGCAGTGAGCCACTCACAACTTGCCTCCGCGTCCCCCGGCTCTGCTTCTTGCATCGACCCTTTTTCCTTTAAAAGCGCTTACATCGAAAGGTGGGCGACCTGTCACATTTGCAAACAGCGCGCCTGTTTTGCACCTTGCTAGCCATGACGAAGCAAGTACGCATCGAAATGTTCACTGAATGTGGGGGAAGATAGAAATACAAGAAACGCATTTAACGCTCTAGCGCACAAATTCAATACGACGGAAATTTTTATTTTTCTCGTCGAGCAGCCACGATCTACCGCTGACGCTGATACTGTAGAAGCTTGGGCAAGTTGGTGTCACATGGTTTTTTCAGCAGCGCGGGGGACAAAGGACGTGACAAGTGCACAGACACGGCGCTGAACTTACATCCGGTTTATTGAGGTGATTTTCACTACTTAAGTACAGTGGCAACCAATCTCAAATGAAAAGACAGATACACAAAACAGATTGACGAAAATGACAATTCCTGAGCACAGGTCTACAGTGGCACAAGACCAGCTGCGCACGTTTTTCTATTCTCATCAAGGAAACGTAGTTCTTTATCAGACAGAGCTAATGAGGCAACGCTTACGCATTCATCTTTGAATTTATGGATTTCATGAGCTTCAATGATTTCACGAGTGATTTTTGTTCTATTATCTGACAGCACTCGACACTGAGTGAAAACAGGATAACACGGTGGTTTTTTGTTCTTTTTTCTTTCCTCTGTGCAGTCTCTGCAATGAATGCCAAGGTGACGGGAAGCGGTGCCGCTCACGTTGTTGTTGTGTTCCCGCAGCCGGTCGTTGAGGCAACGACCAGTTTGCCCCGTGTAGTGCTTGTCACACGTAAGCACAAACCTGTACACAACATTGCTACTACATGGTACAAAACCTTTTCGGTGTTTCTTATCGCAGCCAACCGTCCTTTCATTGCTGCTGTTTACAATATGGCAGAGTTTGGAGAGCTTATCGGGCGCGGAAAAAACAACGTTTACATCGGCACGCGCTCCCACCCTTTTCAGATTATGTGAAATGCGGTGTAGATAAGGAATAACCACATACTTTCTTTTTTCTTCCTTGGGCCTTTCAGTGGAATCTCTGCGGCCTGAATTAATGATTTCTCTTAGCAGGCTCTCTGATATTGCAATCAGAAGGTCGGAAGGGTATCCTGCTGCTTGTAAGCGTACCACCTGATTTTGATAGCTGTCTTGCATCGCATGATGGCATGATTTTTCTAGGGCATTTCTTACACACAACTTTGCGATGCCGCGCTTTACAAGCTTAGAATGTGCAGAAGCGAAAGGCGTGAGGGGCTTCTGGCATCGTGGCTCGTAACGCCAGCACACATGGCTATTCTTGAGGAACATGGCAAGATCTAAAAAACGTAACTTTCCTCCAGAAGGCGTTTCATGCGTCAAAACAAGAGGGTCAAGACAGGTGTGAAAAATTGATAAAACTTTCGAGACCGAGGCCCCTGCGTCAGTAACTGCACATGTCATCAAAACTAAAAAATCATCTACAAACCTAAAAACACGAGCCACGCTTTCGTCGAGTTGACTATCAAGGAGCTTGTCATGGTGCGCGAGATAAATGTCGCCCAGTATCGGAGCTATGCATGAAACAATGCAGACGCCATTGCTCTGGAGGTAAACAGATTCATTCCAGGTGGAAAATGTCGAGTTAAAGCAAAAAGTAAGGAGTTCCAAGAAGTTGCTATTGCTGATGCCTGCAGAACTCTGGAAAGCTACCACACCAAAGGAATCAATGCATTCTTCAACGCTTGCCAGCAGTTTCTTTTGCGGAAGGGAATAATATAAATCTTTTATATCGATAGAGCAGGCCGAAAAGCCTTTCGCTGGGTTTTGTTGCAAGAAAGCGATTACTTGGTTAGAACTCTTCACCTGAAAAGGGTCGTCAATGGTTAAGAGGTTCAGCTTGTCTTGCAAAAAATAACGCGACAGACTTTTGCCATGTGCCATCCTCGGAGACTATTGCTCGAAGTGGGCAGTCCAGCTTGTGAGTTTTGGCTGTGAAGAATATCTTTAAGCAGGACCCCTTGCTTTTCTCTATACACTTGGCTAGGGATTCCAAATTCATTTGTGCACACATTTTCCGTGATCGGGCTTTCACTTTACTTAGAGTGACATCGCTTCTCTGCCGGAAAGTCGAACTGATAGCATTTTCTGCTTTCGATAAGTAGAGCGCTTTTGGCATCACAGCAAAACCTCCCTCTTAACCAGCCTGTAATAGGGTCAGCGAGTTGTTCTTTAAAAACGAAACGGTGAATTTGATTGGAATTCTACACCTGGTAGGTCTACACTTTGCCAAAATGTACACTCCATCTTAAACACATCGGTCCACTTCAGGAGCCACTGCTAGGCTGGAAACTTGTCTCACCATCGCAAGAAGTTCCGATGCCGATTGCCTGGGTTCCACGGCGAACTTTGGTCCTCGTCTAAGGACGCCTTGTACTTGTTCCGGCAAGGACACTTCACCATAGGTGTGGACCGGACTGTGTATCTTCTTAGTGATGGCTCGAAGCTGCGGCAGCGCGCACTGCCATAAGAATTCCGTAGTCCTGTCTGCCGTCTGAGGTCCACCGCCGCCATTCAAGTGCACCATGAGCTGAAGATGTGCAGCTGTGTGCTCTCAGGAAGAGCCATTCTCTGTAGAGGCAAAATCACTCGTGAAATCATTGAAGCTCATGAAATCCATAAATTCAAAGATGAATGCGTAAGCGTTGCCTCAATAGCTCTGCCTGATAAAGTACTACGTTTCCTTGATGAGAATAGAAAAACGTGCGCAGCTGGTCTTGTGCCACTGTAGACCTGTGCTCAGGAATTGTCATTTTCGTCAATCTGTTTTGTGTATCTGTCTTTTCATTTGAGATTGGTTGCCACTGTACTTAAGTAGTGAAAATCACCTCAATAAACCTGTTGTAAGTTCAGCGCCGTGTCTGTGCACTTGTCACGTCCTTTGTCCCCTGCGCTGCTGAAAAAACCGCTGACGAGCGAAGGCACGGAGGGGACACAAGGACATGTTCCTGGAAAATTTTAAAAGTTTTCGAGCAGCCAGCTACGCAGAAGTACCACCGTTTACGTCACTGAAGACTTACATTTAAATATATTCGCGACTAATCAATACTCCACACTATGTAATATCAAAACACAAGCTTATCACAACAGCGCGCTGAAACGGACAGGGAGAGCAGCAGACACGACCCGCTCACGCTTCGCGGCCTGGCCAACAGGCGGCGCAGCCAATGCAATGAGCATGGGCTATAGTTTTCATGCGTCTGTGTCAAAGTAGGTGCTATGTAAAATGCGTTTGATCTTTCATCATAGATACCAGCATGGTGACAATCTTCCTTGTTGAACATGTCTGCTGTACACCTAAGGGACTTGACTAAGAAGCAAACAAGTGGAGTTTTTTTTCTCGTAATGCAATGAGAAACAATCTTTAATTGCTACAGTTCTGGCAAGATAGAGACTTGGGACATACTGTGAATAAAACATGTGCATTTGTCAGCAAAATGCTTGGTGTTAGTGCATGGACAGCGTTTAATGGAAAGAAGGAGAGGCAAGAGTAAGCAGGTGGAAGTGGTCGACACCCAGCACAGAATGGCCAGGAAGTGGAGATTAGCGGCGTAGCACCCTGTATGACAACTTCCCAAAGCTGGCATTGAGGTCATGGATGCACAACATTTCCAAGCACTATGTTAGATGGTAACTGCATGGCATATGCTTTAAAGGGGTCCAGACACAAAGTTTTTCGGTGTCAGTTTATTTGCCTTCAAAGAGGCCTACGGGCCTAGCAATCATGAAAATAAGAGCAAAACACCAGTGCACAGTGTGAATAATTAATTAAAAGCCATTCTGTACACAAAGCCTTTGGTCTCAGTCAGCGCCAACGCTGAAGTGAACAACACCTGAGTTCAGCGACGTCACAATAATTAAGGCAAGTGCACCATGACATCACTCGATGTGGGTGGAAATAGTTTCGTTTATGGGGGTTAAACGTCCGAAAGCGACTCAGGCTATGAGGGACGTTGTAGTGAAGGGCTCCGCAAAATTTCCACCACCTGGGGTTCTTTAATGTGCACTGACGTCGAATGGTACACGGGCCTCTAGAATTTCACCTCCATCGAAATTCGACCACCGCGACCGGGATCGAACTCGCGTCTTTCAGGTCAGCAGTGAAGCGCCATAACCACTGAGCCACGGAGGCAGCCCAATGTAGGTGGAAATGGCGAGAGGCTCATCGGACAGCATTAAAAACAGCAATAACTTATGTTCCCCTCAAAGAATGTGCCAGACACTTGCAAGATGGCAACTTCTTACGCCCATGAAAGTAATCGTATGGTAACTAACCCCTCTCTCCCACTACCGACCCATACCACCTTCCTGCCCTGTGTGCAATGCTCAAAAGGCAAACCTGACTGATATCTTCGGGATCTGTCCGGCTTCCCCTCCACCCAGCAGGCCGGAGCCACTCCAAACATGGGAGGACTGGGAGACCTCGCTGCGCTCCACAGATCAGGCACGACAGAAGATCGTCGCCACCTGTGCGGCCAGCGTCATGGACCTTTTAGCCTGAACGTTTGAGTGCGGTGTGGTCGTGCGGGGACCCAGGGGTCCTGGGAGGCCCGAATTCCTCTGCACAATAAAGTCTTTCTCTCTCTCACTCTCATGCCGTTCATTGCGTTTAAAATTTTGTGTCTGCACCCCTTTAAGGACTATAGACACCAAATTTTTTCTTGCGTGTTTTCTTCTTTCAAACGATATCGTAGACATTCGTATACATGAAGCACCCTGTGGTATTTGTGTACGACCGCTAAATAGTTTATAATTGAATTTCTTCTTCACGCTGTTTCGGTTTCGTCGACCGAAGGACGACTGTGACGTCAAGTTGATGTTTTCGCCACTTGATCAATTGGAAAAACTTGTAAGGGCCAGTGCGGGTGGCGCCATCAGGGGACACACAGGGACGGCTGACAACACTGGAGGGAGAGGGGATGCGTGGTTGGCTATGGCGGGAATGTGCGTGAGGTCTGCGCGGGCAGCGCGGGAGTGATCCGAGTGGTGTGGTCGAAGTGGGCTCAAGTGTGAGCTCGGTGCGCGTTGCATTAGGTGCGCGAACTGCGGATGACTATTGGGGGACTCCGGCACGCGGGACTCTGTGAGCGTGTGTAATAAATCATCCCTTGACAAACTTTAATATAATCACTGACCAGCTTGTCATTCCATGTTTTGGAAGATGCTGGATTAAATGTCGTAGTCAATTGAATATACATATCAGCGATTATATTACAGTTTTTCTAGTAGATCACGCGAACAAACCGTCAACTTGACGTCACAGTCGTCATTCAGTCAATGAAACCGAAACAGCACGAGAGAAGAAATTCAATCAAATTATTTAGCGCTTGTAGGAAAATACCACACGGTAATTCATGTATTCTAATGTCTAACGCATCGTTTGACAGAAGAAAACATGCAATAAAATTACACTAGCTGCCCACTGAAAGAGAAGACACTTTCGCAAGGCAGCAAAGCTACCTAAGGAACAAGATGGTAGGTTCCAAAATTATTTACCTGGATGAGATATGTGCAACGGCAGCAAGCGCAGTGTTGGTGTAAGGACAGAACAGCGAGCGTGTGCTGCTTGTGCCAAGATCAGGACAACCATGGCCTGGAGCAGGCTGCCAGGGAAGGGCCACCGCATCATTGTGATGCACATCAGCAGTGAGAAAGGCCCATCAACGGCTCCCTGTATGTTTCCTGCAGAAAAACGGAAAGGGTGAAGACTGCTATGAAGATACGGGTGGCAATCATTTTGAGATGTTTGCACTCATGTGCTCCAGAGGCAGACAAGAGAAACATCGTAGCGAAACACAAGCAGTTGTGCCATTCACATCTGGACGAAGCAATGCCGACAACAGTTTTACACAAAGAAGCAGTTCAGCAGTAGCTGACAGAGAGAACACTAATGGAACGCTATGATGCCAACAATGTGGCTCCCATACATCATGAAGCTGCCCAAACTGTGTGTTGTCAAATACCATGTAGGTGTCGCTGTGGCGAGGGCTGGCAACGTCAAGCTCTGGCTCCCCCCTTAGCTTTAACCTATGGAGTTTCTCTGGGTACAAGTTAATAATGATACCAAGAATGAGCATAAAGATTTATGGCTTCCTTTGGTTGAAGCTTTGCTCATAAACAAGACACCAACGGTTTCAGCAGAAAAGTGGAGCAATTGTGCACACCACGCCATGAATAATGATGAAAAATTCAGAGCAAACTCTGCCAGCGGCCCTCATATTCATTAACACATACGAGTTTCACAAAACATAACTATGAAGCACATCGGCTCTGGGATGCATCACAATAGTAAACCAGCGCTAACATCTCTTGCACTGCAAATTAAGACTTTACATCACCAAGTTATCAGGCTTCCAAACTTTGGAAGTGGTATCCCAGGTTTAACATCCTGAAGCAACACATGGGCTATGAAGAACACCACAGTGGACGGCTCCGGATTAATTTAGACCGCATGGGGTTCTTCAACGTGCATTGACGTCGCACAGCACACCATTGTTTTTATGTTTTGCCACCGTCGAAATACTACCACTGCAGCAGGATCGGGCTCAAACCCGCGACCCTGAGATCAGCAGCCGAACGCCAAAGCCACTAAATCATATGGCGGGTGCTTCCAAATTTTCAGCTAGCTGCTTTTTCTATGGACTGCTTTCCTGTCTCACTAAAGAATACAATACTTGCTTTAACTATTCGCTTAATAATTCTTTAGGCATGCTGTTTTGTCTTCGCTGAGAACGAATAAACAACTGAGGCTCCTCAACCTTCACGCTGTCAGCAGGCAAAGGACACCTGCAGCTGCATTCCTTTAATACAAGCACATGCATCAGTTTTTGTGCTTATACGCAGGTTGGAGTGGAACGTCAATTCTTATAAATGTCCGACATGAGTATGACGACATCCATACAGACACAAGGCAACAACGAGAAACTGCAATACGGGCACTGCCTTTGATAAAAACAACTTACTTGTGTGGTGCATTCTTTTCAGCCATCTCCTGCTTCTCGATACAGCTAACTCATTGTTAGAAGCATACAGTAGCAGTGAGCCACTCACAACTTGCCTCCGCGTCCCCCGGCTCTGCTTCTTGCATCGACCCTTTTTCCTTTAAAAGCGCTTACATCGAAAGGTGGGCGACCTGTCACATTTGCAAACAGCGCGCCTGTTTTGCACCTTGCTAGCCATGACAAAGCAAGTACGCATCGAAATGTTCACTGAATGTGGGGGAAGATAGAAATACAAGAAACGCATTTAACGCTCTAGCGCACAAATTCAATACGACGCAAATTTTTATTTTTCTCGTCGAGCAGCCACGATCTACCACTGACGCTGATACTGTAGAAGCTTGGGCAAGTTGGTGTGACATGGTTTTTTCAGCAGCGCGGGGGACAAAGGACGTGACAAGTGCACAGACACGGCGCTGAACTTACATCCGGTTTATTGAGGTGATTTTCACTACTTAAGTACAGTGGCAACCAATCTCAAATGAAAAGACAGATACACAAAACAGATTGACGAAAATGACAATTCCTGAGCACAGGTCTACAGTGGCACAAGACCAGCTGCGCACGTTTTTCTATTCTCATCAAGGAAACGTAGTTCTTTATCAGACAGAGCTAATGAGGCAACGCTTACGCATTCATCTTTGAATTTATGGATTTCATGAGCTTCAATGATTTCACGAGTGATTTTTGTTCTATTATCTGACAGCACTCGACACTGAGTGAAAACAGGATAACACGGTGGTTTTTTGTTCTTTTTTCTTTCCTCTGTGCAGTCTCTGCAATGAATGCCAAGGTGACGGGAAGCGGTGCCGCTCACGTTGTTGTTGTGTTCCCGCAGCCGGTCGTTGAGGCAACGACCAGTTTGCCCCGTGTAGTGCTTGTCACACGTAAGCAGAAACCTGTACACAACATTGCTACTACATGGTACAAAACCTTTTCGGTGTTTCTTATCGCAGCCAACCGTCCTTTCATTGCTGCTGTTTACAATATGGCAGAGTTTGGAGAGCTTATCGGGCGCGGAAAAAACAACGTTTACATCGGCACGCGCTCCCACCCTTTTCAGATTATGTGAAATGCGGTGTAGATAAGGAATAACCACATACTTTCTTTTTTCTTCCTTGGGCCTTTCAGTGGAATCTCTGCGGCCTGAATTAATGATTTCTCTTAGCAGGCTCTCTGATATTGCAATCAGAAGGTCGGAAGGGTATCCTGCTGCTTGTAAGCGTACCACCTGATTTTGATAGCTGTCTTGCATCGCATGATGGCATGATTTTTCTAGGGCATTTCTTAAACACAACTTTGCGATGCCGCGCTTTACAAGCTTAGAATGTGCAGAAGCGAAAGGCGTGAGGGGCTTCTGGCATCGTGGCTCGTAACGCCAGCACACATGGCTATTCTTGAGGAACATGGCAAGATCTAAAAAACGTAACTTTCCTCCAGAAGGCGTTTCATGCGTCAAAACAAGAGGGTCAAGACAGGTGTGAAAAATTGATAAAACTTTCGAGACCGAGGCCCCTGCGTCAGTAACTGCACATGTCATCAAAACTAAAAAATCATCTACAAACCTAAAAACACGAGCCACGCTTTCGTCGAGTTGACTATCAAGGAGCTTGTCATGGTGCGCGAGATAAATGTCGCCCAGTATCGGAGCTATGCATGAAACAATGCAGACGCCATTGCTCTGGAGGTAAACAGATTCATTCCAGGTGGAAAATGTCGAGTTAAAGCAAAAAGTAAGGAGTTCCAAGAAGTTGCTATTGCTGAGGCCTGCAGAACTCTGGAAAGCTACCACACCAAAGGAATCAATGCATTCTTCAACGCTTGCCAGCAGTTTCTTTTGCGGAAGGGAATAATATAAATCTTTTATATCGATAGAGCAGGCCGAAAAGCCTTTCGCTGGGTTTTGTTGCAAGAAAGCGATTACTTGGTTAGAACTCTTCACCTGAAAAGGGTCGTCAATGGTTAAGAGGTTCAGCTTGTCTTGCAAAAAATAACGCGACAGACTTTTGCCATGTGCCATCCTCGGAGACTATTGCTCGAAGTGGGCAGTCCAGCTTGTGAGTTTTGGCTGTGAAGAATATCTTTAAGCAGGACCCCTTGCTTTTCTCTATACACTTGGCTAGGGATTCCAAATTCATTTGTGCACACATTTTCCGTGATCGGGCTTTCACTTTACTTAGAGTGACATCGCTTCTCTGCCGGAAAGTCGAACTGATAGCATTTTCTGCTTTCGATAAGTAGAGCGCTTTTGGCATCACAGCAAAACCTCCCTCTTAACCAGCCTGTAATAGGGTCAGCGAGTTGTTCTTTAAAAACGAAACGGTGAATTTGATTGGAATTCTACACCTGGTAGGTCTACACTTTGCCAAAATGTACACTCCATCTGAAACACATCGGTCCACTTCAGGAGCCACTGCTAGGCTGGAAACTTGTCTCACCATCGCAAGAAGTTCCGATGCCGATTGCCTGGGTTCCACGGCGAACTTTGGTCCTCGTCTAAGGACGCCTTGTACTTGTTCCGGCAAGGACACTTCACCATAGGTGTGGACCGGACTGTGTATCTTCTTAGTGATGGCTCGAAGCTGCGGCAGCGCGCACTGCCATAAGAATTCCGTAGTCCTGTCTGCCGTCTGAGGTCCACCGCCGCCATTCAAGTGCACCATGAGCTGAAGATGTGCAGCTGTGTGCTCTCAGGAAGAGCCATTCTCTGTAGAGGCAAAATCACTCGTGAAATCATTGAAGCTCATGAAATCCATAAATTCAAAGATGAATGCGTAAGCGTTGCCTCAATAGCGCTGCCTGATAAAGTACTACGTTTCCTTGATGAGAATAGAAAAACGTGCGCAGCTGGTCTTGTGCCACTGTAGACCTGTGCTCAGGAATTGTCATTTTCGTCAATCTGTTTTGTGTATCTGTCTTTTCATTTGAGATTGGTTGCCACTGTATTTAAGTAGTGAAAATCACCTCAATAAACCTGTTGTAAGTTCAGCGCCGTGTCTGTGCACTTGTCACGTCCTTTGTCCCCTGCGCTGCTGAAAAAACCGCTGACGAGCGAAGGCACGGAGGGGACACAAGGACATGTTCCTGGAAAGTTTTAAAAGTTTTCGAGCAGCCAGCTACGCAGAAGTACCACCCTTTACGTCACTGAAGACTTACATTTAAATATATTCGCGACTAATCAATACTCCACACTATGTAATATCAAAACACAAGCTTATCACAACAGCGCGCTGAAACGGACAGGGAGAGCAGCAGACACGACCCGCTCACGCTTCGCGGCCTGGCCAACAGGCGGCGCAGCCAATGCAATGAGCATGGGCTATAGTTTTCATGCGTCTGTGTCAAAGTAGGTGCTATGTAAAATGCGTTTGATCTTTCATCATAGATACCAGCATGGTGACAATCTTCCTTGTTGAACATGTCTGCTGTACACCTAAGGGACTTGACTAAGAAGCAAACAAGTGGAGTTTTTTTTCTCGTAATGCAATGAGAAACAATCTTTAATTGCTACAGTTCTGGCAAGATAGAGACTTGGGACATACTGTGAATAAAACATGTGCATTTGTCAGCAAAATGCTTGGTGTTAGTGCATGGACAGCGTTTAATGGAAAGAAGGAGAGGCAAGAGTAAGCAGGTGGAAGTGGTCGACACCCAGCACAGAATGGCCAGGAAGTGGAGATTAGCGGCGTAGCACCCTGTATGACAACTTCCCAAAGCTGGCATTGAGGTCATGGATGCACAACATTTCCAAGCACTATGTTAGATGGTAACTGCATGGCATATGCTTTAAAGGGGTCCAGACACAAAGTTTTTCGGTGTCAGTTTATTTGCCTTCAAAGAGGCCTACGGGCCTAGCAATCATGAAAATAAGAGCAAAACACCAGTGCACAGTGTGAATAATTAATTAAAAGCCATTCTGTACACAAAGCCTTTGGTCTCAGTCAGCGCCAACGCTGAAGTGAACAACACCTGAGTTCAGCGACGTCACAATAATTAAGGCAAGTGCACCATGACATCACTCGATGTGGGTGGAAATAGTTTCGTTTATGGGGGTTAAACGTCCGAAAGCGACTCAGGCTATGAGGGACGTTGTAGTGAAGGGCTCCGCAAAATTTCCACCACCTGGGGTTCTTTAATGTGCACTGACGTCGAATGGTACACGGGCCTCTAGAATTTCACCTCCATCGAAATTCGACCACCGCGACCGGGATCGAACTCGCGTCTTTCAGGTCAGCATTGAAGCGCCATAACCACTGAGCCACGGAGGCAGCCCAATGTAGGTGGAAATGGCGAGAGGCTCATCGGACAGCATTAAAAACAGCAATAACTTATGTTCCCCTCAAAGAATGTGCCAGACACTTGCAAGATGGCAACTTCTTACGCCCATGAAAGTAATCGTATGGTAACTAACCCCTCTCTCCCACTACCGACCCATACCACCTTCCTGCCCTGTGTGCAATGCTCAAAAGGCAAACCTGACTGATATCTTCGGGATCTGTCCGGCTTCCCCTCCACCCAGCAGGCCGGAGCCACTCCAAACATGGGAGGACTGGGAGACCTCGCTGCGCTCCACAGATCAGGCACGACAGAAGATCGTCGCCACCTGTGCGGCCAGCGTCATGGACCTTTTAGCCTGAACGTTTGAGTGCGGTGTGGTCGTGCGGGGACCCAGGGGTCCTGGGAGGCCCGAATTCCTCTGCACAATAAAGTCTTTCTCTCTCTCACTCTCATGCCGTTCATTGCGTTTAAAATTTTGTGTCTGCACCCCTTTAAGGACTATAGACACCAAATTTTTTCTTGCGTGTTTTCTTCTTTCAAACGATATCGTAGACATTCGTATACATGAAGCACCCTGTGGTATTTGTGTACGACCGCTAAATAGTTTATAATTGAATTTCTTCTTCACGCTGTTTCGGTTTCGTCGACCGAAGGACGACTGTGACGTCAAGTTGATGTTTTCGCCACGTGATCAATTGGAAAAACTTGTAAGGGCCAGTGCGGGTGGCGCCATCAGGGGACACACAGGGACGGCTGACAACACTGGAGGGAGAGGGGATGCGTGGTTGGCTATGGCGGGAATGTGCGTGAGGTGTGCGCGGGCAGCGCGGGAGTGATCCGAGTGGTGTGGTCGAAGTGGGCTCAAGTGTGAGCTCGGTGCGCGTTGCATTAGGTGCGCGAACTGCGGATGACTATTGGGGGACTCCGGCACGCGGGACTCTGTGAGCGTGTGTAATAAATCATCCCTTGACAAACTTTAATATAATCACTGACCGGCTTGTCATTCCATGTTTTGGAAGATGCTGGATTAAATGTCGTAGTCAATTGAATATACATATCAGCGATTATATTACAGTTTTTCTAGTAGATCACGCGAACAAACCGTAAACTTGACGTCACAGTCGTCATTCAGTCAATGAAACCGAAACAGCACGAGAGAAGAAATTCAATCAAATTATTTAGCGCTTGTAGGAAAATACCGCACGGTAATTCATGTATTCTAATGTCTAACGCATCGTTTGACAGAAGAAAACATGCAATAAAATTACACTAGCTGCCCACTGAAAGAGAAGACACTTTCGCAAGGCAGCAAAGCTACCTAAGGAACAAGATGGTAGGTTCCAAAATTATTTACCTGGATGAGATATGTGCAACGGCAGCAAGCGCAGTGTTGGTGTAAGGACAGAACAGCGAGCGTGTGCTGCTTGTGCCAAGATCAGGACAACCATGGCCTGGAGCAGGCTGCCAGGGAAGGGCCACCGCATCATTGTGATGCACATCAGCAGTGAGAAAGGCCCATCAACGGCTCCCTGTATGTTTCCTGCAGAAAAACGGAAAGGGTGAAGACTGCTATGAAGATACGGGTGGCAATCATTTTGAGATGTTTGCACTCATGTGCTCCAGAGGCAGACAAGAGAAACATCGTAGCGAAACACAAGCAGTTGTGCCATTCACATCTGGACGAAGCAATGCCGACAACAGTTTTACACAAAGAAGCAGTTCAGCAGTAGCTGACAGAGAGAACACTAATGGAACGCTATGATGCCAACAATGTGGCTCCCATAAATCATGAAGCTGCCCAAACTGTGTGTTGTCAAATACCATGTAGGTGTCGCTGTGGCGAGGGCTGGCAACGTCAAGCTCTGGCTCCCACCTTAGCTTTAACCTATGGAGTTTCTCTGGGTACAAGTTAATAATGATACCAAGAATGAGCATAAAGATTTATGGCTTCCTTTGGTTGAAGCTTTGCTCATAAACAAGACACCAACGGTTTCAGCAGAAAAGTGGAGCAATTGTGCACACCACGCCATGAATAATGATGAAAAATTCAGAGCAAACTCTGCCAGCGGCCCTCATATTCATTAACACATACGAGTTTCACAAAACATAACTATGTAGCACATCGGCTCTGGGATGCATCACAATAGTAAACCAGCGCTAACATCTCTTGCACTGCAAATTAAGACTTTACATCACCAAGTTATCAGGCTTCCAAACTTTGGAAGTGGTATCCCAGGTTTAACATCCTGAAGCAACACATGGGCTATGAAGAACACCACAGTGGACGGCTCCGGATTAATTTAGACCGCATGGGGTTCTTCAACGTGCATTGACGTCGCACAGCACACCATTGGTTTTATGTTTTGCCACCGTCGAAATACTGCCACTGCAGCAGGATCGGGCTCAAACCCGCGACCCTGAGATCAGCAGCCGAACGCCAAAGCCACTAAATCATATGGCGGGTGCTTCCAAATTTTCAGCTAGCTGCTTTTTCTATGGACTGCTTTCCTGTCTCACTAAAGAATACAATACTTGCTTTAACTATTCGCTTAATAATTCTTTAGGCATGCTGTTTTGTCTTCGCTGAGAACGAATAAACAACTGAGGCTCCTCAACCTTCACGCTGTCAGCAGGCAAAGGACACCTGCAGCTGCATTCCTTTA
Organism: Amblyomma americanum; assembly: GCF_052857255.1. NCBI lineage: Eukaryota > Metazoa > Arthropoda > Arachnida > Ixodida > Ixodidae > Amblyomma > Amblyomma americanum. The sequence continues at coordinate 301,184,419 of NC_135497.1, read as the reverse complement.
ATACAAGCACATGCATCAGTTTTTGTGCTTATACGCAGGTTGGAGTGGAACGTCAATTCTTATAAATGTACGACATGAGTATGACGACATCCATACAGACACAAGGCAGCAACGGGAAACTGCAATACGGGCACTGCCTTTGATAAAAACAACTTACTTGTGTGGTGCATTCTTTTCAGCCATCTCCTGCTTCTCGATACAGCTAACTCATTGTTAGAAGCATACAGTAGCAGTGAGCCACTCACAACTTGCCTCCGCGTCCCCCGGCTCTGCTTCTTGCATCGACCCTTTTTCCTTTAAAAGCGCTTACATCGAAAGGTGGGCGACCTGTCACATTTGCAAACAGCGCGCCTGTTTTGCACCTTGCTAGCCATGACGAAGCAAGTACGCATCGAAATGTTCACTGAATGTGGGGGAAGATAGAAATACAAGAAACGCATTTAACGCTCTAGCGCACAAATTCAATACGACGGAAATTTTTATTTTTCTCGTCGAGCAGCCACGATCTACCGCTGACGCTGATACTGTAGAAGCTTGGGCAAGTTGGTGTGACATGGTTTTTTCAGCAGCGCGGGGGACAAAGGACGTGACAAGTGCACAGACACGGCGCTGAACTTGCATCCGGTTTATTGAGGTGATTTTCACTACTTAAGTACAGTGGCAACCAATCTCAAATGAAAAGACAGATACACAAAACAGATTGACGAAAATGACAATTCCTGAGCACAGGTCTACAGTGGCACAAGACCAGCTGCGCGCGTTTTTCTATTCTCATCAAGGAAACGTAGTTCTTTATCAGACAGAGCTAATGAGGCAACGCTTACGCATTCATCTTTGAATTTATGGATTTCATGAGCTTCAATGATTTCACGAGTGATTTTTGTTCTATTATCTCACAGCACTCGACACTGAGTGAAAACAGGATAACACGGTGGTTTTTTGTTCTTTTTTCTTTCCTGTGTGCAGTCTCTGCAATGAATGCCAAGGTGACGGGAAGCGGTGCCGCTCACGTTGTTGTTGTGTTCCCGCAGCCGGTCGTTGAGGCAACGACCAGTTTGCCCCGTGTAGTGCTTGTCACACGTAAGCAGAAACCTGTACACAACATTGCTACTACATGGTACAAAACCTTTTCGGTGTTTCTTATCGCAGCCAACCGTCCTTTCATTGCTGCTGTTTACAATATGGCAGAGTTTGGAGAGCTTATCGGGCGCGGAAAAAACAACGTTTACATCGGCACACGCTCCCACCCTTTTCAGATTATGTGAAATGCGGTGTAGATAAGGAATAACCACATACTTTCTTTTTTCTTCCTTGGGCCTTTCAGTGGAATCTCTGCGGCCTGAATTAATGATTTCTCTTAGCAGGCTCTCTGATATTGCAATCAGAAGGTCGGAAGGGTATCCTGCTGCTTGTAAGCGTACCACCTGATTTTGATAGCTGTCTTGCATCGCATGATGGCATGATTTTTCTAGGGCATTTCTTAAACACAACTTTGCGATGCCGCGCTTTACAAGCTTAGAATGTGCAGAAGCGAAAGGCGTGAGGGGCTTCTGGCATCGTGGCTCGTAACGCCAGCACACATGGCTATTCTTGAGGAACATGGCAAGATCTAAAAAACGTAACTTTCCTCCAGAAGGCGTTTCATGCGTCAAAACAAGAGGGTCAAGACAGGTGTGAAAAATTGATAAAACTTTCGAGACCGAGGCCCCTGCGTCAGTAACTGCACATGTCATCAAAACTAAAAAATCATCTACAAACCTAAAAACACGAGCCACGCTTTCGTCGAGTTGACTATCAAGGAGCTTGTCATGGTGCGCGAGATAAATGTCGCCCAGTATCGGAGCTATGCATGAAACAATGCAGACGCCATTGCTCTGGAGGTAAACAGATTCATTTCAGGTGGAAAATGTCGAGTTAAAGCAAAAAGTAAGGAGTTCCAAGAAGTTGCTATTGCTGATGCCTGCAGAACTCTGGAAAGCTACCACACCAAAGGAATCAATGCATTCTTCAACGCTTGCCAGCAGTTTCTTTTGCGGAAGGGAATAATATAAATCTTTTATATCGATAGAGCAGGCCGAAAAGCCTTTCGCTGGGTTTTGTTGCAAGAAAGCGATTACTTGGTTAGAACTCTTCACCTGAAAAGGGTCGTCAATGGTTAAGAGGTTCAGCTTGTCTTGCAAAAAATAACGCGACAGACTTTTGCCATGTGCCATCCTCGGAGACTATTGCTCGAAGTGGGCAGTCCAGCTTGTGAGTTTTGGCTGTGAAGAATATCTTTAAGCAGGACCCCTTGCTTTTCTCTATACACTTGGCTAGGGATTCCAAATTCATTTGTGCACACATTTTCCGTGATCGGGCTTTCACTTTACTTAGAGTGACATCGCTTCTCTGCCGGAAAGTCGAACTGATAGCATTTTCTGCTTTCGATAAGTAGAGCGCTTTTGGCATCACAGCAAAACCTCCCTCTTTACCAGCCTGTAATAGGGTCAGCGAGTTGTTCTTTAAAAACGAAACGGTGAATTTGATTGGAATTCTACACCTGGTAGGTCTACACTTTGCCAAAATGTACACTCCATCTGAAACACATCGGTCCACTTCAGGAGCCACTGCTAGGCTGGAAACTTGTCTCACCATCGCAAGAAGTTCCGATGCCGATTGCCTGGGTTCCACGGCGAACTTTGGTCCTCGTCTAAGGACGCCTTGTACTTGTTCCGGCAAGGACACTTCACCATAGGTGTGGACCGGACTGTGCATCTTCTTAGTGATGGCTCGAAGCTGCGGCAGCGCGCACTGCCATAAGAATTCCGTAGTCCTGTCTGCCGTCTGAGGTCCACCGCCGCCATTCAAGTGCACCATGAGCTGAAGATGTGCCGCTGTGTGCTCTCAGGAAGAGCCATTCTCTGTAGAGGCAAAATCACTCGTGAAATCATTGAAGCTCATGAAATCCATAAATTCAAAGATGAATGCGTAAGCGTTGCCTCAATAGCTCTGCCTGATAAAGTATACTACGTTTCCTTGATGAGAATAGAAAAACGTGCGCAGCTGGTCTTGTGCCACTGTAGACCTGTGCTCAGGAATTGTCATTTTCGTCAATCTGTTTTGTGTATCTGTCTTTTCATTTGAGATTGGTTGCCACTGTATTTAAGTAGTGAAAATCACCTCAATAAACCTGTTGTAAGTTCAGCGCCGTGTCTGTGCACTTGTCACGTCCTTTGTCCCCTGCGCTGCTGAAAAAACCGCTGACGAGCGAAGGCACGGAGGGGACACAAGGACATGTTCCTGGAAAGTTTTAAAAGTTTTCGAGCAGCCAGCTACGCAGAAGTACCACCCTTTACGTCACTGAAGACTTACATTTAAATATATTCGCGACTAATCAATACTCCACACTATGTAATATCAAAACACAAGCTTATCACAACAGCGCGCTGAAACGGACAGGGAGAGCAGCAGACACGAACCGCTCACGCTTCGCGGCCTGGCCAACAGGCGGCGCAGCCAATGCAATGAGCATGGGCTATACAGTTGAACCTCTATGTAACGAACCTCTATGTAATGAATTCCTGGATTTTACGAAATTTTTCAATTCCCCAGCACATCCCCCATTGAAGCCCATGTATAGGCGACCTCCATGTAACGAACTCGTTGCGGCAGTTGACCTTGATGTAACGAATCCGTGGCTCTGATCATCGAGCTGTATCTTGTAATGTTTTGCCCGAAATTTGACCGGGCAGTGCGCAACTTTAATGAATATTGTTTAAGTAAGTTTTTATATTAAAAGGTAAAGTAGACCGCAAGCAGAACGCTTGCAATCGCAGCAAACAAGCAGACCTCAGTGATGATGATGGATGTTGAGCGCCGCTATCGCCGCTCCGTGGCAAGCGTAGCAACTTTTAAGCTTTCATTTTGTAGCTTGACACTAGGTGGCACTACTATGACAAATTTTTCGTGGTGTTGCGGCGCAGTTATGGTAAGCCTTCTTCGTCAGCGTGTTGACGTGTGTGTGTTGGTGTGTGTTTACGGTGTCGGTTCGTTACGATGAGTTCTGCTGTGAGGAAACGCAAAGTTTTGTTGCTTGAAGATAAGCTCTCGATTTTGAATGCGGTTACCGCCGGCGAAAAAAAGAAGGATGTCGCTGCCCGCTTCAATATACCAGCCAGCTCCCTGTCAACCATTCTTGCTGCAGAACAAAGCATCCGCAGTGCGATGGAGTCGGGCACAAGCGCCCAGAAGAAAAGACTGAAGACGTCGACGTATGCTGATGTGGACAACGCCGTGTTTGCATGGTTTTTGGACAGACGAGCACAAAACGTGCCCATAAGTGGCGCGATTTTGCAGCAGAAAGCCATAGATTTTGCTTGTATCCTGGGCCACGACGACTTCAAAGCGAGTAACAGCTGGCTACAAGGATTTAAAAGCCGGCACGGTGTCGTCGGAAAAGTGGTATCTGGCGAGTCTGCCTCCGCAGACAGCGATGCTGCTGCCTCGTGGGTGGCCAAGAAGCTTCCCGGCATTTTCAGCCACTATGAAGCTGCCGACATTTATAATGCTGATGAGACGGCCCTGTTTTTTTAAATGTTACCGAGCCGCACGTTCTCACTGAAAGGAGAAGACTGCCGCGGTGGAAAGCAAATTAAACTCCGCGTGACGGTTTTGCTTTGCGCCAACACTGATGCCAGCGACAAGCGAATCCTGTTTGTTATTTTCCGCAATGCCCCATCCGGATGATTTAAAGGAACAGGGCGGATGCCAGTAAAATATGTGGCAAACTCCAAAGCTTGGATGTAGCGGGCAATTTTTTACGACTGGCTGAAGGAGCTCAACCAAGATGTCAAGCGACAAGTTCGCAGCATTTGTTTGCTGCTTGACAACTGCTCCGCGCACCATGTGGAAGGCCTACAGCTTTCTAAGGTCGAGCTGCAGCATTTGCCACCTAACTGCACTTCTCTGGTACAGCCCTTAGACAAATGGGTTATTAACAGCTTTAAATGCTGTTACCGGCGTCGATTGATACAGAAGATGCTCCTGGACATCCGCCTTGAATGGCCAACAAAAGTGGATATCTACCAAGCAATCGAAATGCTTGCTGCGTCGTGGCAAGAGGTCGGATCACAAGTGATCACCAATTGCTTCGCCAAGGCTCAGGTAAATAAGGCCATTCAAGCTACAGTCACTGAAGACGAACCTTCAAGCCCACCCGAGGTCGCAGAAGCGTGGGATGAACTACGCATGAACGGTGGGGTGCCCGACGGTGTCGAGCTGTGCAACTTTTTGTTCGTGGACAACGGCGCCGTGGCTACGGAAGAGATGACTGATGCGGCACTTGTCGAAACCGTTAAAGATAGCCTTGAAGGTGACGGTTCGTCAGAGCCTGATACGTTTTGTGCTGTTCCCACCGCGAGGGAACTGATGGACGCGGTGGACGTTCTGCGCCATTTCGTCAGCTCGCAGGACGATGAAGCAGCCATGGATGCCTTAGTTTCCTTGGAGCGCCGAGTAGTGGCTTCGATCGGGCAAAAACAGCAAGCGAAAATTACGCAGTTTTTCTCTATTAAATAAATTCTTTGAATGGCGAGTTCACTTGAATTGATATCTGTCGAATTTTTATTTCGTTTTGGCATAATCCTTACCAGTCTTAACCCAAAACTGCATGTAACGAAAACCTGGATATAACGAAAAATTGCGAACTTTTTTCAATTTCGTTATATCCAGGTTTGACTGTAGTTTTCATGCGTCTGTGTCAAAGTAGGTGCTATGTAAAATGAGTTTGATCTTTCATCATAGATACCAGCATGGTGACAATCTTCCTTGTTGAACATGTCCGCTGTACACCTAAGGGACTTGACTAAGAAGCAAACAAGTGGAGTTTTTTTTCTCGTAATGCAATGAGAAACAATCTTTAATTGCTACAGTTCTGGCAAGATAGAGACTTGGGACATACTGTGAATAAAACGTGCATTTGTCAGCAAAATGCTTGGTGTTAGTGCATGGACAGCGTTTAATGGAAAGAAGGAGAGGCAAGAGTAAGCAGGTGGAAGTGGTCGACACCCAGCACAGAATGGCCAGGAAGTGGAGATTAGCGGCGTAGCACCCTGTATGACAACTTCCCAAAGCTGGCATTGAGGTCATGGATGCACAACATTTCCCAGCACTATGTTAGATGGTAACTGCATGGCATATGCTTTAAAGGGGTCCAGACACAAAGTTTTTCGGTGTCAGTTTATTTGCCTTCAAAGAGGCCTACGGGCCTAGCAATCATGAAAATAAGAGCAAAGCACCAGTGCACAGTGTGAATAATTAATTACAAGCCATTTTGTACACAAAGCCTTTGGTCTCAGTCAGCGCCAACGCTGAAGTGAACAACACCTGAGTTCAGCGACGTCACAATAATTAAGGCAAGTGCACCATGACATCACTCGATGTGGGTGGAAATAGTTTCGTTTATGGGGGTTAAACCTCCGAAAGCGACTCAGGCTATGAGGGACGTTGTAGTGAAGGGCTCCGCAAAATTTCCACCACCTGGGGTTCTTTAATGTGCACTGACGTCGAATGGTACACGGGCCTCTAGAATTTCACCTCCATCGAAATTCGACCACCGCGACCGGAATCGAACTCGCGTCTTTCAGGTCAGCAGTGAAGCGCCATAACCACTGAGCCGCGGAGGCAGCCCAATGTAGGTGGAAATGGCGAGAGGCTCATCGGACAGCATTAAAAACAGCAATAACTTATGTTCCCCTCAAAGAATGTGCCAGACACTTGCAAGATGGCAACTTCTTACGCCCATGAAAGTAATCGTACGGTAACTAACCCCTCTCTCCTCTCCCACTACCGACCCATACCACCTTCCTGCCCTGTGTGCAATGCTCAAAAGGCAAACCTGACTGATATCTTCGGGATCTGTCCGGCTTCCCCTCCACCCAGCAGGCCGGAGCCACTCCAAACATGGGAGGACTGGGAGACCTCACTACGCTCCACAGATCAGGCACGACAGAAGATCGTCGCCACCTGTGCGGCCAGCGTCATGGACCTTTTAGCCTGAACGTTTGAGTGCGGTGTGGTCGTGCGGGGACCCAGGGGTCCTGGGAGGCCCGAATTCCTCTGCACAATAAAGTCTTTCTCTCTCTCACTCTCATGCCGTTCATTGCGTTTAAAATTGTGTGTCTGCACCCCCCTTTAAGGACTATAGACACCAAATTTTTTCTTGCGTGTTTTCTTCTTTCAAACGATATCGTAGACATTCGTATACATGAAGCACCCTGTGGTATTTGTGTACGACCGCTAAATAGTTTATAATTGAATTTCTTCTTCACGCTGCTTCGGTTTCGTCGACCGAAGGACGACTGTGACGTCAAGTTGATGTTTTCGCCACGTGATCAATTGGAAAAACTTGTAAGGGCCAGTGCGGGTGGCGCCATCAGGGGACACACAGGGACGGCTGACAACACTGGAGGGAGAGGGGATGCGTGGTTGGCTATGGCGGGAATGTGCGTGAGGTGTGCGCGGGCAGCGCGGGAGTGATCCGAGTGGTGTGGTCGAAGTGGGCTCAAGTGTGAGCTCGGTGCGCGTTGCATTAGGTGCGCGAACTGCGGATGACTATTGGGGGACTCCGGCACGCGGGACTCTGTGAGCGTGTGTAATAAATCATCCCTCGACAAACTTTAATATAATCACTGACCGGCTTGTCATTCCATGTTTTGGAAGATGCTGGATTAAATGTCGTAGTCAATTGAATATACATATCAGCGATTATATTACAGTTTTTCTAGTAGATCACGCGAACAAACCGTCAACTTGACGTCACAGTCGTCATTCAGTCAATGAAACCGAAACAGCACGAGAGAAGAAATTCAATCAAATTATTTAGCGCTTGTAGGAAAATACCACACGGTAATTCATGTATTCTAATGTCTAACGCATCGTTTGACAGAAGAAAACATGCAATAAAATTACACTAGCTGCCCACTGAAAGAGAAGACACTTTCGCAAGGCAGCAAAGCTACCTAAGGAACAAGATGGTAGGTTCCAAAATTATTTACCTGGATGAGATATGTGCAACGGCAGCAAGCGCAGTGTTGGTGTAAGGACAGAACAGCGAGCGTGTGCTGCTTGTGCCAAGATCAGGACAACCATGGCCTGGAGCAGGCTGCCAGGGAAGGGCCACCGCATCATTGTGATGCACATCAGCAGTGAGAAAGGCCCATCAACGGCTCCCTGTATGTTTCCTGCAGAAAAACGGAAAGGGTGAAGACTGCTATGAAGATACGGGTGGCAACCATTTTGAGATGTTTGCACTCATGTGCTCCAGAGGCAGACAAGAGAAACATCGTAGCGAAACACAAGCAGTTGTGCCATTCACATCTGGACGAAGCAATGCCGACAACAGTTTTACACAAAGAAGCAGTTCAGCAGTAGCTGACAGAGAGAACACTAATGGAACGCTATGATGCCAACAATGTGGCTCCCATAAATCATGAAGCTGCCCAAACTGTGTGTTGTCAAATACCATGTAGGTGTCGCTGTGGCGAGGGCTGGCAACGTCAAGCTCTGGCTCCCCCCTTAGCGTTAACCTATGGAGTTTCTCTGGGTACAAGTTAATAATGATACCAAGAATGAGCATAAAGATTTATGGCTTCCTTTGGTTGAAGCTCTGGTCATAAACAAGACACCAACGGTTTCAGCAGAAAAGTGGAGCAATTGTGCACACCACGCCATGAATAATGATGAAAAATTCAGAGCAAACTCTGCCAGCGGCCCTCATATTCATTAACACATACGAGTTTCACAAAACATAACTATGTAGCACATCGGCTCTGGGATGCATCACAATAGTAAACCAGCGCTAACATCTCTTGCACTGCAAATTAAGACTTTACATCACCAAGTTATCAGGCTTCCAAACTTTGGAAGTGGTATCCCAGGTTTAACATCCTGAAGCAACACATGGGCTATGAAGAACACCACAGTGGACGGCTCCGGATTAATTTAGACCGCATGGGGTTCTTCAACGTGCATTGACGTCGCACAGCACACCATTGGTTTTATGTTTTGCCACCGTCGAAATACTGCCACTGCAGCAGGATCGGGCTCAAACCCGCGACCCTGAGATCAGCAGCCGAACGCCAAAGCCACTAAATCATATGGCGGGTGCTTCCAAATTTTCAGCTAGCTGCTTTTTCTATGGACTGCTTTCCTGTCTCACTAAAGAATACAATACTTGCTTTAACTATTCGCTTAATAATTCTTTAGGCATGCTGTTTTGTCTTCGCTGAGAACGAATAAACAACTGAGGCTCCTCAACCTTCACGCTGTCAGCAGGCAAAGGACACCTGCAGCTGCATTCCTTTAATACAAGCACATGCATCAGTTTTTGTGCTTATACGCAGGTTGGAGTGGAACGTCAATTCTTATAAATGTACGACATGAGTATGACGACATCCATACAGACACAAGGCAGCAACGGGAAACTGCAATACGGGCACTGCCTTTGATAAAAACAACTTACTTGTGTGGTGCATTCTTTTCAGCCATCTCCTGCTTCTCGATACAGCTAACTCATTGTTAGAAGCATACAGTAGCAGTGAGCCACTCACAACTTGCCTCCGCGTCCCCCGGCTCTGCTTCTTGCATCGACCCTTTTTCCTTTAAAAGCGCTTACATCGAAAGGTGGGCGACCTGTCACATTTGCAAACAGCGCGCCTGTTTTGCACCTTGCTAGCCATGACGAAGCAAGTACGCATCGAAATGTTCACTGAATGTGGGGGAAGATAGAAATACAAGAAACGCATTTAACGCTCTAGCGCACAAATTCAATACGACGGAAATTTTTATTTTTCTCGTCGAGCAGCCACGATCTACCGCTGACGCTGATACTGTAGAAGCTTGGGCAAGTTGGTGTCACATGGTTTTTTCAGCAGCGCGGGGGACAAAGGACGTGACAAGTGCACAGACACGGCGCTGAACTTACATCCGGTTTATTGAGGTGATTTTCACTACTTAAGTACAGTGGCAACCAATCTCAAATGAAAAGACAGATACACAAAACAGATTGACGAAAATGACAATTCCTGAGCACAGGTCTACAGTGGCACAAGACCAGCTGCGCACGTTTTTCTATTCTCATCAAGGAAACGTAGTTCTTTATCAGACAGAGCTAATGAGGCAACGCTTACGCATTCATCTTTGAATTTATGGATTTCATGAGCTTCAATGATTTCACGAGTGATTTTTGTTCTATTATCTGACAGCACTCGACACTGAGTGAAAACAGGATAACACGGTGGTTTTTTGTTCTTTTTTCTTTCCTCTGTGCAGTCTCTGCAATGAATGCCAAGGTGACGGGAAGCGGTGCCGCTCACGTTGTTGTTGTGTTCCCGCAGCCGGTCGTTGAGGCAACGACCAGTTTGCCCCGTGTAGTGCTTGTCACACGTAAGCAGAAACCTGTACACAACATTGCTACTACATGGTACAAAACCTTTTCGGTGTTTCTTATCGCAGCCAACCGTCCTTTCATTGCTGCTGTTTACAATATGGCAGTGTTTGGAGAGCTTATCGGGCGCGGAAAAAACAACGTTTACATCGGCACGCGCTCCCACCCTTTTCAGATTATGTGAAATGCGGTGTAGATAAGGAATAACCACATACTTTCTTTTTTCTTCCTTGGGCCTTTCAGTGGAATCTCTGCGGCCTGAATTAATGATTTCTCTTAGCAGGCTCTCTGATATTGCAATCAGAAGGTCGGAAGGGTATCCTGCTGCTTGTAAGCGTACCACCTGATTTTGATAGCTGTCTTGCATCGCATGATGGCATGATTTTTCTAGGGCATTTCTTAAACACAACTTTGCGATGCCGCGCTTTACAAGCTTAGAATGCGCAGAAGCGAAAGGCGTGAGGGGCTTCTGGCATCGTGGCTCGTAACGCCAGCACACATGGCTATTCTTGAGGAACATTCAAAACAAGAGGGTCAAGACAGGTGTGAAAAATTGATAAAACCTTCGAGACCGAGGCCCCTGCGTCAGTAACTGCACATGTCATCAAAACTAAAAAATCATCTACAAACCTAAAAACACGAGCCACGCTTTCGTCGAGTTGACTATCAAGGAGCTTGTCATGGTGCGCGAGATAAATGTCGCCCAGTATCGGAGCTATGCATGAAACAATGCAGACGCCATTGCTCTGGAGGTAAACAGATTCATTCCAGGTGGAAAATGTCGAGTTAAAGCAAAAAGTAAGGAGTTCCAAGAAGTTGCTATTGCTGATGCCTGCAGAACTCTGGAAAGCTACCACACCAAAGGAATCAATGCATTCTTCAACGCTTGCCAGCAGTTTCTTTTGCGGAAGGGAATAATATAAATCTTTTATATCGATAGAGCAGGCCGAAAAGCCTTTCGCTGGGTTTTGTTGCAAGAAAGCGATTACTTGGTTAGAACTCTTCACCTGAAAAGGGTCGTCAATGGTTAAGAGGTTCAGCTTGTCTTGCAAAAAATAACGCGACAGACTTTTGCCATGTGCCATCCTCGGAGACTATTGCTCGAAGTGGGCAGTCCAGCTTGTGAGTTTTGGCTGTGAAGAATATCTTTAAGCAGGACCCCTTGCTTTTCTCTATACACTTGGCTAGGGATTCCAAATTCATTTGTGCACACATTTTCCGTGATCGGGCCTTCACTTTACTTAGAGTGACATCGCTTCTCTGCCGGAAAGTCGAACTGATAGCATTTTCTGCTTTCGATAAGTAGAGCACTTTTGGCATCACAGCAAAACCTCCCTCTTTACCAGCCTGTAATAGGGTCAGCCAGTTGTTCTTTAAAAACGAAACGGTGAATTTGATTGGAATTCTACACCTGGTAGGTCTACACTTTGCCAAAATGTACACTCCATCTGAAACACATCGGTCCACTTCAGGAGCCACTGCTAGGCTGGAAACTTGTCTCACCATCGCAAGAAGTTCCGATGCCGATTGCCTGGGTTCCACGGCGAACTTTGGTCCTCGTCTAAGGACGCCTTGTACTTGTTTCGGCAAGGACACTTCACCATAGGTGTGGACCGGACTGTGCATCTTCTTAGTGATGGCTCGAAGCTGCGGCAGCGCGCACTGCCATAAGAATTCCGTAGTCCTGTCTGCCGTCTGAGGTCCACCGCCGCCATTCAAGTGCACCATGAGCTGAAGATGTGCAGCTGTGTGCTCTCAGGAAGAGCCATTCTCTGTAGAGGCAAAATCACTCGTGAAATCATTGAAGCTCATGAAGTCCATAAATTCAAAGATGAATGCGTAAGCGTTGCCTCAATAGCTCTGCCTGATAAAGTACTACGTTTCCTTGATGAGAATAGAAAAACGTGCGCAGCTGGTCTTGTGCCACTGTAGACCTGTGCTCAGGAATTGTCATTTTCGTCAATCTGTTTTGTGTATCTGTCTTTTCATTTGAGATTGGTTGCCACTGTATTTAAGTAGTGAAAATCACCTCAATAAACCTGTTGTAAGTTCAGCGCCGTGTCTGTGCACTTGTCACGTCCTTTGTCCCCTGCGCTGCTGAAAAAACCGCTGACGAGCGAAGGCACGGAGGGGACACAAGGACATGTTCCTGGAAAATTTTAAAAGTTTTCGAGCAGCCAGCTACGCAGAAGTACCACCCTTTACGTCACTGAAGACTTACATTTAAATATATTCGCGACTAATCAATACTCCACACTATGTAATATCAAAACACAAGCTTATCACAACAGCGCGCTGAAACGGACAGGGAGAGCAGCAGACACGACCCGCTCACGCTTCGCGGCCTGGCCAACAGGCGGCGCAGCCAATGCAATGAGCATGGGCTATAGTTTTCATGCGTCTGTGTCAAAGTAGGTGATATGTAAAATGCGTTTGATCTTTCATCATAGATACCAGCATGGTGACAATCTTCCTTGTTGAACATGTCTGCTGTACACCTAAGGGACTTGACTAAGAAGCAAACAAGTGGAGTTTTTTTTCTCGTAATGCAATGAGAAACAATCTTTAATTGCTACAGTTCTGGCAAGATAGAGACTTGGGACATACTGTGAATAAAACATGTGCATTTGTCAGCAAAATGCTTGGTGTTAGTGCATGGACAGCGTTTAATGGAAAGAAGGAGAGGCAAGAGTAAGCAGGTGGAAGTGGTCCACACCCAGCACAGAATGGCCAGGAAGTGGAGATTAGCGGCGTAGCACCCTGTATGACAACTTCCAAAAGCTGGCATTGAGGTCATGGATGCACAACTTTTCCCAGCACTATGTTAGATGGTAACTGCATGGCATATGCTTTAAAGGGGTCCAGACACAAAGTTTTTCGGTGTCAGTTTATTTGCCTTCAAAGAGGCCTACGGGCCTAGCAATCATGAAAATAAGAGCAAAACACCAGTGCACAGTGTGAATAATTAATTACAAGCCATTTTGTACACAAAGCCTTTGGTCTCAGTCAGCGCCAGCGCTGAAGTGAACAACACCTGAGTTTAGCGACGTCACAATTATTAAAGCAAGTGCACCATGACATCACTCGATGTGGGTGGAAATAGTTTCGTTTATGGGGGTTAAACGTCCGAAAGCGACTCAGGCTATGAGGGACGTTGTAGTGAAGGGCTCCGCAAAATTTCCACCACCTGGGGTTCTTTAATGTGCACTGACGTCGAATGGTACACGGGCCTCTAGAATTTCACCTCCATCGAAATTCGACCACCGCGACCGGGATCGAACTCGCGTCTTTCAGGTCAGCAGTGAAGCGCCATAACCACTGAGCCGCGGAGGCAGCCCAATGTAGGTGGAAATGGCGAGAGGCTCATCGGACAGCATTAAAAACAGCAATAACTTATGTTCCCCTCAAAGAATGTGCCAGACACTTGCAAGATGGCAACTTCTTACACCCATGAAAGAAATCGTACGGTAACTAACCCCTCTCTCCTCTCCCACTACCGACCCATACCACCTTCCTGCCCTGTGTGCAATGCTCAAAAGGCAAACCTGACTGATATCTTCGGGATCTGTCCGGCTTCCCCTCCACCCAGCAGGCCGGAGCCACTCCAAACATGGGAGGACTGGGAGACCTCACTACGCTCCACAGATCAGGCACGACAGAAGATCGTCGCCACCTGTGCGGCCAGCGTCATGGACCTTTTAGCCTGAACGTTTGAGTGCGGTGTGGTCGTGCGGGGACCCAGGGGTCCTGGGAGGCCCGAATTCCTCTGCACAATAAAGTCTTTCTCTCTCTCACTCTCATGCCGTTCATTGCGTTTAAAATTTTGTGTCTGCACCCCTTTAAGGACTATAGACACCAAATTTTTTCTTGCGTGTTTTCTTCTTTCAAACGATATCGTAGACATTCGTATACATGAAGCACCCTGTGGTATTTGTGTACGACCGCTAAATAGTTTATAATTGAATTTCTTCTTCACGCTGCTTCGGTTTCGTCGACCGAAGGACGACTGTGACGTCAAGTTGATGTTTTCGCCACGTGATCAATTGGAAAAACTTGTAAGGGCCAGTGCGGGTGGCGCCATCAGGGGACACACAGGGACGGCTGACAACACTGGAGGGAGAGGGGATGCGTGGTTGGCTATGGCGGGAATGTGCGTGAGGTGTGCGCGGGCAGCGCGGGAGTGATCCGAGTGGTGTGGTCGAAGTGGCCTCAAGTGTGAGCTCGGTGCGCGTTGCATTAGGTGCGCGAACTGCGGATGACTATTGGGGGACTCCGGCACGCGGGACTCTGTGAGCGTGTGTAATAAATCATCCCTTGACAAACTTTAATATAATCACTGACCGGCTTGTCATTCCATGTTTTGGAAGATGCTGGATTAAATGTCGTAGTCAATTGAATATACATATCAGCGATTATATTACAGTTTTTCTAGTAGATCACGCGAACAAACCGTCAACTTGACGTCACAGTCGTCATTCAGTCAATGAAACCGAAACAGCACGAGAGAAGAAATTCAATCAAATTATTTAGCGCTTGTAGGAAAATACCACACGGTAATTCATGTATTCTAATGTCTAACGCATCGTTTGACAGAAGAAAACATGCAATAAAATTACACTAGCTGCCCACTGAAAGAGAAGACACTTTCGCAAGGCAGCAAAGCTACCTAAGGAACAAGATGGTAGGTTCCAAAATTATTTACCTGGATGAGATATGTGCAACGGCAGCAAGCGCAGTGTTGGTGTAAGGACAGAACAGCGAGCGTGTGCTGCTTGTGCCAAGATCAGGACAACCATGGCCTGGAGCAGGCTGCCAGGGAAGGGCCACCGCATCATTGTGATGCACATCAGCAGTGAGAAAGGCCCATCAACGGCTCCCTGTATGTTTCCTGCAGAAAAACGGAAAGGGTGAAGACTGCTATGAAGATACGGGTGGCAATCATTTTGAGATGTTTGCACTCATGTGCTCCAGAGGCAGACAAGAGAAACATCGTAGCGAAACACAAGCAGTTGTGCCATTCACATCTGGACGAAGCAATGCCGACAACAGTTTTACACAAAGAAGCAGTTCAGCAGTAGCTGACAGAGAGAACACTAATGGAACGCTATGATGCCAACAATGTGGCTCCCATAAATCATGAAGCTGCCCAAACTGTGTGTTGTCAAATACCATGTAGGTGTCGCTGTGGCGAGGGCTGGCAACGTCAAGCTCTGGCTCCCCCCTTAGCGTTAACCTATGGAGTTTCTCTGGGTACAAGTTAATAATGATACCAAGAATGAGCATAAAGATTTATGGCTTCCTTTGGTTGAAGCTTTGCTCATAAACAAGACACCAACGGTTTCAGCAGAAAAGTGGAGCAATTGTGCACACCCCGCCATGAATAATGATGAAAAATTCAGAGCAAACTCTGCCAGCGGCCCTCATATTCATTAACACATACGAGTTTCACAAAACATAACTATGTAGCACATCGGCTCTGGGATGCATCACAATAGTAAACCAGCGCTAACATCTCTTGCACTGCAAATTAAGACTTTACATCACCAAGTTATCAGGCTTCCAAACTTTGGAAGTGGTATCCCAGGTTTAACATCCTGAAGCAACACATGGGCTATGAAGAACACCACAGTGGACGGCTCCGGATTAATTTAGACCGCATGGGGTTCTTCAACGTGCATTGACGTCGCACAGCACACCATTGGTTTTATGTTTTGCCACCGTCGAAATACTGCCACTGCAGCAGGATCGGGCTCAAACCCGCGACCCTGAGATCAGCAGCCGAACGCCAAAGCCACTAAATCATATGGCGGGTGCTTCCAAATTTTCAGCTGGCTGCTTTTTCTATGGACTGCTTTCCTGTCTCACTAAAGAATACAATACTTGCTTTAACTATTCGCTTAATAATTCTTTAGGCATGCTGTTTTGTCTTCGCTGAGAACGAATAAACAACTGAGGCTCCTCAACCTTCACGCTGTCAGCAGGCAAAGGACACCTGCAGCTGCATTCCTTTAATACAAGCACATGCATCAGTTTTTGTGCTTATACGCAGGTTGGAGTGGAACGTCAATTCTTATAAATGTCCGACATGAGTATGACGACATCCATACAGACACAAGGCAGCAACGGGAAACTGCAATACGGGCACTGCCTTTGATAAAAACAACTTACTTGTGTGGTGCATTCTTTTCAGCCATCTCCTGCTTCTCGATACAGCTAACTCATTGTTAGAAGCATACAGTAGCAGTGAGCCACTCACAACTTGCCTCCGCGTCCCCCGGCTCTGCTTCTTGCATCGACCCTTTTTCCTTTAAAAGCGCTTACATCGAAAGGTGGGCGACCTGTCACATTTGCAAACAGCGCGCCTGTTTTGCACCTTGCTAGCCATGACGAAGCAAGTACGCATCGAAATGTTCACTGAATGTGGGGGAAGATAGAAATACAAGAAACGCATTTAACGCTCTAGCGCACAAATTCAATACGACGCAAATTTTTATTTTTCTCGTCGAGCAGCCACGATCTACCGCTGACGCTGATACTGTAGAAGCTTGGGCAAGTTGGTGTCACATGGTTTTTTCAGCAGCGCGGGGGACAAAGGACGTGACAAGTGCACAGACACGGCGCTGAACTTACATCCGGTTTATTGAGGTGATTTTCACTACTTAAGTACAGTGGCAACCAATCTCAAATGAAAAGACAGATACACAAAACAGATTGACGAAAATGACAATTCCTGAGCACAGGTCTACAGTGGCACAAGACCAGCTGCGCACGTTTTTCTATTCTCATCAAGGAAACGTAGTTCTTTATCAGACAGAGCTAATGAGGCAACGCTTACGCATTCATCTTTGAATTTATGGATTTCATGAGCTTCAATGATTTCACGAGTGATTTTTGTTCTATTATCTGACAGCACTCGACACTGAGTGAAAACAGGATAACACGGTGGTTTTTTGTTCTTTTTTCTTTCCTCTGTGCAGTCTCTGCAATGAATGCCAAGGTGAAGGGAAGCGGTGCCGCTCACGTTGTTGTTGTGTTCCCGCAGCCGGTCGTTGAGGCAACGACCAGTTTGCCCCGTGTAGTGCTTGTCACACGTAAGCAGAAACCTGTACACAACATTGCTACTACATGGTACAAAACCTTTTCGGTGTTTCTTATCGCAGCCAACCGTCCTTTCATTGCTGCTGTTTACAATATGGCAGAGTTTGGAGAGCTTATCGGGCGCGGAAAAAACAACGTTTACATCGGCACGCGCTCCCACCCTTTTCAGATTATGTGAAATGCGGTGTAGATAAGGAATAACCACATACTTTCTTTTTTCTTCCTTGGGCCTTTCAGTGGAATCTCTGCGGCCTGAATTAATGATTTCTCTTAGCAGGCTCTCTGATATTGCAATCAGAAGGTCGGAAGGGTATCCTGCTGCTTGTAAGCGTACCACCTGATTTTGATAGCTGTCTTGCATCGCATGATGGCATGATTTTTCTAGGGCATTTCTTAAACACAACTTTGCGATGCCGCGCTTTACAAGCTTAGAATGTGCAGAAGCGAAAGGCGTGAGGGGCTTCTGGCATCGTGGCTCGTAACGCCAGCACACATGGCTATTCTTGAGGAACATGGCAAGATCTAAAAAACGTAACTTTCCTTCAGAAGGCGTTTCATGCGTCAAAACAAGAGGGTCAAGACAGGTGTGAAAAATTGATAAAACTTTCGAGACCGAGGCCCCTGCGTCAGTAACTGCACATGTCATCAAAACTAAAAAATCATCTACAAACCTAAAAACACGAGCCACGCTTTCGTCGAGTTGACTATCAAGGAGCTTGTCATGGTGCGCGAGACAAATGTCGCCCAGTATCGGAGCTATGCATGAAACAATGCAGATGCCATTGCTCTGGAGGTAAACAGATTCATTCCAGGTGGAAAATGTCGAGTTAAAGCAAAAAGTAAGGAGTTCCAAGAAGTTGCTATTGCTGATGCCTGCAGAACTCTGGAAAGCTACCACACCAAAGGAATCAATGCATTCTTCAACGCTTGCCAGCAGTTTCTTTTGCGGAAGGGAATAATATAAATCTTTTATATCGATAGAGCAGGCCGAAAAGCCTTTCGCTGGGTTTTGTTGCAAGAAAGCGATTACTTGGTTAGAACTCTTCACCTGAAAAGGGTCGTCAATGGTTAAGAGGTTCAGCTTGTCTTGCAAAAGTAACGCGACAGACTTTTGCCATGTGCCATCCTCGGAGACTATTGCTCGAAGTGGGCAGTCCAGCTTGTGAGTTTTGGCTGTGAAGAATATCTTTAAGCAGGACCCCTTGCTTTTCTCTATACACTTGGCTAGGGATTCCAAATTCATTTGTGCACACATTTTCCGTGATCGGGCTTTCACTTTACTTAGAGTGACATCGCTTCTCTGCCGGAAAGTCGAACTGATAGCATTTTCTGCTTTCGATAAGTAGAGCGCTTTTGGCATCACAGCAAAACCTCCCTCTTTACCAGCCTGTAATAAGGTCAGCGAGTTGTTCTTTAAAAACGAAACGGTGAATTTGATTGGAATTCTACACCTGGTAGGTCTACACTTTGCCAAAATGTACACTCCATCTGAAACACATCGGTCCACTTCAGGAGCCACTGCTAGGCTGGAAACTTGTCTCACCATCGCAAGAAGTTCCGATGCCGATTGCCTGGGTTCCACGGCGAACTTTGGTCCTCGTCTAAGGACGCCTTGTACTTGTTCCGGCAAGGACACTTCACCATAGGTGTGGACCGGACTGTGCATCTTCTTAGTGATGGCTCGAAGCTGCGGCAGCGCGCACTGCCATAAGAATTCCGTAGTCCTGTCTGCCGTCTGAGGTCCACCGCCGCCATTCAAGTGCACCATGAGCTGAAGATGTGCAGCTGTGTGCTCTCAGGAAGAGCCATTCTCTGTAGAGGCAAAATCACTCGTGAAATCATTGAAGCTCATGAAATCCATAAATTCAAAGATGAATGCGTAAGCATTGCCTCAATAGCTCTGCCTGATAAAGTACTACGTTTCCTTGATGAGAATAGAAAAACGTGCGCAGCTGGTCTTGTGCCACTGTAGACCTGTCCTCAGGAATTGTCATTTTCGTCAATCTGTTTTGTGTATCTGTCTTTTCATTTGAGATTGGTTGCCACTGTATTTAAGTAGTGAAAATCACCTCAATAAACCTGTTGTAAGTTCAGCGCCGTGTCTGTGCACTTGTCACGTCCTTTGTCCCCTGCGCTGCTGAAAAAACCGCTGACGAGCGAAGGCACGGAGGGGACACAAGGACATGTTCCTGGAAAATTTTAAAAGTTTTCGAGCAGCCAGCTACGCAGAAGTACCACACTTTACGTCACTGAAGACTTACATTTAAATATATTCGCGACTAATCAATACTCCACACTATGTAATATCAAAACACAAGCTTATCACAACAGCGCGCTGAAACGGACAGGGAGAGCAGCAGACACGACCCGCTCACGCTTCGCGGCCTGGCCAACAGGCGGCGCAGCCAATGCAATGAGCATGGGCTATAGTTTTCATGCGTCTGTGTCAAAGTAGGTGCTATGTAAAATGCGTTTGATCTTTCATCATAGATACCAGCATGGTGACAATCTTCCTTGTTGAACATGTCTGCTGTACACCTAAGGGACTTGACTAAGAAGCAAACAAGTGGAGTTTTTTTTCTCGTAATGCAATGAGAAACAATCTTTAATTGCTACAGTTCTGGCAAGATAGAGACTTGGGACATACTGTGAATAAAACATGTGCATTTGTCAGCAAAATGCTTGGTGTTAGTGCATGGACAGCGTTTAATGGAAAGAAGGAGAGGCAAGAGTAAGCAGGTGGAAGTGGTCCACACCCAGCACAGAATGGCCAGGAAGTGGAGATTAGCGGCGTAGCACCCTGTATGACAACTTCCAAAAGCTGGCATTGAGGTCATGGATGCACAACTTTTCCCAGCACTATGTTAGATGGTAACTGCATGGCATATGCTTTAAAGGGGTCCAGACACA
This sequence comes from Amblyomma americanum, assembly GCF_052857255.1. Lineage (NCBI taxonomy): Eukaryota > Metazoa > Arthropoda > Arachnida > Ixodida > Ixodidae > Amblyomma > Amblyomma americanum. The sequence continues at coordinate 301,163,988 of NC_135497.1, read as the reverse complement.
AAGTTTTTCGGTGTCAGTTTATTTGCCTTCAAAGAGGCCTACGGGCCTAGCAATCATGAAAATAAGAGCAAAACACCAGTGCACAGTGTGAATAATTAATTACAAGCCATTTTGTACACAAAGCCTTTGGTCTCAGTCAGCGCCAGCGCTGAAGTGAACAACACCTGAGTTCAGCGACGTCACAATTATTAAAGCAAGTGCACCATGACATCACTCGATGTGGGTGGAAATAGTTTCGTTTATGGGGGTTAAACGTCCGAAAGCGACTCAGGCTATGAGGGACGTTGTAGTGAAGGGCTCCGCAAAATTTCCACCACCTGGGGTTTTTTAATGTGCACTGACGTCGAATGGTACACGGGCCTCTAGAATTTCACCTCCATCGAAATTCGACCACCGCGACCGGGATCGAACTCGCGTCTTTCAGGTCAGCAGTGAAGCGCCATAACCACTGAGCCGCGGAGGCAGCCCAATGTAGGTGGAAATGGCGAGAGGCTCATCGGACAGCATTAAAAACAGCAATAACTTATGTTCCCCTCAAAGAATGTGCCAGACACTTGCAAGATGGCAACTTCTTACACCCATGAAAGAAATCGTACGGTAACTAACCCCTCTCTCCTCTCCCACTACCGACCCATACCACCTTCCTGCCCTGTGTGCAATGCTCAAAAGGCAAACCTGACTGGTATCTTCGGGATCTGTCCGGCTTCCCCTCCACCCAGCAGGCCGGAGCCACTCCAAACATGGGAGGACTGGGAGACCTCACTACGCTCCACAGATCAGGCACGACAGAAGATCGTCGCCACCTGTGCGGCCAGCGTCATGGACCTTTTAGCCTGAACGTTTGAGTGCGGTGTGGTCGTGCGGGGACCCAGGGGTCCTGGGAGGCCCGAATTCCTCTGCACAATAAAGTCTTTCTCTCTCTCACTCTCATGCCGTTCATTGCGTTTAAAATTTTGTGTCTGCACCCCTTTAAGGACTATAGACACCAAATTTTTTCTTGCGTGTTTTCTTCTTTCAAACGATATCGTAGACATTCGTATACATGAAGCACCCTGTGGTATTTGTGTACGACCGCTAAATAGTTTATAATTGAATTTCTTCTTCACGCTGCTTCGGTTTCGTCGACCGAAGGACGACTGTGACGGCAAGTTGATGTTTTCGCCACGTGATCAATTGGAAAAACTTGTAAGGGCCAGTGCGGGTGGCGCCATCAGGGGACACACAGGGACGGCTGACAACACTGGAGGGAGAGGGGATGCGTGGTTGGCTATGGCGGGAATGTGCGTGAGGTGTGCGCGGGCAGCGCGGGAGTGACCCGAGTGGTGTGGTCGAAGTGGGCTCAAGTGTGAGCTCGGTGCGCGTTGCATTAGGTGCGCGAACTGCGGATGACTATTGGGGGACTCCGGCACGCGGGACTCTGTGAGCGTGTGTAATAAATCATCCCTTGACAAACTTTAATATAATCACTGACCGGCTTGTCATTCCATGTTTTGGAAGATGCTGGATTAAATGTCGTAGTCAATTGAATATACATATCAGCGATTATATTACAGTTTTTCTAGTAGATCACGCGAACAAACCGTCAACATGACGTCACAGTCGTCATTCAGTCAATGAAACCGAAACAGCACGAGAGAAGAAATTCAATCAAATTATTTAGCGCTTGTAGGAAAATACCACACGGTAATTCATGTATTCTAATGTCTAACGCATCGTTTGACAGAAGAAAACATGCAATAAAATTACACTAGCTGCCCACTGAAAGAGAAGACACTTTCGCAAGGCAGCAAAGCTACCTAAGGAACAAGATGGTAGGTTCCAAAATTATTTACCTGGATGAGATATGTGCAACGGCAGCAAGCGCAGTGTTGGTGTAAGGACAGAACAGCGAGCGTGTGCTGCTTGTGCCAAGATCAGGACAACCATGGCCTGGAGCAGGCTGCCAGGGAAGGGCCACCGCATCATTGTGATGCACATCAGCAGTGAGAAAGGCCCATCAACGGCTCCCTGTATGTTTCCTGCAGAAAAACGGAAAGGGTGAAGACTGCTATGAAGATACGGGTGGCAACCATTTTGAGATGTTTGCACTCATGTGCTCCAGAGGCAGACAAGAGAAACATCGTAGCGAAACACAAGCAGTTGTGCCATTCACATCTGGACGAAGCAATGCCGACAACAGTTTTACACAAAGAAGCAGTTCAGCAGTAGCTGACAGAGAGAACACTAATGGAACGCTATGATGCCAACAATGTGGCTCCCATAAATCATGAAGCTGCCCAAACTGTGTGTTGTCAAATACCATGTAGGTGTCGCTGTGGCGAGGGCTGGCAACGTCAAGCTCTGGCTCCCCCCTTAGCGTTAACCTATGGAGTTTCTCTGGGTACAAGTTAATAATGATACCAAGAATGAGCATAAAGATTTATGGCTTCCTTTGGTTGAAGCTTTGCTCATAAACAAGACACCAACGGTTTCAGCAGAAAAGTGGAGCAATTGTGCACACCACGCCATGAATAATGATGAAAAATTCAGAGCAAACTCTGCCAGCGGCCCTCATATTCATTAACACATACGAGTTTCACAAAACATAACTATGTAGCACATCGGCTCTGGGATGCATCACAATAGTAAACCAGCGCTAACATCTCTTGCACTGCAAATTAAGACTTTACATCACCAAGTTATCAGGCTTCCAAACTTTGGAAGTGGTATCCCAGGTTTAACATCCTGAAGCAACACATGGGCTATGAAGAACACCACAGTGGACGGCTCCGGATTAATTTAGACCGCATGGGGTTCTTCAACGTGCATTGACGTCGCACAGCACACCATTGGTTTTATGTTTTGCCACCGTCGAAATACTGCCACTGCAGCAGGATCGGGCTCAAACCCGCGACCCTGAGATCAGCAGCCGAACGCCAAAGCCACTAAATCATATGGCGGGTGCTTCCAAATTTTCAGCTAGCTGCTTTTTCTATGGACTGCTTTCCTGTCTCACTAAAGAATACAATACTTGCTTTAACTATTCGCTTAATAATTCTTTAGGCATGCTGTTTTGTCTTCGCTGAGAACGAATAAACAACTGAGGCTCCTCAACCTTCACGCTGTCAGCAGGCAAAGGACACCTGCAGCTGCATTCCTTTAATACAAGCACATGCATCAGTTTTTGTGCTTATACGCAGGTTGGAGTGGAACGTCAATTCTTATAAATGTCCGACATGAGTATGACGACATCCATACAGACACAAGGCAGCAACGGGAAACTGCAATACGGGCACTGCCTTTGATAAAAACAACTTACTTGTGTGGTGCATTCTTTTCAGCCATCTCCTGCTTCTCGATACAGCTAACTCATTGTTAGAAGCATACAGTAGCAGTGAGCCACTCACAACTTGCCTCCGCGTCCCCCGGCTCTGCTTCTTGCATCGACCCTTTTTCCTTTAAAAGCGCTTACATCGAAAGGTGGGCGACCTGTCACATTTGCAAACAGCGCGCCTGTTTTGCACCTTGCTAGCCATGACGAAGCAAGTACGCATCGAAATGTTCACTGAATGTGGGGGAAGATAGAAATACAAGAAACGCATTTAACGCTCTAGCGCACAAATTCAATACGACGCAAATTTTTATTTTTCTCGTCGAGCAGCCACGATCTACCGCTGACGCTGATACTGTAGAAGCTTGGGCAAGTTGGTGTGACATGGTTTTTTCAGCAGCGCGGGGGACAAAGGACGTGACAAGTGCACAGACACGGCGCTGAACTTACATCCGGTTTATTGAGGTGATTTTCACTACTTAAGTACAGTGGCAACCAATCTCAAATGAAAAGACAGATACACAAAACAGATTGATGAAAATGACAATTCCTGAGCACAGGTCTACAGTGGCGCAAGACCAGCTGCGCACGTTTTTCTATTCTCATCAAGGAAACGTAGTTCTTTATCAGACAGAGCTAATGAGGCAACGCTTACGCATTCATCTTTGAATTTATGGATTTCATGAGCTTCAATGATTTCACGAGTGATTTTTGTTCTATTATCTGACAGCACTCGACACTGAGTGAAAACAGGATAACACGGTGGTTTTTTGTTCTTTTTTCTTTCCTCTGTGCAGTCTCTGCAATGAATGCCAAGGTGACGGGAAGCGGTGCCGCTCACGTTGTTGTTGTGTTCCCGCAGCCGGTCGTTGAGGCAACGACCAGTTTGCCCCGTGTAGTGCTTGTCACACGTAAGCAGAAACCTGTACACAACATTGCTACTACATGGTACAAAACCTTTTCGGTGTTTCTTATCGCAGCCAACCGTCCTTTCATTGCTGCTGTTTACAATATGGCAGAGTTTGGAGAGCTTATCGGGCGCGGAAAAAACAACGTTTACATCGGCACGCGCTCCCACCCTTTTCAGATTATGTGAAATGCGGTGTAGATAAGGAATAACCACATACTTTCTTTTTTCTTCCTTGGGCCTTTCAGTGGAATCTCTGCGGCCTGAATTAATGATTTCTCTTAGCAGGCTCTCTGATATTGCAATCAGAAGGTCGGAAGGGTATCCTGCTGCTTGTAAGCGTACCACCTGATTTTGATAGCTGTCTTGCATCGCATGATGGCATCATTTTTCTAGGGCATTTCTTAAACACAACTTTGCGATGCCGCGCTTTACAAGCTTAGAATGTGCAGAAGCGAAAGGCGTGAGGGGCTTCTGGCATCGTGGCTCGTAACGCCAGCACACATGGCTATTCTTGAGGAACATGGCAAGATCTAAAAAACGTAACTTTCCTTCAGAAGGCGTTTCATGCGTCAAAACAAGAGGGTCAAGACAGGTGTGAAAAATTGATAAAACTTTCGAGACCGAGGCCCCTGCGTCAGTAACTGCACATGTCATCAAAACTAAAAAATCATCTACAAACCTAAAAACACGAGCCACGCTTTCGTCGAGTTGACTATCAAGGAGCTTGTCATGGTGCGCGAGACAAATGTCGCCCAGTATCGGAGCTATGCATGAAACAATGCAGATGCCATTGCTCTGGAGGTAAACAGATTCATTCCAGGTGGAAAATGTCGAGTTAAAGCAAAAAGTAAGGAGTTCCAAGAAGTTGCTATTGCTGATGCCTGCAGAACTCTGGAAAGCTACCACACCAAAGGAATCAATGCATTCTTCAACGCTTGCCAGCAGTTTCTTTTGCGGAAGGGAATAATATAAATCTTTTATATCGATAGAGCAGGCCGAAAAGCCTTTCGCTGGGTTTTGTTGCAAGAAAGCGATTACTTGGTTAGAACTTTTCACCTGAAAAGGGTCGTCAATGGTTAAGAGGTTCAGCTTGTCTTGCAAAAAATAACGCGACAGACTTTTGCCATGTGCCATCCTCGGAGACTATTGCTCGAAGTGGGCAGTCCAGCTTGTGAGTTTTGGCTGTGAAGAATATCTTTAAGCAGGACCCCTTGCTTTTCTCTATACACTTGGCTAGGGATTCCAAATTCATTTGTGCACACATTTTCCGTGATCGGGCTTTCACTTTACTTAGAGTGACATCGCTTCTCTGCCGGAAAGTCGAACTGATAGCATTTTCTGCTTTCGATAAGTAGAGCGCTTTTGGCATCACAGCAAAACCTCCCTCTTTACCAGCCTGTAATAGGGTCAGCGAGTTGTTCTTTAAAAACGAAACGGTGAATTTGATTGGAATTCTACACCTGGTAGGTCTACACTTTGCCAAAATGTACACTCCATCTGAAACACATCGGTCCACTTCAGGAGCCACTGCTAGGCTGGAAACTTGTCTCACCATCGCAAGAAGTTCCGATGCCGATTGCCTGGGTTCCACGGCGAACTTTGGTCCTCGTCTAAGGACGCCTTGTACTTGTTCCGGCAAGGACACTTCACCATAGGTGTGGACCGGACTGTGCATCTTCTTAGTGATGGCTCGAAGCTGCGGCAGCGCGCACTGCCATAAGAATTCCGTAGTCCTGTCTGCCGTCTGAGGTCCACCGCCGCCATTCAAGTGCACCATGAGCTGAAGATGTGCCGCTGTGTGCTCTCAGGAAGAGCCATTCTCTGTAGAGGCAAAATCACTCGTGAAATCATTGAAGCTCATGAAATCCATAAATTCAAAGATGAATGCGTAAGCGTTGCCTCAATAGCTCTGCCTGATAAAGTACTACGTTTCCTTGATGAGAATAGAAAAACGTGCGCAGCTGGTCTTGTGCCACTGTAGACCTGTGCTCAGGAATTGTCATTTTCGTCAATCTGTTTTGTGTATCTGTCTTTTCATTTGAGATTGGTTGCCACTGTATTTAAGTAGTGAAAATCACCTCAATAAACCTGTTGTAAGTTCAGCGCCGTGTCTGTGCACTTGTCACGTCCTTTGTCCCCTGCGCTGCTGAAAAAACCGCTGACGAGCGAAGGCACGGAGGGGACACAAGGACATGTTCCTGGAAAATTTTAAAAGTTTTCGAGCAGCCAGCTACGCAGAAGTACCACCCTTTACGTCACTGAAGACTTACATTTAAATATATTCGCGACTAATCAATACTCCACACTATGTAATATCAAAACACAAGCTTATCACAACAGCGCGCTGAAACGGACAGGGAGAGCAGCAGACACGACCCGCTCACGCTTCGCGGCCTGGCCAACAGGCGGCGCAGCCAATGCAATGAGCATGGGCTATAGTTTTCATGCGTCTGTGTCAAAGCAGGTGCTATGTAAAATTCGTTTGATCTTTCATCATAGATCCCAGCATGGTGACAATCTTCCTTGTTGAACATGTCTGCTGTACACCTAAGGGACTTGACTAAGAAGCAAACAAGTGGAGTTTTTTTTCTCGTAATGCAATGAGAAACAATCTTTAATTGCTACAGTTCTGGCAAGATAGACACTTGGGACATACTGTGAATAAAACATGTGCATTTGTCAGCAAAATGCTTGGTGTTAGTGCATGGACAGCGTTTAATGGAAAGAAGGAGAGGCAAGAGTAAGCAGGTGGAAGTGGTCCACACCCAGCACAGAATGGCCAGGAAGTGGAGATTAGCGGCGTAGCACCCTGTATGACAACTTCCAAAAGCTGGCATTGAGGTCATGGATGCACAACTTTTCCCAGCACTATGTTAGATGGTAACTGCATGGCATATGCTTTAAAGGGGTCCAGACACAAAGTTCTTCGGTGTCAGTTTATTTGCCTTCAAAGAGGCCTACGGGCCTAGCAATCATGAAAATAAGAGCAAAACACCAGTGCACAGTGTGAATAATTAATTACAAGCCATTTTGTACACAAAGCCTTTGGTCTCAGTCAGCGCCAGCGCTGAAGTGAACAACACCTGAGTTCAGCGACGTCACAATTATTAAAGCAAGTGCACCATGACATCACTCGATGTGGGTGGAAATAGTTTCGTTTATGGGGGTTAAACGTCCGAAAGCGACTCAGGCTATGAGGGACGTTGTAGTGAAGGGCTCCGCAAAATTTCCACCACCTGGGGTTCTTTAATGTGCACTGACGTCGAATGGTACACGGGCCTCTAGAATTTCACCTCCATCGAAATTCGACCACCGCGACCGGGATCGAACTCGCGTCTTTCAGGTCAGCAGTGAAGCGCCATAACCACTGAGCCGCGGAGGCAGCCCAATGTAGGTGGAAATGGCGAGAGGCTCATCGGACAGCATTAAAAACAGCAATAACTTATGTTCCCCTCAAAGAATGTGCCAGACACTTGCAAGATGGCAACTTCTTACGCCCATGAAAGAAATCGTACGGTAACTAACCCCTCTCTCCTCTCCCACTACCGACCCATACCACCTTCCTGCCCTGTGTGCAATGCTCAAAAGGCAAACCTGACTGATATCTTCGGGATCTGTCCGGCTTCCCCTCCACCCAGCAGGCCGGAGCCACTCCAAACATGGGAGGACTGGGAGACCTCACTACGCTCCACAGATCAGGCACGACAGAAGATCGTCGCCACCTGTGCGGCCAGCGTCATGGACCTTTTAGCCTGAACGTTTGAGTGCGGTGTGGTCGTGCGGGGACCCAGGGGTCCTGGGAGTCCCGAATTCCTCTGCACAATAAAGTCTTTCTCTCTCTCACTCTCATGCCGTTCATTGCGTTTAAAATTTTGTGTCTGCACCCCTTTAAGGACTATAGACACCAAATTTTTTCTTGCGTGTTTTCTTCTTTCAAACGATATCGTAGACATTCGTATACATGAAGCACCCTGTGGTATTTGTGTACGACCGCTAAATAGTTTATAATTGAATTTCTTCTTCACGCTGTTTCGGTTTCGTCGACCGAAGGACGACTGTGACGTCAAGTTGATGTTTTCGCCACGTGATCAATTGGAAAAACTTGTAAGGGCCAGTGCGGGTGGCGCCATCAGGGGACACACAGGGACTGCTGACAACACTGGAGGGAGAGGGGATGCGTGGTTGGCTATGGCGGGAATGTGCGTGAGGTGTGCGCGGGCAGCGCGGGAGTGATCCGAGTGGTGTGGTCGAAGTGGGCTCAAGTGTGAGCTCGGTGCGCGTTGCATTAGGTGCGCGAACTGCGGATGACTATTGGGGGACTCCGGCACGCGGGACTCTGTGAGCGTGTGTAATAAATCATCCCTTGACAAACTTTAATATAATCACTGACCGGCTTGTCATTCCATGTTTTGGAAGATGCTGGATTAAATGTCGTAGTCAATTGAATATACATATCAGCGATTATATTACAGTTTTTCTAGTAGATCACGCGAACAAACCGTCAACTTGACGTCACAGTCGTCATTCAGTCAATGAAACCGAAACAGCACGAGAGAAGAAATTCAATCAAATTATTTAGCGCTTGTTGGAAAATACCACACGGTAATTCATGTATTCTAATGTCTAACGCATCGTTTGACAGAAGAAAACATGCAATAAAATTACACTAGCTGCCCACTGAAAGAGAAGACACTTTCGCAAGGCAGCAAAGCTACCTAAGGAACAAGATGGTAGGTTCCAAAATTATTTACCTGGATGAGATATGTGCAACGGCAGCAAGCGCAGTGTTGGTGTAAGGACAGAACAGCGAGCGTGTGCTGCTTGTGCCAAGATCAGGACAACCATGGCCTGGAGCAGGCTGCCAGGGAAGGGCCACCGCATCATTGTGATGCACATCAGCAGTGAGAAAGGCCCATCAACGGCTCCCTGTATGTTTCCTGCAGAAAAACGGAAAGGGTGAAGACTGCTATGAAGATACGGGTGGCAACCATTTTGAGATGTTTGCACTCATGTGCTCCAGAGGCAGACAAGAGAAACATCGTAGCGAAACACAAGCAGTTGTGCCATTCACATCTGGACGAAGCAATGCCGACAACAGTTTTACACAAAGAAGCAGTTCAGCAGTAGCTGACAGAGAGAACACTAATGGAACGCTATGATGCCAACAATGTGGCTCCCATAAATCATGAAGCTGCCCAAACTGTGTGTTGTCAAATACCATGTAGGTGTCGCTGTGGCGAGGGCTGGCAACGTCAAGCTCTGGCTCCCCCCTTAGCGTTAACCTATGGAGTTTCTCTGGGTACAAGTTAATAATGATACCAAGAATGAGCATAAAGATTTATGGCTTCCTTTGGTTGAAGCTCTGGTCATAAACAAGACACCAACGGTTTCAGCAGAAAAGTGGAGCAATTGTGCACACCACGCCATGAATAATGATGAAAAATTCAGAGCAAACTCTGCCAGCGGCCCTCATATTCATTAACACATACGAGTTTCACAAAACATAACTATGTAGCACATCGGCTCTGGGATGCATCACAATAGTAAACCAGCGCTAACATCTCTTGCACTGCAAATTAAGACTTTACATCACCAAGTTATCAGGCTTCCAAACTTTGGAAGTGGTATCCCAGGTTTAACATCCTGAAGCAACACATGGGCTATGAAGAACACCACAGTGGACGGCTCCGGATTAATTTAGACCGCATGGGGTTCTTCAACGTGCATTGACGTCGCACAGCACACCATTGGTTTTATGTTTTGCCACCGTCGAAATACTGCCACTGCAGCAGGATCGGGCTCAAACCCGCGACCCTGAGATCAGCAGCCGAACGCCAAAGCCACTAAATCATATGGCGGGTGCTTCCAAATTTTCAGCTAGCTGCTTTTTCTATGGACTGCTTTCCTGTCTCACTAAAGAATACAATACTTGCTTTAACTATTCGCTTAATAATTCTTTAGGCATGCTGTTTTGTCTTCGCTGAGAACGAATAAACAACTGAGGCTCCTCAACCTTCACGCTGTCAGCAGGCAAAGGACACCTGCAGCTGCATTCCTTTAATACAAGCACATGCATCAGTTTTTGTGCTTATACGCAGGTTGGAGTGGAACGTCAATTCTTATAAATGTACGACATGAGTATGACGACATCCATACAGACACAAGGCAGCAACGGGAAACTGCAATACGGGCACTGCCTTTGATAAAAACAACTTACTTGTGTGGTGCATTCTTTTCAGCCATCTCCTGCTTCTCGATACAGCTAACTCATTGTTAGAAGCATACAGTAGCAGTGAGCCACTCACAACTTGCCTCCGCGTCCCCCGGCTCTGCTTCTTGCATCGACCCTTTTTCCTTTAAAAGCGCTTACATCGAAAGGTGGGCGACCTGTCACATTTGCAAACAGCGCGCCTGTTTTGCACCTTGCTAGCCATGACGAAGCAAGTACGCATCGAAATGTTCACTGAATGTGGGGGAAGATAGAAATACAAGAAACGCATTTAACGCTCTAGCGCACAAATTCAATACGACGGAAATTTTTATTTTTCTCGTCGAGCAGCCACGATCTACCGCTGACGCTGATACTGTAGAAGCTTGGGCAAGTTGGTGTCACATGGTTTTTTCAGCAGCGCGGGGGACAAAGGACGTGACAAGTGCACAGACACGGCGCTGAACTTACATCCGGTTTATTGAGGTGATTTTCACTACTTAAGTACAGTGGCAACCAATCTCAAATGAAAAGACAGATACACAAAACAGATTGACGAAAATGACAATTCCTGAGCACAGGTCTACAGTGGCACAAGACCAGCTGCGCACGTTTTTCTATTCTCATCAAGGAAACGTAGTTCTTTATCAGACAGAGCTAATGAGGCAACGCTTACGCATTCATCTTTGAATTTATGGATTTCATGAGCTTCAATGATTTCACGAGTGATTTTTGTTCTATTATCTGACAGCACTCGACACTGAGTGAAAACAGGATAACACGGTGGTTTTTTGTTCTTTTTTCTTTCCTCTGTGCAGTCTCTGCAATGAATGCCAAGGTGACGGGAAGCGGTGCCGCTCACGTTGTTGTTGTGTTCCCGCAGCCGGTCGTTGAGGCAACGACCAGTTTGCCCCGTGTAGTGCTTGTCACACGTAAGCAGAAACCTGTACACAACATTGCTACTACATGGTACAAAACCTTTTCGGTGTTTCTTATCGCAGCCAACCGTCCTTTCATTGCTGCTGTTTACAATATGGCAGAGTTTGGAGAGCTTATCGGGCGCGGAAAAAACAACGTTTACATCGGCACGCGCTCCCACCCTTTTCAGATTATGTGAAATGCGGTGTAGATAAGGAATAACCACATACTTTCTTTTTTCTTCCTTGGGCCTTTCAGTGGAATCTCTGCGGCCTGAATTAATGATTTCTCTTAGCAGGCTCTCTGATATTGCAATCAGAAGGTCGGAAGGGTATCCTGCTGCTTGTAAGCGTACCACCTGATTTTGATAGCTGTCTTGCATCGCATGATGGCATGATTTTTCTAGGGCATTTCTTAAACACAACTTTGCGATGCCGCGCTTTACAAGCTTAGAATGCGCAGAAGCGAAAGGCGTGAGGGGCTTCTGGCATCGTGGCTCGTAACGCCAGCACACATGGCTATTCTTGAGGAACATTCAAAACAAGAGGGTCAAGACAGGTGTGAAAAATTGATAAAACCTTCGAGACCGAGGCCCCTGCGTCAGTAACTGCACATGTCATCAAAACTAAAAAATCATCTACAAACCTAAAAACACGAGCCACGCTTTCGTCGAGTTGACTATCAAGGAGCTTGTCATGGTGCGCGAGATAAATGTCGCCCAGTATCGGAGCTATGCATGAAACAATGCAGACGCCATTGCTCTGGAGGTAAACAGATTCATTCCAGGTGGAAAATGTCGAGTTAAAGCAAAAAGTAAGGAGTTCCAAGAAGTTGCTATTGCTGATGCCTGCAGAACTCTGGAAAGCTACCACACCAAAGGAATCAATGCATTCTTCAACGCTTGCCAGCAGTTTCTTTTGCGGAAGGGAATAATATAAATCTTTTATATCGATAGAGCAGGCCGAAAAGCCTTTCGCTGGGTTTTGTTGCAAGAAAGCGATTACTTGGTTAGAACTCTTCACCTGAAAAGGGTCGTCTATGGTTAAGAGGTTCAGCTTGTCTTGCAAAAAATAACGCGACAGACTTTTGCCATGTGCCATCCTCGGAGACTATTGCTCGAAGTGGGCAGTCCAGCTTGTGAGTTTTGGCTGTGAAGAATATCTTTAAGCAGGACCCCTTGCTTTTCTCTATACACTTGGCTAGGGATTCCAAATTCATTTGTGCACACATTTTCCGTGATCGGGCCTTCACTTTACTTAGAGTGACATCGCTTCTCTGCCGGAAAGTCGAACTGATAGCATTTTCTGCTTTCGATAAGTAGAGCACTTTTGGCATCACAGCAAAACCTCCCTCTTTACCAGCCTGTAATAGGGTCAGCCAGTTGTTCTTTAAAAACGAAACGGTGAATTTGATTGGAATTCTACACCTGGTAGGTCTACACTTTGCCAAAATGTACACTCCATCTGAAACACATCGGTCCACTTCAGGAGCCACTGCTAGGCTGGAAACTTGTCTCACCATCGCAAGAAGTTCCGATGCCGATTGCCTGGGTTCCACGGCGAACTTTGGTCCTCGTCTAAGGACGCCTTGTACTTGTTTCGGCAAGGACACTTCACCATAGGTGTGGACCGGACTGTGCATCTTCTTAGTGATGGCTCGAAGCTGCGGCAGCGCGCACTGCCATAAGAATTCCGTAGTCCTGTCTGCCGTCTGAGGTCCACCGCCGCCATTCAAGTGCACCATGAGCTGAAGATGTGCAGCTGTGTGCTCTCAGGAAGAGCCATTCTCTGTAGAGGCAAAATCACTCGTGAAATCATTGAAGCTCATGAAGTCCATAAATTCAAAGATGAATGCGTAAGCGTTGCCTCAATAGCTCTGCCTGATAAAGTACTACGTTTCCTTGATGAGAATAGAAAAACGTGTGCAGCTGGTCTTGTGCCACTGTAGACCTGTGCTCAGGAATTGTCATTTTCGTCAATCTGTTTTGTGTATCTGTCTTTTCATTTGAGATTGGTTGCCACTGTATTTAAGTAGTGAAAATCACCTCAATAAACCTGTTGTAAGTTCAGCGCCGTGTCTGTGCACTTGTCACGTCCTTTGTCCCCTGCGCTGCTGAAAAAACCGCTGACGAGCGAAGGCACGGAGGGGACACAAGGACATGTTCCTGGAAAATTTTAAAAGTTTTCGAGCAGCCAGCTACGCAGAAGTACCACCCTTTACGTCACTGAAGACTTACATTTAAATATATTCGCGACTAATCAATACTCCACACTATGTAATATCAAAACACAAGCTTATCACAACAGCGCGCTGAAACGGACAGGGAGAGCAGCAGACACGACCCGCTCACGCTTCGCGGCCTGGCCAACAGGCGGCGCAGCCAATGCAATGAGCATGGGCTATAGTTTTCATGCGTCTGTGTCAAAGTAGGTGCTATGTAAAATGCGTTTGATCTTTCATCATAGATACCAGCATGGTGACAATCTTCCTTGTTGAACATGTCTGCTGTACACCTAAGGGACTTGACTAAGAAGCAAACAAGTGGAGTTTTTTTTCTCGTAATGCAATGAGAAACAATCTTTAATTGCTACAGTTCTGGCAAGATAGAGACTTGGGACATACTGTGAATAAAACATGTGCATTTGTCAGCAAAATGCTTGGTGTTAGTGCATGGACAGCGTTTAATGGAAAGAAGGAGAGGCAAGAGTAAGCAGGTGGAAGTGGTCCACACCCAGCACAGAATGGCCAGGAAGTGGAGATTAGCGGCGTAGCACCCTGTATGACAACTTCCAAAAGCTGGCATTGAGGTCATGGATGCACAACTTTTCCCAGCACTATGTTAGATGGTAACTGCATGGCATATGCTTTAAAGGGGTCCAGACACAAAGTTTTTCGGTGTCAGTTTATTTGCCTTCAAAGAGGCCTACGGGCCTAGCAATCATGAAAATAAGAGCAAAACACCAGTGCACAGTGTGAATAATTAATTACAAGCCATTTTGTACACAAAGCCTTTGGTCTCAGTCAGCGCCAGCGCTGAAGTGAACAACACCTGAGTTTAGCGACGTCACAATTATTAAAGCAAGTGCACCATGACATCACTCGATGTGGGTGGAAATAGTTTCGTTTATGGGGGTTAAACGTCCGAAAGCGACTCAGGCTATGAGGGACGTTGTAGTGAAGGGCTCCGCAAAATTTCCACCACCTGGGGTTCTTTAATGTGCACTGACGTCGAATGGTACACGGGCCTCTAGAATTTCACCTCCATCGAAATTCGACCACCGCGACCGGGATCGAACTCGCGTCTTTCAGGTCAGCAGTGAAGCGCCATAACCACTGAGCCGCGGAGGCAGCCCAATGTAGGTGGAAATGGCGAGAGGCTCATCGGACAGCATTAAAAACAGCAATAACTTATGTTCCCCTCAAAGAATGTGCCAGACACTTGCAAGATGGCAACTTCTTACACCCATGAAAGAAATCGTACGGTAACTAACCCCTCTCTCCTCTCCCACTACCGACCCATACCACCTTCCTGCCCTGTGTGCAATGCTCAAAAGGCAAACCTGACTGATATCTTCGGGATCTGTCCGGCTTCCCCTCCACCCAGCAGGCCGGAGCCACTCCAAACATGGGAGGACTGGGAGACCTCACTACGCTCCACAGATCAGGCACGACAGAAGATCGTCGCCACCTGTGCGGCCAGCGTCATGGACCTTTTAGCCTGAACGTTTGAGTGCGGTGTGGTCGTGCGGGGACCCAGGGGTCCTGGGAGGCCCGAATTCCTCTGCACAATAAAGTCTTTCTCTCTCTCACTCTCATGCCGTTCATTGCGTTTAAAATTTTGTGTCTGCACCCCTTTAAGGACTATAGACACCAAATTTTTTCTTGCGTGTTTTCTTCTTTCAAACGATATCGTAGACATTCGTATACATGAAGCACCCTGTGGTATTTGTGTACGACCGCTAAATAGTTTATAATTGAATTTCTTCTTCACGCTGCTTCGGTTTCGTCGACCGAAGGACGACTGTGACGTCAAGTTGATGTTTTCGCCACGTGATCAATTGGAAAAACTTGTAAGGGCCAGTGCGGGTGGCGCCATCAGGGGACACACAGGGACGGCTGACAACACTGGAGGGAGAGGGGATGCGTGGTTGGCTATGGCGGGAATGTGCGTGAGGTGTGCGCGGGCAGCGCGGGAGTGATCCGAGTGGTGTGGTCGAAGTGGGCTCAAGTGTGAGCTCGGTGCGCGTTGCATTAGGTGCGCGAACTGCGGATGACTATTGGGGGACTCCGGCACGCGGGACTCTGTGAGCGTGTGTAATAAATCATCCCTTGACAAACTTTAATATAATCACTGACCGGCTTGTCATTCCATGTTTTGGAAGATGCTGGATTAAATGTCGTAGTCAATTGAATATACATATCAGCGATTATATTACAGTTTTTCTAGTAGATCACGCGAACAAACCGTCAACTTGACGTCACAGTCGTCATTCAGTCAATGAAACCGAAACAGCACGAGAGAAGAAATTCAATCAAATTATTTAGCGCTTGTAGGAAAATACCACACGGTAATTCATGTATTCTAATGTCTAACGCATCGTTTGACAGAAGAAAACATGCAATAAAATTACACTAGCTGCCCACTGAAAGAGAAGACACTTTCGCAAGGCAGCAAAGCTACCTAAGGAACAAGATGGTAGGTTCCAAAATTATTTACCTGGATGAGATATGTGCAACGGCAGCAAGCGCAGTGTTGGTGTAAGGACAGAACAGCGAGCGTGTGCTGCTTGTGCCAAGATCAGGACAACCATGGCCTGGAGCAGGCTGCCAGGGAAGGGCCACCGCATCATTGTGATGCACATCAGCAGTGAGAAAGGCCCATCAACGGCTCCCTGTATGTTTCCTGCAGAAAAACGGAAAGGGTGAAGACTGCTATGAAGATACGGGTGGCAATCATTTTGAGATGTTTGCACTCATGTGCTCCAGAGGCAGACAAGAGAAACATCGTAGCGAAACACAAGCAGTTGTGCCATTCACATCTGGACGAAGCAATGCCGACAACAGTTTTACACAAAGAAGCAGTTCAGCAGTAGCTGACAGAGAGAACACTAATGGAACGCTATGATGCCAACAATGTGGCTCCCATAAATCATGAAGCTGCCCAAACTGTGTGTTGTCAAATACCATGTAGGTGTCGCTGTGGCGAGGGCTGGCAACGTCAAGCTCTGGCTCCCCCCTTAGCGTTAACCTATGGAGTTTCTCTGGGTACAAGTTAATAATGATACCAAGAATGAGCATAAAGATTTATGGCTTCCTTTGGTTGAAGCTTTGCTCATAAACAAGACACCAACGGTTTCAGCAGAAAAGTGGAGCAATTGTGCACACCCCGCCATGAATAATGATGAAAAATTCAGAGCAAACTCTGCCAGCGGCCCTCATATTCATTAACACATACGAGTTTCACAAAACATAACTATGTAGCACATCGGCTCTGGGATGCATCACAATAGTAAACCAGCGCTAACATCTCTTGCACTGCAAATTAAGACTTTACATCACCAAGTTATCAGGCTTCCAAACTTTGGAAGTGGTATCCCAGGTTTAACATCCTGAAGCAACACATGGGCTATGAAGAACACCACAGTGGACGGCTCCGGATTAATTTAGACCGCATGGGGTTCTTCAACGTGCATTGACGTCGCACAGCACACCATTGGTTTTATGTTTTGCCACCGTCGAAATACTGCCACTGCAGCAGGATCGGGCTCAAACCCGCGACCCTGAGATCAGCAGCCGAACGCCAAAGCCACTAAATCATATGGCGGGTGCTTCCAAATTTTCAGCTGGCTGCTTTTTCTATGGACTGCTTTCCTGTCTCACTAAAGAATACAATACTTGCTTTAACTATTCGCTTAATAATTCTTTAGGCATGCTGTTTTGTCTTCGCTGAGAACGAATAAACAACTGAGGCTCCTCAACCTTCACGCTGTCAGCAGGCAAAGGACACCTGCAGCTGCATTCCTTTAATACAAGCACATGCATCAGTTTTTGTGCTTATACGCAGGTTGGAGTGGAACGTCAATTCTTATAAATGTCCGACATGAGTATGACGACATCCATACAGACACAAGGCAGCAACGGGAAACTGCAATACGGGCACTGCCTTTGATAAAAACAACTTACTTGTGTGGTGCATTCTTTTCAGCCATCTCCTGCTTCTCGATACAGCTAACTCATTGTTAGAAGCATACAGTAGCAGTGAGCCACTCACAACTTGCCTCCGCGTCCCCCGGCTCTGCTTCTTGCATCGACCCTTTTTCCTTTAAAAGCGCTTACATCGAAAGGTGGGCGACCTGTCACATTTGCAAACAGCGCGCCTGTTTTGCACCTTGCTAGCCATGACGAAGCAAGTACGCATCGAAATGTTCACTGAATGTGGGGGAAGATAGAAATACAAGAAACGCATTTAACGCTCTAGCGCACAAATTCAATACGACGCAAATTTTTATTTTTCTCGTCGAGCAGCCACGATCTACCGCTGACGCTGATACTGTAGAAGCTTGGGCAAGTTGGTGTCACATGGTTTTTTCAGCAGCGCGGGGGACAAAGGACGTGACAAGTGCACAGACACGGCGCTGAACTTACATCCGGTTTATTGAGGTGATTTTCACTACTTAAGTACAGTGGCAACCAATCTCAAATGAAAAGACAGATACACAAAACAGATTGACGAAAATGACAATTCCTGAGCACAGGTCTACAGTGGCACAAGACCAGCTGCGCACGTTTTTCTATTCTCATCAAGGAAACGTAGTTCTTTATCAGACAGAGCTAATGAGGCAACGCTTACGCATTCATCTTTGAATTTATGGATTTCATGAGCTTCAATGATTTCACGAGTGATTTTTGTTCTATTATCTGACAGCACTCGACACTGAGTGAAAACAGGATAACACGGTGGTTTTTTGTTCTTTTTTCTTTCCTCTGTGCAGTCTCTGCAATGAATGCCAAGGTGAAGGGAAGCGGTGCCGCTCACGTTGTTGTTGTGTTCCCGCAGCCGGTCGTTGAGGCAACGACCAGTTTGCCCCGTGTAGTGCTTGTCACACGTAAGCAGAAACCTGTACACAACATTGCTACTACATGGTACAAAACCTTTTCGGTGTTTCTTATCGCAGCCAACCGTCCTTTCATTGCTGCTGTTTACAATATGGCAGAGTTTGGAGAGCTTATCGGGCGCGGAAAAAACAACGTTTACATCGGCACGCGCTCCCACCCTTTTCAGATTATGTGAAATGCGGTGTAGATAAGGAATAACCACATACTTTCTTTTTTCTTCCTTGGGCCTTTCAGTGGAATCTCTGCGGCCTGAATTAATGATTTCTCTTAGCAGGCTCTCTGATATTGCAATCAGAAGGTCGGAAGGGTATCCTGCTGCTTGTAAGCGTACCACCTGATTTTGATAGCTGTCTTGCATCGCATGATGGCATGATTTTTCTAGGGCATTTCTTAAACACAACTTTGCGATGCCGCGCTTTACAAGCTTAGAATGTGCAGAAGCGAAAGGCGTGAGGGGCTTCTGGCATCGTGGCTCGTAACGCCAGCACACATGGCTATTCTTGAGGAACATGGCAAGATCTAAAAAACGTAACTTTCCTTCAGAAGGCGTTTCATGCGTCAAAACAAGAGGGTCAAGACAGGTGTGAAAAATTGATAAAACTTTCGAGACCGAGGCCCCTGCGTCAGTAACTGCACATGTCATCAAAACTAAAAAATCATCTACAAACCTAAAAACACGAGCCACGCTTTCGTCGAGTTGACTATCAAGGAGCTTGTCATGGTGCGCGAGACAAATGTCGCCCAGTATCGGAGCTATGCATGAAACAATGCAGATGCCATTGCTCTGGAGGTAAACAGATTCATTCCAGGTGGAAAATGTCGAGTTAAAGCAAAAAGTAAGGAGTTCCAAGAAGTTGCTATTGCTGATGCCTGCAGAACTCTGGAAAGCTACCACACCAAAGGAATCAATGCATTCTTCAACGCTTGCCAGCAGTTTCTTTTGCGGAAGGGAATAATATAAATCTTTTATATCGATAGAGCAGGCCGAAAAGCCTTTCGCTGGGTTTTGTTGCAAGAAAGCGATTACTTGGTTAGAACTCTTCACCTGAAAAGGGTCGCCAATGGTTAAGAGGTTCAGCTTGTCTTGCAAAAGTAACGCGACAGACTTTTGCCATGTGCCATCCTCGGAGACTATTGCTCGAAGTGGGCAGTCCAGCTTGTGAGTTTTGGCTGTGAAGAATATCTTTAAGCAGGACCCCTTGCTTTTCTCTATACACTTGGCTAGGGATTCCAAATTCATTTGTGCACACATTTTCCGTGATCGGGCTTTCACTTTACTTAGAGTGACATCGCTTCTCTGCCGGAAAGTCGAACTGATAGCATTTTCTGCTTTCGATAAGTAGAGCGCTTTTGGCATCACAGCAAAACCTCCCTCTTTACCAGCCTGTAATAAGGTCAGCGAGTTGTTCTTTAAAAACGAAACGGTGAATTTGATTGGAATTCTACACCTGGTAGGTCTACACTTTGCCAAAATGTACACTCCATCTGAAACACATCGGTCCACTTCAGGAGCCACTGCTAGGCTGGAAACTTGTCTCACCATCGCAAGAAGTTCCGATGCCGATTGCCTGGGTTCCACGGCGAACTTTGGTCCTCGTCTAAGGACGCCTTGTACTTGTTCCGGCAAGGACACTTCACCATAGGTGTGGACCGGACTGTGCATCTTCTTAGTGATGGCTCGAAGCTGCGGCAGCGCGCACTGCCATAAGAATTCCGTAGTCCTGTCTGCCGTCTGAGGTCCACCGCCGCCATTCAAGTGCACCATGAGCTGAAGATGTGCAGCTGTGTGCTCTCAGGAAGAGCCATTCTCTGTAGAGGCAAAATCACTCGTGAAATCATTGAAGCTCATGAAATCCATAAATTCAAAGATGAATGCGTAAGCATTGCCTCAATAGCTCTGCCTGATAAAGTACTACGTTTCCTTGATGAGAATAGAAAAACGTGCGCAGCTGGTCTTGTGCCACTGTAGACCTGTCCTCAGGAATTGTCATTTTCGTCAATCTGTTTTGTGTATCTGTCTTTTCATTTGAGATTGGTTGCCACTGTATTTAAGTAGTGAAAATCACCTCAATAAACCTGTTGTAAGTTCAGCGCCGTGTCTGTGCACTTGTCACGTCCTTTGTCCCCTGCGCTGCTGAAAAAACCGCTGACGAGCGAAGGCACGGAGGGGACACAAGGACATGTTCCTGGAAAATTTTAAAAGTTTTCGAGCAGCCAGCTACGCAGAAGTACCACACTTTACGTCACTGAAGACTTACATTTAAATATATTCGCGACTAATCAATACTCCACACTATGTAATATCAAAACACAAGCTTATCACAACAGCGCGCTGAAACGGACAGGGAGAGCAGCAGACACGACCCGCTCACGCTTCGCGGCCTGGCCAACAGGCGGCGCAGCCAATGCAATGAGCATGGGCTATAGTTTTCATGCGTCTGTGTCAAAGTAGGTGCTATGTAAAATGCGTTTGATCTTTCATCATAGATACCAGCATGGTGACAATCTTCCTTGTTGAACATGTCTGCTGTACACCTAAGGGACTTGACTAAGAAGCAAACAAGTGGAGTTTTTTTTCTCGTAATGCAATGAGAAACAATCTTTAATTGCTACAGTTCTGGCAAGATAGAGACTTGGGACATACTGTGAATAAAACATGTGCATTTGTCAGCAAAATGCTTGGTGTTAGTGCATGGACAGCGTTTAATGGAAAGAAGGAGAGGCAAGAGTAAGCAGGTGGAAGTGGTCCACACCCAGCACAGAATGGCCAGGAAGTGGAGATTAGCGGCGTAGCACCCTGTATGACAACTTCCAAAAGCTGGCATTGAGGTCATGGATGCACAACTTTTCCCAGCACTATGTTAGATGGTAACTGCATGGCATATGCTTTAAAGGGGTCCAGACACAAAGTTTTTCGGTGTCAGTTTATTTGCCTTCAAAGAGGCCTACGGGCCTAGCAATCATGAAAATAAGAGCAAAACACCAGTGCACAGTGTGAATAATTAATTACAAGCCATTTTGTACACAAAGCCTTTGGTCTCAGTCAGCGCCAGCGCTGAAGTGAACAACACCTGAGTTCAGCGACGTCACAATTATTAAAGCAAGTGCACCATGACATCACTCGATGTGGGTGGAAATAGTTTCGTTTATGGGGGTTAAACGTCCGAAAGCGACTCAGGCTATGAGGGACGTTGTAGTGAAGGGCTCCGCAAAATTTCCACCACCTGGGGTTTTTTAATGTGCACTGACGTCGAATGGTACACGGGCCTCTAGAATTTCACCTCCATCGAAATTCGACCACCGCGACCGGGATCGAACTCGCGTCTTTCAGGTCAGCAGTGAAGCGCCATAACCACTGAGCCGCGGAGGCAGCCCAATGTAGGTGGAAATGGCGAGAGGCTCATCGGACAGCATTAAAAACAGCAATAACTTATGTTCCCCTCAAAGAATGTGCCAGACACTTGCAAGATGGCAACTTCTTACACCCATGAAAGAAATCGTACGGTAACTAACCCCTCTCTCCTCTCCCACTACCGACCCATACCACCTTCCTGCCCTGTGTGCAATGCTCAAAAGGCAAACCTGACTGGTATCTTCGGGATCTGTCCGGCTTCCCCTCCACCCAGCAGGCCGGAGCCACTCCAAACATGGGAGGACTGGGAGACCTCACTACGCTCCACAGATCAGGCACGACAGAAGATCGTCGCCACCTGTGCGGCCAGCGTCATGGACCTTTTAGCCTGAACGTTTGAGTGCGGTGTGGTCGTGCGGGGACCCAGGGGTCCTGGGAGGCCCGAATTCCTCTGCACAATAAAGTCTTTCTCTCTCTCACTCTCATGCCGTTCATTGCGTTTAAAATTTTGTGTCTGCACCCCTTTAAGGACTATAGACACCAAATTTTTTCTTGCGTGTTTTCTTCTTTCAAACGATATCGTAGACATTCGTATACATGAAGCACCCTGTGGTATTTGTGTACGACCGCTAAATAGTTTATAATTGAATTTCTTCTTCACGCTGCTTCGGTTTCGTCGACCGAAGGACGACTGTGACGGCAAGTTGATGTTTTCGCCACGTGATCAATTGGAAAAACTTGTAAGGGCCAGTGCGGGTGGCGCCATCAGGGGACACACAGGGACGGCTGACAACACTGGAGGGAGAGGGGATGCGTGGTTGGCTATGGCGGGAATGTGCGTGAGGTGTGCGCGGGCAGCGCGGGAGTGACCCGAGTGGTGTGGTCGAAGTGGGCTCAAGTGTGAGCTCGGTGCGCGTTGCATTAGGTGCGCGAACTGCGGATGACTATTGGGGGACTCCGGCACGCGGGACTCTGTGAGCGTGTGTAATAAATCATCCCTTGACAAACTTTAATATAATCACTGACCGGCTTGTCATTCCATGTTTTGGAAGATGCTGGATTAAATGTCGTAGTCAATTGAATATACATATCAGCGATTATATTACAGTTTTTCTAGTAGATCACGCGAACAAACCGTCAACATGACGTCACAGTCGTCATTCAGTCAATGAAACCGAAACAGCACGAGAGAAGAAATTCAATCAAATTATTTAGCGCTTGTAGGAAAATACCACACGGTAATTCATGTATTCTAATGTCTAACGCATCGTTTGACAGAAGAAAACATGCAATAAAATTACACTAGCTGCCCACTGAAAGAGAAGACACTTTCGCAAGGCAGCAAAGCTACCTAAGGAACAAGATGGTAGGTTCCAAAATTATTTACCTGGATGAGATATGTGCAACGGCAGCAAGCGCAGTGTTGGTGTAAGGACAGAACAGCGAGCGTGTGCTGCTTGTGCCAAGATCAGGACAACCATGGCCTGGAGCAGGCTGCCAGGGAAGGGCCACCGCATCATTGTGATGCACATCAGCAGTGAGAAAGGCCCATCAACGGCTCCCTGTATGTTTCCTGCAGAAAAACGGAAAGGGTGAAGACTGCTATGAAGATACGGGTGGCAACCATTTTGAGATGTTTGCACTCATGTGCTCCAGAGGCAGACAAGAGAAACATCGTAGCGAAACACAAGCAGTTGTGCCATTCACATCTGGACGAAGCAATGCCGACAACAGTTTTACACAAAGAAGCAGTTCAGCAGTAGCTGACAGAGAGAACACTAATGGAACGCTATGATGCCAACAATGTGGCTCCCATAAATCATGAAGCTGCCCAAACTGTGTGTTGTCAAATACCATGTAGGTGTCGCTGTGGCGAGGGCTGGCAACGTCAAGCTCTGGCTCCCCCCTTAGCGTTAACCTATGGAGTTTCTCTGGGTACAAGTTAATAATGATACCAAGAATGAGCATAAAGATTTATGGCTTCCTTTGGTTGAAGCTTTGCTCATAAACAAGACACCAACGGTTTCAGCAGAAAGTGGAGCAATTGTGCACACCACGCCATGAATAATGATGAAAAATTCAGAGCAAACTCTGCCAGCGGCCCTCATATTCATTAACACATACGAGTTTCACAAAACATAACTATGTAGCACATCGGCTCTGGGATGCATCACAATAGTAAACCAGCGCTAACATCTCTTGCACTGCAAATTAAGACTTTACATCACCAAGTTATCAGGCTTCCAAACTTTGGAAGTGGTATCCCAGGTTTAACATCCTGAAGCAACACATGGGCTATGAAGAACACCACAGTGGACGGCTCCGGATTAATTTAGACCGCATGGGGTTCTTCAACGTGCATTGACGTCGCACAGCACACCATTGGTTTTATGTTTTGCCACCGTCGAAATACTGCCACTGCAGCAGGATCGGCTCAAACCCGCGACCCTGAGATCAGCAGCCGAACGCCAAAGCCACTAAATCATATGGCGGGTGCTTCCAAATTTTCAGCTAGCTGCTTTTTCTATGGACTGCTTTCCTGTCTCACTAAAGAATACAATACTTGCTTTAACTATTCGCTTAATAATTCTTTAGGCATGCTGTTTTGTCTTCGCTGAGAACGAATAAACAACTGAGGCTCCTCAACCTTCACGCTGTCAGCAGGCAAAGGACACCTGCAGCTGCATTCCTTTAATACAAGCACATGCATCAGTTTTTGTGCTTATACGCAGGTTGGAGTGGAACGTCAATTCTTATAAATGTCCGACATGAGTATGACGACATCCATACAGACACAAGGCAGCAACGGGAAACTGCAATACGGGCACTGCCTTTGATAAAAACAACTTACTTGTGTGGTGCATTCTTTTCAGCCATCTCCTGCTTCTCGATACAGCTAACTCATTGTTAGAAGCATACAGTAGCAGTGAGCCACTCACAACTTGCCTCCGCGTCCCCCGGCTCTGCTTCTTGCATCGACCCTTTTTCCTTAAAAGCGCTTACATCGAAAGGTGGGCGACCTGTCACATTTGCAAACAGCGCGCCTGTTTTGCACCTTGCTAGCCATGACGAAGCAAGTACGCATCGAAATGTTCACTGAATGTGGGGGAAGATAGAAATACAAGAAACGCATTTAACGCTCTAGCGCACAAATTCAATACGACGCAAATTTTTATTTTTCTCGTCGAGCAACCACGATCTACCGCTGACGCTGATACTGTAGAAGCTTGGGGCAAGTTGGTGTGACATGGTTTTTTCAGCAGCGCGGGGGACAAAGGACGTGACAAGTGCACAGACACGGCGCTGAACTTACATCCGGTTTATTGAGGTGATTTTCACTACTTAAGTACAGTGGCAACCAATCTCAAATGAAAAGACAGATACACAAAACAGATTGATGAAAATGACAATTCCTGAGCACAGGTCTACAGTGGCGCCAAGACCAGCTGCGCACGTTTTTCTATTCTCATCAAGGAAACGTAGTTCTTTATCAGACAGAGCTAATGAGGCAACGCTTACGCATTCATCTTTGAATTTATGGATTTCATGAGCTTCAATAATTTCACGAGTGATTTTTGTTCTATTATCTGACAGCACTCGACACTGAGTGAAAACAGGATAACACGGTGGTTTTTTGTTTCTTTTTTCTTTCCTCTGTGCAGTCTCTGCAATGAATGCCAAGGTGACGGGAAGCGGTGCCGCTCACGTTGTTGTTGTGTTCCCGCAGCCGGTCGTTGAGGCAACGACCAGTTTGCCCCGTGTAGTGCTTGTCACACGTAAGCAGAAACCTGTACACAACATTGCTACTACATGGTACAAAACCTTTTCGGTGTTTCTTATCGCAGCCAACCGTCCTTTCATTGCTGCTGTTTACAATATGGCAGAGTTTGGAGAGCTTATCGGGCGCGGAAAAAACAACGTTTACATCGGCACGCGCTCCCACCCTTTTCAGATTATGTGAAATGCGGTGTAGATAAGGAATAACCACATACTTTCTTTTTTCTTCCTTGGGCCTTTCAGTGGAATCTCTGCGGCCTGAATTAATGATTTCTCTTAGCAGGCTCTCTGATATTGCAATCAGAAGGTCGGAAGGGTATCCTGCTGCTTGTAAGCGTACCACCTGATTTTGATAGCTGTCTTGCATCGCATGATGGCATCATTTTTCTAGGGCATTTCTTAAACACAACTTTGCGATGCCGCGCTTTACAAGCTTAGAATGTGCAGAAGCGAAAGGCGTGAGGGGCTTCTGGCATCGTGGCTCGTAACGCCAGCACACATGGCTATTCTTGAGGAACATGGCAAGATCTAAAAAACGTAACTTTCCTTCAGAAGGCGTTTCATGCGTCAAAACAAGAGGGTCAAGACAGGTGTGAAAAATTGATAAAACTTTCGAGACCGAGGCCCCTGCGTCAGTAACTGCACATGTCATCAAAACTAAAAAATCATCTACAAACCTAAAAACACGAGCCACGCTTTCGTCGAGTTGACTATCAAGGAGCTTGTCATGGTGCGCGAGACAAATGTCGCCCAGTATCGGAGCTATGCATGAAACAATGCAGATGCCATTGCTCTGGAGGTAAACAGATTCATTCCAGGTGGAAAATGTCGAGTTAAAGCAAAAAGTAAGGAGTTCCAAGAAGTTGCTATTGCTGATGCCTGCAGAACTCTGAAAGCTACCACACCAAAGGAATCAATGCATTCTTCAACGCTTGCCAGCAGTTTCTTTTGCGGAAGGGAATAATATAAATCTTTTATATCGATAGAGCAGGCCGAAAAGCCTTTCGCTGGGTTTTGTTGCAAGAAAGCGATTACTTGGTTAGAACTTTTCACCTGAAAAGGGTCGTCAATGGTTAAGAGGTTCAGCTTGTCTTGCAAAAAATAACGCGACAGACTTTTGCCATGTGCCATCCTCGGAGACTATTGCTCGAAGTGGGCAGTCCAGCTTGTGAGTTTTGGCTGTGAAGAATATCTTTAAGCAGGACCCCTTGCTTTTCTCTATACACTTGGCTAGGGATTCCAAATTCATTTGTGCACACATTTTCCGTGATCGGGCTTTCACTTTACTTAGAGTGACATCGCTTCTCTGCCGGAAAGTCGAACTGATAGCATTTTCTGCTTTCGATAAGTAGAGCGCTTTTGGCATCACAGCAAAACCTCCCTCTTTACCAGCCTGTAATAGGGTCAGCGAGTTGTTCTTTAAAAACGAAACGGTGAATTTGATTGGAATTCTACACCTGGTAGGTCTACACTTTGCCAAAATGTACACTCCATCTGAAACACATCGGTCCACTTCAGGAGCCACTGCTAGGCTGGAAACTTGTCTCACCATCGCAAGAAGTTCCGATGCCGATTGCCTGGGTTCCACGGCGAACTTTGGTCCTCGTCTAAGGACGCCTTGTACTTGTTCCGGCAAGGACACTTCACCATAGGTGTGGACCGGACTGTGCATCTTCTTAGTGATGGCTCGAAGCTGCGGCAGCGCGCACTGCCATAAGAATTCCGTAGTCCTGTCTGCCGTCTGAGGTCCACCGCCGCCATTCAAGTGCACCATGAGCTGAAGATGTGCCGCTGTGTGCTCTCAGGAAGAGCCATTCTCTGTAGAGGCAAAATCACTCGTGAAATCATTGAAGCTCATGAAATCCATAAATTCAAAGATGAATGCGTAAGCGTTGCCTCAATAGCTCTGCCTGATAAAGTACTACGTTTCCTTGATGAGAATAGAAAAACGTGCGCAGCTGGTCTTGTGCCACTGTAGACCTGTGCTCAGGAATTGTCATTTTCGTCAATCTGTTTTGTGTATCTGTCTTTTCATTTGAGATTGGTTGCCACTGTATTTAAGTAGTGCAAATCACCTCAATAAACCTGTTGTAAGTTCAGCGCCGTGTCTGTGCACTTGTCACGTCCTTTGTCCCCTGCGCTGCTGAAAAAACCGCTGACGAGCGAAGGCACGGAGGGGACACAAGGACATGTTCCTGGAAAATTTTAAAAGTTTTCGAGCAGCCAGCTACGCAGAAGTACCACCCTTTACGTCACTGAAGACTTACATTTAAATATATTCGCGACTAATCAATACTCCACACTATGTAATATCAAAACACAAGCTTATCACAACAGCGCGCTGAAACGGACAGGGAGAGCAGCAGACACGACCCGCTCACGCTTCGCGGCCTGGCCAACAGGCGGCGCAGCCAATGCAATGAGCATGGGCTATAGTTTTCATGCGTCTGTGTCAAAGCAGGTGCTATGTAAAATTCGTTTGATCTTTCATCATAGATCCCAGCATGGTGACAATCTTCCTTGTTGAACATGTCTGCTGTACACCTAAGGGACTTGACTAAGAAGCAAACAAGTGGAGTTTTTTTTCTCGTAATGCAATGAGAAACAATCTTTAATTGCTACAGTTCTGGCAAGATAGACACTTGGGACATACTGTGAATAAAACATGTGCATTTGTCAGCAAAATGCTTGGTGTTAGTGCATGGACAGCGTTTAATGGAAAGAAGGAGAGGCAAGAGTAAGCAGGTGGAAGTGGTCCACACCCAGCACAGAATGGCCAGGAAGTGGAGATTAGCGGCGTAGCACCCTGTATGACAACTTCCAAAAGCTGGCATTGAGGTCATGGATGCACAACTTTTCCCAGCACTATGTTAGATGGTAACTGCATGGCATATGCTTTAAAGGGGTCCAGACACAAAGTTCTTCGGTGTCAGTTTATTTGCCTTCAAAGAGGCCTACGGGCCTAGCAATCATGAAAATAAGAGCAAAACACCAGTGCACAGTGTGAATAATTAATTACAAGCCATTTTGTACACAAAGCCTTTGGTCTCAGTCAGCGCCAGCGCTGAAGTGAACAACACCTGAGTTCAGCGACGTCACAATTATTAAAGCAAGTGCACCATGACATCACTCGATGTGGGTGGAAATAGTTTCGTTTATGGGGGTTAAACGTCCGAAAGCGACTCAGGCTATGAGGGACGTTGTAGTGAAGGGCTCCGCAAAATTTCCACCACCTGGGGTTCTTTAATGTGCACTGACGTCGAATGGTACACGGGCCTCTAGAATTTCACCTCCATCGAAATTCGACCACCGCGACCGGGATCGAACTCGCGTCTTTCAGGTCAGCAGTGAAGCGCCATAACCACTGAGCCGCGGAGGCAGCCCAATGTAGGTGGAAATGGCGAGAGGCTCATCGGACAGCATTAAAAACAGCAATAACTTATGTTCCCCTCAAAGAATGTGCCAGACACTTGCAAGATGGCAACTTCTTACGCCCATGAAAGAAATCGTACGGTAACTAACCCCTCTCTCCTCTCCCACTACCGACCCATACCACCTTCCTGCCCTGTGTGCAATGCTCAAAAGGCAAACCTGACTGATATCTTCGGGATCTGTCCGGCTTCCCCTCCACCCAGCAGGCCGGAGCCACTCCAAACATGGGAGGACTGGGAGACCTCACTACGCTCCACAGATCAGGCACGACAGAAGATCGTCGCCACCTGTGCGGCCAGCGTCATGGACCTTTTAGCCTGAACGTTTGAGTGCGGTGTGGTCGTGCGGGGACCCAGGGGTCCTGGGAGTCCCGAATTCCTCTGCACAATAAAGTCTTTCTCTCTCTCACTCTCATGCCGTTCATTGCGTTTAAAATTTTGTGTCTGCACCCCTTTAAGGACTATAGACACCAAATTTTTTCTTGCGTGTTTTCTTCTTTCAAACGATATCGTAGACATTCGTATACATGAAGCACCCTGTGGTATTTGTGTACGACCGCTAAATAGTTTATAATTGAATTTCTTCTTCACGCTGTTTCGGTTTCGTCGACCGAAGGACGACTGTGACGTCAAGTTGATGTTTTCGCCACGTGATCAATTGGAAAAACTTGTAAGGGCCAGTGCGGGTGGCGCCATCAGGGGACACACAGGGACTGCTGACAACACTGAAGGGAGAGGGGATGCGTGGTTGGCTATGGCGGGAATGTGCGTGAGGTGTGCGCGGGCAGCGCGGGAGTGATCCGAGTGGTGTGGTCGAAGTGGGCTCAAGTGTGAGCTCGGTGCGCGTTGCATTAGGTGCGCGAACTGCGGATGACTATTGGGGGACTCCGGCACGCGGGACTCTGTGAGCGTGTGTAATAAATCATCCCTTGACAAACTTTAATATAATCACTGACCGGCTTGTCATTCCATGTTTTGGAAGATGCTGGATTAAATGTCGTAGTCAATTGAATATACATATCAGCGATTATATTACAGTTTTTCTAGTAGATCACGCGAACAAACCGTCAACTTGACGTCACAGTCGTCATTCAGTCAATGAAACCGAAACAGCACGAGAGAAGAAATTCAATCAAATTATTTAGCGCTTGTTGGAAAATACCACACGGTAATTCATGTATTCTAATGTCTAACGCATCGTTTGACAGAAGAAAACATGCAATAAAATTACACTAGCTGCCCACTGAAAGAGAAGACACTTTCGCAAGGCAGCAAAGCTACCTAAGGAACAAGATGGTAGGTTCCAAAATTATTTACCTGGATGAGATATGTGCAACGGCAGCAAGCGCAGTGTTGGTGTAAGGACAGAACAGCGAGCGTGTGCTGCTTGTGCCAAGATCAGGACAACCATGGCCTGGAGCAGGCTGCCAGGGAAGGGCCACCGCATCATTGTGATGCACATCAGCAGTGAGAAAGGCCCATCAACGGCTCCCTGTATGTTTCCTGCAGAAAAACGGAAAGGGTGAAGACTGCTATGAAGATACGGGTGGCAACCATTTTGAGATGTTTGCACTCATGTGCTCCAGAGGCAGACAAGAGAAACATCGTAGCGAAACACAAGCAGTTGTGCCATTCACATCTGGACGAAGCAATGCCGACAACAGTTTTACACAAAGAAGCAGTTCAGCAGTAGCTGACAGAGAGAACACTAATGGAACGCTATGATGCCAACAATGTGGCTCCCATAAATCATGAAGCTGCCCAAACTGTGTGTTGTCAAATACCATGTAGGTGTCGCTGTGGCGAGGGCTGGCAACGTCAAGCTCTGGCTCCCACCTTAGCTTTAACCTATGGAGTTTCTCTGGGTACAAGTTAATAATGATACCAAGAATGAGCATAAAGATTTATGGCTTCCTTTGGTTGAAGCTTTGCTCATAAACAAGACACCAACGGTTTCAGCAGAAAAGTGGAGCAATTGTGCACACCACGCCATGAATAATGATGAAAAATTCAGAGCAAACTCTGCCAGCGGCCCTCATATTCATTAACACATACGAGTTTCACAAAACATAACTATGTAGCACATCGGCTCTGGGATTCATCACAATAGTAAACCAGCGCTAACATCTCTTGCACTGCAAATTAAGACTTTACATCACCAAGTTATCAGGCTTCCAAACTTTGGAAGTGGTATCCCAGGTTTAACATCCTGAAGCAACACATGGGCTATGAAGAACACCACAGTGGACGGCTCCGGATTAATTTAGACCGTATGGGGTTCTTCAACGTGCATTGACGTCGCACAGCACACCATTGTTTTTATGTTTTGCCACCGTCGAAATACTGCCACTGCAGCAGGATCGGGCTCAAACCCGCGACCCTGAGATCAGCAGCCGAACGCCAAAGCCACTAAATCATATGGCGGGTGCTTCCAAATTTTCATCTAGCTGCTTTTTCTATGGACTGCTTTCCTGTCTCACTAAAGAATACAATACTTGCTTTAACTATTCGCTTAATAATTCTTTAGGCATGCTGTTTTGTCTTCGCTGAGAATGAATAAACAACTGAGGCTCCTCAACCTTCACGCTGTCAGCAGGCAAAGGACACCTGCAGCTGCATTCCTTTAATACAAGCACATGCATCAGTTTTTGTGCTTATACGCAGGTTGGAGTGGAACGTCAATTCTTATAAATGTCCGACATGAGTATGACGACATCCATACAGACACAAGGCAGCAACGGGAAACTGCAATACGGGCACTGCCTTTGATTAAAACAACTTACTTGTGTGGTGCATTCTTTTCAGCCATCTCCTGCTTCTCGATACAGCTAACTCATTGTTAGAAGCATACAGTAGCAGTGAGCCACTCACAACTTGCCTCCGCGTCCCCCGGCTCTGCTTCTTGCATCGACCCTTTTTCCTTTAAAAGCGCTTACATCGAAAGGTGGGCGACCTGTCACATTTGCAAACAGCGCGCCTGTTTTGCACCTTGCTAGCCATGACGAAGCAAGTACGCATCGAAATGTTCACTGAATGTGGGGGAAGATAGAAATACAAGAAACGCATTTAACGCTCTAGCGCACAAATTCAATACGACGCAAATTTTTATTTTTCTCGTCGAGCAGCCACGATCTACCGCTGACGCTGATACTGTAGAAGCTTGGGCAAGTTGGTGTCACATGGTTTTTTCAGCAGCGCGGGGGACAAAGGACGTGACAAGTGCACAGACACGGCGCTGAACTTACATCCGGTTTATTGAGGTGATTTTCACTACTTAAGTACAGTGGCAACCAATCTCAAATGAAAAGACAGATACACAAAACAGATTGACGAAAATGACAATTCCTGAGCACAGGTCTACAGTGGCACAAGACCAGCTGCGCACGTTTTTCTATTCTCATCAAGGAAACGTAGTTCTTTATCAGACAGAGCTAATGAGGCAACGCTTACGCATTCATCTTTGAATTTATGGATTTCATGAGCTTCAATGATTTCACGAGTGATTTTTGTTCTATTATCTGACAGCACTCGACACTGAGTGAAAACAGGATAACACGGTGGTTTTTTGTTCTTTTTTCTTTCCTCTGTGCAGTCTCTGCAATGAATGCCAAGGTGACGGGAAGCGGTGCCGCTCACGTTGTTGTTGTGTTCCCGCAGCCGGTCGTTGAGGCAACGACCAGTTTGCCCCGTGTAGTGCTTGTCACACGTAAGCAGAAACCTGTACACAACATTGCTACTACATGGTACAAAACCTTTTCGGTGTTTCTTATCGCAGCCAACCGTCCTTTCATTGCTGCTGTTTACAATATGGCAGAGTTTGGAGAGCTTATCGGGCGCGGAAAAAACAACGTTTACATCGGCACGCGCTCCCACCCTTTTCAGATTATGTGAAATGCGGTGTAGATAAGGAATAACCACATACTTTCTTTTTTCTTCCTTGGGCCTTTCAGTGGAATCTCTGCGGCCTGAATTAATGATTTCTCTTAGCAGGCTCTCTGATATTGCAATCAGAAGGTCGGAAGGGTATCCTGCTGCTTGTAAGCGTACCACCTGATTTTGATAGCTGTCTTGCATCGCATGATGGCATGATTTTTCTAGGGCATTTCTTAAACACAACTTTGCGATTCCGCGCTTTACAAGCTTAGAATGTGCAGAAGCGAAAGGCGTGAGGGGCTTCTGGCATCGTGGCTCGTAACGCCAGCACACATGGCTATTCTTGAGGAACATGGCAAGATCTAAAAAACGTAACTTTCCTTCAGAAGGCGTTTCATGCGTCAAAACAAGAGGGTCA
Organism: Amblyomma americanum; assembly: GCF_052857255.1. Lineage (NCBI taxonomy): Eukaryota > Metazoa > Arthropoda > Arachnida > Ixodida > Ixodidae > Amblyomma > Amblyomma americanum. Next base: position 301,130,675 of record NC_135497.1, on the reverse strand, counting down.
AGACAGGTGTGAAAAATTGATAAAACTTTCGAGACCGGGGCCCCTGTGTCAGTAACTGCACATGTCATCAAAACTAAAAAATCATCTACAAACCTAAAAACACGAGCCACGCTTTCGTCGAGTTGACTATCAAGGAGCTTGTCATGGTGCGCGAGATAAATGTCGCCCAGTATCGGAGCTATGCATGAAACAATGCAGACGCCATTGCTCTGGAGGTAAACAGATTCATTCCAGGTGGAAAATGTCGAGTTAAAGCAAAAAGTAAGGAGTTCCAAGAAGTTGCTATTGCTGATGCCTGCAGAACTCTGGAAAGCTACCACACCAAAGGAATCAATGCATTCTTCAACGCTTGCCAGCAGTTTCTTTTGCGGAAGGGAATAATATAAATCTTTTATATCGATAGAGCAGGCCGAAAAGCCTTTCGCTGGGTTTTGTTGCAAGAAAGCGATTACTTGGTTAGAACTCTTCACCTGAAAAGGGTCGTCAATGGTTAAGAGGTTCAGCTTGTCTTGCAAAAAATAACGCGACAGACTTTTGCCATGTGCCATCCTCGGAGACTATTGCTCGAAGTGGGCAGTCCAGCTTGTGAGTTTTGGCTGTGAAGAATATCTTTAAGCAGGACCCCTTGCTTTTCTCTATACACTTGGCTAGGGATTCCAAATTCATTTGTGCACACATTTTCCGTGATCGGGCTTTCACTTTACTTAGAGTGACATCGCTTCTCTGCCGGAAAGTCGAACTGATAGCATTTTCTGCTTTCGATAAGTAGAGCGCTTTTGGCATCACAGCAAAACCTCCCTCTTTGCCAGCCTGTAATAGGGTCAGCGAGTTGTTCTTTAAAAACGAAACGATGAATTTGATTGGAATTCTACACCTGGTAGGTCTACACTTTGCCAAAATGTACACTCCATCTGAAACACATCGGTCCACTTCAGGAGCCACTGCTAGGCTGGAAACTTGTCTCACCATCGCAAGAAGTTCCGATGCCGATTGCCTGGGTTCCACGGCGAACTTTGGTCCTCGTCTAAGGACGCCTTGTACTTGTTCCGGCAAGGACACTTCACCATAGGTGTGGACCGGACTGTGCATCTTCTTAGTGATGGCTCGAAGCTGCGGCAGCGCGCACTGCCATAAGAATTCCGTAGTCCTGTCTGCCGTCTGAGGTCCACCGCCGCCATTCAAGTGCACCATGAGCTGAAGATGTGCCGCTGTGTGCTCTCAGGAAGAGCCATTCTCTGTAGAGGCAAAATCACTCGTGAAATCATTGAAGCTCATGAAATCCATAAATTCAAAGATGAATGCGTAAGCGTTGCCTCAATAGCTCTGCCTGATAAAGTACTACGTTTCCTTGATGAGAATAGAAAAACGTGCACAGCTGGTCTTGTGCCACTGTAGACCTGTGCTCAGGAATTGTCATTTTCGTCAATCTGTTTTGTGTATCTGTCTTTTCATTTGAGATTGGTTGCCACTGTATTTAAGTAGTGAAAATCACCTCAATAAATATGTTGTAAGTTCAGCGCCGTGTCTGTGCACTTGTCACGTCCTTTGTCCCCTGCGCTGCTGAAAAAACCGCTGACGAGCGAAGGCACGGAGGGGACACAAGGACATGTTCCTGGAAAATTTTAAAAGTTTTCGAGCAGCCAGCTACGCAGAAGTACCACCCTTTACGTCACTGAAGACTTACATTTAAATATATTCGCGACTAATCAATACTCCACACTATGTAATATCAAAACACAAGCTTATCACAACAGCGCGCTGAAACGGACAGGGAGAGCAGCAGACACGAACCGCTCACGCTTCGCGGCCTGGCCAACAGGCGGCGCAGCCAATGCAATGAGCATGGGCTATAGTTTTCATGCGTCTGTGTCAAAGTAGGTGCTATGTAAAATGAGTTTGATCTTTCATCATAGATACCAGCACGGTGACAATCTTCCTTGTTGAACATGTCTGCTGTACACCTAAGGGACTTGACTAAGAAGCAAACAAGTGGAGTTTTTTTTCTCGTAATGCAATGAGAAACAATCTTTAATTGCTACAGTTCTGGCAAGATAGAGACTTGGGACATACTGTGAATAAAACATGTGCATTTGTCAGCAAAATGCTTGGTGTTAGTGCATGGACAGCGTTTAATGGAAAGAAGGAGAGGCAAGAGTAAGCAGGTGGAAGTGGTCGACACCCAGCACAGAATGGCCAGGAAGTGGAGATTAGCGGCGTAGCACCCTGTATGACAACTTCCCAAAGCTGGCATTGAGGTCATGGATGCACAACATTTCCCAGCACTATGTTAGATGGTAACTGCATGGCATATGCTTTAAAGGGGTCCAGACACAAAGTTTTTCGGTGTCAGTTTATTTGCCTTCAAAGAGGCCTACGGGCCTAGCAATCATGAAAATAAGAGCAAAGCACCAGTGCACAGTGTGAATAATTAATTACAAGCCATTTTGTACACAAAGCCTTTGGTCTCAGTCAGCGCCAACGCTGAAGTGAACAACACCTGAGTTCAGCGACGTCACAAAAATTAAGGCAAGTGCACCATGACATCACTCGATGTGGGTGGAAATAGTTTCGTTTATGGGGGTTAAACGTCCGAAAGCGACTCAGGCTATGAGGGACGTTGTAGTGAAGGGCTCCGCAAAATTTCCACCACCTGGGGTTCTTTAATGTGCACTGACGTCGAATGGTACACGGGCCTCTAGAATTTCACCTCCATCGAAATTCGACCACCGCGACCGGGATCGAACTCGCGTCTTTCAGGTCAGCAGTGAAGCGCCATAACCACTGAGCCGCGGAGGCAGCCCAATGTAGGTGGAAATGGCGAGAGGCTCATCGGACAGCATTAAAAACAGCAATAACTTATGTTCCCCTCAAAGAATGTGCCAGACACTTGCAAGATGGCAACTTCTTACGCCCATGAAAGTAATCGTACGGTAACTAACCCCTCTCTCCTCTCCCACTACCGACCCATACCACCTTCCTGCCCTGTGTGCAATGCTCAAAAGGCAAACCTGACTGATATCTTCGGGATCTGTCCGGCTTCCCCTCCACCCAGCAGGCCGGAGCCACTCCAAACATGGGAGGACTGGGAGACCTCACTACGCTCCACAGATCAGGCACGACAGAAGATCGTCGCCACCTGTGCGGCCAGCGTCATGGACCTTTTAGCCTGAACGTTTGAGTGCGGTGTGGTCGTGCGGGGACCCAGGGGTCCTGGGAGGCCCGAATTCCTCTGCACAAAAAAGTCTTTCTCTCTCTCACTCTCATGCCGTTCATTGCGTTTAAAATTTTGTGTCTGCACCCCTTTAAGGACTATAGACACCAAATTTTTTCTTGCGTGTTTTCTTCTTTCAAACGATATCGTAGACATTCGTATACATGAAGCACCCTGTGGTATTTGTGTACGACCGCTAAATAGTTTATAATTGAATTTCTTCTTCACGCTGTTTCGGTTTCGTCGACCGAAGGACGACTGTGACGTCAAGTTGATGTTTTCGCCACGTGATCAATTGGAAAAACTTGTAAGGGCCAGTGCGGGTGGCGCCATCAGGGGACACACAGGGACGGCTGACAACACTGGAGGGAGAGGGGATGCGTGGTTGGCTATGGCGGGAATGTGCGTGAGGTGTGCGCGGGCAGCGCGGGAGTGATCCGAGTGGTGTGGTCGAAGTGGGCTCAAGTGTGAGCTCGGTGCGCGTTGCATTAGGTGCGCGAACTGCGGATGACTATTGGGGGACTCCGGCACGCGGGACTCTGTGAGCGTGTGTAATAAATCATCCCTTGACAAACTTTAATATAATCACTGACCGGCTTGTCATTCCATGTTTTGGAAGATGCTGGATTAAATGTCGTAGTCAATTGAATATACATATCAGCGATTATATTACAGTTTTTCTAGTAGATCACGCGAACAAACCGTCAACTTGACGTCACAGTCGTCATTCAGTCAATGAAACCGAAACAGCACGAGAGAAGAAATTCAATCAAATTATTTAGCGCTTGTAGGAAAATACCACACGGTAATTCATGTATTCTAATGTCTAACGCATCGTTTGACAGAAGAAGACATGCAATAAAATTACACTAGCTGCCCACTGAAAGAGAAGACACTTTCGCAAGGCAGCAAAGCTACCTAAGGAACAAGATGGTAGGTTCCAAAATTATTTACCTGGATGAGATATGTGCAACGGCAGCAAGCGCAGTGTTGGTGTAAGGACAGAACAGCGAGCGTGTGCTGCTTGTGCTAAGATCAGGACAACCATGGCCTGGAGCAGGCTGCCAGGGAAGGGCCACCGCATCATTGTGATGCACATCAGCAGTGAGAAAGGCCCATCAACGGCTCCCTGTATGTTTCCTGCAGAAAAACGGAAAGGGTGAAGACTGCTATGAAGATACGGGTGGCAATCATTTTGAGATGTTTGCACTCATGTGCTCCAGAGGCAGACAAGAGAAACATCGTAGCGAAACACAAGCAGTTGTGCCATTCACATCTGGACGAAGCAATGCCGACAACAGTTTTACACAAAGAAGCAGTTCAGCAGTAGCTGACAGAGAGAACACTAATGGAACGCTATGATGCCAACAATGTGGCTCCCATAAATCATGAAGCTGCCCAAACTGTGTGTTGTCAAATACCATGTAGGTGTCGCTGTGGCGAGGGCTGGCAACGTCAAGCTCTGGCTCCCACCTTAGCTTTAACCTATGGAGTTTCTCTGGGTACAAGTTAATAATGATACCAAGAATGAGCATAAAAATTTATGGCTTCCTTTGGTTGAAGCTTTGCTCATAAACAAGACACCAACGGTTTCAGCAGAAAAGTGGAGCAATTGTGCACACCACGCCATGAATAATGATGAAAAATTCAGAGCAAACTCTGCCAGCGGCCCTCATATTCATTAACACATACGAGTTTCACAAAACATAACTATGTAGCACATCGGCTCTGGGATGCATCACAATAGTAAACCAGCGCTAACATCTCTTGCACTGCAAATTAAGACTTTACATCACCAAGTTATCAGGCTTCCAAACTTTGGAAGTGGTATCCCAGGTTTAACATCCTGAAGCAACACATGGGCTATGAAGAACACCACAGTGGACGGCTCCGGATTAATTTAGACCGCATGGGGTTCTTCAACGTGCATTGACGTCGCACAGCACACCATTGTTTTTATGTTTTGCCACCGTCGAAATACTGCCACTGCAGCAGGATCGGGCTCAAACCCGCGACCCTGAGATCAGCAGCCGAACGCCAAAGCCACTAAATCATATGGCGGGTGCTTCCAAATTTTCAGCTAGCTGCTTTTTCTATGGACTGCTTTCCTGTCTCACTAAAGAATACAATACTTGCTTTAACTATTCGCTTAATAATTCTTTAGGCATGCTGTTTTGTCTTCGCTGAGAACGAATAAACAACTGAGGCTCCTCAACCTTCACGCTGTCAGCAGGCAAAGGACACCTGCAGCTGCATTCCTTTAATACAAGCACATGCATCAGTTTTTGTGCTTATACGCAGGTTGGAGTGGAACGTCAATTCTTATAAATGTCCGACATGAGTATGACGACATCCATACAGACACAAGGCAGCAACGGGAAACTGCAATACGGGCACTGCCTTTGATAAAAACAACTTACTTGTGTGGTGCATTCTTTTCAGCCATCTCCTGCTTCTCGATACAGCTAACTCATTGTTAGAAGCATACAGTAGCAGTGAGCCACTCACAACTTGCCTCCGCGTCCCCCGGCTCTGCTTCTTGCATCGACCCTTTTTCCTTTAAAAGCGCTTACATCGAAAGGTGGGCTCCTGCAGGTATGGCACAGGAGAGACGGGGGGAAAGGCTCGCATCTCTGGCCCGGGACTTCGTAGCACCTTGCTGTACGTCAAACGGAGGGCGCCGGGTGTGGAGCTGGGGGTGGCTGCACAACTCGTCGGATTTATTCGCGGACCACGTCCGTTACGGCAGCGACGCTGACCTGTGGAGCTGCAAAGCGAAGTTTCGCCAGTTCCTCGCGCACAAGGCTTCTTACAAGCTCCCGAAGATCCTCGGCGGGCAGCGACGTAGGCGTGCACTGGGAAGCGGCTGCTACAGTAGCCTGACGTCCGTAGTGGGCGCCTCGTTCCTGCAGAGAGCGCTCGATACCCATTGCCTCCTTGGTGAAGTCAGACACTGTTCGTGGCGGGTCACGGACCATTCCGGCAAATAGCTGCTCTTTTACGCCACGCATTAAGTGGCATACCTTCTGGGCTTCGGGCATAGCAGATAGTCACAATTGTATGCGCCGACGGGGTCGCATGCTGTGGCGGCTTCATACGGCGCTTCGTAGAAGCCACTGCGAAAAAAAAAAATGCAGCGCAAGCAGACGACAAGCAGACGACACGGGTGTTTGGTTCAGCGGGCACGCCGTGACGTTGTATTTCAGTGTGTTTCTTTCCAGGCCGTCAGGCGCCGCCAGCATTGATAGTGGCTCCGCGGACTTGTGACCTTTTCTGGTCGCTGCAGACAGCGGAGTTTCCACTTCTATATAGAGTTCCTTCGTGGCCCGGAGCAAGAAGCCATTTTTTTGTTCAATTTAGCGCTTGGTACAGTATTGATGAAAATATGTGCTGTTAGCGAACCAGAACACGTCCATTGGCGTCGGCAGCACGCTTGCCACTCTTTGTCTAGAAATACTCTTGGCGTACAGTGTGGCGTACAGAGGGTGCGCCCTTGGAGCCATCTTCCTGCTGGTGGTGGGAGTCATGGCGATGTCCATCATCTACTGGTACAGGGACTGCGACCCACGTTTGGCCGGAGCCATCCCGAGGTACGACCAGGTGAGTAGTCTTATGACTTCTAGAATGCCGGAAATGACGTCAGTCACGCAGTTTAAATTCCGTTAGTTTAGCGCATGGTCACTCATTGCGTCTAGTATTTGAAGAACAAACTTGAATGTTAGCACCTGAATTATTGTGTAGTGACGGTAGTCAATACTGCACAATGGAATTTTACCAACGTTAAAAATTTCGAAAATATTATTACTTTTCAGGACCTTTTTCAATTTAAAGTGTGGAAAGTTTTAAAGGAGCACAATGCACAGATGAAAAATGCAGCGCTGATTGTGGACCAGCGAGCAAAAGCTGGCGGTCGCAAAAAAAAAATCTGATTTCAAAGCGCTCTAAGCATATAGCCTGAGGCACGTAGCATGTAGTAAGCGCCTCTTCTTAGAAGTGTTTTTCAGCGCAAAAACACATAAGGCTGGCGTACCCTTAAGGGTAATCATTTCCGAACAGGACACTTCGGAGAAATCTATCGCTGTGTTTCTGATGATGGATTTTTATGGCGCAAGGGCATCTGCGGCGAAAGACCGCCATGGCACAAGGTTGTTTCTTCTACTCAAGGTGCACCGAGGTGTGTTTCTAAAAGAAACACCAAATTTCTTGACGATAAATGACCCATTTCTAGTACGCAGTTCAGAAGTGTTAACTGCTGTGAAATCGCTTTCTGACAAGAGCCTTCTTGGTCTCTCCATCGCTGTGAAGGATCTTCATTACCCCTTGCCCCATCATAACCTGCTTACCGTAGTCGAAGATTCCATTCATCATTTCGGCGCTGTCATTTCAGAATGAATCCGGTTTGTCGATCAGCAATTTTTCGGAATTGTTGCACTTTATCTCCGCTCCACCTTCATAAATTGGCAAGGCGCTGCGCACATTCAGAAACAGGGAATATGCATTGGTTCCTGTTTGGCCCTTGTACTTAGTGACCTGCATGTGGCACACCTTGACAGGAGCCTCCAAAAGCGGCTTACCAGCCCACTTGTGGTGAGAGTCTTTCGTGCTGTTGAGGATTTCCTTTTTCTGGTTGAGCGTACGCCATCGTGCTTAGAGCACGTTGAATCCAGTATTTTAGCTAATGTACAAAAGTGTTTTTTCACCGCTGCTATTGACTAACGAAATGCCTACTGACAACGAGATCCGCTTGCGTCATATCCGTTTTAAATTCCTGGACAACCACTTGTGTTGGAGCTATTCACCTCGCGCTAACAAACTTCTACTGCCCTACACATCTGCACATTCGAAACTCGTAAAGCGAGGGATTATAATTTATGCTTGAAAAATGCCCAAGAAAAGCCATGCCCTCACCTCATCAGCCTGAGCTTTCACGGACAACCTGCAAGGTTTTATGAAGCAGGCTACCCAGCTGATATCTGTGTTTCTGTCGCTGCCGGCTTACTGAAGAAGAAGCGCCAGGAAGATCAACTACCGTCTTTGCCTTCAGAAAGAAAGACATAATTGCCGTCATTCCATACATTCATTACCTGTCCCACAATCTCAAGAAAATTGGGACGACAGCGAATGTTCGCGTGGTTTTTTTCAGCCTCTGAAAAACTAAGTGCGCTAGCCAAAAAAAAAAAAAATTTGCCCACGCAGATAAACGCCCCCAAAAGCTGCAGTGCACCATCACTCACAGGAAAAAATTCGTGAAATGTACTGAAGGCATTGTTTATGACATCCCATTTTCTTGGGGCAAGTGGTATGTCGGTCAATCTGGTCGTTGATTGAATGAGAGGCTTCGTGAACAGAAAAACAACTTGAGAACTATAACTGGTAGTAATCTGACTTTGCAGTTTAAGGAGTGTGGTCGTCTGCCATTTTTGGATAAGTGCTCGACCGCGGCCAGACACCGGGATCAGTTAACACGTGGAATTATTGAAGCAGCGCGTATCGCTTATTGGAAGATAACTGTGCCAGCAAGCCGTCTATCTCCCTGTTTAAAAGACAGCTGGCCTTCTCAAACAATCGCTGATTCGTACATGTCTGTAGTTCCTCGTTCTACTGATTTTCATTCTTTTTTTCCGGGCGCATGAGTCTGTTTGCTTTCACGGGTCACATTCGTCTTGGTCGCCTCAGGTTTCTGTCAGTCGGAAGTTAGCGCCTGTGTTGTGTGCGTCTTTCTTTGTCCCTTGTCCCGTTTTGCGCTACACTCCCATACCATGGATCACTGCTACCGACACGCCCAAGTAGCTACCCTTGTGAATTGAGCATCGCTGATTGTAAGGCTTCCGTGCGCATTGAGGTGCGCCCTTAAATTTCAGGCTGCGCGCCAAGGTCATCACTAAACCCAGCTATTTTAATCGCTATCGCAATATGGGGACATTTATTTGCCAGTGTGTACACAATGTCAATACTGGATGCTAACCTTGTGAAGATAAAAAAAATGTGCTCGCCGTAATCTCGTCTCACCTGGCTGAAGCATGCATGCAGCGATAGCAGCGTGTGAAAAAAAAAACGCGCTAAACGAGTGCTTCTGCAAGTACTTCTGCTGGCATGAGCCTCTTTTGTGGTGCGTTTCTCTAGATTGTGCCCTACTACATCAACGAGAATCTTTCTATATTGCCAGGAATGCGCGGTGTCTTCCTTGCTGGCGTCGTCGGCGCCTCCATGAGGTATGTGCTGCCATTGCTTTTCGAGTATATATAGTGAGCGTGGGCGTTTGGTGTGGGGTGTGAGGTTTAACATCCCGAAGCTGCAGTGGAGTTACGAAGGGACAGCCTGGTTCATGAGAAACGGGTATGTTTCGGAGGGCTCATGGTACTCATCCAGCGTCTATGCCGCATCACCACACAACGAACCTTACCGGCAGACGTGTATCAAAACGAAGCGACGTAGAGTGCAACAACTGCAGCTTCGGCGCTGCCCTTCATGGTCCCAATTAAGCCTTGTTGCGTTGGTATAAATTGCTGTTTTTCTTGAACTACACTTCGCGGGAAAAAAAGTTGCGCGAGAATTTTTCGCTAATATTCCCGCCATGTTATGCATCTGTGGGCACAGACCACTAGTATCATTGTAGAAAAAAGACTGCTTCCTTTGTTTTTTCGCGCTCGGCTTAGAGGAATAGATAACATGAGTTTATTTACTGATCACTTGTAAAAACCTAAAAATAAAAACAGATCAATGCGTTTCAACTGTAGTCGGATACAACTCAAGAACGAAGCGGCAGAGGCCCCTCAAGGAGGCCCTGCCGGCCAATGGCGTCGAGCGTTTGTCATGACGTAGCGGTTGATCCCTTAGCGTGACACCGCACATGAACGACAGGTGCCTCCGTGAAATGGGATCAATCGCGACGCATTACAATCGGGACGCCATTGACTGGAGGGCCTCCTTTGATGTGCAGCTGTACTGCGTATTTTTTAGGCGTCGCTTGGTCAAGTTCACCAGCAGCTCCGGACACTGGATTCCGGGTTGCTTTCACAGTAAATTGCAAGTTAAACTTCAGCTCAACTTTGGCGTATGTTTTCCACTACGTTCCGACGAGGGTTTCTACTTCGAAGTAGCCGCAGTGTTCCGAACAATCACAACGGCTAACGATGCACAAAGGGCGAAGGAAAACGAAAATACAGCGCCTATCCTGACGCTTCTCCACACTTTAATTCGTCCCTTGTAACGCATTCGAATCCACAAGGAAGTATTCCTCGTTCGATATACGAAGGGGAGGATCGTACAGTTCATAAAATACGCAAGGCACAATGAGAAACACTCTGACTGCGAGAGAGTTACAAACGTTGCAATGGCTCATGTGCCTTCCGCAAGAGGGAATTACATTCCAGTTCAGCTGTGACATGAATTACGCAGCTACATGCCATCCCCTACCTCGACGTATATTTACGCAGGAATTCTATTTTAAAAGACTGTCCCCGAATGCATTGCGGTCACCATCTGCTTCTCAGTTACCTGAAATGTCGCGCATGTGCAGGCCAGAGGTCGAGCCGCCGCGGTCACGATCAGCGTGCGTTAGGCACCGCCCCTGCGGGCAAAGGTAGTCGGCGAGCGCACTGAGGCGCTGAAAACAAGAACGCGAGTTCGGTCCCCAATTCCGCATACCGTGTTTGTCACGAAGGCGAGATGCAAATTTGCTTTACAGTATATATGAAGAATGGAGCCAGCGGCTCCATTCTCTATATATACTGTTTGTGTGAGCCCGAGAGGTTTGTTTCTGGGATTGTGGATACGTCAACTTGAAAGCCAAGAGAAACAAAAACTCTAGTTTGGCTGGATTACCTCTAAATGTGCTGCATGCGTTGTTAAACTAACCGTAACAAAGTTGCATGCTTCTGAAAAAACTAGTCTTGAGTTGCGGGCGTTTGAAAAGCTCCGTAAGCCCTGTAGCAAACGACGCATACACCTAGCGGGGTGTCGTCTATTTAGACAACTTACTGTATGTGACATGGCCTGACATCGCGCTCAGTGGGTGCCTACGGCTTACTGACGGCAACGTATGGAAGCTGAGGAAGGCTGAAGCCTGAAGTGCACCTTGGCAATCTTCGGACTCTGTATGCACGTGCCATAGCTCTGCATTTCAGGCGCGTGTATTTTCAGAAACAGTTCAGACGTCGTGCGCGCAGTGGCGTACGCCGTGTCTGAAGAGAAGCTTTCATGTGTTTCCGGAGGACGACAAGCAGACGAAGACACGGGGGATAAGTATAGGATGTTGCGCTACCCCTCAAGGGTGCCATCATGGCATCCGGTAAGAATGCTCGACCATCAAGAGGCTCACGAAATTGACGACGCTTAAACAAGCGCTGAAATATGTTCAGAGCTGCCCGCCCTTCCCCACCCACCGGCACTCTCCAGGCACCCTACTATCCCACTCGCCCCTCCTGAAGCACGACCCACACTACCCATCCACTTTTAACCTCTATAAAAATTCTGCCTTATGTGTGAAGCCTCGGCTTATCGAGTAAAAGCTTTCGTTCGAGTAATAGAATGAAAGTAATCACTGACGGTTAATCCAACTGCTTTCGCAGAATTGTCGTATGATATGCCTGCCTGATCATCCGTTGATTTTTTATTTTTATCACATGCTTCATAAGTACTTGAAAGCATGAGAGAAAAAAAAACAAAACAAAAGAAAAGGGCCTTTGACCAAACCGCTGCTTTGAAGCTCGGTGTTTCGACGTTCCATTCCAAATACGGATGGTGCGGTGATGCCCGATTGTGGCCCTTTTCTCCAAGAATATCACCCCAAAGGAAGCCGAGCACCAGGCCGGGGGAATGCTTGTACCCATTGTATCACCGGTGGGTACCCGGCGGCACTGGGGATTGAACCCCGCACCTCCCGCATGCGGGGCGGATGCTCTAACCACTAGGCCACCGCTGCGGTGCGGTCGCCACCTAATTACACACTAAAAGAATGTTCCACAAGTTACCGAATTTTAAATGTTGAACCATCCATAATTCGTCTGAATGCACCGCGGTATAGATGCAAAATGGCAGCGTAGCTTATCTAAAAACCAGTACAAGGTCCACGGCCTGTGTGTCAAAACATAATGGCAAAAGGGGGGGTGGCATCAGCGGCCCCTGGTTAATCGAGACCTAATTAATTTTGCCGGAAGTGACGTAAAATGTGGCGCGGGTTATGAAACGTTCTCCTATGTTTGCAGTGTTTGCAGTCCCACGTCACCCCTCTCGTAGACGGCTGCCTTTTGAGCACACGCCAGCCTTTTCCCTCTCCCAGTTGAACTAGCTTCTTCCAATCATATGACAGGGCGCAGCAGAAACCATTTTTTCAAATGAACGAACACAGTCCATTCTTAACTAACCCCTTTCGGAAGGGCGCCAACAGCGTCTAAATTTAACGAACCGCAACCAAGCTACGCAGAAAGAAAGCGTGCGAGAATAAAGCTGCAATGGTAGGATACACTTTAAAAAGCAGCAGACGATATCACTCGGCCACGGTCCCCTGCGTCATGTATGAGTCCACTGGCCACCACTGCGGTGCTGCACGCCATCTAATTAGGCACTAAAAGAATGTTCCACAAGTTACCGAATTTTAAATGTTCAACCACGCATAATTTGTGTGAATGAACCGCAACATGGGTGTAAAACTGCAGCGTAGCTTGCCTAAAAACCAGAACATGGGGAGCATCAGCGGCCCCTGGTTAATTGAGTCCTAATTAATTTTGCCGGAAGTGACGTAAAATGTGGCGCTGGTTATGAAATGTTCTCCTAAGTTTGCAGTGTTTGCAGTCCCACGTCACCCCTCTCGTAGACGGCTGCCTTTGAGCACACGGTAGCTTTTTCCCTCTCCCAGTTGAACTAGCTTCTCCCATGCATGTGACAGGGCGCAGCTGGAACCATTTTTCACATTAAACGAACGCAGTCCATCCTGAACTAACCGCAACCAAACATGCGACAATAAAGCTATAATATTAGGATACACTTTAAAGAAATCATTTGGTACCACTGGGCCACGGTCACCGGCGTCCTTTATTTGTCGGCTGGCTAGCAACAACAGTAAATAAAATCAGCTTTTTAGTCTTTGACTATATTAAACAAGCCAGGTGCCGAAATTCTAGAGCTTGCAATTTTTTCTTGTGATTGGATTCCCGTTTAAGTAACAGGAAAAGTTTAAAAAACTGAACAATTTTTGTCGTGGGGGATTTCTATGCGGCGGTCTTGACTGTGGGTGCAGCTCCACTGCGGACTTAAGTTGTAGCCGACTACTCACGACTTTCCGCACAGTAATTCGTGATTTCGTACTTACCAGTGCTTCAGCACATTCCTTTCATTTCCTTTTCGTTTGCGCAATCGTAGCTGACAGATATTAACACTCAGAAGCGAGATCCTTGCTTATGCTCCGCCTGGGATTGCGTAAATGCATTAATTAACACTTTCCTTCCAGATTTCCTCTGTACATTTTCCACCCCGTTCTCTCCTCTCTCCTTTTCCCAATTTGAGGAGGGGGTGATCAGGAGGACAGAGGTGTGTCTCACTCGGCCACTTTTCACAGTACCTCGCATTACACTTCACCTCTCTCTTTACCCCCATTCCGATCTGTAACGATGGCATCAGGGCGCATTCCGCCGTAAGGTGAAAACTGAATTATTTTCTGGTCTTAACGCAGTATCGATTGCGGTGAACATGTCCCCGACATGTTATTGTGGGTTTTGAATATATTGCAGATCTGATTGACAAAGCATGCTCAGTTGGACAGACTGATACACAGGCTGAATGTTTTTCATTCATTCATTCATTCATAACTACAGGCTGCTTAACTTTTGAATGCTTAGTGGTAGATGTATCATGCACATTTTTCAGAATATTTATTACTTATTTTTGGATACAGCGATCTTGATACAAGCAGCGTATTTACGGCCCTTGACGACGAAAAACCAGAACCGCAGTTTTTTAATTTCTTACTGTGACTCGCATATGCCACACGGCATGGTACCGATCCTTCAAGTGTGCGGAAGCCATGGATGCACAGCGAAGCACGATGCAGACCTACCGACCGACCGAGCGCAGCGCCTCGTCAGAAGTGCGCCTCAGCCGCGCCATTTAAGGGGCGCTAATCCGCGGCGGACGGCCGGCCGTCCCCATCGCGCGCCCGCCCAATGTGTCGCCGCCGCTCGCGATCGCTCATTGTGCGCTCGTTTGGATGCAGAGCCCGGCGGGGCTTTCCTGAGGCGCGATACACTTGGCGCGTTGTTTTTTGCGCGGCCTGCTCGCGCTCTCCTCGCGCGCTCCCGGAGTATGTTGCCGGCGGCCGCCTTGTACGCTACACACGTCGGCATGCATAAAATATCAGTTACGGCGTGTTACCCCCACCTTGGAAATAAGCACCGGGGCAATGTTTCTCTTTCCGGCCCGCGCGAGGCAGCCGAGTGCCTGTTTTGCTGCGCGCTTGGTGTATATATCACTGGCGCCTTGGATGATTGCTTTTAATATTAAACTCGACCGGGCCGCCGGAGAAACAAGCGCGCAGTCTCGGGAGGACGCCACCGCGCTCTCTCGCCTGGCGGATCTTTGTTCTCTGGCGGCGAGGTAGTACACGTGTACGTGGCGCCCGTGTCCCGGGAGAGCGGCGCCTCAGCCAACGTTGGCCCCAGGCTCCGGAGGACGGCACGCGCCAGTGTCCAATGCATGCGAGCGCGGCGCGTCTGTCAGAGGAGACCGCTGCATGGTTTGCGAGCTGCTCACTGCGGCTGTTTCGGCGAAGGAGCCCTAGACAGAAAGGCCGGAAGGGACATATCTGCAGCGGGCAGCTCCTGGTTGCAAGAGCAGCGATGCGAGCGCAAAAAGCGCGGAGACTGTCGGCGTATACTTTTAAACTTACTGCTGACATGACAGGCTGGTTGTTGTCAGTGTCAGGAGAATCGCTTTCTGTGCAGTTGGTGCTTCAAGCTTGGGCACCGACGACAACTGCATCCTGCCCTTTTCCTTAGTAAAAATCGGTTTTATGGCTCTTTCTAGGTATGTTAACGGTTGCCCGGCAGCAAAAGGGGGCGTTCATCGCGGAGAAAATTGTACTCAAAAAATTTCCCGCCACTCGATTCAAAGTCGTGTCGTCTTCACCGAGAAGAACTCCGCAGCACCGTTTGGAAGAGAATGACGGTGCAGCCTAGCTTCCGAGATGCGCGCGAAAAAACTCCGTCGGCGAACCTAAGTTTGCATGAGATATCAGCTGGTGAACGCGACACCCGTACTTAATTTTTTCAACTTACGTAGCAATAGTAAAAGGCCCGTTTTTAGTGATGAAAGTAGCGACGTTGTCACTAGGGTGACGCTTTCTATCGGCAAGGGCCAACTGCAATTTGTTCTCAGCGTCGCTTTAAAGCTCGCACCACAGTCTACATGACGCTACAGCGAGAAGGTACTAATTTCAAAATACATGCAATTGTGTATTACTGAGGGTGCTTGAGGGTGCTTGAGCTGTGTATTAGCGGAGTAGGGATACCAAATATTTCGTTGTTCGTTTGTTTTTCGAAAAAGGTGCATAAGGCATTGGTAAACATGTATCACAGTGTAATTTTTCTGCGCTCAGCAAATAATTTATCATTGCTTTCTTTTCTGAAGTTTCAGTTTCGATTTCGGCAGCCAGGCTGTGGTTTTGACGCCACAGCTAGGGTTCAGGTCATGTTAGGCATACCAAAACTTGGATGTCAAAGGGGCTTTCACTTTATTTTGCTCCAGCTCTATCACCAGCCTGCCTCAAGGTATGGAATCATATCATTGTAGCGAGCAGAGATGATAACCCATTTTTTTGTTTGCCTCACATGACCTCAACTTCAGTTGTGGTGCCAAAGCTACAGCACAGTTGTTGAAACCGAAACCGCGACTGATAAAAAAATCTAGCTTAAATTATATAAACGCTACAGGCGAATTCAACGTGCTGATCTATGTTTAATTGCCTTGCACACCATTTCAAAGCAACATCACATAATAAATTTTGGTGTCATTATAAAAAAACTAAATTTCTCCCGTTTCTTTTTTTGACCAATTTGCCCACATTCAGGACTCCTTATATTAGAGCCCATTAGAGTAAATATTCTTTTAGATGCAACCAGTTTCCTCGCTCGAAATGCTTCCAGTTTCTGTTACTTTTTAGGCAAAAAATTACCGGCAGATGCTCCAGCGTACAGCGCCTTTTTATCATCATCATCAGCCTTATTACACCCACTGCAGGTCAAAGGCCTCTCCCATGTCTCTCCAATTAACCTGTCTTTTGCCAGCTGCATCCACCCTTTGCCTGCAGACTTCTTAATCTCATCCGCCCACCTAACCTTCTGCCGTCCTCTGCTACGCTTACTTTCTCTTGGAACCCACTCCGTTACCCTTAAGGACCAGCGGTTGTCTTGCCTTCGCATTACATGCCCTGCCCAAGCCCATCTTGATTTCGACAAGGATGTCATTAACCCGCGTTTGTTCCCTCACCTACTCTGCCCGCTTCCGGTCTCTGAACGTTACACCTATTATTTTTCTTTCCATGGCTCGCTGCGTTGTCCATAACTTAAGCTGAACTCTTTTCGTTAGCCTCCACGTTTCTGCCCCGTAGGTGAGCATCGGTAAGATGCAGCTGTTGTACACCTTTCTCTTCAGGGAAATTGGTAAACTGCCGTTCATGATCTGAGAGAACCTGCCATATGCGCTCCACCCCATTCTTATCCTTCTAGTTATTGCCCTATCATGATCCGGATCAGCTATCGCTACCTACCCTAAGTAGACGTAAACCTGTACCACTTCCAGGCACTCACTGCCAATTGTGAACTGCTGTTCCCTTGCTAGACTGTTGAACATTACTTTGCTTTTCTGCATGTTAAATTTTAGACCCAGCATTCTGCTCTGCCTGTTGGCTCATTGATCGTGATTACGATTAGAAATGCAGCGATGGCGTAGAGGTAGAGCATCCGCCTCGCGTGCAAGAGGACCGGGGTTCGAATCCTGGTGCCGCGCAATTCTCCATCGGGTTTGCAAAAATACAAAAAAAAAATCCGCATGTCGATGGAATTGCGTAACCAGGCCTGGGGTGCGGCCTGATCTCGGTGACCAGAACCGACAACGCACTCCCTCACCAGAACAGGATTTGGCCACCCTGGTGTAGTACTTGGCCACAATCTTCTATGCACAAACCAATTAACGCCTTTTTATAAGCGATCAAAAGAGAAACCTAGAGATCGTTGTTATTTTGCGCTTAACTAAATTTCAAGAAAATATAAAAGGTGACCAACATATAGCCAGCCAGTTGTCTAGGATGGCCAAGTCATGGACTTAGAAAACAGGGTTTGCAACGACTGGTACCATTTTACTAGAACAATTTTTTTCACAAGATTATTTCAATTACACGAAGGCAGCCGATGAGTCGGTAACAAGCCCCTTGGCGTTCGCTCTTACGTTATTGCTTTTATTTACTTTTTCACATTAAAAAGACCCTGTTTGTCGCTTCTCTCAAGACAGGGCTCCATGACGTAAATAAATAATTTATATGCATATGTAGCACTAATGGCTTTAAACACCTCGTGGTAGTCGGCTCCAGGGGCACCGAAATCTCAGTGCATGAGAATTTTTAGAGTTTGCTTAGACTGGAAGGTCACAGCCATGAGCGGTATCGAACCAGCGACCTCATGCTTTGCAGCCTAACGTCATAAACAATGAGCTTTCCAGGCGGGTTACTTGAAAAAATAAAAAAAATGAAGTTTATACCAAGATCTTTGAAAGTTAATATCGTTAGCAAACGTTTCTTGTATTTTGTAGCTAGCTGGCTGCGATTTCTGTTAACCATTGACACAAATCATCTAGTGTGTAACCTACGAGCGTTTTTGTCACAGGATTAGAAGCTCCTCTGAGCCGCTGTTTGTAGACTGTGGCAGATTTCTGGTTGATTTCAATAAGAGCTCCTTTCTTGCCCTTTTTAATTAATCGCAGATGAATTCCTTGGAACGTTTTTCGCTCAGTGCATGAGTATATCAAGGCTCTTCTCTCTGACATCCAATGGCCTTCGGCTCGTGCGCGCGGTTAATTCTAGGTCGCGTATGCGAGCAGTGCAATATTTTCAGCTGCGGAAGATTTTACGTATGTGCTCAACGGATCTTAATCAAAGCAAGTACGACATGCAGTGACTCGGCCATGCTTACTCAGCAGAATTCGAGAGAGAGGGAGAGAAAGCAAATACATAGTTCTCCCGGTCGTTCACAACCGCTTATAAAAACTGATCTATCTACTTGGGTATCAATGCAATATTCAGTAGTGGTGCGTGAGTGCTGACATAGCCGTTGCTCACTCAAGCCTGGCTTGCACCGAAAGCTCGCCCGTACTGCCGTAAAAGTCCATACAAGCTCGAAGATTCCGCAATCCATGCAAGGAGACCAAGCTTGCTTCCCTTTTTGCTTCCGGAGAGGCAAAAAAAAAATGCCTTAGTTTTATTCGGTGTTCATAACAAGCATTTCTTGTGTATGTACTTATCTCTGTACTCAGATTATCACTACAAAAATTGATATCGAGCAAAGCACAAGTGTACAAATATTGTCCGTTTCCACTGGAACTAAGCGACTGCCGCTGACAAGAAATTTCTCTCGCGGCGCATGTATAAAGAAGACGGAGCAATAGTTCCGCATCCTCCAAATTTCAGAGTGATCGAGATCGAGTAGACAGCGAACGCGCAAAGCAAAGAAAAGAATGTCGCGCAAGCAGCACTCAAACATGGCCTCAATTGCCCGAAAAATGAGCGGCGGCAGGGCTTAATATCTTCGGCGGCAACCGGCCAAGGCTACAAAAGGAATTAAAAAAAAAAAAAACTAAAGAGAAGAGAAGCACGCTCGGCCATCACAAGGCCAAGCGGCTTGCAGCGTTTGTTTCTACATGCATCGTGGCAGTGCGCCGCGAGCCGAGCGCAGCGCATCGCTCAGCGAGACATGCGAACAACTGCGTTATGGAGAAAGGCTTTTCGCTAAATGGGCGGCAGCGTATCGAAACCATGATGCGGACTCGTGATGGATGCCGCCGCGTCTCCGTGTCGCGGAGCCCGTACGTTGAGGAGAATTCATTTCAGAGCGATGAGCTTCCCGAAGAGGCTCCCATCCTCGCGTTTGGCGGCGGGGGCGGCCGGCATCTCCCGAGCATCTCTCGCGGCTCCTTCATCCCCGAGCTTGGGAGCGGACCGGAGGGAAACTAGAAAGAAGAATTAGGACATCACCGCACCCTATCGGCGAGTAAAGAGCGGGGCCAGACAATGGACACTCGGAGCGGGGCATGCAGACGCCGCGGGGCGAGCAGCAAACGCTAGGCCGACGGTGGGAGACGGAGAGAATGAAAAAGACACAGAGAAAAGCCTTTATGATCCTATCTGGTTAGGCATGAATGCATGCCCATTTGCATCTGGCCCACCGCTTTGCACGGATTGTTGCACTTTAATCCTCCCTTTGTTTGACATTCGCTTTACGGCGCCTCTCCCCTTACGGCCGCGGAAACCCTGGGCGGAGCTGCTCGACGCAGGCACCGCTCTGGGCGGGCGAGGTGAGCGATCCTGGGGTGCAGACAAGTTTTTCAAAGCCCTGGGCAATTATGCTGAGTGTGCTGCGGGCTATCTCGGGCTGGCTCGATGGTCGACTCTCGGTCGTTTGCCGTGCCCGCCCGCGTGCCCGCAGTGGCGTGTACAAAGGACGGAGGTATAGCCGCACAATTTCCAAGCGCAGGATTATTCGCGCTACTCATACAGTGAGATCACTTTTGGTGAGAACGGCTGTTGACACCCAGAAATATACGAATAACGCTCCCCAATGCCTAGTTATTTCAATGAAAGCCAACAAGTTTCAGCTCTCTTCATAAGTGTGTCGTCACGAGACCCTCAATTCCCTATCCTTGTCCGCCACACACACACTACAAGCACGCTCGCTCGCTCGCTCACTCTCTCGCTCGCTCGCTCACTCACTCACTCACTCACTCACTAACTCACTCACTCACTCTCTTCCTTTCTTCTTTCACTCCTTCCTTTATCCATTCCCTTACGGCGCGGTTCCGGTTCCCGACGACATATGAGACAGAGACCGCGCCACTTCCTTCCCCAAAAACCAATTATTATTATTATTATTATTAAACGTTAGTGGCAGAACCTTACAAGTGGCCTCTGGGACTAGTCAGTTTTGAAGCGGAATTTAGAGGTGCTAGTCGCCATCCGCAAATCGTCACCGGAAGCTACTGGAGTCCTCAACTAAAGACCCCGCTTACAGTCCGCTCCAGTCTTACTTAATACAATAAAAGATTATTCCTCTCTCTCTCTCTCTCTCTCTCTCTCTCTCTCTCTCTCTCTCTCTCGAAACTAGTATATCTACCTGATGGCCCGATCGCAGCGCCACAGTGGTTCAAAAAAGAATGATCAAGTTTTTGTCTGCCAAGAGATTCGCTGTTTGCGATAACGTCCTGCTAATCTAAAAACACTTTTGCAATGTACTGCAACCCTCTCCCACATAAAACCAAATTATATTTCGATTTATGAGGTCATTAAAACCAGGCAACGCTGCACACATTACAAATCATAAGTTAGGCAACATTGATAATATAAGTGCCTCTAAAGGTAATTTTTCCGTATTTCAGTGCAATGCAAAAACAAGGAAGGAAAACAAAAATAGTCTTACCGTTTCTCACACACTTTTAATTTTGTTTAAAACCTTGCCACCTAGCAATTTTTAAGTCTGGCCACAATCAAAACAAACTATTTGTTGCAGCTTACAAATTTTAAAACGTATGGAATTTCAAAGTGTCCTATGTTTAAAATAAATTGTGTCTATGGCGGACGCCACTTACGGATCTCTTGCGCACTCGTGGAGACGCGTACGTTGGCCGCCACCCTTAGTGGCTCCCCGTAAACGGGGAAGATTTTTGCGCGCACGCTTTATTAAAATCATTTGATTCGTGACACGTTAGTGGCAACCCCTTACAAATGGCCTCTGGGACTAGTCAGTTTTGAAGCGGAATTCAGAGGTGCAAGTCGCCATCGGCAAAGCGTCACAGGAAGCTACTGGAGTCCTAAATACTCCGCTTGTAAGCGCGGTCTTTAGTCCAGTCTTATTTTCCAGTTTCATTTCACAAAATAGAAGATTATTCCCGGTCTCTCCTTCTCTCTCTCGCAACTACTATATCTACCTGATGGGCCCGGCAGCAGCGCCACAGTGGTTCAGAAATGAATAATCAAGTTTTTGTCTGCTAAGAGATTCGCCATTTGCGATAACACCCTCCTAAACTAAAAACACTTTTGCAATGAACTGCAAACCCGTCCCACATAAAAACCAATTTATATTTTGATTTATGAAGTCATTAAAATCAGGCAACGCTGTACACATTACATATCATAAGTTAAGCAGCATTGAAAATATAAGTGCTCTTAAACGTAATTTTGCATATTGCAGTGCAATGTAAAAACAAAGAAGCAAAACAATAATATTTTTATCGTTTCGCATACATTCTTAAATTTGTTTTAACTCTGGCCACCTAGCAATTTTAAAGCCTGGCCACAAGCAAAAGCAGCAGTTTGTGGCAGCTTATAAATTTTAAATCGTCTAGAATTTAAGTGTCCAATGTTTAAAATGGTGGCGTCAGCCGAAAACACCATTTATTTTAACCATACGAAATTTGAAACTCCAGATGTTTTAAAATTTATAAGCTGGAACAAATTACTTCGTTTGCTTGAGGCCAGACTTAAAAATTGCTAGGTGGCAAGATTTTAAAGAAATTTAAATGTGTGTGAGACACGGTAACACTATTTTTGTTTTGCTTCCTTGTTCTTGCATTGCACTGCAATATGCAAAAATTACCTTTGAACGCCCTTACAATTTCAATGTTGCCTAAATTTTGATTTGTAATGTGTACAGCGTTGCCTGGTTTTAATGACTTCATAAATAAAAATATGGTTGGTTGGTTTGTGGGGTTTAACGTCCCAAAGCAACTCAGGCTATGAGGGATGTAAATAAAAATATAATTTGGTTTTTAGGTTGGAGAGGTTTGCAGTCCAGTGCAAAAGTGTTTTTAGTTTAGGAAGGCGTTATCGCAAATATCGAATTTCTTGGCAGACAAAAGGCCTGATCCTTTTTTTTTGCACCAGTGTGGCACTGCAACCGCACCCATCAGCTAGATATTATAGTTGCAAGAGGGAGAGAGAGAGAGAGAGAGGGAATAATTTTATATTGTATCAAATAAGACTGGAGCGGACTGTGAGCGGGGTCTTTAGTTCGGGAGTCTAGTAGATTCCGGTGACGTTTTGGCGATGGCGACTAGCAGCTCTAAATTCCGTTTCAAAACTGACTAGTCCCAGAGGCCATTTTTAAGGTGCTGACACTAATAAATGTTTCACGGCTGCGTTTTTATGGACGCAAAACGCTAAGGCGATCGTGTGCTGTGCTATGTCAGGCAACGTTAAATATCCCCAGGTGGTCGAAATTATTCTGGAGCCCTCCACTACGCCACCTCTTTCTTCCTTTCTTATTTCACTCCCTCCTTTATCCCTACACTTACGGCGTGTTCAGGTGTCCAACGACATATGAGGCAGTGGCCGCGCGATTTCCTTTCCCCCAAAACCAATTATTATTATTATTAAACGTTAGTGGCAGCACCTTACAAGTGGCCTCTGGGACTAGTCAGTTTTGAAGCGAAATTTAGAGGTGCTAGTCGCCATCGCGAAATCGTCACCGGAAGCTACTGGAGTCCTGATCTAATGACCCCGCTTACAAAAAGTATGGTGGGGCAGCCCAAAAAGAATGTAAACCAATAGGCCCCTGCCTGTGCCCCTAAGTATAACAGGTTTACAGTCCGCTCCAGTCTTATTTTATACAATAGAATATTATTCCCCCCCCTCTCTCTCTCTCTCTCGCAACTAGTATATCTACCTGATGGGCCCAGCAGCAGCGCCACAGTGGTGCACAAAAGAATGACCAGGCTTTTTGTCTCCCAGGAGATTCGCCATTTGCGATAACGCCCTCCTACACTAAAAATACTTTTGCAATGAACTGCAAACCCGTCCCACCTAAAAACCAATTTATATTTTCATTTATGAAGTCAATAAAACCAGGCAACGCTGTACAGATTACACATCATAAGTTAAGCAACATTGAAAAATATAAGTGCTTTTAAACGTAATTTTGCATATTGCAGTACAATGTAAAAACAAAGAAGCAAAACAAAAATATTTTTATCGTTTCTCACACATTCTTAAAAGCCTGGCCACAAGCAAAAGCAGCTATTTGTTGCAGCTTATAAATTTTAAACCGTCTGGAATTTAAAAGTGTCCAATGTTTAAAATGGTGGCGTCAGCCGAAAACACCATTTATTTTAACCATACGAAATTTGAAATTCCAGACGTTTTAAAATTTATAAGCTGCAACAAATTACTTCGTTTGCTTGTGGCCAGACTTAGAAATTGCTAGGTGGCAAGATTTTAAAGAAATTTAAATGTGTGTGAGACACGGTAAGACTATTTTTGTTTTGCTTCCTTGTTTTTGCATTGCACTGCAATATGCAAAAATTACCTTTGAACGCCTTTACAATTTCAATGTTGCCTAAATTATAATTTGTAATGTGTACAGCGTTGCCTGGTTTTAATGACTTCATAAATAAAAATATAATTTGGTTTTTAGGTTGGAGAGGTCTGCAGTCCAGTGCAAAAGTGTTTTTAGTTTAGGAAGGCGTTATCGCAAATATCGAATTTCTTGGCAGACAAAAAGCCTGATCCTTTTTTTTTGCACCAGTGTGGCACTGCAACCGCACCCATCAGCTAGATATTATAGTTGCAAGAGGGAGAGAGAGAGAAAGGGAATAATTTTATATTGTATCAAATAAGACTGGAGGGAACTGCAAGCGGGGTCATTAGTTCAGAAGTCCAGTAGCATCCGGTGACGCTTTGCGAATGGCGACAAGCACCTCTAAATTCCGCTTCAAATCTGACTAGTCCCAGAGGCCATTTGTAAGCTGCTGCCACTAATCAGCGTTTCACGGCTGCGTTTTTTATGGAGGCAGAACGCTAAGGCGCCCGTGTGCTGTGCGGTGTCAGTGCACGTTAAAGATCCCGAGACGGTCGAAATTAATTTGGAGCCCTCCACCACGGCACTTCTCTTTTCCTTTCATCTTTATCTTTCTCCTTCATCCCTTTCTTTACGGCGCGGTTCTGGTGTGCAACGACATATGACACAGACACCGCGCCATTTCCTTTTCCCAAAAACCAATTATTATTATATTATTATTATTATTATTATTATTATTATTATTATTATTATTATTATTATTATTATTATTATTATTATTATTATTATTATTATTATTATTATTATTATTATTATTATTAATCAAATTATTTGAATAAAGCGCGTGCGCAGATATATTCCCTGTTTATGTGGCGCCTCTAAGGGTGGCGGCCAACGTTCACGACTCCATGAGTGCGCAAGAAATCCATAAGTGGTGTCAGCCGAAGACAAAATTTATTTTAACATAGGACACATTTAAAATCCAGACTTTTTAAAAATTTATAAGCTGCAACAAATAGTTTGTTTTGATTGTGGCCAGACTTAAAAATTGCTATGTGGCAAGATTTTAAACAAAATTGAAAGTGTGTGAGAAATGTTAAGACTATTTTTGTTTTGCTTCCTTTTTTTTGCATTGCACTGCAATACGCAAAAATTACCTTTAGAGGCACTTATATTATCAATGTTGCCTAACTTATAATTTTTTAATGTGTACAGTGTTGCCTGGTTTTAAACACTTCATAAATCAAAGTATAATTTGGTTGTTAGGTGGGAGAGGTTTGCAGTCAATTGCAAAAGTGTTTTTAGTTTAGGAGGACGTTAGCGCAAATAGCGAATCTCTTAGCAGGCGAAAAGCCTGATCCTTCTTTTTTGCACCACTGTGGCGCTGCAACCGGGCCCATCAGGTAGATATAATAGTTGCGAGAGAGAGGGAATACTCTTCTATTGTATCAAATAAGACTGGAGACGGAACGGACTGTAAGCGGGGTCTTTAGTTCGGGAGTCCAGTAGCTTCCGGTGACGCTTGGGCGATGGCGACTAGCACGCCTGAATTCCGCTTCAAAACTGACTAGTCCCAGAGGCCATTCGTAAGGTGCTGACACAAACTAACGTTTCACGGCTGCGTTTTTATGGTGGCAGAACGCTAAGGCGCCCGTGTGCTGTGCGATATCAGGGAACGTTAAAGATTCCCATGTGGTCGAAATTATTCCTGAGCCCTCCACTACGGCACCTCTCTCTTCCTTTCTTCTTTCACTCCCTCTTTTATCCCTGGCCTTGTGGCGTGGTTGAGGTGTTCAACGACATATGAGACGGAGGCCGCGCGATTTCCTTTCCCCCAAAACCAATTATTATTATTATTATTATTATTATTATTATTATTATTATTATTATTATTATTATTATTATTATTATTATTATTATTATTATTATTATTATTATTATTATTATTATTATTATTATTATTATTTATAAACGTTAGTGGCAGCACCTTACAGGTGGCCTCTGGGACTACTCAGTTTTGAAGCGGAATATAGAAGTGCTAGTCGCTATCGCCAAAGCGTCACAGGAAGCTACTGGACTCCCGAACTAAAGACCCCGCCCACAGTCACATCCAGTCTTATTTTATACAACAGAAGTTTATTCCCGCTGTCTCTCTCTATCTCTCTCTCGCAACTAGTATATCTAGCTGATGGGCCCGGTTGCAGCGCCACAGTGATCCAAAAAAGAATGATCATGCAGGCTTTTTGTCTGCGAAGAGGTTCGCTATTTGCGATAACGTCCTCCTAAACTAAAACCTCTTTTGCAATGGACTTCAAACCTCTCGCCCCTAAAAACCAAATTATATATTTTGATTTATGAGGTCATTAAAACCAGGCAACGCTGCACACGTTACAAATCATAAGTTAAGCAACATTGATAATATAAGTGCCTCTAAAGGTAATTTTTTCTTATGTCAGTGCAATGTAAAAACAAAGAAGCCAAACAAAATTAGTCTTACTGTTTCTGACACATTTTTAAATTTGTTTAAAACCTGGCCACCTAGCAATTTTAGTCTGGCCACAAGCAAAAGCAGCAATTTCTCTCAGCTTATAAATTTTAAAGCGTCTGGAATTTAAAAGTGTCCTATGTTTAAAATAAATTGTGTCTACGGCGGACGCCACTTACGGTACTCTTGCACACTCGTGGAGACGCGTACGTCGGCCGCCACCCTTAGTGGCTCCCCGTAAACGGGGAAGATTTTTGCGCGCACGCAATATTCAAATCATTTGATTACTAATAATAATAATTGGGTTTGGCAGAAACGACATGGCGCGGTGTCTCTCTCGTGTATCGTTGGACAATTGAACCTCGCCGTAAGGGAAGGCATAAAGGAGGGAGTGAAAGAAAAAAGGAAGAGTGGTGCCATAGTGGAGGGTTACAGAACAAATTCGACCACCTGGGGATCTTTAATAATAATAATAATAATAATAATAATAATAATTGGTTTTGGGGGAAAGGAAATGGCGCAGTATCTGTCTCACACATCTTTGGACACCTGAACCGCGCCGTAAGGGAAGGGATAAAGGAGGGAGTGAAAGAAGAAAGGAAGAATAGGTGCCGTAGTGGAGGGCTCCGGAATAATTTCGACCACCTGGGGATCTCTAACGTGCACTGACATCGCACAGCACACAGGCGCCTAAGCGTTTTTCCTCCATAAAAACGCAGCCGCCGCGGTCGGGATCGAACCCAGGAACTCCGGATCAGTAGTCGAGCGCCATAACCACTGAGCCACCGCGGCGGGGCGGATCTTTAATGTGCGCGGGCATCGCACAGCACACGGGCGCCTTAGCGTTTTCCATCCATAAAAACGACGCAGCCGTGAAAGGGTAATTAGGGGCAGCACCTTACAAATGGCCTCTGAGACTACTCAGTTTTGAAGCGGAATTTAGAGGTGCTAGTCGCCATCGCAAAATCGTCACCAGAAGCTACTGGAGTCCTGGACTAAAGACCCCGCCCACAGTCACATCCAGTCTTATTTTATACAACGGAAGATTATTCCCGCTGTCTCTCTCTCTCTCTCTCTCTCTTGCAACTAGTATATCTAGCTTATGGGCCCGGTTGCAGCGCCACAGTGGTCCAAAAAAGAATGATCATGCAGGCTTTTTGTTTGCCAAGCGATTCGCTATTTGCGATGATGTCCTCCTGAACTAAAACCACTTTTGCAATGGACTTCAAACCTCTCCCCCTAAAAACTAAATTATATATTTTGGTTTATGAGGCCATTAAAACCAGGCAACGCTGCACACATTACAACTCATAAGTTAGGCAACATTGATAATATAAGTGCCTCTAAAGGTAATTTTTGCGTATTTCAGTGCAATGCATAAACAAGGAAGCAAAACAAAAATAGTCTTACCGTTTCTCACACACTTTTAATTTTGTTTAAAATCTTGCCACCTAGCAATTTTCAAGTCTGGCCACAATCAAAACAAACTATTTGTTGCAGCTTACAAATTTTAAAATGTCTGTAGGTTCAAAGTGTCCTATGTTTAAAATAAATTGTGTCTACGGCGGACGCCACTTACGGATCTCTTGCGCACTCGTGGAGACGCGTACGTTGGCCGCCACCCTTAGTGGCTCCCCGTAAACGGGGAAGATTTTTGCGCGCACGCTTTATTAAAATCATTTGATTCGTGACACGTTAGTGGCAACACCTTACAAATGGCCTCTGGGACTAGTCAGTTTTGAAGCGGAATTCAGAGGTGCAAGTCGCCATCGACAAAGCGTCACAGGAAGCTACTGGAGTCCTAAAGACTCCGTTTGTAAGCGGGGTCTTTAGTCCAGTCTTATTTTCCAGTTTCATTTCACAAAATAGAAGATTATTCCCGGTCTCTCTCTCTCGCAACTAGTATATCTACCTGATGGGCCCGGCAGCAGCGCCACAGTGGTTAAAAAAATAATCAAGTTTTTGTCTCCTAAGAGATTCGCCATTTGCGATAACACCCTCCTAAACTAAAAACACTTTTGCAATGAACTGCAAACCCGTCTCACCTAAAAACCAATTTATATTTTGATTTATGAAGTCATTAAAATCAGGCAACGCTGTACACATTACATATCATAAGTTAAGCAGCATTGAAAATATGTTCTCTCAAACGTAATTTTGCATATTGCAGTGCAATGTAAAAACAACGAAGCAAAACAATATTATTTTTATCGTTTCGCATACATTATTAAATTTGTTTTAACTCTGGCCACCTAGCAATTTCAAAGCCTGGCCACAATAATAATAATAATTGGTTTTTGGGGAAAGGAAATGGCGCAGTATCTGTCTCATATATCGTTGGACACCTGAACCGCGCCGTAAGGGAAGGGATAAGGGAGGGAGTGAAAGAGGAAAGGAAGAATAAGGTGCCGTAGTGGAGGGCTCCGGAATAATTTCGACCACCTGGGGATCTTTACCGTGCACTGACATCGCACAGCACACGGGCGCCTTAGCGTTTTTCCTCCATAAGAATGCAGCCTGGCCACAAGCAAAAGAAGCAGTTTGTGGCAGCTTATAAATTTTAAATCGTCTGGAATTTAAAAGTGTCCAATGTTTAAAATGGTGGCGTCAGCCGAAAACACCATTTATTTTAACCATACGAAATTTGAAATTCCAGACGATTAAAATTTATAAGCAGCAACAAATTACTTCGTTTGCTTGTAGCCAGACTTAGAAATTGCTAGGTGGCAAGATTTTTAAAATATTTAAAAGTGTGTGAGACACGGTAAGACTATTTTTGTTTTGCTTTCTTGTTTTTGCATTGCACTGCAATATGCAAAAATTACCTTTGAACGCCCTTACAATTTCAATGTTGCCTAAATTATAATTTGTAATGTGTACAGCGTTGCCTGGTTTTAATGACTTCATAAATAAAAATATAATTTGGTTTTTAGGTTGGAGAGGTTTGCAGTCCAGTGCAAAAGTGTTTTTAGTTTAGGAAGGCGTTATCGCAAATAGCGAATTTCTTGGGAGACAAAAAGCCTGATCCTTTTTTTTTGCACCAGTGTGGCACTGCAACCGCACCCATCAGCTAGATATTATAGTTGCAAGAGGGAGAGAGAGAGAGAGGGAATAATTTTATATTGTATCAAATCAGACTAGAGCGGACTGTAGGCGGGGTCTTTAGTTCGGGAGTCTAGTAGATTCCGGTGACGCTTTGGCGATGGCGACTAGCATCTCTAAATTCCGTTTCAAAACTGACCAGTCCCAGAGGCCATTTTTAAGGTGCTGACACTAATAAATGTTTCACGGCTGCGTTTTTATGGACGCAAAACGCTAAGGCGATCGTGTGCTGTGCTATGTCAGGCAACGTTAAATATCCCCAGGTGGTCGAAATTATTCTGGAGCCCTCCACTACGCCACCTCTTTCTTCCTTTCTTATTTCACTTCCTCCTTTATCCCTACACTTACGGCGTGTTCAGGTGTCCAACGACATATGAGGCAGTGGCCGCGCGATTTCCTTTCCCCCAAAACCAATTATTATTATTATTATTATTAAACGTTAGTGGCAGCACCTTACAAGTTGCCTCTGGGACTAGTCAGTTTTGAAGCGAAATTTAGAGGTGCTAGTCGCCATCGCCAAATCGTCACCGGAAGCTACTGGAGTCCTGATCTAATGACCCCGCTTACAAAAAGTATGGTGGGGCAGCCAAAAAAGAATGTAAACCAATAGGCCCCTGCCTGTGCCACTAAGTATAACAGGTTTACACTCCGCTCCAGTCTTCTTTTATACAATAGAATATTATTCCCCCCCTCTCTCTCTCTCGCAACTAGTATATCTACCTGATGGGCCCAGCAGCAGCGCCACAGTGGTGCACAAAAGAATGACCAGGCTTTTTGTCTCCCAAGAGATTCGCCAGTTGCGATAACGCCCTCCTACACTAAAAATACTTTTGCAATGAACTGCAAACCCGTCCCACCTAAAAACCAATTTATATTTTGATTTATGAAGTCATTAAAACCAGGCAACAATGTACACATTACATATCATAAGTTAAGCAACATTGAAAATAAAAGTACTTTTAAACGTAATATTGCATATTGCAGTACAATGTAAAAACAAAGAAGCAAAATAAAAATATTTTTATCGTTTCTCACACATTCTTGAAAGCCTGGCCACAAGCAAAAACAGCTATTTGTTGCAGCTTATAAATTTTAAACCGTCTGGAATTTCAAAGTGTCCAATGTTTAAAATAGTGGCGTAAGCCGAAGACACAATTTTAAACATACGACACTTTTAAATTCCAGACGTTTTAAAATTTATAAGCTGCAACAAATTACTTCGTTTGCTTGTGGCCAGACTTAAAAATTGCAAGGTGGCAACATTTTAAAGAAATTTAAAAGTGTGTGAGAAACGGTAAGACTATTTTTGTTTTGCTTCCTTGTTTTTGCATTGCACTGCAATATGCAAAAACTACCTTTAAAGGCACTTACATAATTCAATGTTGCCTAACTTATAATTTATAATGTGTACAGCGTTGCCTGGTTTTAAGGACTTCATAAATAAAAATAAAATTCGGAGTTTAGGTGCGAGAGGCTTGAAGTTCATTGCAAAAGTGTTTTTAGTTTATGAGGACGTTATCGCAAATAGCGAATCTCTAGGCAGACAAAAAGCCTGATCATTTTTTTTTGCACCACTGTGGCGCTGCAACCAGGCCCATCAGGTAGATATAATAGTTGCGAGAGAGAGAGAGGAAATAATCTTGTATTGTATAAAATAAGACAGGAGGGAACTGCAAGCGGGGTCATTAGTTCAGAAGTCCGGGAGCTTCCGGTGACGCTTTGCGAATGGCGACAAGCACCTCTAAATTCCGCTTCAAATCTGACTAGTCCCAGAGGCCATTTGTAAGCTGCTGCCACTAATCAGCGTTTCACGGCTGCGTTTTTTATTGAGGCAGAACGCTAAGGCGCCCGTGTGCTGTGCGGTGTCAGTGCACGTTAAAGATCCCGAGACGGTCGAAATTAATTTGGAGCCCTCCACCACGGCACTTCTCTTTTCCTTTCATCTTTAACTTTCTCCTTTATCCCTTTCTTTACGGCGCGGTCCTGGTGTGCAACGACATATGACACAGACACCGCGCCATTTCCTTTTCCCAAAAACCAATTATTATTATTATTATTATTATTATTATTATTATTATTATTATTATTATTATTATTATTATTATTATTATTATTATTAATCAAATGATTTGAATAAAGCGCGGCGCCTCTAAGGGTGGCGGCCAACGTTCGCGACTCCACGAGTGCGCAAGAAATCCATAAGTGGCGTCAGACGAAGACAATTTATTTTAAACATAGGACACTTTTAAAATCCAGACTTTTTAAAAATTTATAAGCTGCAACAAATTTCTTCTTTTGATTGTGGCCAGACTTAAAAATTGTTAGGTGGCAAGATTTTAAACAAAAATAAAAGTGTGTGAGAAACGGTAAGACTATTTTTGTTTTGCTTCCTTGTTTTTGCATTCCACTGCAATACGCAAAAATTACCTTTAAAGGCCTTTATATCTTCATTGTTGCCTAACTTATAATTTATAATGTGTACAGTGTTGCCTATTTTAAACACTACATAAATCAAAGTATAATTTGGTTGTTAGGTGGAAGAGGTTTGCAGTCAATTGCAAAAGTGTTTTTAGTTTAGGAGGACGTTAGCGCAAATAGCGAATCTCTTGGCAGACGAAAAGCCTGATCCTTCTTTTTTGCACCACTGTGGCGCTGCAACCGGGCCCATCAGGTAGATATAATAGTTGCGAGAGAGAGGGAATACTCTTCTATTGTATCAAATAAGACTGGAGACGGAACGGACTGTAAGCGGGGTCTTTAGTTCGGGAGTCCAGTAGCTTCCGGTGACGCTTGGGCGATGGCGACTAGCACGTATGAATTCCGCTTCAAAACTGACTAGTCCCAGAGGCCATTCGTAAGGTGCTGACACAAGCTAACGTTTCACGGCTGCGTTTTATGGTGGCAAAACGCTAAGGCGCCCGTGTGCTGTGCGATATCAGGGAACGTTAAAGATTCCCATGTGGTCGAAATTATTCCTGAGCCCTCCACTACGGCACCTCTCTCTTCCTTTCTTCTTTCACTCCCTCTTTTATCCCTGCCCTTGCGGCGTGGTTCAGGCGTTCAACGACATATGAGACGGAGGCCGCGCGAATTCCTTTCCCCAAAACCCAAGTATTATTATTATTATTATTATTATTATTAATATTATTATTAATATTATTATTATTATTATTATTATTATTATTATTATTATTATTATTATTATTATTATTATTATTATTATTATTATTATTATTATTATTATTATTATTATTATTATTATTATTATTATTATTATTAGTATTATTATTATTATTATTATTATTATTATTATTATTATTATTATTATTATTATTATTTATAACCGTTAGTGGCAGCACCTTACAGGTGGCCTCTGGGACTACTCAGTTTTTAAGCGGAATTTAGAAGTGCTAGTCGCTATCGCCCAAGCGTCACCAGAAGCTACTGGACTCCCGAACTAAAGACTCCGCCCACAGTCACATCCAGTCTTATTTTATACAATAGAAGATTATTCCCGCGGTCTCTCTCTCTCTCTCGCAACTAGTATATCTAGCTGATGGGCCCGGTTGCAGCGCCACAGTGGTCGAAAAAAGAATGACCATGCAGGCTTTTTGTTTGCCAAGCGATTCGCTATTTGCGATGATGTCCTCCTGAACTAAAACCACTTTTGCAATGGACTTCAAACCTCTCCCCCTAAAAACTAAATTATATATTTTGATTTATGAGGCCATTAAAACCAGGCAACGCTGCACACATTACAAATCATGTTAGGCAACATTGATAATATAAGTGCCTCTAAAGGTAATTTTTGCGTATTTCAGTGCAATGCAAAAACAAGGAAGCAAAACAAAAATAGTCTTACCGTTTCTCACACACTTTTAATTTTGTTTAAAATCTTGCCACCTAGCAATTTTCAAGTCTGGCCACAATTAAAACAAACTATTTGTTGCAGCTTACAAATTTTAAAACGTCTGGAGTTTCAAAGTGTCCTATGTTTAAAATAAATTGTGTCTACGGCGGACGCCACTTACGGATCTCTTGCGCACTCGTGGAGACGCGTACGTTGGCCGCCACCCTTAGTGGCTCCCCGTAAACGGGG
Source organism: Amblyomma americanum (assembly GCF_052857255.1). Lineage (NCBI taxonomy): Eukaryota > Metazoa > Arthropoda > Arachnida > Ixodida > Ixodidae > Amblyomma > Amblyomma americanum. Next base: position 301,097,232 of record NC_135497.1, on the reverse strand, counting down.
AAGATTTTTGCGCGCACGCTTTATTAAAATCATTTGATTCGTGACACGTTAGTGGCAACACCTTACAAATGGCCTCTGGGACTAGTCAGTTTTGAAGCGGAATTCAGAGGTGCAAGTCGCCATCGACAAAGCGTCACAGGAAGCTACTGGAGTCCTAAAGACTCCGTTTGTAAGCGGGGTCTTTAGTCCAGTCTTATTTTCCAGTTTCATTTCACAAAATAGAAGATTATTCCCGGTCTCTCCTTCTCTCTCTCGCAACTACTATATCTACCTGATGGGCCCGGCAGCAGCGCCACAGTGGTTCAGAAAAGAATAATCAAGTTTTTGTCTCCTAAGAGATTCGCCATTTGCGATAACACCCTCCTAAACTAAAAACACTTTTGCAATGAACTGCAAGCCCGTCCCACATAAAAACCAATTTATATTTTGATTTATGAAGTCATTAAAATCAGGCAACGCTGTACACATTACATATCATAAGTTAAGCAGCATTGAAAATATAAGTGCTCTTAAACGTAATTTTGCATATTGCAGTGCAATGTAAAAACAAAGAAGAAAAACAATAATATTTTTATCGTTTCGCATACATTCTTAAATTTGTTTTAACTCTGGCCACCTAGCAATTTTAAAGCCTGGCCACAAGCAAAAGCAGGAGTTTGTGGCAGCTTATAAATTTTAAATCGTCTCGAATTTAAAAGTGTCCAATGTTTAAAATGGTGGCGTCAGCCGAAAACACCATTTATTTTAACCATACGAAATTTGAAACTCCAGATGTTTTAAAATTTATAAGCTGCAGCAAATTACTTCGTTTGCTTGAGGCCAGACTTAGAAATTGCTAGGTGGCAAGATTTTAAAGAAATTTAAATGTGTGTGAGACACGGTAACACTATTTTTGTTTTGCTTCCTTGTTCTTGCATTGCACTGCAATATGCAAAAATTACCTTTGAACGCCCTTACAATTTCAATGTTGCCTAAATTATGATTTGTAATGTGTACAGCGTTGCCTGGTTTTAATGACTTCATAAATAAAAATATGGTTGGTTGGTTTGTGGGGTTTAACGTCCCAAAGCAGCTCAGGCTATGAGGGTTGTAAATAAAAATATAATTTGGTTTTTAGGTTGGAGAGGTTTGCAGTCCAGTGCAAAAGTGTTTTTAGTTTAGGAAGGCGTTATCGCAAATATCGAATTTCTTGGCAGACAAAAAGCCTGATCCTTTTTTTTGCACCAGTGTGGCACTGCAACCGCACCCATCAGCTAGATATTATAGTTGCAAGAGGGAGAGAGAGAGAGAGGGAATAATTTTATATTGTATCAAATAAGACTGGAGCGGACTGTAAGCGGGGTCTTTAGTTCGGGAGTCTAGTAGATTCCGGTGACGCTTTGGCGATGGCGACTAGCATCTCTAAATTCCGTTTCAGAACTGACTAGTCCCAGAGGCCATTTTTAAGGTGCTGACACTAATAAATGTTTCACGGCTGCGTTTTTATGGACGCAAAACGCTAAGGCGATCGTGTGCTGTGCTATGTCAGGCAACGTTAAATATCCCCAGGTGGTCGAAATTATTCTGGAGCCCTCCACTACGCCACCTCTTTCTTCCTTTCTTATTTCACTCCCTCCTTTATCCCTACACTTACGGCGTGTTCAGGTGTCCAACGACATATGAGGCAGTGGCCGCGCGATTTCCTTTCCCCCAAAACCAATTATTATTATTATTAAACGTTAGTGGCAGCACCTTACAAGTGGCCTCTGGGACTAGTCAGTTTTGAAGCGAAATTTAGAGGTGCTAGTCGCCATCGCGAAATCGTCACCGGAAGGCTACTGGAGTCCTGATCTAATGACCCCGCTTACAAAAAGTATGGTGAGGCAGCCAAAAAAGGATGTAAACCAATAGGCCCCTGCCTGTGCCCCTAAGTATAACAGGTTTACAGTCCGCACCAGTCTTATTTTATACAATAGAATATTATTCCCCCCCCCTCTCTCTCTCTCGCAACTAGTATATCTACCTCATGGGCCCAGCAGCAGCGCCACAGTGGTGCACAAAAGAATGACCAGGCTTTTTGTCTCCCAGGAGATTCGCCATTTGCGATAACGCCCTCCTACACTAAAAATACTTTTGCAATGAACTGCAAACCCGTCCCACCTAAAAACCAATTTATATTTTGATTTATGAAGTCATTAAAACCAGGCAACGCTGTACACATTACACATCATAAGTTAAGCAACATTGAAAATATAAGTGCTTTTAAACGTAATTTTGCATATTGCAGTACAATGTAAAAACAAAGAAGCAAAACAAAAATATTTTTATCGTTTCTCACACATTCTTAAAAGCCTGGCCACAAGCAAAAGCAGCTATTTGTTGCAGCTTATAAATTTTAAACCGTCTGGAATTTCAAAGTGTCCAATGTTTAAAATAGTGGCGTCAGCCGAAGACACAATTTTAAACATACGACACTTTTAAATTCCAGACGTTTTAAAATTTATAAGCTGCAACAAATTACTTCGTTTGCTTGTGGCCAGACTTAAAAGTTGCAAGGTGGCAAGATTTTAAAGAAATTTAAAAGTGTGTGAGAAACGGTAAGACTATTTTTGTTTTGCTTCCTTGTTTTTGCATTGCACTGCTATATGCAAAAATTACCTTTAAAGGCACTTACATTATCAATGTTGCCTAACTTATCATTTATAATGTGTACAGCGTTGCCTGGTTTTAAGGACTTCATAAATAAAAATAAAATTCGGAGTTTAGGTGCGAGAGGCTTGAAGTTCATTGCAAAGGTGTTGTTAGTTTATGTGGACGTTATCGCAAATAGCGAATCTCTAGGCAGACAAAAAGCCTGATCATTTTTTTTTTGCACCACTGTGGCGCTGCAACCAGGCCCATCAGGTAGATATAATAGTTGCGAGAGAGAGAGAGAGGAAATAATCTTGTATTGTATAAAATAAGACAGGAGGGAACTGCAAGCGGGGTCATTAGTTCAGTAGTCCAGTAGCTTCCGGTGACGCTTTGCGAATGGCGACAAGCACCTCTAAATTCCGCTTCAAATCTGACTAGCCCCAGAGGCCATTTGTAAGCTGCTGACACAAGCTAACGTTTCACGGCTGCGTTTTTTATGAAGGCAGAACGCTAAGGCGCCCGTGTGCTGTGCGGTGTCAGTGCACGTTAATGATCCCGAGACGGTCGAAATTAATTTGGAGCCTTCCACCACGGCACTTCTCTTTTCCTTTCATCTTTAACTTTCTCCTTTATCCCTTTCTTTACGGCGCGGTTCTGGTGTGCAACGACATATGACACAGACACCCCGCCATTTCCTTTTCCCAAAAACCAATTATTATTATTATTATTATTATTATTATTATTATTATTATTATTATTATTATTATTATTATTATTATTATTATTATTATTTTTATTATTTTTATTATTATTATTGTTATTATTATTATTATTATTATTATTATTATTATTATTATTATTATTATTATTATTATTATTATTATTATTATTATTATTATTATTATTATTAATCAAATGATTTGAATAAAGCGCGTACGCAGATATATTCCCTGTTTATGTGGCGCCTCTAAGGGTGGCGGCCAACGTTCGCGACTCCACGAGTGCGCAAGAAATCCATAAGTGGCGTCAGACGAAGACAATTTATTTTAAACATAGGACACTTTTAAAATCCAGACTTTTTAAAAATTTATAAGCTGCAACAAATTTCTTCTTTTGATTGTGGCCAGACTTAAAAATTGCTAGGTGGCAAGATTTTAAACAAAATTAAAAGTGTGTGAGAAACGGTAAGACTATTTTTATTTTGCTTCCTTGTTTTTGCATTGCACTGCAATACGCAAAAATTACCTTTAAAGGCCTTTATATTTTCAATGTTGCCTAACTTATAATTTATAATGTGTACAGTGTTGCCTGGTTTTAAACACTTCATAAATCAAAGTATAATTTGGTTGTTAGGTGGAAGAGGTTTGCAGTCAATTGCAAAAGTGTTTTTAGTTTAGGAGGACGTTAGCGCAAATAGCGAATCTCTTGGCAGACGAAAAGCCTGATCCTTCTTTTTTGCACCACTGTGGCGCTGCAACCGGGCCCATCAGGTAGATATAATAGTTGCGAGAGAGAGGGAATACTCTTCTATTGTATCAAATAAGACTGGAGACGGAACGGACTGTAAGCGGGGTCTTTAGTTCGGGAGTCCAGTAGCTTCCGGTGACGCTTGGGCGATGGCAACTAGCACGTATGAATTCCGCTTCAAAACTGACTAGTCCCAGAGGCCATTCGTAAGGTGCTGACACAAGCTAACGTTTCACGGCTGCGTTTTTATGGTGGTAAAACGCTAAGGCGCCCGTGTGCTGTGCGATATCAGGGAACGTTAAAGATTCCCATGTGGTCGAAATTATTCCTGAGCCCTCCACTACGGCACCTCTCTCTTCCTTTCTTCTTTCACTCCCTCTTTTATCCCTGCCCTTGCGGCGTGGTTCAGGCGTTCAACGACATATGAGACGGAGGCCGCGCGATTTCCTTTCCCCAAAACCCAAGTATTATTATTATTATTATTATTATAATTATTATTATTATTATTATTATTATTATTATTATTATTATTATTATTATTATTATTATTATTATTATTATTATTATTATTATTATTATTATTATTATTATTATTATTATTATTATTATTATTATTATTTATAAACGTTAGTGGCAGCACCTTACAGGTGGCCTCTGGGACTACTCAGTTTTTAAGCGGAATTTAGAAGTGCTAGTCGCTATCGCCCAAGCGTCACCAGAAGCTACTGGACTCCCGAACTAAAGACCCCGCCCACAGTCACATCCAGTCTTATTTTATACAATAGAAGATTATTCCCGCGGTCTCTCTCTCTCGCAACTAGTATATCTAGCTGATGGGCCCGGTTGCAGCGCCACAGTGGTCCAAAAAAGAATGACCATGCAGGCTTTTTGTTTACCAAGCGATTCGCTGCCCCGCCGCGGTGGCTCAGTGGTTAGGGCGCTCGACTACTGATCCGGAGTTCCCGGGTTCGAACCCGACCGCGGCGGCTGCGTTTTTATGGAGGAAAAACGCTAAGGCGCCCGTGTGCTGTGCGATGTCAGTGCACGTTAAAGATCCCCAGGTGGTCGAAATTATTCCGGAGCCCTCCACTACAGACCTATTCGTTCCTATCTTCTTTCACTCCCTCCTTTATCCCTTCCCTTACGGCGCGGTTCAGGTGTCCAACGATATATGAGACAGATACTGCGCCATTTCCTTTCCACCAAAAACCAATTATTATTATTAAGCGATTCGCTATTTGCGATGATGTCCTCCCGAACTAAAACCACTTTTGCAATGGACTTCAAACCTCTCCCCCTAAAAACTAAATTATATATTTTGATTTATGAGGCCATCAAAACCAGGCAACGCTGCACACATTACAAATCATAAGTTAGGCAACATTGATAATATAAGTGCCTCTAAAGGTAATTTGTGCGTATTTAAGTGCAATGCAAAAACAAGGAAGCAAAACAAAAATAGTCTTACCGTTTCTCACACACTTTTAATTTTGTTTAAAATCTTGCCAAGTAGCAATTTTCAAGTCTGGCCACAATCAAAACAAACTATTTGTTGCAGCTTACAAATTTTAAAACGTCTGGAGTTTCAAAGTGTCCTATGTTTAAAATAAATTGTGTCTACGGCGGACGCCACTTACGGATCTCTTGCGCACTCGTGGAGACGCGTACGTTGGCCGCCACCCTTAGTGGCTCCCCGTAAACGGGGAAGATTTTTGCGCGCACGCTTTATTAAAATCATTTGATTCGTGACACGTTAGTGGCAACACCTTACAAATGGCCTCTGGGACTAGTCAGTTTTGAAGCGGAATTCAGAGGTGCAAGTCGCCATCGACAAAGCGTCACAGGAAGCTACTGGAGTCCTAAAGACTCCGTTTGTAAGCGGGGTCTTTAGTCCAGTCTTATTTTCCAGTTTCATTTCACAAAATAGAAGATTATTCCCGGTCTCTCCTTCTCTCTCTCGCAACTACTATATCTACCTGATGGGCCCGGCAGCAGCGCCACAGTGGTTCAGAAAAGAATAATCAAGTTTTTGTCTCCTAAGAGATTCGCCATTTGCGATAACACCCTCCTAAACTAAAAACACTTTTGCAATGAACTGCAAACCCGTCCCACCTAAAAACCAATTTATATTTTGATTTATGAAGTCATTAAAATCAGGCAACGCTGTACACATTACATATCATAAGTTAAGCAGCATTGAAAATATAAGTGCTCTTAAACGTAATTTTGCATATTGCAGTGCAATGTAAAAACAAAGAAGCAAAACAATAATATTTCTATCGTTTCGCATACATTCTTAAATTTGTTTTAACTCTGGCCACTTAGCAATTTCAAAGCCTGGCCACAAGCAAAAGCAGCAGTTTGTGGCAGTTTATAAATTTTAAATCGTCTGGAATTTAAAAGTGTCCAATGTTTAAAATGGTGGCGTCAGCCGAAAACACCATTTATTTTAACCATACGAAATTTGAAATTCCAGACGTTTAAAATTTATAAGCTGCAACAAATTACTTCGTTTGCTTGTGGCCAGACTTAGAAATTGCTAGGTGGCAAGATTTTAAAAATATTTAAAAGTGTGTGAGACACGGTAAGACTATTTTTGTTTTTCTTTCTTGTTTTTGCATTGCACTGCAATATGCAAAAATTACCTTTGAACGCCCTTACAATTTCAATGTTGCCTAAATTATAATTTGTAATGTGTACAGCGTTGCCTGGTTTTAATGACTTCATATATAAAAATATAATTTGGTGTTTAGGTTGGAGAGGTTTGCAGTCCACTGCAAAAGTGTTTTTAGTTTGGGAAGGCGTTATCGCAAATAGCGAATTTCTTGGCAGACGAAAAGCCTGATCCTTTTTTTTTTGCACCAGTGTGGCACTGCAACCGCACCCATCAGCTAGATATTATTATTAAACGTTAGTGGCAGCACCTTACAAGTGGCCTCTGGGACTAGTCAGTTTTGAAGCGAAATTTAGAGGTGCTAGTCGCCATCGCGAAATCGTCACCGGAAGCTACTGGAGTCCTGATCTAATGACCCCGCTTACAAAAAGTATGGTGAGGCAGCCAAAAAAGGATGTAAACCAATAGGCCCCTGCCTGTGCCCCTAAGTATAACAGGTTTACAGTCCGCACCAGTCTTATTTTATACAATAGAATATTATTCCCCCCCCCCCTCTCTCTCTCTCGCAACTAGTATATCTACCTCATGGGCCCAGCAGCAGCGCCACAGTGGTGCACAAAAGAATGACCAGGCTTTTTGTCTCCCAGGAGATTCGCCATTTGCGATAACGCCCTCCTACACTAAAAATACTTTTGCAATGAACTGCAAACCCGTCCCACCTAATAAACCAATTTATATTTTGATTTATGAAGTCATTAAAACCAGGCAACGCTGTACACATTACACATCATAAGTTAAGCAACATTGAAAATATAAGTGCTTTTAAACGTAATTTTGCATATTGCAGTACAATGTAATAACAAAGAAGCAAAACAAAAATATTTTTATCGTTTCTCACACATTCTTAAAAGCCTGGCCACAAGCAAAAGCAGCTATTTGTTGCAGCTTATAAATTTTAAACCGTCTGGAATTTCAAAGTGTCCAATGTTTAAAATAGTGGCGTCAGCCGAAGACACTATTTTAAACATACGACACTTTTAAATTCCAGGCGTTTTAAAATTTATAAGCTGCAACAAATTACTTCGTTTGCTTGTGGCCAGACTTAGAAATTGCTAGGTGGCAAGTTTAAAGAAATTTAAATGTGTGTGAGACACGGTAAGACTATTTTTGTTTTGCTTCCTTGTTTTTGCATTGCACTGCAATATGCAAAAATTACCTTTGAACGCCCTTACAATTTCAATGTTGCCTAAATTATAATTTGTAATGTGTACAGCGTTGCCTGGTTTTAATGACTTCATAAATAAAAATATAATTTGGTTTTTAGGTTGGAGAGGTTTGCAGTCCAGTGCAAAAGTGTTTTTAGTTTAGGAAGGCGTTATCGCAAATAGCGAATCTCTAGGCAGACAAAAAGCCTGATCATTTTTTTTTGCACCAGTGTGGCACTGCAACCGCACCCATCAGCTAGATATTATAGTTGCAAGAGGGAGAGAGAGAGAGAGGGAATAATTTTATATTGTATCAAATAAGACTGGAGGGAACTGCAAGCGGGATCATTAGTTCAGAAGTCCAGTAGCATCCGGTGACGCTTTGCGAATGGCGACAAGCACCTCTAAATTCCACTTCAAATCTGACTAGTCCCAGAGGCCATTTGTAAGCTGCTGCCACAAATCAGCGTTTCACGGCTGCGTTTTTTATGGAGGCAGAACGCTAAGGCGCCCCTGTGCTGTGCGATATCAGGGAACGTTAAAGATCCCGAGACGGTCGAAATTAATTTGGAGCCCTCCACCACGGCACTTCTCGTTTCCTTTCATCTTTATCTTTCTCCTTCATCCCTTTCTTTACGGCGTGGTTCTGGTGTGCAACGACATATGACACAGACACCGCGCCATTTCCTTTTCCCAAAAACCAATTATTATTATATTATTATATTATTATTATTATTATTATTAATCAAATTATTTGAATAAAGCGCGTGCGCAGATATATTCCCTGTTTATGTGGCGCCTCTAAGGGTGGCGGCCAACGTTCACGACTCCACGAGTGCGCAAGAAATCCATAAGTGGCGTCAGCCGAAGACAAAATTTATTTTAAACATAGGACACATTTAAAATCCAGACTTTTTAAAAATTTATAAGCTGCAACAAATAGTTTGTTTTGATTGTGGCCAGACTTAAAAATTGGTAGGTGGCAAGATTTTAAGCAAAATAAAAGTGTGTGAGAAATGGTAAGACTATTTTTGTTTTGCTTCCATGTTTTTGCATTGCGCTGCAATACGCAAAAATTACCTTTAGAGGCACTTATATTATCAATGTTGCCGAACTTATAACTTATAATGTGTACAGTGTTGCCTGGTTTTAAACACTTCATAAATCAAAGTATAATTTGGTTGTTAGGTGGGAGAGGTTTGCAGTCAATTGCAAAAGTGTTTTCAGTTTAGGAGGACGTTAGCGCAAATAGCGAATCTCTTGGCAGACGAAAAGCCTGATCCTTCTTTTTTGCACCACTGTGGCGCTGCAACCGGGCCCATCAGGTAGATATAATAGTTGCGAGAGAGAGGGAATACTCTTCTATTGTATCAAATAAGACTGGAGACGGAACGGACTGTAAGCGGGGTCTTTAGTTCGGGAGTCCAGTATCTTCCGGTGACGCTTGGGCGATGGCGACTAGCACGTATGAATCCCGCTTCAAAACTGACTAGTCCCAGAGGCCATTCGTAAGGTGCTGACACAAACTAACGTTTTACGGCTGCGTTTTTATGGTGGCAAACGCTAAGGCGCCCGTGTGCTGTGCGATATCAGGGAACGTTAAAGATTCCCATGTGGTCGAAATTATTCCTGAGCCCTCCACTACGGCACCTCTCTCTTCCTTTCTTCTTTCACTCCCTCTTTTATCCCTGGCCTTGCGGCGTGGTTCAGGTGTTCAACGACATATGAGACAGAGGCCGCGCGATTTCCTTTCCCCAAAAACCAATTATTATTATTATTATTATTATTATTAATAATTTATTCTTATTATTATTATTATTATTATTATTATTATTATTATTATTATTATTAATATTATTATTATTATTATTATTATTATTATTATTATTATTATTATTAATATTATTATTATTATTATTATTATTATTATTATTATTATTATTATTATTATTATTATTATTATTATTATTATTATTTATAAACGTTAGTGGCAGCACCTTACAGGTGGCCTCTGGGACTACTCAGATTTGAAGCGGAATTTAGAAGTGCTAGTCGCTATCGCCAAAGCGTCAAAGGAAGCTACTGGACTCCCGAACTAAAGACCCCGCCCACAGTCACATCCAGTCTTATTTTATACAACAGAAGTTTATTCCCGCTGTCTCTCTCTATCTCTCTCTCGCAACTAGTATATCTAGCTGATGGGCCCGGTTGCAGCGCCACAGTGATCCAAAAAAGAATGATCATGCAGGCTTTTTGTCTGCGAAGAGATTCGCTATTTGCGATAACGTCCTCCTGAACTAAAACCACTTTTGCAATGGACTGCAAACCTCTCCCCCCTAAAAACCAAATTATATATTTTGATTTATGAGGTCATTAAAACCAGGCAACGCTGCACACATTACAAATCATAAGTTAGGCAACATTGATAATATAAGTGCCTCTAAAGGCAATTTTTTCTTATGTCAGTGCAATGTAAAAACAAAGAAGCCAAACAAAAATAGTCTTACTGTTTCTGACACATTTTTAAATTTGTTTAAAATCTGGCCACCTAGCAATTTTAGTCTGGCCACAAGCAAAAGCAGCAATTTCTCTCAGCTTATAAATTTTAAAGCGTCTGGAATTTAAAAGTGTCCTATGTTTAAAATAAATTGTGTCTACGGCGGATGCCACTTACGGATCTCTTGCGCACTCGTGGAGACGCGTACGTTGGCCGCCACCCTTACTGGCTCCCCGTAAGCGGGGAACATTTTTGCGCGCACGCATTATTCAAATCATTTGATTATTAATAATAATAATTGGGTTTGGCGGAAACGACATGGCGCAGTGTCTCTCTCGTGTATCGTTGGACAATTGAACCTCGCCGTAAGGGAAGGCATAAAGGAGGGAGTGAAAGAAAAAAGGAAGAGTGGTGCCATAGCGGAGGGTTACAGAACAAATTCGACCACCTGGGGATCTTTAATGTGCGCGGGCATCGCACAGCACACGGGCGCCTTAGCGTTTTGCATCCATAAAAACGACGCAGCCGTGAAAGGGTAATTAGTGGCAGCACCTTACAAATGGCCTCTGGGACTACTCACTTTTGAAGCGGAATTTAGAGGTGCTAGTCGCCATCGCAAAATCGTCACCAGAAGCTACTGGAGTCCTGGACTAAAGACCTCGCCCACAGTCACATCCAGTCTTATTTTATACAACGGAAGATTATTCCCGCTGTCTCTCTCTCTCTCTCTCGCAACTAGTATATCTAGCTGATGGGCCCGGTTGCAGCGCCACAGTGGTCCAAAAAAGAATGATCATACAGGCTTTTTGTCTGCGAAGAGATTCGCTATTTGCGATAACGTCCTCCTAAACTAAACACACTTTTGCAACGGACTTCAACCCTCCTTCCCCTAAAAACCAAATTATATATTTTCATTTTTGAGGTCATTGAAACCAGGCAACGCTGTACACATTACAAATCATAAGTTAGGCAACATTGAAAATATAACTGCTTTTTAATGTAATTTTTCAATATTGCAGCGCAATGTAAAAACAAAGAAACAAAACAAAAATAGTCTTACCGTTTCTCACAGGTTCTTATATTTGTTTAAAGTCTGGCCACAAGCAAAAACAGCAATTTCTGGCAGCTTATAAATTTTAAAACGTCTGGAATTTCAAAGTGTCCTATGTTTAAAATCATTTTAAAATCATTTGATTCGTGAAACCTTTGTGGCAGCACCTTACAAGTGGCCTCTCGAACTAGTCAATTTTGAAGCCGAATTCAGGGGTGCTAGTGGCCATCGGCAAGGCGTCACAAGAAGCTACTGGAGTCCTGAACTAAAGACCCCGCTTACAAGCGGGGTCCTTAGTGCAGTCTTATTTTCCAGTCGTATTTCATAAAATAGAAGATTATTCCCGGTCTCTCTTTTGTGTCTCTTGCAACTAGTATATCTACCTGATGGGCCCGGCAGCAGCGCCACAGTGGTGCAAAAAATAATGATCAGTCTTTTTGTCTCCGAAGAAATTCGCCATTTGCGATAACGTCCTTCTAAACTAAAAACACTTTTGCAATGAACTACAAACCCGTCCCACCTAAAACCCGATTTATATTTTGATTTATGAAGTCAGTAAAACCAGGCAACCCTCTACACATTACAAATCATAAGTTAAGCAACATTGAAAATAAAAGTGTATTTAGAGGTAATTTTTCCATATTGCAGTGCAATGTAAAACAAAGAGCAAAACAAAAATATTTTCATCGTTTCTCACACATTTTTAAATTTGTTTAAAATCTGGCCACCTAGCAATTTTAAAGCCTGGCCACAAGCAAAGCGAGCAATTTGTTGCAGCTTATAACTTTTAAAACGTCTAGAATTTAAAAGTGTCAAATGTTTAAAATAAATTGTCTTCGGCTGACGTCACTTACGGATTAAAGCGAGCGCCACTAAGGGTGGCGGCCAACGTACGCGACTGCACCAGTGCGCAAGAAATACGTAAGAGGCGTCAGCCGAAGACACAATTTCTTTTAAACATAGAACAGTGAAATTCCAGACGTTTTAAAATTTATAAGCTGCAAGAAATTGCTGCTTTTGCTTGTGGCCAGACTTTAAACAAATATAAAAACCTGTGAGAAACGGTAAGACTATTTTTGTTTTACTTCTTTGCTTTTACATTGCACTGCAATATGCGAATATTACCTTTAAAAGCACTTATATTTTCAATGCTGCCTAACTTATGATTTGTAATGTGTACAGCGTTGCCTGGTTTTAATGGCTTCATAAATCAAGATATAATTTGGTTTTTAGATGGGGGAGGTTTGCAGTCAATTGCAAAAGTGTTTTTAGTTTAGGAGGACGTTAGCGCAAATAGCGAATCTCTTGGCAGACGAAAAGCCTGATCCTTCTTTTTTGCACCACTGTGGCGCTGCAACCGGGCGCTGCAACAACGCTTCACGGCTGCGTTTATATGCAGGCAAAACGCTAATGCGCCCGTGTGCTGTGCGGTGTCAGTGCACGTTGAAGATCCCCAGGTGGTCGAAATTATTCCGGAGCCCTCCACTACGGCAGCAGCCCTCTCTTCCTTCTTTCTTTCACTCCCTCTTTTATCACTTTCCTTACGGCGCGGTTCAGGTGTCCAGCGACATATAAGACGGACACCGCGCCATTTCCTTTCCCCCAAAACCAATTATTATTATTATTAATCAAATGATTTGAATAAAGCGAGCGCGCAAAAATCTTTCCCGTTTACGTGGCGCCACTAAGGGTGGGGGCCAACGCACGGGACTGCACAAGTGCCCAAGATATCCATAAGTGGCGTCACCCGAAGACAATTTATTTTGAATATAGGACACTTTTAAATTCCGGATTTTTTAAAATACATAAGCTGCAACTAAAATACTTCTTTTGCTTATGGCCAGACTTTAAAATTGCTAGGTGGCAAGATTTGAAACAAATTTAAAAGTGTGTGAGAAACGGTAAGAGTATTTTTGTTTTGCTTCCTTGTTTTTGCCTTGCACTGCAATATGCAAAAGTTACCTTTAAAATCACTTATATTTCAATGTTGTCTAACTTATGATTTGTAATGTGTACAGCGTTGCCTGGTTTTAATGACTTCATAAATCAAATTATAATTTGTATTTAGGTGGGAGGGCTTTGCAGTGCATTGCAAAAGTGTTTTTAGTTTATGATGACGTTATCGCAAATAGCAAATCTCTTGGCGGACAAAAACCCTCATCATTCAGTTTTGCACCACTGTGGCGCTGCAACCGGGCCCATCATAGTGTGCCTCGATCGCCAGCGCCGCTTTCAGGGCGAAGACACCGCTCCCGGCGCCTTATGAACAGTCGGTTCACTCATGCGTGTTGGTTCCCTTCTGTAGAGTTTATTTTGCGCAGTGTTCCTTCATAACCACTTTTTTACAAGTTGTGTAGCATATTCCAGTGCAACCTTTTGACCCGAGTACTCTCCACCTCAATTACATTTCCAACAATCAGGATTACGTATTTCGAGCTGCAGTTGCATATCGGCCAAAGACTGTCTTTCAGGCAGCTTTTCGTTCGCCATGAAATGAATGCGAGAAGGGGCGTCTTATGGCCGCTAATTTCAATAATTTTTAAGATGCGGAGATAAGTAGTGCATTATTCCTCCGTCTCATGCAGAAATTGTTCTGGAAAAAAAGCGTTTCGCATGCCTTACCTCTCATACTTTGAGGTTTACTGTTGTTCTCGCAGTCTGGTTTGACCCGCGATTGGCAATTCTTTCGGCGCGCGCTGCCACGAGCAAAGCCAAATAGCCGGTGCATTTCAATAGTGCGGGCAGAACACCTGGGACCACAACAGTACCTCATAACTTGGTCTCTGACTGCTACATCACGCACACTACGAGCTCTCTTCAAGCAAAGGGGCGTGGCCTGTTTTCACCTCGGTTTTGCAAGCTTTGCGTGTTTTCCGCCGCCTTTCTTCTTCCGATTAGAAGCCCGTCGTCGTCATTACGCGTCGCGGCCTTTCTTCTCCCGATTACAGCCGCCTCAGTATACATATCGCACGTTCTGCACCACGCTGTCAAAAGTGGCATGTTTTGACCACCAGACCATAAGCGCTTGCACTGATAACGTAGGCCAAGAAAGCTGAAAGGCGAGCGCTAAAATCTGCCAGGCCACATCAAAAGTTGCCGAGCGGCTTTGGCTTCACAACCTGATCACAAAGGCGTTTCGCAATAAGGCAGCCGTATTATTTATGCGCTCTTGCGGGTAAGCGGGTATGTGAAGCTCTCGTCGCGGCTTTTTCTTCAGTTTATTATTTGTTTTATCTTAATGCCATGAAGGCACGAAGGTTCTCCTCTCTCCTTCTTTGCGCCAGCTCACTACGAATATCCTGGCGCCAAACCTATCTTCTATGCGTCAGTAAGCAAAGAAGCCGTGGCGGCGCGACGCGAACGCAAGGCTGCTTGTTTCTCCAATAACGGTTTATTTTCCTTCCTTTTCGTATCATTTTTAAAGAAACCACGACCGGGAAAAAAACAGGCTCTTTTCATTGCCCTAATGCAGCCACATCAGTAAAATTTGTCACGCGTGTTTCTGGGCAACCATATCCTACAGATTATTTTTTTTTTGCCTCTTTCGATGACACCAGCAGCAGGAATGGGCGAAACGCAAAGGCGCCCGTGTGCTGTGCGATGTCAGTGAATGTTAAACGTCCCCAGGTAGTCGAAATTATTAGGAGGCCTCCACTACGGCACCTCTTTCTCTCTTCTTTTACTCCCACCTTCCTCCCTTCGCTTACGGCAGATATGTGAGACAATTACTGCGCCATTTCCTTTCCTCAAAAACCAATTTTCAATCTTTTCCTTTGTTGCTCCGGCTAATAATAATAATAATTGGTTTTTTGGGGAAAGGAAATGACGCAGTATCTGTCTCATATATCGTTGGACACCTGAACCGCGCCGTAAGGGAAGGGATAAGGGAGGGAGTGAAAGAAGAAAGGAAGAAAGGGGTGCCGTAGTGGAGGGCTCCGGAATAATTTCGACCACCTGGGCATCTTTAACGTGCACTGACATCGCACAGCACACGGGCGCCTTAGCGTTTTTCCTCCATAAAGACGTAGCCGCCGCGGTCGGGTTCGAACCCGGGGACTCCGGATCAGTAGTCGAGCGCCCTAACCACTGAGCCACCGCGGCGGGTTGTTGCTCCGGCTCCTGTTTCTTAGTTCACCCTGGCAGGGACAATGGTAAATAAATGGTTATCAGGGGCTGATTTTGTGAGGCCTCTTTTTGCTTCAGTCTCTTTTGATGATTTTTCTTCATGTTTTGAAAGGAAAAAGAAATTGTTTAGAAAAATTTGTCGTCGAATAAAGCTACGTGTAGTCAACACCATCCAAAGGGAAACGCATCCATTTGCATTGCTTTGTTGCGGTACAAGCCACTAAGGAAACCAGTTTAGAAAATTTAACCACTTGGCTTCAGACATGTCCTCAGCTTTCTACTCCAGATCGGTGAGGTGAGCGATAACTTGGAAGAGAAATTTGACATCATTGCATGGAATTTTCCACATACGGTGCAGCAACAAGACAAATGCAGTTCAGAAAATGTTGGAAAGTGAATGTTGACTACGCAAAAATATTATATTTGGCAGCAAATGCATGCTCCGCGCTGCTTGTATACAAGGGAAACTTGGGGCCTCGGGAACAGTCTTTACTTTCAAAGCAACAAAGGCAGCATAATTATAATGAATTGGGTGACCCTAATATAGTCCATAACATCCAATCAAGGAAAACCAAATAACTTTTTAAAGTGCAGCCGTTGACTTAAAAACACAGCAGTCCGTCATAACTTTTAGTTTGTCGTGTAGTAAGAGCGAATGCATCATGCATAAAATACGTTCAAAACTGCCAAAACACTACTTCCACGAGTGAAACACTATAAATTGTCTACTTCCAGATCAGTAGCATTATTACACTTGCCACGCGACCGCACAGAAACCGTGCCAGACGCATAGCGCACTGCACGCAACTGACGTGTGAGACCCAACATGAAGCTGCGAGGGGGAAACGGCGGCGCGGGTAGTACAAAGGGTGTCCCTAACCTGAAAGCGGAGGCGAGCGGGCATCCAGGCACCCTAGTCCATCAGGTAGATATACCAGTTGCGAGAAAGAGAGAGAGGGAGAGAGAGGGAATAATCTTATATTGTATAAAGTAAGACTGGAGCGGACTGTAAGCGGGGTCTTTAGTTCAGGACTCCAGTAGCTTCCGGTGACGCTTTGCGGATGGCGACAAGCACCTCTAAATTCCGCTTCAAATCTGACTAGTCCCAGAGGCCATTTGTAAGCTGCTGCCACTAATCAGCGTTTCATGGCTGCGTTTTTATGGAGGCAGAACGCTAAGGCGCCCGTGTGCTGTGCGGTGTCAGTGCTCGCTAAACATACCCAGACAGTCGAAATCAATCCGGAGCCCTCCACTACGGCACCTCCCTCTACCTTTCTTCTTGGACTCCCTCCTTTATCTCTTCCCCTACGGCGCCGTTCAGGTGTCCAACGACATATGAGACAGACACCACGCCATTTACTTTCCCGGCACTCTGGAACGTACTGTTGAACTTTGTCGGCTTGAAGCTTATGCAGAACTCAAATGCAAGGACATCGATACACTGTGAAACAACCACTCCCCTTCAAGCCACATTAAACCACTGAGCGACAGCGCCGCACTGGGTTTGGTGAGGACTTCCCACGTGACCCAGGACACCGAACCGGTCCTAGAAGGAAATCGCAGCGTCTCGAGGTTCTCGGGGCTCTCTCTTTGCGGGTTTCACTCCCTCCTTTATCCCTTCCCTTATGGCACGGTTCAGGTGTCCAACGATATGAGGCAGATAGTGCGCCATTTCCTTTCCCCTAAACCAAATATTATTATTATTATTATTATTATTATTATTATTATTATTATTATTATTATTATTATTATTATTATTATTATTATTATTATTATTATTATAAGCAAGCGCTCGGAAAGAGCGAACCGAAGTTACAGAGATCGATTTTGATAGCCGAAATTGCAATCGCCTGTCATGAGGCTCCAGCCAACAACTTTATTTGCGCATCTGGCTACCAGTAGCCCCATCTCTCGTCTGCGACAGAGGAGCGAAAGCAGAGGGCAAGAAAACTAGAAAAAACTGCTTCCCTTTCGCGGGCGCTATTTCGCCGTGCGGTAAATCGGCGTTCGCGTCCATTGTAACAGTACGCGTCTGCAACGCGCTCCCGCTCGCTGCATGCGGTTCCTAACGGCCAGCTGCGAGACTCCCAACGGCCGAACCGCCAAAGCTGCGAGACCGAGTGGTTCCGAGTGTCGTTTGCTCTGCGCCACGTCTGCCGCTTAGTAATTGCGGCCGTTGTTTTTGCAGTTTCGGTTTGAAAAACGGCGAATTTCGGAACCGATTCCCGATGCGCTCACTTCTGTCACGAATGCGCCTCTTTTTTTTAGCACTTTTTGTTTTCACATGACGAAGAATTTCGTTTCAGTAGTCTTTTAAAGCACGATAAATTTCACTTTGACGCTTTTTGGAGGTCGTTGAAAAAGGATTTTGTTCATGTAGACACCATAAATTTGTTTGCAGTGGTCATAACCCGGCTAATGATGATACCGGTGCGTAATTAATGTTTTTAACGCCCAGGCATTCATACTATGTGTTGCGATAAATATGCGTTCGCAGCCTGGATTATACATTTCTTTTTTACATTGATCGCCTTCCCATTGCGTCTTTGAATTTGATTTCGCCGTGGGCTTCTGGTGGATGGAGGTTTCTGGAGAGTGGAGGTGGGTATGTGGTGGGTGAAAGCTCTAAGACGAGAGATTCATTTTTACAAGGTGTCCTGGGAGGTCCACCCACCGTAAGGTGCGCCGGGCCCGAAGGGGTGTCCGGAAGGTGCCGCGATCCGTTAGGGCCACTATATCAAGGGCTCGGCTGTATAGCAGACAAGGGTAATAAAATGAGGGGCTGGTTATGACATACACACTAAGGAAGCCAACAGTAATCGAAACCGAGAAAAATATAGGGGTATGTTTTTATTGTTTGTGGTCCTTTAGTTAAAACCACAAATAATAAAAAAATCCCCTATATTTTCCTTAGTTTCGATGGCCACGTGACATTCTCTGCTCGGCGCTCCAGCGGCTCCTGGCCCCTTCGCTGCTCCAGCGCGGGCGGGGCAGAGAATGTCACGTGACACGTGCGTCAGGAGTGTCGCGATTTGATGGACGTTGCTTTGAGCTCCCCGCAAGCGCGCGGTTCTCGGATGGTGTGAGAAATGGCCCAAATTTGTTGAGCCACAGCGGCGATTGTAATCGCGTCTTCGAATTTTGAAAACGTGTATGGCTAGTACTAACGGCCGGCTACAAGTCGCTAATTGCAATCAGCCACCTATCTTTAATAGTTAAAAGATAACGATTAGAATTTAACGAATCACTGTGCTATAGTTAGCATGCTTCGCCTGCTTTTTTTTTTTATGTCCGCCAACGAGACTCACTATCCCGCATAAAGCTTCTCTTTACCCCAAAAACCCCGTTTTTAAAGGTTAGTGGCGGGCTTCCCTGTCACATCCGGTGTAGTATAAACTCCACGAACATGAATTGACTCCATTCGTGAAAGTCAGTGTGCGTGTGCGGTGCGTGCTGCCGCTAGGCTATAAGCATTCGTAAGCGTCCCTTTCTTGTAACGCTTTACACCGAAAGCGTTGCAATGACTGCCGAGGTAATAAGTAAACGTACTTCCGCGCTTGTCGGCAGCCTGCGCAGAGAGGAAACTTCTTATGCGGCCGTGCACAGCTGTTCCGAACAGCGCTGCCGCGGCCTGCCGCTCAACCCACGTGGAAGGCGCCGGGCCGAAAGCCGCATCAGCCGCCAGGATCCCTGCGGGCTCCGGATCCCGCGAGTTCGGCGGCGCGGAAAAAACAAAGGCAGCTCCGGTGCGGGGGTTTTATGTTCCCGGCTAGCTTTACGACGCCTAAGTGTAATAAAGGCATGATAACTACAGTGTGAATCCAGAGAACCACGCCGCTCTCGCGAACGACCGTACATTTCTATGCGAGGGCGCTGCCTGAGCGGATGTGTGCACGCGTTTTCTTCTATTGAGTCTCATTTTTGGGGGAAGCCTCGCGATTGCCCAGTTTCTAGCGCGCTCCATGGAGAGCTGTGGTCTTCTCTGCTTGGGCTATACCGCCTCGCTTCGCTTTCAGGTTTCCCTTTCTCTCCTCTTACCCATTCTCTATTCCTCTTCTTCCCTCTCTTCAGCCCCGACGCACTTTTATTGGACCCAGAGCGAGATTTCTTCCACAGTCCGGCGGCCCGATGTCGACGGGCCGGCGATCGCCGTGGCGGCAAATGGCAGCGAGCATGTTCGCCGTGGGAATGAAGCTGAACGGTGGCGCGAGTCTCCGAAGCGCACTTGACGGCCCTGCCCGGTTTCCATCTATCGCTGGGTGCAGCTAGTAGCAAACAAATGTACACGTCGTGATGCGCCTGTACGATGCGGAAAGAATTAGGCCAACGACGGTCAAGGAGGCGGAAAGGCCATTTAGCCGCCGTAAATGGCCGACGTTTGCCGTCGAGAGCACCAGGGAAATTATTCTTTTGAGATGAAGAACAAGAAGCGTGCAGTATGCATGACTGCTCCAGCTGCGGTTTGCTAGAGAGAAAATATACGAATTCGCTACCGGGAAAACGTACAATGACAAGCTGTCTAGTGAAAGCAGGCACGGAAGCTACAGGGCTCAGTATAAATTGTACTGTCCGACGCTCATCGGGCAGAAAGTGCACATGGCACTGGTAGAAGAGGCAACTCGTGGCCGCGAGCAATCAATCGGCTTGGTTATTTCTTGGTCACTTGGGCGCGCTTCGGGGGTGCTTGTTCTAGGCGCTTCTTCCGTGCCTGTGGGCCGAGGCCCTAGCTGGGCACCCGCTCAGTGCCTGCTCACCGCGTTCGCAGTAAGTCGATCGGGGTCGTCGTGCAGCCGGTATCGACACCGTAACCCAATCAGTGGCCCTGCCAGTCGGGTCGGCGCGCGCAGCACCGAGCTCCCTGCAGCCGTCGCGCGGCTCGCTCCCCCTCTGCGCTCACTGTGCGAGCAGGGCGCTGCAGCGGGACAGGTGTTTCCCCTGGTCTGCACACAATCGCCTAATGGCAGCTTGATGTTGCTAGCTGCCTGTGTTATTGGAGCCGGACTCGCTCGGCGCCAGCCAATGAGACGGAATTAAGAAACGATGGCGTGCTCCCCGCTGCGATGGGGTTACGGCCCACTGGCTATTGCCGCCCCATCAATCAGACCCTGCGCGCTGCTCCTGGGGACGTTTAATTAAGGGCCACTCGGAGTAGCGTCACCTGGCCTCACCGGTGCCAAACAGCCGTCGTCGACCGATTCGGGGAACGCGCGCCCGGAGGCCTCGCGAGGCGCTGCGGTGAACCCGGCAGAAAGTTTACGCAGGGCGGCTCGCAACTCTCCCGCCCCGGCCACTTTGGCCCTTGCTGCCGGGTGCGCCGTGCGCAGATGCGGGCTTCATTCCAGCGCGTTGCACGGTGCCGAGCTGACCCAGCAGAAAGGACGCGATTGCAATGCCTGCGCCATCGTATATACTATAGTATAGGCACCCGTGTTCCGACTGAGCGCTGCACTGGGCGTTCGGGTTCCCGGGTGTGTGCCTCGTGACTGGGTTGAATTCATATCTGAATTCACGTATATGAATACATGATAGGAAATTTGATGGTTGGAAAGGCAGAAACCTTCGTCGAGGTGAATTTTTTAGCCCCCAACGTAAGCAAAGTAAAATGAATATTTACAGGCGCAAACAGACTAATATGGACTGCACTACCGGGTACAAGCTCTTCTGTTGCGTAGCGTAATGAAAAAGGAAATCTTGCTTCTTGTAAGAGCAAGAGAAAAAAGTAAATATTACTTGCATATACATAAAATATCCACCACTTTAAGCTATAGGGCCGCCGAAGCATGGTCTATATTCTTCTGTCGAGATTGTACATGAAATAAATTCTTATAAAACAACTCTGTATGTATTACCAGCTTTGAAATACTATTTTTAAAGATGTCGGATAAATATAAATCCGGAGCAATGAAAAGAAACAAGGTGAGCAATTCGTGATTCCATCATCCGGATATTTACAATGCTGCTCTTTTATTTTTGGAACACAATCAAGACACGATGGCTTCTTCGTGAAACATGAAGCGCTTTTTGGTTTGGTTTATAAGGTTTAACGTCCCAAAGGAACTAAGCCTATTAGAGACTCTGTAGTGGAGGGATCCGGATAATTTCCACCACCTGGAGTTCTTTACCGTGCACTGACATCACACAGCACAAGGGCCTCTGAAATTTCACCTCCATCGAAAAGCGACCGCCGCGACCGGGATCGAACCCGCGTCCTTCGGGTCAGCAGCTGAGAGCCATAACCAGTAAGCCACCGTGGCGACTCCATGAAGTGCATTTTATACAATTTTTTAATTACATACGGGGCTATCATAACAGGACATGATATTTATGCTTACCTAAAAGTGACTTCCACAGTTGTTCAGAAAAGGTCATTAGCACAATGTAGTCGCTTTCGAGTCGCTGGGAGATTAAGAGAAGGCAACTTCTTTCGTGCATTAGAAAAAAAAAATAATTGTTCAGGTAGACTACGGCTTACTTAAAACATTCGGCGAGAGCCGTGATGTCCCTCTGTTTTCTCCCCTTCATTCCGTTCTTTCTCCCTTTCCTCTTCTGCCCCTAATTTTCCTTCTCTTCTCTCTCCTTCTCTTCTTCTTTCTCTGGCTTGGTTGGACTCGGCATCTGTTTTCTTCTTTCTTTCTTTTTTCTCCTTCTTCGCTACTTCGCCTCCTTTATCTTCTCTCTCTTGGCTTCTGTCTTCTTTTCTTCTTCTTCATTTCCTATTTTCTCCTCCTGTTGTATTCCTTCGCTTGGCTTGAGTTGGCTTCTGCCCTCTTCACTTCTTTTTCATGTTCTTCGCTGCTTCTGCCTCCTCCTTTACCTTCACCTTTTTATCTCTCTTGCATTCTGTCTTCTTCTTTCGCTTCTTTCGCTTGTTCTTCGCTCTCTGGCTTGGCTTGGCTCTCGGCTTGGTTTGCCTTGGCTTTCAGATTTTTACAACTACTACAACGGGTTTCAGTTGCCGGACCACAGGGGGTGGGGTCCCAGTAAGGTTCTCTCCATAAAAGAAATGCCCTCCCATATTTAAGGACGTGGCGATTAGATCCCGAATTTTTTAGGGAACGGACGTCTGGGTTCTCGCGCCTACAAGTTATAGCTGTTCTAATACCGGGGCTCTTAGCCCATGTCAAGAAAATGGTTTTGGCTTGCAACGCCGTTTAGTTCGCGGTGTGGCGTCAGAGTGCATGAGTAGTGGCTGCCGTAGAGAGGGCATCATAGGCGACGTATCATGAGCATGTTCTGTTGCACGACATGCACACGATTGATATCGTTACTGTACAAATGTCGGCAAAATCTTTCCATCGAGTTTAGTACATGCACTCATACGATGGAAACCAGAAACTTGACAGCAAGGGCAGAAAGGTACAGCCGTATCTCGGTTCTGAAGAGACGAAAAAAGCCTGAAAAGTTTCATGTTTAAGAATTTTTAGTACCATATCGCATCGTGTCACTGTACCTATGTAGCCTCCTCCACTCTACACTTCTGTGATTATGGTGTGCAGGTCTTAATGCGTCTTGCCGAGTTGTTGCGCTCGCTGCAATACCACATTCACTTCATTAGAGGGTTGCTCCTAAAGCCCCAATAAAACGCAGCGGTAGGTGGTAGGCTCTGTGCACGGATTCTTGGTCTTCTTGCACTTTGGATGGTTCTGCTGGGTCTTGAGGAGCAACGCGGCGAGGGTCCGTCACTCGAAACCCGGCGCTATAGGGGCGCGCGCAGAAGAGCATAGTACACTTCGCTGCAGAGCAAATAAGTGGACCAGGTTAGCATTGGACATTAAATGTCCGATTAAGTACTGCCACTGGTGTTTATCGTTTGCTGAGAAGAGCGTCCGCACTGCGAATTAAAATTAAATTAAAGCATGCCGGTGTTCGGAGCGATTTACGGCCGACTTGTAGACAATGCTTCAGAGATTTTTCACTGACTCTTTGACAAAGTTCTCAAACTGCATTCTCTCTTCGACCGCATCTTGAGCCGTCACTTTCTAAAATGTTTTGCAGGGTCTGAACAGCTGAATGAACGCATGCGTTTTCCAGGCCGCGGTTCTGATAATCAACCAAAGAGCAGATAGGTGCACCCGCTATGATAATCACTTACTAAACTTGGATAAGCAATTTATCTTTCAAAATCTCTGTTACTACTCATAATTAGCTTGGTTTGATGGGGGTTTAACGTCCCAAAGCGACTCAGGCTATGAGGGACGCCGTAGTGAAGGGCTCCAGATAATTTCGACCAATTGGAGTTCTTTAACGTGCCCTGACATCGCACTGTGCAAGGGCCTCTAGGATTTCTCCTCCATCGAAATTCGACCACCGCGGCCGGGATCGAACCCGCGTTTTTCGGGTTAGCAGCCGAGCGCCATAACCACTGAGCCATCGCGACGGGGCGCTGATTATAATTTGTCGAAAAGCCGTGGGTAAGGGCAAACTGTTGGAAAGCAATGAGGAAATATCCTGGACGCTGCCCGCGAAATCGCTCGCATCAAAAAGCGAAACTATTCCTCGCATTATTTTTTCTGAGTTTATTTTTTCCAGCTCCCACGAAGAACTGCTGCGGCATTGTTTTTCTTGAAACAATTTCGAAATATAATAGATCAGATTCCTCGAACTATACTACGCAACGCCGTTTCTTGTTTGTTAGGGGCACGAGCGTTGGTGCCAGTCACGACGGAAAACACGAACGGCCTTGTCCAATCATGGAGCACGCCGCCTGGCGCCGAACTTTTCTTGATTCACCCCATACTCCCCACAGGAAATGTTTCTTTAGTCTTCTGGAGCAATAAAATACGCACCGTCCTTATGGCGCGTATAAATGTAAATAACTAGAAAAAAAATAACGGTCAAGGAAAAGCTCTCGCTGAATCAAAATGCGCTTTACTTTTACACGTGCCTGCTTTGCATTTTGGTAGCGCACAGGAAGCGCGCCTGCCATTAATATGCAAGAAAGAAACCCAATAAACAGAAGCACGGAACGCTAACGACGTCAATTTAGTATACGGACCGCATAACGCCGGTGCATTAATATAATGGCGCCCTTTTCGGCGCTATACAGACTGGCCTTTTTTTCTCTCCCTCTGTGTCACTAGCACGGAGCTTAGGCTTAATCGAAGCAGAGTACAAGATGGGTGCCATAAATGTCCTTATTCTTCAGTGAGTGCGCTGGTCTAGCTGCCATCGCTTCTTATTTTTTTTTTACTGCAGTAACCGCAGAGGACCCAGCAACAACAAAGGTCACTTTATGTCGCCGCCTTTTATTAAGATTGCCCAAGCGGACAGTGTTGAGTACTGCAAGAAAAGCTGTACTGAAATCGTTGGTTTAAAACTGCCTGTTTTAAACGGCTGAACGAATTGCTTCGGTTAAAAGACAATTTTTATATTCGTGTTAAAACGCCAAAGCGGAGCTCATAGTCCGTAGCAAACCTTTGTGCTGCTTTCTGGATTCAAAAATAGTGAAACTTAAAAAGAATGTTTATAAAATTCGACCCAGATTTGCCTGTTGAGAACATTTCTAAAAAAAACAGACCATTAATAATGCCGCGCGTTCGGTGCGGCTACTGTATTCAGTTTGTTCTCCCTATAGAAGCTTTTTTTTTAAATCATTCACCCGGTCTCTTTTCCCGCTCAACACATCGTTTCCGACGCTATTCGATCATTTGAAAAATATTTCGAATCTTGTAGCCTTCTGAGCTGACGCTTTAGCGTCCAGTGTCGCGAATTCACTACATACCAAACATGCCATCGGCGCCAAAAGATTACGAGATACACGTTGTGTGAAAATAATTTATTGCTGCGCAGGCTCACGGCCCTGTCGACTGGTATGTTACCAGCGGATGAAGCATGTATGTCCCCTCATACCTTCAGAAATTTCATTGGTATTTGCGACGGCTCCGAAATAACCTTCTTTTCCCGCACAACCGCATCCCGTGGCTGCCCGTCGCCTACTCATTTCTTCGTAGGGCTTGGATAGAAATGTTGATCTTAACATTTTTTGTCGTAATCAGGGCTTTCTGTTGAAAATGGAAGGCGCAACTGTGGAAAAGATGTGGGAAGGAAAGTGGAGACCAAATGCAAGGCTACTAGCCGGCGTTTTACGACTTCGCGTGCCTGATTTTGTGAGAACTGTTGCTGTACGAATAGTAAAAATTTTGTTTCATAAAAACAGTTTACGCTCCTTCGGCCCTGTATCGTTAACAGACGCTTGAAGCTATTGTTTTCTTTATGAATAATTTATTGACGTCTCGTACGTCGTGAATTTGCGACAATCGCCACTAGCGTCACTTCGAATCTGGCTGAGGAACAGTGCAACTAATTCTGCCGAAGAATTTCCGCGTTTTTCTTGGCAATTATTGTGCACCACAAGCTGCTACGAGTCCAGCCAGCTAAAGGAAGCGTGCATCGTCTGACAGTACGGCGACATCTGCTTTGCGAGGCACAAAGCCGAGCAAGAGGAGGGAGGAGGGAAGCCCCATTCGGTGGCTAATGAACGGCCTCTAACCTGCAAACAAAAAAAAAACAACAAAATTGGCAAAACTAGGCAACGACTCAGTTAAACAGCCGGCGTGAGCCGGCGGCCGGACGACGGCGGCTGCGTCGTGCTGACGCTTCCTACGCTGCCGCTTCAGCGTGGCCCTCCAGCACGAACTTCGTCCGAAGCGGCCGTTCCGGAAGTCGGAGGTTTCACCCTCTACGCCTTGCCGCCGGCGCAGCCCTCGCTGTGGCGAGGTCTTCGTCACCCGCCGTTCCTCGGTCTGGCTATGCCGCCGATCGTTCGCTCCTCGCTATGCGGCGAGTACAACTGGGTATTGTCGACGGCTAGCCTCGTGAACACGAGGCGAAAAGCGTCCACCGCATGAGTATCCATAGCACTGCGACATGGCAGCTGCTGCGCCACCCGCGCGGTGGTTTTTCGGTTAAGGTTTGTTACTTTGTTTCTCTGGCCGTCCGCAGAGGGCATCTTGGCTGAGCTTCCTCTAACATAGCCCTTCTCTTCGAGCTGCAGCCACTCGGGGGGAGAGAGCAACACAGAACCGATTAGAACGGCTCATGTGGGCGATGCCCGTTGCGGCTCCTATAGCGAGCGGCGGCGGCATCGCTGCGCGCGCATGGAAGTTTTGACAGCTAGCCCCATAAGCTTGAGATTCCGATCTTTCTATTTCTCTCTCTGCAGCAGGGCCAATTTTCTCTCCCTTCTTGTCTTCTTTCTTCTTTGGCCGCCTTTCTTGTTTTCTTCTTTATCTTTCTTTGCTATCCCCGCCCAGCGTTTTTTTCTCTCTTCTTTCATTCTCTCTGTCGGCAATATCGTCCTATATTTTCTCTCCTCACTTCTTCCCTTCTGTCTCTCATCGTCTCCGATTCCATTCGTCATCTCATCTTTCTCTACTGGCGGCTTCAATCAGTGATTTTTGGATGGGCTTCATCCAGGCGATGGCTCGAGGTGGGCTGTGTACAAATGGCTCGCATTTTCAGCTCTCAACACTGTCTGTGCGCGCGCATTCACCATGCAAGCATTGGCGGGTGCACGAATACGCATCCATAAACTCCAAGAGTCAATCGCACAAATGCGAGATCTTCGTTTTACGGCTTGGAAGTGACATCTGGACACCGGAGTCGGGATACTGAGCTTTTACCGTTTACCGCGCGAAGCGCATGTACCAATAATTGGCGACTGATTGAGACGCGAACTCAAGCTCTAACCTATAAGCTGCCGTGCACTCTTCTTCTTTCGTCCATGCGCATGTTATTAAAAACATTCACTTAAGTCGCACTGGCACCGAACATGGATTTTAACGCCCCTAAGCTATGAGGGATGCTTTAGTGGAGGGCTCCTTCTGATCTAGACCATCTGGCGTTGCTTAGCGTGCACTGACATCGCACATCACACGGGCGCTTTGGAATATCGCTGCCTCCGAATTGGGGCCACCGCGGTTGAGGTTCGATCCTCCGAACTTAGGCTCAGCAGCCAATCGACACAGCCAATGAGCTACCTCAATTGGCGGGTGCATGCACTTACGTAATGAAGTGGCTATGCGCATCTCGCCATGCGTCGAAACGTGGCCTTTCCCCATCGCGCACTCCCTTCGAGTAATATTCGAGTTTTCGAGCACGGCAGTTAAAAATCTGCTATAACCAATGCCAGTCTGCGAGCAGAATATATGCTTAACTGCTGAGTTCTAAGAGACATGAGTGCGAAACCCATCTCTTTTGCTTCGCGATTAATGACTTCCTTTATTTTCCAGCACCGTGTCCTCCATCATAAACTCCCACTCTGCTGTATTCTACGTCGATGTGGTGACGCCTTACTTCTCCAAAGCAAAAAAACGACCGAGTTACGTCATCTCCATCATAGGTACGTGCGCACGGAAGCCTGCATTTGCACGTCCGGCGAAAGAGCACGACCCACTGGCCCCATAGACCGACATGACATGATATGCTTCTTCCTATGCAAGGCAGACCTTCAAGGGACGTGAACGTGTGCGGTCTCGCAAAGGGAACTTGCGATCTGTAGCCGACGTAACAGAGTCTGTTGCTTGGCGTCCTGTTACAGAGCTTGTTTTAGTTCAAAGGTTACTGCAGGAGCTCCGGCGTAGCGATCTATCAGTCACAAGTCCAAATCATGTCGGGCGGGCATTTGTCATATCCATCATTATTATCAGCTCTCGTAACTTCCACTGTGGCGCAAGGGCATCTCCCATTTCACTCCGTTAAATGTGCCCTGTACCAGCTCCGACCACCCAATACCTCCTCAAACTTCCCAATCTCATCCACCAACTTGACTTTCTGCTCCCCCTGCTGTGTTTACCTCCTCATGGAATCCACTCTGTTATTCTATTTTCCTAAGTGACCATCGGTTACCTACTCTCTGCATTACATGCCGTACACATGTCTATTCTTTGCTCTAGATTTCAACTAGGGTATCGTCACGTCACGTCTGATCGCTGACCCATTGTGCTCTCATGTCTCTTAACGTTTCCCTGGTAAATTTCTTTTCTGCAGCTTGCTGCGCTGTCCACAATTTAGTTTTTAACCTTTTCCTGAGGCTCCAAGTTTCTGCTTCATATAGAAGTAATGTCAAGACACAGGTGTCAAATGTTGAGATACTGGTAAGCTGCTGTTCACCTGAGAATACCTGCCTCCAAAATGCGTTCCACCCCATTCTTCTCCTTTCAGCTATTCCACTCTCGGGGTCCGGATGTGCGGTCACCATTTGCTCTATAGTAGATGTAGCTTCTTACCACTACAATACCTCGCTGCCTATCGTAAACTGTTGGTCACTTACCATAACTATTTAGCATGAGTTAGGGAGGAGGATGTGATGTGGGAAGGATGGTGGGATGGGGAATGTAAACTTGAAGATCTGTTCTCCAGGCAGGATGGTTGAAAGAGGATTAGACCGGTAGACCTGCAAAACTATGACAAAGAAATACACCAACTCAGCAAAACGAAATCCGGGTAGCTGGGGAGGGGGTAACTACAAGTTGGGTTGACTTAGATAAAATGAAGAACTAGAACCTTAACTGAACTCTGCAATAAAGTGGTGACTGCCCTGACTGCGAAAACAAAAGGAGAACAGAGACTTCACCGTCCATCTTCCTGTCTTGCGGTAAGGCTATACAGTGTACACTCTTCGTAAAAAAATATTCAGTCGAAAGGGTTTCCTTCAAAGCCGTGTAGGGGAGCTCTCTGTTGCCGCTGGAAGTTCCAAGGTTGGCAGGGGTGAGTACCAGAGTTCATCTCACCTGAACGAAACGAGATTTGGAGCGCTGAATACGCAAAATGACCACACTTCAAGACCAAGAAGCAAGCACGGTAGGCTGCATGTTTTTGACAACGGCTGTACAACAAAATACTTCATTCTACTTCCAGCCATTGCGAGCGGCGTGATGATGACCGGGTTTGCAACTCTACTGCCGTACATGGGAACAGCTGCAAGGGTAAGCGCGATGTATGTGATAATCTTAAACATGTTGTAAAAATAATTCTCATGAATTTCAGCGACTTCTCTAGGCTTTGGGTGCACTTAAAGATATATAGTTGGTTAAAAAGGAGAAACCACGAAACATGACGCCTAGATTACCTGCGCCTGTTTGTTTTTTTTTTCGGAAGAAGTGCGCCCATTGTCAGGAAGACATCGCCTTCTGCAGCCACTTCATTTCTTGAATGATGTGGTGGTGTAGCTCTAGCGTTGCTGAGAATATGGCGGCATGTGTGACCAGCGGCGCAGTTATTCAAAACGATAAGTTCAGCTTAATCCGTTTGCAGCGTGTACTGCTGCTGGAAAGAAATTATCAATGTTGAAACTTTGTGCGCATTCTTTGGCGCTGCCATTTGAACGGCATTAACTTTTTCCCTCGAGCCGCCGAGGTGGCTCAGTGGAGGAGGAGGTAAACTTTGTTAAAGAAGAGGTCTTAGGCGCGGGTTGGGGTGACGTTCCCCTCCCCGCGGTGGGCTCCTGTTCTAGGCCGGACGCCAGGTGGCCGAACGACTTCTTCGGCCGGTACCGTGACACGGAGTTGAACCCACGGTTCCGAGTTGAGCAGCGCGGCCTCCCACTGCGATTGCGAAGAGAGCGGCAGACTGTTCAACGGCTTGTCTTGATTACATGAGTATAGGATGTGTGGTGTGTCTGCCTTATGGTGTCCACAGAGAGAACAGACCTGGCTAAACTGCTCTGGGAACCATATAGAGAACGGATTAAAGAAAGTGTCTGCTTGGAGCTGCCGCCAGCTGACTTGTGTTTTACTTAGAGATCTATGTGGTTCCGGGAAGATTTGTCTTTCTTGAAGTGGATAGTAATTTCTTTGTAGGTCGTAACTCGCTCCTTGGCCGACCTGAGCTCGAGGTAGCGCACCTCCCGGTTAACTACGAATACTCGGGGAAATTGGTGCGCCGCCTCGTTTCTAGGATGGCCCGAATGGGCGGGGACTCAGATCATTGTGATCTGGCGGGCATTGGATATTTTTTGTAATATTTGATGGCTGCGGAGTGGGCCCTTCCTTTGGCAAAATTTCGAATTGCGGCTTTACAGTGGGATGCCGGAGCCCTCCACTACGGCACCTATTCTTCCTTTCTTCTTTCACTCCCTCCTTTATCCCTTCCCTTACGGCGCGGTTCAGGTGTCCAAAGATATATGAGACAGATACTGCGCCATTTCCTTTCCCCAAAAAACCAATTATTATTATTATTATTTACAGTGGCTGATGATGTATTTGGCAGTGGTGAAGGCAACGGCTAAAGCTATGGCAGCTTCCTCGGCCTCCACCAGAAATTTTGTTTTATCGATTGTCGCCGATGCAAGGGGAAAACCTCGATGATCGACAACTGCCAGAGAAAAGGCGTCTCTGTCAGCATGTTCTGCCAAGTCCACATGCGCCCTGTCTTTCTGAACAGTAAATCTTTCGTGAAGTTTTTCTGCCATAGCCTTTCTTCCGTCCGTATCGTAGTGTGGATGCATGTGTTTGGGCAGAGGATGGACTAATAAGTATTCGTGCACATATCCTGGAATCGGCAAGGTGTGTGCACGCACTCCTTCATATTGTATTCCTGCCTTCTGTAGGATGAAACGTCCCGTTTCAGTGCCTGATAGTCTTTTTTATTGAGCGGTGAGGTGTGTTTCCATCATTTCCGCTAAGATGTTATGAATTCCTAACTGTAGTAGTGTTTCATTTGGCGTATGACGGGGGAGGTTGAGCGCAATTTTGTAGGATTGTCTAGTTAGAGCATCCAGGTCATCTCTTTCTCTGACAGCGAGGGTGACGTATGGTGTAGAGTAGATGACTCTGCTAAGAACGAAGGCTTGGATTAGTTTCCTGGTCACGGCTTCTTTAACTCCTCCTCGCCTATTCGCGATGCGTGTGATGAGGAGGGAAAGTTGGTTGATGGTGTTTCTCAGTTTCTTCATTAGTGTCTCGCTTTTTTTGGTTTGACTGTATCAGCATTCCTAATATTCTTAGTGTTTCGACTTCTACGATGGCTGCCCCTTCCGCATATATTTGGATCTCAGGCGCTTTATTCTTTCTTTGACGCTTTGGGTGTAGGATGAGGACTTCAGATTTTGGGGGTAACACTCACGTCCCGCGGTTTGTGCCTCCTGTACTACTACATCTGCCGCTTGTTGTAGCGTATCTTGTATCGAGCCGATACTCCCTTTGGTGGTCCAAAAGGTGATATCGTCCGCGTACAAAGAGTTCTAGGTCTGGGATTTTGGCGAGTTCGTGTGCCATTTTGATGAGGGTTATATTGAATAAGAAGGGGGACAGGACAGATCCTTGTGGAGTTCCTCTGTTTCCTAAACTTAAGGTGTGAGATTTGATTGTGCCAATTTGAATTTTAGCCATTCTATCAGAGAGAAAGCCCTTGATGCAGTTAAACGTTATTTCGCCTACATTCAATGGTGAAAGAGAACCTAGGATTGCTTTGCGTTTGACGTTATCAAATGCTTTGGTTAAATCTAGAGCTGGAAATGCCCTTGTGTTCCTTTCTTGCTCCTGAGATAGAACTTCGTTTGCTAGTCTGAGTATTCTATCCTATGTTGATAAATGTGGTCTAAAGCCTACCATAGTGTTTGGATATAAATTCTCTCTGTGCTTGTGGGACTGCAGTCTGTCTAGTATGACGTGCTCTACAGTTTTCCTATGCAAGAAGAAAGGGAAATAGGTCTGAGGTTTTCGAGCGCTAGCTTTTTGCCCGGTTTTGGGATGAATTTAACGATGGCATGTTTCCAAGACGCTGGGAGTTTTCCCTCCCTCTAACACTCGTTCGCAAAGTCCGTGAGGGCTGTGATAGAAGCGTCGTCTAGGTTTCTGAGGGTCTTATTGTTAATGCCGTCCTCTCCCGGAGCGGATGTCCTGCGTATCTTAAGGAGGGCTGCTTTGATTTCCGCCATTGTTATGTCAGCGTCCAGAAGGGGGTTAGGTTGTCCTTTATAATCGGGGAGGGACTTCGCCTCTCGGGTTGTGCAGAAGTATTTCTGCTTTAGCGTGTTTATAATATCTTGATCCGTGCCTGGGCCTATGTTTAAAAATTTGGTGATTTCCTTTTGAGTCGTAGCTTTGTTCGATTCCGGATCAAGGAGATGCCGCAGAAGATTCTAGGTCTCTTTCGTGCCTAGATTGCCATTTACAATTCGCAGATATGGTTCCACTGCTGTCTCGTGAGTTCTACAAAGTGTTGGTGAATTTCTTTCGTGAGTATGACTATCCAGTTTCTAAGTTTTTGTTACATTTTTGCTTAAGTCATCTTTTTTCCAGTCTTTGCCTTGCCTCCCACGTGTGCGTAAGTCAGCTGTCAATCGTATTTACGCCTAGGTCAAGTACTAGTTCTTTAGCGGCCTTTCCCACATCCGATAGGAGGGTTTGTATCCACCGTTTTAGGTCTGTAATCGGTTCCTGATTTTGGTCGCGGATCATCCTATATTTGTCCCAGTCGATGATTCTGTTTTTTCTGGGTTTGGGTTTGAGATTGCCAATGGCGATTTTAAACGTCATGATATAATGGCCCCTTCCTATATTTTGTCTGGTGTTGCTCCAGCTTATGTCTGGGAAATTTTTGCCTATCGTGAGGTCTGGGCACGTGTCCCTGTTCTCGCTGTTGCCTATCCTGATAGGTAGCATGGGGTCCGTGTTTTGGGTTAGCCTTCTTTGCTTCATAAAATCCATCAGGGCCGTGTCTTTCCTGCATGGATGTTGTTGCGTGTCCCCATTGCACGTGTTGAGCGTTGAAGTCTCCCACAATTAGGGTTGGG
This sequence comes from Amblyomma americanum, assembly GCF_052857255.1. NCBI lineage: Eukaryota > Metazoa > Arthropoda > Arachnida > Ixodida > Ixodidae > Amblyomma > Amblyomma americanum. Next base: position 301,063,926 of record NC_135497.1, on the reverse strand, counting down.
CTTTGGCCTGCGATTTCTAAGGCTTTGAGTATAGCGGTTTTCGCTGGTGCAGCCTGTGCCCTGGGGTGGCTGTATGCGTTCAGTGTGAACAAAGAGGAGTTTCTTTCACTAGGCAGAATTTCGATAAATATACAGTCGAGCTTTACGTATTCAATCTCGTGGTTAACCACGGTAAGGTTTCTATGTACCATCGTAGTGGTTGAAGGCTGTCCTACGATGTGACATGGCAGAACTGCCTGGTACCCTGGCAGTCTTAGTCGAGACATTCTGGTTTCTTGGATCGCTATTGCGTCAGGTTTTTCGGATCGCGATTGAATATGCAACTGCAGATCTGTTTTTTTGTTGCGCATAGACCTGCAGTTCCACTGCCAAATTTTTATTGTTTTAGGATTGGCCAATTAGCTGGGATAGATCGATTGGCGCCCCTTGAGCTGACGGGGGAAGCCGACGTAAATTTTCCTGTAAAACGGTGCCGATTACTCCGAAGTTGTGATCTACATCCTCTATGCGTTTTTCGAGTCCTTGTGTTAAATTGTCAACTCCTTGTGGTAGGTTATCGAGTTTCTGGCTGTGCTCTTCCACTTTTTGTTCGAATTTTGGGACTCTATCCTCCAATGAGGGATTTCTTATGTCAGCTACTGCTCGTTTTTTGCGAGGTGTTTCTTCCTTCCTTACTACGCTTACTGGTGTTTCGACTGATGCGCTCACAGTAGTTTCCACTTCTGTGACTTCCGGCATTGGGAGCAGTTTTGGAGGAGAGTCCTTAGACTTGGCAGGTGCTTTTAGTTTACTATTTTCTTGTTCCAAGTGTTTGATTCGGTCTGTGAGCGTTTGAATGTGGTGGAGTGCCAGATCGAGTTTAGACTAATGACTGCAGCTCCGTCCCCTTTCCGTGAGAGGCCACTCCCGCCCAGCACACCTGTTGACAGAAATGATGACAGAATTCCGTAAAAGAAACCCTGAGATCATACAAGCAAGAACCATGGGAAGAACATCAAAGTCCCTTCTGCTCCACATCGATGCAGACGAACTTCCAGATAGCATCGTATACTTCGGAGTCCTGTACCCAGTCTACCCCTTCATTCCAAAAGTAGAGGCGTGCAAGAACTGCAGAAGAGTCGGACACAAAAGTGACGTAAGTCCGGAGCCACCGCTACAACGGTGCCCGTACTGCGGCAACCAGCACCTAAAGTAAGAAATATGCGACCCAATTTGCATTGTCTGCGGAGGAGGGCACCGCACAGGCGATAACAGCTGCAAGAAACGATTTCAACGGCCCCAAGCGAAAACATCGAAGCACCAGTCAAGATATAAATCCCGGACCTGCGACGACCCAGCATCCACCCAAAGGAAGGACCACTCGAGCTCCTTCCCGTCCCTGGACCGCGGATCCAGCAGCAGCCGCAGCGGAAGTAGCAGCCGCAGTGGAGGTGGCAGCAGCACCAGCACCCGGAGTCAGAGCCCCGGGCTCAGTGGTTATGGTGCTCGGCTGCTGACTCGAAAGACGAGGGGGTCAATCATGGCCGCGGCGGTCGCATTTCAATGGAGGCGAAATACTAGAGGCCTGTGTACTGTGCCACGTCAGTGCACGCTAAAGAACCCCAGGTGGTCAAAATTATCCCCAAGGATACATTGCAAGCCACACGCCCAGAAGCAAACCCCCTGGGCTCTAAGCTATTGAAAATGGGGGTACTTGCAGCATGCCCTCTGTGTGCGCACCAAAGACTAGCGTCGGGCGCTTCCTTGGCGCGTTTCGAGAGAAGGCCATTCTCGGAGGGCTTTCTACTGGATGTTTGGCCGCAGATTTTGAAATCTCTTCATTCAACACGATCACTCCTGCTTTTCTTGTACAACAGTGGTCTCGACTCGCACTTCTGAAGCGCGTTCTTGATGTGCTTGCATATATTCACATATCTCTTTTGTCCAATTCGTCACCCATCTTAACCTCCTTTCTTCGCTTCAGGGTAGCAGGCCAGATGACGATCCTTCAGGCCGACCTCTCTACATTGCTCTCAAATAAACCACTCCCTCTGAAAAATGCTGCTTTTAGCGAAAGCTGTCTATGGACTGCATGCCATAATCTCGTGGTTTCATTGCTTCGCCAAAACTTGTTCGATCCAGTCTGGATAGCACTCGAGCAAGTCAGTGGAGACTTCAGGTGACAAGTGCAATCAGTCATCAGCGTTGTTTGACTCAACGAATGCTTTTTCGTCGTACAAGGTACTTCCCCCAGGAGCTTACAGGTGCGCCATGCAAGGCGGTATTAATATACGTATAGTCTTCGAAGCAGGCGGTTGTTGCGTTCTCATATTCTAAATAAGTAAATTAAAGGCCCATACCCTTCACCTGCACTCCTCGCAACTTGGATTTTCATTGCCGCAAATCGAGTTCTGAATATGCGACATTTTTTTTGGAGCACGCGTAATCGTGTGTTACATTGGCGACTGCATATGCCTGTCTCCAATGGTCATAGTTAAGTTCTCGAGCTGTTGCTCAGGGACCGATCGCGCGCGCACCCCGAAGCCGGTGGCTTGGCCCCCTTGGTTGATGTGTGTTAGCTGTTTTTGGGGCTCCTCGAGAAGCCGCCATCCAGGCGCCGCCGAAATGGGTTTGTTTTGAGACAAACGCGGCAGATGGCGGCAACGACGGTTAACCGGCAGTGAGGAGGCCCGTCCTGGTAAAGTCGCACTCGGGCCGCAAGACGCGGCCGACGCGCGGACCCCTGGGGTTTCGAGAGGGGGTCGCGTGTAAATTTATTGCTTTCAACGGCGAACCGGCCGCGGGACGGGCCGGACGCCTCGGAGCAGGCAGCAGAATTGGGGAGCGCGACCAGGGCAGTGTGCGTGGTTCGGACTGGGTGTTCGGTTTCCCTGAGCTTCCGCTGGCGTTTTTAGTGATTTTGTGTCTCTGTGCTGTAACCAAGCGGAGATGCGCAACGTCTTCGCGGAATTCGCGCGGTGCCCGCGCGACAACAACAACGTGAGCATCGGCGTGCTATTTGCTCCTTCAGTTTGAACGAAATTCTCCTGATTGGCTCCGAGAAGCGCATTTCCTATTGGTTACAAAAAGGGTCCCCAGAATGCTGGGCGAAGGGATTTAAGGGCGAGTTTTTGGCGCGAACGGGAGATTGGAGATCGGAGGGCAGGTCGCCTGTGAGCGCCCGTACAATAAAGAGCTGGTGTCCCGAAGAAGTTGTCCAGTCTGTTCCGCAACGTGTCGCCGGATCACCGAACCATCAGAAGACTTCAAGATCAACACCATCGATCTGTCGGTCACCAACATCGATCGATCAGTCACTCATCCTCAAAAATTAACTGTCATGTTAAAGAATTGTTATTGTTGCTGTTGGTGTGGTTGCTGCTGCAGCTGTTGCTGCCGTCATTGGTGTTGGTGTTGTTGGCAAACACCTATTTTCTTATTTTCTGCCTTCTGGGGGAGCAGTTTATAGTATACTTTCATATCACAAACTCACAGTCTGCTTGCTGCGAGTCATGGTCAGAGCTTCACTTGAACCCTTCTACACCAGCGGTTCCAAACTCATTGCGCCACGCGGGCCACATTGACGAACTATTGACCCCCAAGAGCCAGTAGCTTCCAAGGGGAGAGGAGAAAGAAGGAGCGGTTAAAGCGAGTCACAAGTAAAAGTAAGAAAAGTAGGAAAATTTAAATTCAAGTAGAAAATGAAAAACGAAGCATTTTTAGCAAGTCATTTTCTGTGCAGTGGAAGATAACGCAGCTGACTGAAGCTAAGTGCACCCATGAAAAAAGTTTACATAATGAAATCAACAAAACATTCAAAGAAATCTAATGACGGCGGCAGGAATCCACGGGAAATGCTGAATAACCGCATGCATATAGCACCTACGTGAATGCTCCACGTGCTACTGTGCGCATAAGAAAGCTGTGCTTTATGTCGAAGGCAATCGAATTTAAAGAAGTCAACATTAAACCTAAAAACTGTTACATCACTTACATTTCACTAAACACCTCTTGTGTTCAAGAAGGCTCGTATAAGGAGTGGCCATAGGCTTGGGCGCACGGAAAGAACTAAAGGCCGACAGGCAGGTTGTTTTGAAACCCGCTCGAGCATGGACGGAGGCTACTGCCAGGGAGCTCAAGGTGTGCTTCTTAAACGACCCATTCTGGAGGTGATTTGTACGCCATGACTGATAAACTGTGATGATGTTCCCACATGAGCAAGGTACACTAGAGTGGTGGTTATGGCTTTCTTTGACGCCTCGGGGTTCCTGGTGAAAATTTCATGCATTATAGAACCACCATTAACGACGAGGCTTTCCGGCATTTTTTTTTACAGGTGACCATGGTCATATGTAACAGCATATCAGGTCCATTGTGCGGACTTTTCCTCCTGGCACTTTTGTTTCCGTGGTCTAACACAAAGGTACGTGCTCAAAGGTAGCTAAAAGGGAAAGCAGTTGAGAGTCCTGCGATGAAACTAAACGATTGTTGTTGATCGGTGACAGTTTGTAAAAGTGTCTGGTACGTTGGGCTTCTCTAAATGCGTGCTAACACGGTCCTGCCTACAAGAGCGCTTCATTTTAAGTAAGAAACTTACAGAATGGTTTGTTTTTTCGATGTATTGATTACAATTCTTGCTATTAATCACGCGAGCGCCTAAAACTCACGCAAACGCGCAAATGACTCTTCAGGTGTTGTTGTGGTTTCTATAAGGCAACTTCTGAGAGATGGCGACGCGTTTTCCTTGAGTATGAAAACGAAAACAAGCTTGAATAGCCTCCCATTCATCTCTAAACAGGTTTTCATGAAATTTTTTAATGCGCATTTATTCCTAACGTTTGTTTAGTTGATGCTTAATAACTCAAGTTAGAGAGGTTATCTTCCTGAGCTGAGCTTGTTATCTCAGAGTCACCATACTGTTGAAATCATCTGGCGCTTCAGCGTTGCGGAGACGACAACAAGAATCGTTTCCGTCCAAATGTATTCGCACAGCACAGTATATCGCTACTGGCGGTCACTGCAGAAACCGGTCGAGCCTCAGACGTGTTTTGGTAGTTTCAGGGTCTAATAACGTTGCGGCTCTGGTTACAGAATTGTCTGAACAGCACGGGGGGTTTTCAGCGAGTGACTCGACATGCAATACGATTTGGTCAACGTATAAAGGGGAGTCCCGAATGGTGCATGCTAGTGAATAATTACTACCTAACGAAAGCTTTTTTTTAAACGAGATTTATAGCCGCGGGGCATCAATGGGCGCAGGTGTGATGAAAGTTGTAGTACCAGCAATGGTATTTTACTGATCGATTGCGGGCTCCCCTCTAAACTAGCCGAAACCGCATGCGTGCAACATCAACAGTTCAACGTATGTGGATCCTGCTTCAACGTTTATCCCTCAGTGATGATCCTGCTTGCGCGCTGCCTCCAGGGTGCTGCTAGTTCGACACTGGTGTCACTGGCGCTGCTGCTGTGGCACTCCGTGGGCCGGAGCTTTTCCGGCATCGAGCCGCCCAGGATGGATGTGAGCATCGACGGCTGTCTGGCCAACGTCACGGCAGTATCCACCAGCGCATTGCGCCACGTCAGGTGCGTATACGTCGCATGCTCCCTTAGTCAGGACGTTGAAGATGCGGACAGGGGGGGGGGGGGGGGGGGGGGGCGCATCCATAAGCGACCGGCGCTACTCCGAAGAGCAGGCGCGCGTGAAGTGCTCACAGTCCGTTTTGAGTTGGTGGGAGCCAAAGAAATTCCTGTCGTCGCAGCTGATGAAACCGGCCCAATGACTTTCATACCGTTAGAAGTCAGCGGCGGAAGGAAAAGTATGCAGTGTGTTCCTGCTTTTTCTCTTTATAGCAGCAAGGTGGAACGTATGAAGACTGAAAATTTTGCACAGGGAAAGTGCGCGTTGCTATTTAAGTTTTTTTAGTCGACGACGGTTACACTCCGCAGCACGCACACCTATTTGACTATCGAACATCCGCGCGCATCTCTGGCAGCTTTGAAGGCCATATATGTATATTGAACAAGACGGCTCCCACGCCGCCCACCTTTTTCGGTCACTTAATCACAAGACGATCCACGTCCGCCGCTATGGTCGGCAGAAGGGCTGTCAAGGTTAATAGGCAAGCGAATCAAAATTCACCCAAAAGCAGCACAGACAGCCGCCGTTGGTCATTTGGGAGAACGCTACACGCCTCATGCAGAGGTCTTCGGTTCGGCTCCCATCGGCGGCGTGTAGTTGTCTTTTCTTCTGCCCTGTGTTAAATTATCTTCTAAGATAATTACATAGCTAATTTTCCCCACTGAGGAAACATAAGAATAATGGAATTCCCCTCTACTTCCCTTGGTTTCGATGACTGCCGGCTTCTTTATAGCGTATGCCCCCACGAGCCTCTCAATTTGCTACCGTTAATTGTCTACGAGTTTGCTGCGCCGTACATGTCATTATTCAGATCTCTATGAATGTCGGCGTTCAGACACTTTTCGTCAGAAGCTGCGTTTTCACACGCTGCGTTGCCGCAGTTGCAAAATGGTTAATCAAAAGAGCGCTGTTTGAGTCGCACCAAAAACGTATACAGAAAAAAACGGTGTAATGCTTCCGCTAATTACTGGAAGATGAGTTATTCTGGTTTAAATTTTTAAGCAGCACGTTCAGCCTTCCGCCAGTAAAACTGCTGCGACTAGGATTACTAAACAGTATAATCAACTTCCGATAATTCTGCTCAGTCGACACGTGTAACGTAAACTCGAATAACCAGTCGTTTGCACTAAAGCATGCATCATAGATCTCCAGCGTATTAAGCATTTTATGATGGCGGTTATTCCGCGCTCGAAAGTAGGTGCTGTTCAACCGACCCTGAAATGCTCGCATGAGCTCAATGTAACCCTTTCACTCACCAGATATTACCCAGTAGGTAGAAAGCTTGCACATCTTCAGGTTTATTTTTAGAAACACGCCATGATTGCACGAAAAAGAAATCAACCTTTAACAATTGGTTTTTGGTTTTAAAATTGGTTTCTGAGGAAGCGAAATGGCGCAGTAATTGTCTCACCTCTCGGTGGACACCCGAACCGCGCCGTAAGGAAAGGGAGGAATGTGGGAGGGAAAGAAGATAGAGAGAAAGCAGAGCCTTGTGGAGGGCTCCGGAATAATTTCGACCACCTGGAGATCTTTAACGTGCATTGGCATCACAAAGCACATGGACGCCTTAGCGTTTCGCCTCTGTGAAAGCGCGGCCGCCGCGGTCGGGTTGGAACCCGGGAACTCCGGCTCAGTAGCCGAGCACCCTAACCACAGAGCCACGACGGCGGGTCTGATGACAATTTCTGCCGCTTCTTCTTACGCCCACAACGTGACTCCACATAATTTTTGGTGAAACAGTTAAGCTAGCTTTAAGCATTTTAAAGCGCTGAAGCATTCCTAACAAAAACAAACAAACAAAAACAGGCACTATTTGTAACCATATCAGCGCTTACGTAAAACGCAGAGGCCTCCATATGAAAGAAGTTTTGTGCGCCCATTTCACATGCCTGGCTTAATATGATACCACGGGGTTTGTAAAAGGTTCCAAATGCATTCATCGCAGCCTGTTATTACCCAACACCAACCGAAACTCACACAAAGCAAGTTATGTAAACACATGGTGACACCGTGACCGAAGGGATTAACCATGGTCGACATTGCCTTCGCTCCCGATTAACCATTGGGCGGCTTTAACTTCCGCTGTGGTCTTGGCCGGCTTCGTGACTGCGGTTTAAGAATAGCTTCGCCCAGGAGCGCACACACCTAAAAAGAGATGTCTGCAATTAACCATGCAGCTGACCGTGTTTACCTCAGGCGGCGCGCTTGGAGCACGCCCAGCTCGAAAGAACGGAGCATATCCTCCGACATACGCCCCACTTCGGATACAAGTTAGACAAGCATTTAAAAGCTGATTTCATTTGCTGTCATGACTAGGAAGCGGAGCAATCCATGACCGGGCAAGCCATGGCTCATGGTTAGCAACTGCTGTTTTTTTAGGAGCGTTAGCCCGTACTCATCACGTTTTGAGATTTAGTGGGGTCTGCTACCACACTGAGATCACAGTGCCATCTGCGGCAGCAACTAGACAACAGCACATCTCGCATTGAGGCTTCTAGCGCCATCTACAATTGCATTGTAGAAACAACCACCTACCACGTGCCAATGACGACGTCACGGTCCAATATGGTGGATAGAGGTGGAACTATGTGATTATGTCGTCAGGGGACGAAATGTTGGCATAGTTTGGGTTTCTCGAATCCAAGATGGCGGCCATGAAAATTGGTTGTGCCCTCCCATCGATTTCCCCCTTCACCAACAAATACCCTATAACGGGTAGCAAAACTGTCCCATTACGGGCTATATATATATATATATATATATATATATATATATATATATATATATATATATATATATATATATATATATATATATATATATATATATATATATATATATATGCGCTCCGACAACAAGGCGCACCCATCTGGGGACATTTGTGAACCGAATTTGTAGGCAAATAGAACCCTATGAATTGTGGTATAAAAATAAAAATAAAACCACAATTAATTAATAGGTATAAATTGTATACATGCAATTACTAATTGAAGCCTTACCATATCGCAACACAAGTCGAATTCTAGGCCCACCTTGACCCCCAAGCGAAGCAAATTCCGTTTGGGACATATCTTGAGGAGGTGTAATGAACAACAGGTAGACGTGCATCGTGATTTCTCTCACAGATGGCGCTAGGCGGCGTGCGTGGACGCCTAGCCAAGCACGGTGGCAGTCCACCCCGTTTCAAAGGGTGCTAAATTCCGTTTCTCGATACGAGCTGCGGGTTCTTTTTCCCTTCTTCGTCTAGTAAACCAAACAGCTAACGCTCGTTACTTCGACGTCGTCCAGACGGTGCCGGCCTTTTTTTTGTTGTGTATAGATAGGCTTTGTTTTTCAAAAGGCTATCAAGGACTATAATTCCCTCTGCCTTAATAATCTCCAGCATCTCCACCACGCTCGAGTGTTCCTAACGTGGCCCCTCGCTAGCAGCACTGATTAATGCTATAGTAAAATGATCGCTTTGTCACATATAATAGAGAGAAATAGGAGTATGAAAGAGAGAGGTTTGATGAAGACGACGAGGATGGCTATAAGGATGACGTGGGATAACCGAAGAATCAAGAAGATTAAGTATTCGGTGAGGTGGGAAGAGATGATTGGTGGAGAAGAGAAGAAGAGGACGACGACAAAGATTACGCCGACTGACGTTACTTCAGCCTCAGGACATCATCATCGTCATCACCATCACATGGACTAACGCCAATGCTATAAAAGCGCGAGGGAGAGCGAGGCACGGGGGAAAAACGGAGAAGCGGAGGCTCTAGCTGGTCAGGGACGCTTTGGCTGGAAGAGAGCAACGCCGGCTACTGCTCCGGTGAGCTCGAGTTCTACGGGTTCACACCGTGCACTTCCAGCCGTTCCTGAGCCCGTTCCGGGGAGTCAACGGAGGACGCTACCACCTGCTACGGCCAGGTGTGTCTCCAGCACTGTTGCCAGCCATCCGGGTGGTGCCCCCAATGCCAACAACACCGGCATCACCTCCACTGGCGCTTGGGCCAAGAGCTTGTACGGCGCAGCCAACGACACCGCCAGCAACGACGCCAGCGGCGCCAGCCTGAGCACGTCGAACGCCACCTCGACGCCGGCTACTGGACCCATGCAACGCCACATCCGCACCGAACCAACCATGAGCACGAACGCCGACTTAGTAGTAGACGCTAGTAGCAGTGTTCCCGGGTCGTGTGTATTGATAGTCTTTGTGTTTTGTGTAAGTTTTGTTAGTTTTGTGTGTTAGTGTTTGTGTCACGTAGGGTGTATTAAATGTGCGTCTGTGTGGTTACACCTGTCGCCTAGTTCATTCTTTCGGTCCGAGTGATCTCCGGGGAGATCCGTGACAAACATGGGTGGCGAGCCTATGCCAGGATTCATTTCCTTGTTTCTTTTCTTGTTTTGTCTCGGATTTTTCCGATCTCTCGACGGCAGAAAGTATGGATTTGGTAAAAACGTTAGAACAGGCGCTCAAGCTAGGGTTAAGCAAGGAAAAGGCGATGCGTCTCTATGAGGAAGGCAAAGAGGCAGAAAGAGGAGGCAGAAAGAGGAGGCAGATAGGGCGAGAGAGAGGATGTGCTCACACGAGAGAGAGAGAAAAACTTTTTTCTTCTCGCCCGCATGGTGCCCGCGCACCCACGCACCCGCGCGTCACCGCCGCCGCAGAAGCCGCGACGCTCGCCAGCGCCATCTCTCGCTCACTGCAAGTAAACCGTGGGTCACGTGAGGCGAGCTCGCGCTGTGACTTGCGCGTTCTCCGTGGGGCGGGGCTCTGTCGCCCCCGCTCGACGGAAACGTAGAGCAGGGCCCAGCGGCGCCGGCCGCCCGATTTCGGGGAGTAGCCGTTTCCCAAACGCCCCCCTCCGTCAGCTGCCGGCGCGACGTAGCAAGGAAAAAACAGGCTGTGTGAATGAGGCCTGCCGTATGGTGGCGGCATACTATGCAAGCTCTCTTCGTGTAGAAAAACTCTTGTTTATTCCCAAACAAATGTTTAAACTCTTAAGCCTTGGTCGCCATTTTCCCACCTGAAGCCCGACCCTCTCGCTCACTTCTCCGATAACTGCCTCTGCACGTCCTTCCTGAACTCACTGGCATCCACGAACAGCGCACTGTACTAATGTTTTTTCGAACTTTGCGTGCACCTTTCGTAGTGAAGGAGTACTCATTAAACAAGGTTGCTGAACAGAGTGCTTAATTAACCGATAGCGCTGCGTTTTCTCCTCAGTATAAAGAACGTCCGAAAATGCAGAAACACTGGTACTATAAAGCATCTCCTTCCATGCGACATGAGTGACACCGCTCAATGACCACTCCTCTTCCTTCTCTTAGTGTAACTTTCGGCAAAAGGGCCAGAATCATGGGCCATGACGACCGAAAAGGTCCAGGATAACCGCCACTTCATTGTTCTTGACGAATGCAATGCTCCTGTTCTTCTGGCTGACGCCATGCAGTCCGAAGCAGCTTCGTGAGAGGACCGTCCAGCATCTGCAGGACACGGCCACGAAGCAGCTATAGGGCAGCGCTTCGAAGCAGCTGAACGACTGGGACACGGGTCAGCTACAGGAGGAGAGGGTTCCAGAGTAGCTGCAGGAGGCATTCTCTGGGCACGGCCGCATCAAGGTTCGCTGGGTTGATGCCGCAATACGTGCTTGCAACAGGCTTTTTGGGGAGCTTATCGTTGACGGCACGAGCCAGTCCACCGGTTCCCGAAGCACAGGTCGCCATGGAAGCAGCGGAAGCGAGCGAAGACCCGGTGGCTTCCTTCGTTGTAGCCAGTGAAGCTTCCCTGCCATTAGCCAAAGAATTTAAGGCTGTAGAGTTTACGGGATCGTTTCGGAAAGTCTTTTCACGCTCCTTACACCACTGCTCCCAGAATTCCTGCACGAGCTTCGAATACTTCGAATTCTGGCTGCGCTGGCATTGTTTTCTCACAATGGTGACAATAGCTTTGTGAGCCTGTGCATCGAGGCTTGTCGAACACTCGGACGTGGAGCAGCTCGGCATGCTAGAAGCGAGAAGGGTGACCCTGAAAGTGCTCGATGGCTGTGAACAGTCTTCGTGTTTCTCGGTATCCTTGCGCACCGCCAAAGGCTTCTGAGCAGAAGGTTGACTTGTCCCAGACCGAGGTTCGTCAACCACACCCGGCAGAACGGAAGAATTATTTTGAGATTTCCCAGTAAGCCGTTAGTGGTCGGTCCGTAAGGTGGTTGTCTGAGTTTTCTTCAAACGCGTTGGTCAGAACGCCTCCGCGGAACTGCCTCGGACGCAGGTCCCGGTTTGTTGGCCTCGGTTGTTTTGGCGCCCGGCACTGTCCGTTGTGATCCCGTGCCACGTGTGGTCTTTGCTTCTACGCTTCGTGAGTTACTGCTTGGCAAATTCGCCGTATCGCGGCTCACCCAATGGTATCCGCTAGCCTGTGACCCATCCCGTCGTTTTGGGTGCCTTCGACGCAGCGGTTTTTCACTCCTAGTGCTCGGCTCATTTACGGAACCGTCGTCATCACTGGACTCGCATGATTTCTGTACGTTGAGGTATGGGGGTCTGGACCTAGTGTTTGCTTTCTTGTTTTGGTTGCTAGCCCGTCTTCCTGAATATCCGGCCCTCGACGATTTAGCTGGTGGAGGAGGCGATTCCAGAAGGCACTCACACCTTGAAGAACGCTGTCGTTTTTCCACCAGCATAAAGCCGGGACGACTCCGCTGTTCAGAAGACCGGCGCAGTACGGGCTTTCTTTCGGAATGAGTATTTGGTACTCGGTCGTTCTTCCTTTCCACTTTCCTACTGCTTCTTCGTGGCAACTTAGTGTTTAGTTTTGAAGTGCCTGAGCTCGAAGTAGGCGTTTTCACTGAAGCGACTGGCCTCCGTGCTTGCGTTTCAGCACTTAACACTGAGACCTTACCATCGACAGGTCTCGGCTTTAGTCCCGCGCGGCTCCTGCGACGGGAAGACGCCTTTGGTTCCTTAAGCTTGGTTGGACCACTGGACGGACACCTATTGGTTCGTGACTCAAGTGACGTCGCCTTGCGAGCAACACACGCCGCCTCCGCTTGCGGTCCAGACGGCTTCTCGACTTTTGGCGGCAGTGAAGCATCTCTCCTCTTGCACACCTGATCCGCTTGGAATGGGAGCAAAGTTCCTTAGTCTCGATGAAGCTCAGTAGGAGTTTTTCGTGCAGTCGCGCTTGGTCGCATAGTCACTGACGTCCCCGCCTTCGGAAGGACCGGCGTAAGACGTGTCTGTTGTTAGCCGTTTTATCGGACCACCGGATTCCTTGGGGAGATCCGTGCCTCTCTCTAGCGGTCTGGCTGACGAGAAGTGGTGTCGCCGTGTATTCCTGGCCTCGTTGACTGCTAGGCACTCATCCGGGCTTTCGCGCACCGTTCCACACCTGTCCTCGCGTTCGACTGGGGTCCTCACCTTGATGTAGTAGTTCTTCCAGACGGCCAGCTCGCTGTGCTGTTGTGCGGCGGGCACCAAAGTCCTGTCCCGGGGCCCCAGGTCGTTGGCTCGCAGTGTTGACTCATCCTTCGTGGTCATACAGTTGTCTGCCGGCGACGAACGCTCGACTTCTACATCCATCTCTGCGGAAGCTAAGCAGCTGTCCCGCTGGCATAGCGAAAATGCAATACTGGCCTTTATGACGACGCTGATCTTCCAGCAGAGCTTCCACACGAGTCGGAGTAGGGTCTCCATGGCGCAGGACTCCAACAGATGAGCGAGAATGGTGCCGCACATCTGGCAGAACACCGCGGGGCGCAGCGCCCTTGCCATGGCGTGATCTCGTACAAGTGACGTGGCTGAGAAGAGCTGGCGTGAGCACGAATACACACGTCAGTGTTCTCCTCGCGACGATGGCATGCGCCACGCGCTAGAGTGCACGAGCTAGTGAGGAGAGTGGCGATGATTCTCGTCACTCTGTGGCTTGCCTCTACGAAGCTTGGAGTCAAACATATTTTAATCAAAGGCATAATTTTAGTGAACACCTAAAAAAAACTAGCTGAGGTACCAAGGAACATTACGGGACAAAACCCCTGCACATATACACGGCACTTCAGAACGCTAACCATTCAAGTGTTTTATTCTTATCGAAATGAATTGGTCTGCTCACGAAAGACCTCACATTTCACCTAATCCCTACGTGATCACCTGTGAAAGCTGGTTCTGCTCGTTTTTAATGCGTAAGCATTGTATGGCTATGTTTGCGGTTTCGTACCGTCACAAGCTTGTCATCACGGTAAGGTCGAAAGAATTGAGTTATGAGAAAAAGAATGGTTGCATTGATAGAGCATCAAAATATCTCGCAGGGGAAATCATGAGTTGCATGTGGGGTAATTAATTAATTAGAGCCAAAAATGTCCAAAAAGTGGGCGAGGCCGGAGCAAAAGTGGCCCCGAATTTGAAAACACCGGAGGTAGGCGGAGCTAAAACGTAACAAATTTGAAAAGCCGGAAGTGTGGACGGAGCGAAGCGTAGCGCCAAATTTGAAAACGAAGCGTGGCGCCAAGTTTGAAAACTGAAACTGTGCAATGATGGAAATTAATTCGCTCCCAGAATCCACGGAGCTGTGCTGACGTGTCTCGCATGGGCTCCCGCCTCAAAGCCACTTTTCGGCAGAAAGAGTCAGCCTTCGGGCTCGAATATTTTGGACGACATCCGGGCCATTGTCCAGTGCCTGCTGCAGCCGGATTTTGCCAATCTACGGACACCTGGGCATATTGCCGGCTGACTGCCGGCCTAGCCATCGAGCTCGACCTAGCTCGTCACCTCTCCGCCGGGAACTGAGCGCCCAGGGACCCGCACAGATGGAGTACGCCGTGGAAGGCGAGAAAATATCACCGTCGGAGCTCGAGGCCGGAAAATGGGAAACCATTCTTCGCTACCGCGACCGACAACGAGGCCTGAAGAATAAAGGGCCCGCATCAACCGACGACGAGCCTGCGCAGGGGCACGGCCAAGACAAGTCTAATTCCAATTTTCCATCGCGAAAGAACGAGAAGAAGCTACTTGCACTCAGCAAGAAAGCCCTTCTCCCGCGCTTACCGACCGACGACTACAAAATCGTCTGCCGACCACAAGGTTGGAATCTGAGGGACTTTGCGCCCGGACTACTACTCTTCTGCGCCTGCGAGGTGGCCAGGCTGCAATTCCCCCCAAACTGGCACAAATACCAGACCTACATCACACGTTCTATGCAGATGACATCACACTTTGGGTAACCAAAGGATGCGAAGGCTACATAGAAGACACACTCCAAGCAGCAGTGGACATCATCGAGGCATGCGCATGGGATTCCGGCCTCACTTGTTCTGAGCAAAAATCTGAACTCTTCGTGATCCGTCGTAAACAAAGAGGTAGGCGTACCACGACATCCCCCCCGCAAATAAACGTCTATGTTAATGGACGATCTGTCAAAGAGGTACAGACCATGAGAATACTGGGGT
The DNA here is from genome assembly GCF_052857255.1 of Amblyomma americanum. Classification (NCBI taxonomy): domain Eukaryota; kingdom Metazoa; phylum Arthropoda; class Arachnida; order Ixodida; family Ixodidae; genus Amblyomma; species Amblyomma americanum. The sequence goes on along the minus strand of NC_135497.1, from coordinate 301,048,881 downwards.
TGTATTTACAAACAAATGGAAAAAATACTGACACACTCACTAAGCTAAAACGCACGGTAGAAGCGACGGCGCGATTACTCCGCCGCATAGCTAACCGCAGACAAGGGGTGAGGGAAAGAGATTTATGCCGCCTAGTGCAGGCCTTTGCGCTGAGCAGGATACTCTATGCCACCCCTTATCTGAAATTTTCGAAAGCAGAAAAGGACAAATTGGATAGCATGATACGGCAGGCCTATAAGGCTGCGTTAGGACTCCCACTAAATGCCTCAACCGAAAGGCTTATGAGGTTAGGAATACATAACACCTACAATGAACTGAAAGAAGCCCATTTAATGGCTCAAACAGCGCGATTAGCCAATTCCAGAACTGGCAGGAGTATTCTTACCAGGCTCGGAATTAACTTTCAACCTACGAATAACGATGCTAAAGTAGACTTACCCCGCGCCTATAGGACGGCCCTACTAATCAAACCACTCCCCAAAAACATGCACCCCTTACACCATGAGGGTTGAAGACAAGCACGAGCCAAAGCCTTACATAAGAAATACAGACAGTGCGCTGCAACACTTTATGTAGATGCGGCAGAATACAAAAATACCAATGCCTTTGCAGTTGTGGTTGTGAACGAGAATGGTGACCACATCGTCTCGGCGACAATCAAAACGAAATCCCCTGAAACGGCAGAGGAGGCGGCTATAGCCCTCGCCCTAGCACATACCCAAGGGAGCATCATCCTCAGCGATTCCAAAATGGGTATCAATAATTTCGCTAAAGGGCGAATTACAAACACCTCCCTTAGAATCCTTAACGCAACCAAATTCTCACCAAATTATTCCGAATTGATATGGGTCCCAGCCCATTCGGGGAATCCGGGGAACGAGGCAGCCCACAATAAAGCCCGAGGTTTCGTCGACCGGGCAGTGGATGAGTCTGGCTCCCTGAATTTCACGAAGGACTCAATGATCACATATCATGATCTCACCAATCATTTTAAACTAGAGAGGAGAATTTTCCCCCCTCCAGACAAAAGACTTACTAAAGAACAAGAGGTTACGTGGCGTCGTCTACAGACGAGATCGATACGCACCCCATCACTCCTCGCGCACATTTATCCAGATCTTTACAACCCAAACTGCAAACACTGTGGCCAACGTGCTACCTACGATCACATCCTGTGGGACTGCAAAATAGAGCCACCTCCGGGTGATCTAGTTACAGCTCCTTCTCTCGAGCGGTGGGAGACCGTGCTGGCTAGCTCTGACCCCAGAACGCAAGTTTTGGCGGTGGAGTGGGCTGACAAAGTCGTCGAGGGCTATGTACTCTCGACCACTTAACGCGACCTCTTGCCAAGCTCTTCCCGGCGAATAAAATGTTTTACAATCAAAAGGAAATTAATTCAGGCAAAGAGGGTCGAGGAGGCGTCAGTGCTGACGCATTCCTCCAATGCGGGTGCCGCAGTTATCCCATATTATTATTATTATTATTATTATTATTATTATTATTATTATTATTATTATTATTATTATTATTATTATTATTATTATTATTATTATTATTATTATTATTATTATTATTATTATTATTATTATGCGGTGGCCATCTTCCTGCTTCGGACATTTCGCGCAGCCACGCCGATCGTGCAGTCATGGCCGAAGTTTGTGGGATACAGATTCGCGGGGAAAAAAAAGACCGCGGTGCCTCGCTAGTCAGTCAGCTGGTATGCATCCGGAGGACGGAGCACACATGTACATGTCCCCTTGTGCTTCAATGCTTTTTACTGAACTCATCTGCCCGACCGCATAGAAATACATTTTTGCGTACCGATGGAAGGAAAAAACTGCATGTTGTTTGCGTGTTTTAGTGTAGCTTTGTTGATGAATGGTGAAAGGTAGCGCGAAAAGAACACGCGCACACTATAGTATGGGCAGGGTCACTGACTGCTGAACATGCCCCTGACCTCGCCCGCTTAAAGCGCGCATAATCTGCCTGTAGCTCTTTTTCTTGCTTGAGCAGCATCTGCCATCAGACGCTGTTCGTAACTGAACAGTGTGTTCTGCTGGCTTCGCTTCTTTTGGAGCTTTGAATGCCGCCGCGTTCAGTCGCTTCTGCTTTTCGTGATGGGTAACGCCCTCAACTCAGCGTCCCTCACTCCTTTCACTGTTTGGCGCGCAATAGTGCTCGCCCTCTCTTCATCGGCATCAGCGGCACGTTTGGCCGCCCTGGCCTTTTTCTCACCTTAATGTGCGGCTACAAAAAGCTGCCATTGGTGACGTTGTGCAACCTTTCGATCTCTTGACGCAGCCAGCTCAATGGCGCAGCCACGCACGGCAGCACTACATCCCCTCCCAGCACGAACGGATGAAAGAAGAGGAAGACGACGATTTACAACAAGCAGCGCGGATGACTATCACTTAGTACACAGAGGCCAACAACAACATGCGAGAGGCTCCGGCGATAGCCGACGAGGACATCGGAAAACAAAGCTTCTCTGTTGGCGCAGGCGCTGGTTCGCATCCTGTTCAGTTACGAAGTTTTTTCTACTGGCTACCGTTCTGACGGAAGAGTACGGAAGTTTTCGGATAAGTTCGGAAAGTTCGGCTTAGGGTTCGCTGCGGTTTACGGACGATGTTCGCCTTAATTTGCCGAGAATGGGAGCTAAAAGCATTTCATGCTTCAAAAAAAAAAAACAATAACACATACATTTGTTAAAACCGGTAAAACGCGGTTAAAAGTACAGTAATTGACAATATATTTTTAAATTCTTTCAATTTCACTCGGTCAGAACTTTGCCATCATTAGCCATAGCAACTTGCGCCTTTATTCAGTCTGTTCATAGCACGCATTTTGTGTCATTATTTGTGCATGAATGCTGCTTTTAAGGTGCCTTCCCTGCTAAACTTTCCTTCGCGCGTATTCACCGATACTGTAAATTACCCCATTAAGAATTTGAGCTTAACTATAGGCTATGAAGTGCGGCTTCTGTACAACCGCAAAAAGAAATTGATAGGTTTTGTTCTTGACAGTTTACCTAATGCTTATACTACGGACGTTTCAACGCATGTCCATGCGTGTGAAGTAATGTTTTAAACTCTTTCAGATATGCATTTCCTCTGCTACAGCATGATGAGAGGATAAATAATTACATCAGTCGCGTGTTTCTAACGACGTGTACAAATGAACAAAACCTATTTTCTAACATATTTTATGGAAGGTCATAAAATGCGCATTTTGTATTGCAGTGGTAGTGACAAATTTAGTTCTTGATTGTGGCATATTGCTTAGTTTTTATTCTATTTTATGGCGAAGAAAAATATCCAGATAATGTAATAGCGTACACCAGCATTGAGAAGTAAACCCTTCATGTCACGTATTTAAGGCATGCCTAAGCAGTAGACGGCGTTTCAGCGAACGTTAACTCATTGTGCAAGGAACACTCACCACCAGGAGTTATATCGAAGCGCGTTAACAGAAACAAAAATAAATGCTAGAATTGAAAGGGACAGCAATGCCAATCGCTCATTCAGTTGTGTCGGCTGACAGAGGCGTTACGTTGACGTCGGCACAGCTGCCTCGCAGCTGCCCCGCGCAATCGAGGACTCCGCCGTCATAATTAAATGTCCACCCACGCTGTAAAATGGCAACTAAGACGCGCTGTGTTGCAGAGCGACCTTGTGTTTGCCAAGTCGACTGCCAAGGACATTCAGTGAGAGCCAGTCTCGGCGCACTTTAACAATCACAAAGCACTAGAGGCATAAGTCACCACCTGTAGGTTAGGACACCAACAGAAAGTACTCCGAACTTTCAACGGCGTCTCTCTTTAGCCGTTTCTTGTGTGTGGGCGATCGTCGACTGAGCGTCATTCTCAATGCCTTATCTGCATGATGTGTGCTCACCTAGTCTGCTACACAACGTCTGTGCACGATGCCATATAACAGCTGTCGTCTGCATATCGTACGTGGTGGTGAAAGCGTTGCGTAACCTTCTTTGTCGAAGCCTGGCGTCACTTTCCGTAATGACCACGTATGCCACGCAGTGCGGTTCTGCACTGGACGTTGGTGCACGTCGCCATTTTATCTGTCACGGACACAATGAGCTCGAACGCGCCCTACTGTGTGCAGTCTTCAATCCTTACTTCAGTTTTATAAAAGGTGTTCTGTTCGCAGGCTGGATGTATTCCCCTTCTACCGCATCAGCGCCAACTGGATGAGCGTGTTCAGCGTCCTATTTACCATTGCTACTGGGCTGGTCGTCAGCTTGGCCACAGGTACGGACCACTGCCACTCCTGCATCATGCAGCTCTTTTCGCGGTGCGCACTGAGCCAACAGCAGAGTTCACTGCTGCCAGACAACGTTTTTTGTATAAATGCAGTGTTACCCAGAGCTGAGCTTTCTCCGAAGTTCAATAGACTTGTGTAAATTGCGAATATCCTCGCATAATTGTTTGTGTTTAATCCCAGAAGTCTTTATAACAACCGCGGCAAATACATTGATAATTTTTACAAGGGTACAGATATGCACAGGGCTCCATGGTCAAGAGCCCTCAGACCAAAGCCCCCAGTGTCCACTTTTCTGCCTTGTAGGGAGCCGTTTACGACACCCCCAAATCCCCAACTATCTGGAGGGAGTGGTGAAGTTTCATCCTCACTCCTGTGAACCTTGGTGAGGAGGTTCACAGACGCCCCAAATTCCCGACTCTTCTGTTAAAATGCAGACCGTGTGGCCTGGGGACTTTTGACAAACCCTTAACATACCACAAGACAATACGCAGCACAGCCTTTATAACGCCATAATAACTTCCGTCGGATTACTACCAGTAATACAGCAGCCTTATCTGAAATATTTATAGAATTATAACTTCAAAAATATAGGTATTGCGATCACTGAAATATTTGCCGTCAAATGTGTGAAACGTTATAATTAACGCGCACATTCTGATTCAGTTCATAAGGAGTCTTCACCACCCATGACGAATGGATGGCGTCCATATATATTCCTTTTGCCTCCCTAAATCCTAATTTGTATATTATGCGTGAACGAACTGATCAGAAGCGCCTCTCTCCTTGCTGAGCATTTTAATGTACAAAGCTTCATGAAAAGCTTCGCCTCATGAATTCAGACACAAACGACTTTTTTCACTATGTATCCTCACTAACAAAAAAACTGTCTACCTCGTCGTCGAGAGTGTAAGTGCAAGCAGGCAGTGCATTGCAGGAAAGCTGTAGCACATTCTGCGACGACTCATAGAGACAGCTGCACTTGGGTATTGCCAAGGTCCTTTGGCTGTTGGACATGCCACCGGCTTCGGTCGCTTCTGCCCTCCAAGTTGGGCAGCGCGCTAGGCGTCCCTTGCGGCTATACAAATACTTCAAAGGAGCCTTTCTGCATAGCGTTACCAGACACCGCTACCATCAGCTGCCATTTGCGCATGCTCTTTTGGCGGCTGGCGCTAGAGGTGTATACCCTGCAGCTATGACAAAACGCTCTGTTGGAATTGTGCTATTACGCACACCTGAATAATAGCAGTTTCTTTGTATAAATGACCTACTGCTTCGCCTAGTGCGGATGTGTTTTTGCTTTCTTCTCGTATGAGCGCAATGCAATTGAAAGCGCGCAAGATATAATGAAAAGAACGTCTATATCCTCAGATGAGTATTTGCTAAATTTCCAGGAGGGCGAAGAGAGGTCGACAAAAGCCTTCAGCTGTCCAGCAAACAAGTCCTTTGTGTCTGGGCGCAAGTTGGGCTTCTTTCTAGAAAGACGCTGGTAAGCATCTCTTAACCTAGACCTTAATCCTTTGTCGAAATGCAAAAATGGAGATGTGCTTTGTGATGTCGCTGCACGTTAAATAACCCCCAATGGTAGATATGAGTCCGGAACCCTCCAATACGGCAATTCTTTCACCATTTCATCACTTCCTTCACTATTTTTATCACGGCGTGGTTCAAGTATCCTCCTCGGTACAGTTCTTGCGTCTCTCCTTTCCTCATGCTCATCACCACCACACCCAATATGGTGCGGTACTGAGTTTGGAATGCGGTCATATTATGGCAGGCTTTGCTCCGAGTCCGGGTTGTAAGCTGTGAAGTACGGTTGAGTGAAATACTGAGATTCATGCAAATATACTCACGAAATTCGTTTGTGCAGCTTGTCTATAGGTCCGTCTGACTGTTGTGTAAATTTTGGATGTTTTCGAGTACGAGAGATACAAAGTTCATACGAGAGAAAATTTGCTGGGGTTATAGTAGTATTTACTGCCATTGCTCATATCTTGACTAGTCACACCAGGTCACAGCAGAGCCTGAGCGAGCTTTTTTTTATCGTAACAATCCAGTAAACGGAGACGCCGAAGTGAGAAGCCGAAAGCGAGCTGCTTTTGTTTGGTTTACGGTCTGTGGCGTACGGCGTTTAACGTCCCAGAGCGACTCAGGCTATGAGAGCCACCGTAGTAAAGGGCTCTCGATAATTTCAACTATGCACCTGCGGTTCTTTAACATGCACTGACATCGCACAGTGCACGGGCCTCTACGATGTCGCCTCCATCGAAATGCAACTGCCACGGCTAGAATTGAACCCGTGTTTGGCTAAAAAAAACAATGTGAAGTACGACAGAACTTGCGTGCTGATTAACACGCATCATCTTCGCGTACCTCCCATGCGAGATACCTCGACAAAATCGCAAGTGCCTACTTAGACTCACTCACAAAAGTTTGCTCAACCTATGGACACACTCAAACGGAGATTCACACAGGCCCAAGTCAAGAAATCGAGCTCATTTAGGCTCACAACTCATTTGTACTCACTCCAACTCACGATTAATTTAGAGTCAGCCGCTCATTACAATTCACAACTCACTTCGACTCACAACCCATCTGAGCTCACTCATATCAACTCGCGACTCAATTGGGCTCACTCAGTGGTTTCGACTCAAGACACACATGGGCTTAATAGAAGCGCCCAAGTGGCATGCCCCCGAGCCAACCTCTCAAGATTGAACATCTCAAGTTGCTTGTACAGCTTTTTCCTTGGCTTTCTTCGCAACATCTCGTTGCGCAAATAAACCTTCAGTCTGAGACACGCGACAAGGGACCACCCCCACGCAGTGACATGGTGGAACTCAGTCAAAGGTTCCAACACATCCCCACATGGCTAATTACCGCACCTGCACCCGAGTAAACTAGCAAAGGGAGAGGGTCAAAAACGCCGGAAAAGGACAAAAACGCCGTTTTCATTGCTTCCGTAGAATCCTCTTCTTCGGTCGCCCACAGGTGCCTCGCCCTCAAGCCTCCTTGGCCGAGGCAGCAAATTGTTCCTCCCCTCCACTGTCAGCAAGCGAGGAGAAAAAAGAATTAAATGCACACCATCGTCGAGAAAACACAGACCATGATCTGAGTCTGAGCCCGGACACATGACTCGGAATGCGAGTTCAGAATCGTTCACAACTCGGACCAATCTCTGAATGAGAGTCCGAACTCACTCATGACTCAGATCACGATCCGCTTGCGAGTTCCAACTCGCTCACCATGATTATGATATCCAAACCTATGCCATTTTCATGCGGTTATTTCTTTGTTGTTTTTCCTTTACAGTCGTAGCTTCTCAGTGGTGTCTCTGCGACATTCTTACCCAAATTATAGTATAATGCGCCTAGTCTATTGAGCTTTCTTTTTTAAGTTCTGCTGAGAATCAGTCAACTTCCTGGATTTTACAGGTTTCAGATGGAAGTCCAGAAATGTCTACTAGTAAGGAAGCAATATCACTCATCCCCAGAAGCGGTGAAGAAGCCGGGGCCTGCTAATGTGTCGTCCACAGCAAAAACTACATGACATCTTTTTGACTGCCGACAGCTGTGAAATGCAGTAGGGCATGCGGAGTTTCAGTACCCTTGGCCATAAGGAATTCATCTATGTAGATTATTGGCGCATTTGTGCACCAAGAGACGACTGCGGTCTATAAGCTTTGCAACTATTTTAGTTACTCCAATCTTCGCCTTCGGCGTTCACATGTGGACTGATCGGGCTGATAGAAACAATCTAAGAAATATGTCGCCCATTTTCACGCCTGCTCAATGCTGACTAGAAGGTGGCACTGATTGAGCGCTTCGCATGCACAACCTTGTAGGAGCAATGGTGCTGGCTGCCGTGCAGAAACGCACGACACCAGTGATTTCTACACCACTCCCAGGCGTTCGTTCGCCAGATGCTGCCTGCCTATAGGCAACATACACATTAGGTAATTTGGTAAGATCACCGGCATACCTGCCAGCACCTGTGACCGCTGCCCCCCGAGACGAATATATGTGCAAGGTGTTTGTAATATAAATGGGAACTTCCAGGTGCACTCGTCTGAAGTAAAGTGCAAGCACCGATCTCCACTAAGCGTTATTGTATCAAATAAAGCTCGTTTTTCGCAACGTCTTCATTCTTTATGCATACGTATCTGTTGTTTCTGCACGCATGTTAGGACCGAGTGGATGGAAAGTGAGAGGGAAACTGTCACCATCAATCTCCTAGTTATCCAAAATCAATTAATAACCTTTTTCTTCCCTATAGCCTGTATGTTCGTATTGGAAGGTGGTCATAGATATTGACTATTCCATTTGATAGACAGCCCGCAGCGAGCCAGTGGTACTGCAAACGCGGACAGCAACGCCTTTGCTGTCTGTACTTTGAGTGTAGCGCACTACCGATGTTGAACTTTGTGGTGCACGAAATTGTGCACCCGCACTGCAGGTACTGCAAGGGATTCAAATTTACGCAAATTTTCATTGCATGGATAATGCCTAGCATCATTTGGCCCAGTGCCTGTTCTGAATGACAGGCACTATTACGGGCGCTATGCGTGTTCTGCATAGATTTACTTTTGCCCCTTGACGGTGTACAGAATGTCCGCTTCTGTACACCACCTGTACTGAGATTTCAGTATGACGACAGAATTGTTACACACAAGGAGGAAGATTGTCCAAGTCCGGTCCCCGCCTTTCAAATAAAGATTGTGCGCTTTGCTACGTGGGTGCTTCAAAAGAGACTACGAAGGATTGAGTAATTCACAGGTTTATGAGGCCAGAGAAATAGGAAAAGTTATTGACGGTCGCAGATGTAATATCTGCACACGTGGTGGTGATAGCTGGTATAGGAACTCTAGTACAGAATAGCAGCCTTAGCCGTTCCCATTTCACAGCTTTAGAGGAAGGGGTCCATTGGTGGTCAGGTGCAAAAATTTATTCTTTGAGGAGCTGCCCGCAAGGGCGGGGGAGTCACTGTCTTTTTCCGCACCCCGGCCAGAAATTTTCCCCATTTTTCGACAAAAAAAAAGAGACCAAGAAATGCATGGCAGCAAACGGGACAGCCTCCTCTAACAGTGACCCATAAATCCGCCCCTGGGTGCTAGGTCACATGCATGATAGAGCGCTTTGCGGACGGTTCTTGTCTACAGACTTCCGCTCGGCTACAGTAATGAGAACGACATAGCAATCCAGGGACTGGTCCGCATGCGTGACTACAGCGCCTCATGTCGCCCTTCCCACGTACCAGAGGCTGACACGTGCTAATTCTTTATCATGAACAGTATAGGCTGTCGGATTTGTTGATGCATTTCTATGAGCCAAAGCAACGCCGTGGGCTCCGAGGCATGCTAAAATCGCACAATATTCTTCTCCGGGAACTGTTTATTGTAAATTGCAGCTGTAGTGTTAGTGAGCCAGCAGCTGGACCAGAGAAACCCAGGCATACCTCAATCCAGAACAAGCACAAAGAACCAGCAGTAGAGAATATTTATTCCGTGGTCGACACTTACTGCCCACATTAACAGGGCTGCAGTTCCTAGGCCCACTCATCAAGTGGCGCAATGCAAGTCGCATCTCATATGCAAATCAGGACGTGAGCAGCGTGCAGATTTCCAGGGCGCCTTGCTGGCGCCTGGCAGTATTCGCATACGCAGCCCTTTCGGGGCCTGCTCGTGTTTGAGTTCATGCAGCGATAAGACTGCCATACTTCTATGCTGTTGTTGGTCTTCGGGAGACTCCGCGAGTCCACAGGCGTGACAGCTGCACAGGGAAGGTTGAAGCGGGGGGTCCTTCGGTGTCCGACTGCGCTCAAATAAGACTCCAGCGCAAGTTCTTTCAAAGCACTCAAAGCCTCCTGGAGCTCCTCGTAGCCTAAAAAATAAAAGCCTATTAGGGGTGAAAACTTTAGTGCAGAACAACTGAGCTTACGGAAAACTCCTCAACTACAGGGGCCCAATTATTTCTTGCTGTCATTACATAAGGCAGTACTGCATTTTTCCATGCTTATAAAGTCGACACTGTAGCTGCTGAAAGTCTTCATGCGTGCCACCTAACACATGCGTATCGCAGACTCGAGTTTTGATTATTACCTTAGCAAACGAATGACTGGCCTCATAACAGAAGTTGCAAAAACATGAAATGCCAACGTTACAGTGTGCAAAATGTGATAAGCGTTTTTTTGTTAATTTCTATTTACAACAGGCATGGCTCATTCAGTTGCTCAAAGCAGGCTTTTATAGGCATGGCCGCCTGATGCAAAGCATTGCTTATCAAGCGGCCATGGTATAGGGTAAGCACGTCGGCGGGGTTAACTGCCAACTCATAACGCAATCGTCAGCAAAGTGGCGTACGCTAGGACTTAGCCTCACGCACTATACCATGACATACGAGTAAATGCTGTGATTCAGCAGTGCTATTTTCGACCAACTACAGCCTCCTAAGTGTTGATAAATAAGAAACACACGCCCCTTTAAATAGAGAGAGAAGGTGATGCGAAAAGCCCGGAACACAAAAGTAAATCAAAATGAAATGATACTGTAAAGTCCCGACAAGGGCCCCTCCCGCGAACACCCCCCCCCCCCCCCTTCCGTTGCCGCCGCTAGAACGTTTATGCAAACGAGCCTGAAGCACGAGTTGCGTTTTTCGGCCTCAAGCGCAACAGTGGGGCCCTACGGCGGCTGACGGCGCAACGTGTTTCGCCCGTTTCACTTTCTATGCTCATTAGCAGGAATTAGGAACCAGCGCTTCTGGTTCCCTTGGCTGCCACCACGCGGCACATGGTTTTGGACATTAAATAACAGCGCGGTGACGTCATCCGTGGCGTAAGAAAGAAAGAGAATAACCGAATCGCGTCCTATTGAAGCATTATAGGCCTCTAGGATTAGTGGCACTGTCTGGCCGCTGTCCCGGATTCCTGGCAATGTTTTTGAAAACAGACAGACCAACGATTAAGAACCTCTGATACGCGGCAAAGGAGGAAACCAAGCATAGACTTGTTCTTCGTGCTTGACCATGAAGCCTTCTCGTCGCACAAATTCTTGCTTACCACAAGCTATCAAGCTATTAGCTGACATGCCATGCTTCGTGCGCATGCGAGCGTCGGTGTAACACAAGTGCAGCTTCGCCCGTTCGGCGGCACGCTGGAAAGCGGTTAACTAAAGCCCCTTGCGGTTAACTGGAGTGCTTCAATGCCGAATCCAAAGTTCAAGGCTGCGACAGCTACACCATTTCTGGAGAGGGGCTCAGTGTTGCGCCGCAGCAATTTTATTGCGAAAGGCAGCACTTTCAGCTGCCTTTCGGCTGCATTCTTGAACATTAGTACGCTCTGCATGAAAATTATGCGATCCGATATAAACCGCGCTTACTTAGCCCGTTATTTCACATAGACATTCTTCTGCCGATGCGTATCGCGTTTTTTGTCCCCATTACATTAACGTGGATAGTATACACTCTAGCCGCGATATCACGTGTTTGTCAAACAGAACGTCATCATATGAGGCAAACATTTCTATTGAAATGATCGTAACTGACAGAGGCAATCGCCCAGCCAAGCATGGCACTCATGCGTACGCTGCTGTCTTAGCTCACGAGCGCCCACACTTTGTAGGGTTCGACAGTCACTTTTGTGAAAGGCCTTTAGAAACCAGTACTCGATGCCGAGGTCTGAAATAGCCCTGTTACAAACTTGCCCTACCACTGCAAGGTCCTATACATTTCAAGCCATTGGTAGGATTTCAGTGCCGGCGCACTCTATGGGCCAGGCTGTTATATAGGTACACAATAAGAGAGGCTTTTAGCACACCGGAGGCGTATACCAGTTTGCCAGACCCCTCCGGCGCACCCGCAGTGGCAAATGGCTGGGGTCACTTTTTCAGCTTGAGGCAATTTTTTCAACTGGAAATTGCATACTGGTCTGGGTACTGGAGTGCTGCGTCTTATCTAAATATCGCTAATGCAGAAAATACACATTGTTGGACAGTTCCGCGACACTCCGCACAGCAGAGAGAGTGGACCGAAAATGACGGTATTGAGAACCAAGCCGGCGCGCCCATTCGACTACGCGCTCACCTGACGTCATATTGTTTGCAAACAGGGAGAAATTCACTGCATCGTCTGGTGCAGTCCCGCCTTGCAGCGAGCGACCAGTTTTTCCGTCGGAAGAAGTTGGTTTCGTACCGATGGTCTCCGCTCGAATGTGGGCTGCGGCAGCGGATTTCACTCACTCTTGAATCAGGATGTCCTGATGTGAACGTTACCATAGCAGAATCGATGCGGCATGTCATGACATTGTTCGCTGCAGAAACATTCGTTTACAATCATACCGTAAACTCTCACAGACCCTCCCTTCTGCGCTTAAAGGGACATTGAGGTCAACTCCATTCAATTATTGTTCTGCATAAAATTGATTCTGTGACTCCGGCAATGTTGACGCTTGCAATGTTGATGTTTGACGTTGATGTTTGAATTCCTCGGACCAAACTACAACGATAGAGTGATACATCGTATGTGCACGTCACTATAATAACCCTTCTGGGGATTTTTACCGTGAAGGGCCATTATATTAAGGTAGCGCTCAGCAGTTTTTTGTCTGGCAGTATAAGAATACTGTCGCACTACAACAGAAAGACCGCGGAAATTCGATGCGCCGCTTTGCTCTCCTCTCCGCAAGACATTGCACAGCTAGCCTTTGCATGTCAGACCGAATGTGCGCCACTTGGAACAACCCTAATCCAAATTGAAAATTCGCAGTTTTGGCCCCATCCATTTGCCCAATCACTACGAAATCTGCACCTTGAAGCTGTCATTACAATAAACAGACCTATATATAGTTAACTCGAACTCGCATATCCCGAAATATCGGGGGAATTGGAGGTTTTTCACGTACACAAAAATCTCTACTACGTGCAATATGTCGGTTAACGCTTATGTCCAAAGGTTTACGCGGTGAAATTCGGATATCTTGTTTTCTGGCCGATGAAAATTCTATGGGTAGTGGTGTCGTCTGAGCCGAAGCGGAAAGAATGGAGGTTGCTGCCTTCATCGCATTATCAGCGCGATCAGGAACACTTCCGTTACATGGGTTTTGTTTTGTTATAATGAAGTGCTCGAGCGCTTTACGTAGTAAAGTAGCACAGAAAGACGAGGGTAAAGGATAGAAGAGACGGTGCAAGCGCTGAAAAGAACAGTCAGAAAAACTGACAGACATCGCCCTGATGGTCTGGTGCAATGAACTTCGTAAGCTGAATGCGATGGCCAAGAACATTTTGAAGCAGGCTTTGTAACAGGCGAAAATTCCATTAGGAGCTGCTTTGTCGCGTTTAGTAGCAAGAGCCCCAAACTGAGATATAAGGCAGAAATGCGATTACCTATATAGGATGTTTCACCTAAATGAGGCCAATGTTTAAAAAACGACAACGCACTGCCTGCAGATCTGAATCAATACTGGAGCGTTGTAGGCATGCAGTCGTCTTGTCCAGGTCCGCATATTTTTCAATGCACCTAACTTACCAAAATGCCCAAGAAAGATAAATTAGCTAACCTTTGTGTCATTAAGGCTGGTGCCAAACTTTATTTCTGAAAGCTGTACAGAAATTTGACAAATGACCATTTCAGATTTGTCCAGTTTAAATTTAGCGCTTTTTTTATTCAAGCTTAAAATAATGCCTGCGAGATTTAAAAAGTGTCAGACGACAGTTCACTCTCCAGCCACAATTTTAACTTGCACCCTCAAACCTGCACTGATGGAATGAGATCGGTTACGGAAAGTCACAATTAATAAAGAGGGCACTACCAGTCACAGCATGGGTCACAGTGATTGTTCCGGGATGAGCACGGGCACTTTGATTTCGTAGCATTATGAGGCTGCATAGAGTGCTCCTGCTATGGTAGCCACCAAAGCCACCATAACTACACCGTATAACACAGGTAATTTCCTGCACCCCAATGTGACCGTGCCTCTCGTGACGAAGCATTTTGTCGCACATGCATGGCCTTTGACTCAAACAACAGCGCCATATTCGTCCGCTCATAGTCTCGCAATTGTCCGGCATATACCACGCGCTTCACTACTTCTCATTATATTTTATTAAAGGGACATTGACGACTGAGAATTTGGCCTGTATCAACAGATTGCATTGTTCTAACGACAAATTATTTCACTGAGAACAGAGCTCTTACAAGATGGAAGAGGCAAAAAAAAATGAAAAACAGGTGTAGACACCACCAGATGATTTCGAAACTAAACAGTGCATCGTCAGTTTTTTGAGCACAGATCTCAAAGGTTACGCGTACAACACCAAGTCCTTAGAACAATGATAACGGAGTATAGGGGATGAGTTTGGACTGAGTGGCGGAAAAACATTTAAATACAATTTCCCGAGCAATAAAAACGTGTTCTGCTGTTGGACGATTAGCAACACACCCACAAAGAGATTCGAGCTTTACTACGAACAAAACAATATCGTATTTCTAATGAAGAGGCTAGGTTCGGATGATTTTCTTGAACTGAAACTATAATTCAAGTTGTTAATTCTGGGGTTTAACATACCGAAGACGAATAGGCCATGTGGGACGCTGCAGTGCATGGCTCCGGAGTAATTTAGACCACCCGGGGTTCCTTAGCGTGCAATGACACCGCACAACTCACGGGCGCCTTTGAGTTTCGCATACACTAATATGTAGTGACCACGGCTAGGATTGAACCCGGGTACCCCGGTTCAGTAGCAAGGTACGCTAACCACTGAGCCACCATGGTGAATTTATAATTCACAAGCTCACATGGCACAAGCTCGAGATCATGAGCGTACAGTGTGGTCGCGGTATGTCCGCCCCGTCATTGTAAGTAATACAATATGAACTCCTATTTAAGCGAACTGACTTTCTACCCCGAAAGTTTCAATTAAGTATTTTACCTGTGCTAACAGACCAAAGCAATTACTCACTGCATCCACCCAAGCACAGCCATAAAGCTACAAAGGAAAGCCAAACAGATTTCACAGAAACCTTGCAGTTGAGGAAAAATTAGTGCTGGTCCGGGGTTACAGCGAGCATGAATGAGGTCCGGTGTAATAGAGGTATCAGCCGTAACACGTGCGAAACCTTACTCGTGGGCAAACATTTACCCTGTGGGAGAGGGGATGGTGTCGGGCAAGCACTACATAAGGTTCTTCAAAAGCGTTTTTTTTTAATATGCACTTTTCGTGTTCGTTTCGGACAATGTTGGCAGCGTCGTCGAGGCAGATGTGCAAAATGTATGGATGCCGTATACTCACAGTAGGCGGTAAAAGACTAACAAGTGAAACGGGGCGGATTTGGATTCTGTAGTTCATCTTTCTCGTCATAAATTGAGAGAAGAAACCAGACTGATGCCTGCGTATTTCAGCGGTTACCTGTGCCACCTCGGATGTGCCATAGTTCTTGGTTTCTGAAATGGCATTTTGGTGCAGCATTGGCGCAATTTCATCAAAAATCATGGATTTGTACCAGCGCGCAGCAGGTTTAATGAAATGGCGCAGGTTAGCGCAGGTTGGCGCAAATGGCACAACATTCCCACGCTCTTAGGATTATGTTTTTCCCTTTTGCCACACGCAGTTGCTTGATAGTTTTTGCCAAATAATTTCGCTTTACTTTGGCTGGCTTTTATGGCTCGCTCTTGATTTTGTCATGTGTAAGATGGTGGTTTATTCGGATAAGCTTCTAAACTAGAGCAGGGCCAACAGCAGTCTGAGGTCAGCTAGTCCAGCCAGGAGCGTGCACCTTGCGATGGCCATGCGTTTCGCGCGTATGCCGGTCGTCTTCCTTAGAATGGCCCCCGAACAGAAAAAGATCCATCCTGGCGACTTAAGGCGCGGATAAGACAGCGGGGTCGTAGTATCTCTTGAGGCGCGAGATATTTACAGCCTTACGGCCGCGGCGTCTGAGATCGGTTGACGACGTAAGGGGCTCAACAATATAGCTGACTGGAGATGTTTGGTACAAGATGCGATAGGGCACTTGATATTTAGCGAGCAGTTTCCGGTAGTTACCCGGAGTACGGGGAGGTATCCACAGCCAGACAAGAGAGCCGGGCGAGAAATGCTGGGAAGGTTGATCTTCATCTTGGCGGATTTTTTGAAGGGACTGGGTAGCTGTCGTGAGTGACCGGGCGGTCTGGCGGCAGCCTTAGCTGTGCCTTTGTGCTTCGGAAATGGTAGTGCACTCAGATGCGTCAGGGTGGTAGGGCAGAAAAGTATCAATGGGAACGGAGGGGTGTCGGCCATAAAGGAGGAAAAAAAGAAAAAATGCTGCTGTAGACTGAGTAGCAGTAATGTACGCGAACGTAATATACGGGAGAATAAGGTCTCAGTTCGTGTGGTTCGACCCGACGTACATTGCCAGCATGTCCCCCAGAGTGCAGTTAAAGCGTTCAGTGAGGCCGTTGTTCTGAGGGTGGTAAGCGGTGGAAGTCCGATGGATGACATTGCACTCACGGAGCAGTGCTTTGATGACATCAGATAGGAAGACACGGCCTCTGTCGCTTAGGAGTTCTCGAGGGGCACCGTGGCGAAGGATGAACCGACGCAGAAGAAAGGACGCCACATCCTGTGCCGTGGCAGCAGAGAGCGCGTCGGTTTCAGCATACCTCGTGAGGTGATCGACGGCAATAATGATCCATCGTTTGACAGAAGCAGTGTACGGGAGGGGCCCGTATAAATCAATGCCGAGTAGCTGAGTCAAAGGGGCAGCAATTGAGGCAAAGTTGCGAATGAAATGCCTAAAATAAGAGCAGAGCCCTAGGAAGCTGCACTGGTGGAAGCTGCACAGTAAGGAAGTTCCTTACTGGTGGAAAGTTTGGGAAATTCAGTCACGGCACGAAGTTTCGCGTGGTCAGGGCGTGCACCGTCTTTCGACACAACGTGACCTAAAATTGGCAGTTCACGGGCAGCAAAGTTGCATTTTTTAAGTTCAACTGCAGGCCTGCGTTTGTGTGGCATGTCAAGGCGTGCTTCAGGCGACATAGATGCGTTTGAAAGCCGGGTGAAAAGGTAACGATATCGTCCAGGTAGCACAGGCACGTCTTCCACTTGAGGCCACGCAAAACGGTATCCATCATTCGCTCGAAAGTAGCAGGAGCGTTACAGAGGCCGAAAGACATGACGGTAAACTCGCAGAGGCCGTCTGGGGTCACAAACGCGGTTTCGGCACGATCTGCAGCTGCCATTGGCACTCGCCAATAACTAGAGGGCCAATCAAGAGAAGAAAAGAGCTCCGCGCCTTGTAGACAGTCTAGAGCATCATAAATACGAGACAGAGGGTAGACGTCCTTGCGTTTGATATTATTAATGCGGTGGCAATCGACGCAAAATCCAACGGAGCCATCCTTCTTCTTGACTAGGGCAACCGGGGAGGCCCAGGGGCTGGTGGAAGGCTTAATAACGCCGCTCCGAAGCATGGTGTCTACCTGTTCTTCAATAACTCGTCGCTCAGTGGCGGAAACACGATATGGGCACTGTGGCAGAGGGGCATCGGCGCTGGTTTCAATGCGATGCTCGGCAGTCGACGTGCGCCCCAAAACGCGTTAGTGGCAAACGAAGGAGGAGCGAAACTCCTCAAGAAGCGCAAGAAGCTGGGTGCGCTGAGTTGGAGGAAGAGTGGCGTCTATAGAGCGAAGGAGTAGGTGGGTCAACAACGGGGCGTACGCAGGAGTAGGTGAGCTGAGAGCGTCCATGGCGACCGGCGCTGATTGTGCGGCAGCGTCGGGGTGTTTGAAAACAGAATCAAAGAGCTTCACGGTGCCGACGCATTCCCCGCGGCGCAAAGCGAAGGGGCTTGAAAACGGGTTGAAGACCCATAGTGCGGTTAGGCCGGCGGAGAAAGTGAGCAGGGCATAAGGCAGCGGCAGACAATGGCGGCGTAGAAAAGTAGGAGACGGCGTGAAGATGACACTGACATCGCGAACACAAGCACAGGACAGAGGGCACAATCACGGAAGAGCACGCAGGAAAATCGGTAATGTCGGCGACAAAAGCTTTGGCAGAAACAGGAGCGCCACAAATTTCAGTCTCTGGCACGGGATTCGGCAATGTAGAGAGGGCTACTTGAGCCCGAGTACAGTCGATGACCGCGTCGTGGAGCGATAGCAAGTGCCAGCCCTAGATGATCGAATGCGAACATGAGGGCAGAAAGATGAACTCAACCAAATATAAAATGTCTTCTATGACTACTCGAGCAGCACACGCTGCTAACGGCTGGATGAGGTGCGCACTTGCAGTTCGTAACGACAGGCTAGAAAGGGGCGTCTTCACTTTCCTCAAAGAGCGCGGCTAAGCGCTGCATCCATGACAGAAACCGCAGCATCGGTGTCGACAAGCGCCAACACAGATACGCCCTCTACAAATACTTCAATTAAATTAGTGGCAGACAAACGAGGACTTTGAAATTTCGACGACTGCCCAGTTCTCGCCTCAGGAACTGCGGCGCGTAGTTTTCCTCTTGAGGGGTCGAGGGACGCCGTCCCATCGAAGAGATGGAGCGCCGACGTGGAGAAGGCGAACGGCGTCCAGATAAAGCAGTGCGCTCAGGAGACAGAGAACGGCTTAGGGGCGGCTCAGCAGGAGGTGGGTACTGACGCTGGGACCAGTAACCGGGAACTTCAGGAGGTGTTCGTGAGACGTTCATGCGTCGACGGCACAGCCGCGCCACATGAACTGGCAAACCGCAGAAGTAGCTGATCGGGCGGGCGGGATTTACGGACGGTATGTGATGTGCGCTGGTCCCGTGAGTGGAGACGAACGTATGGCTTGCGGAAACCGCAGCAATAGAAGAGAAGGGGATGCCTCGCCCACTGCCGACGGTAAAACGATGGCGCACGACACTGGGCTGGAGATCTGCTTCGTGGGGCCTGGCCTGCCGTGTAGGAAGTGGTCGAAATGGTCGACGGGGTGCACCGGCTGTCTGCAAAAACGAACTCACTGTGGCATTGGGACATGTGGCTTGGGGCAGAGGACGCAAGTCCGGGGCGTAGCTATCGGAATCGGAAGGATGAGGTAGTGCCGAGTCCATAGCAGGTGGTGGATGGAGCCCGCTGTAATGCGTCGTAAGCATTCCACCACTTTCGGTGGCCGTCTCGTCTGTCACAGAGGCACAGTCACGTGGGAAGGCACCAAGTGGGAAAGGAGCCGTGGCAGGCGGTTCGGGTGGCGCGTTTTGCGCGACAAGGCTCCGGTGTGACTTGCATGCGCGCCTCGCGACAGGAAGGACAGTTGGGCTCACTGTGGTTGGGCTTCAAGGAGCAGGGAACTTGGGACTAGAAGGGAGTCTGGGCCCGGGTCGAGCGAGGGTGCTGCCGGTGATGGCCCAAGGTCAGGTGCCGCAGCTGGGAAGCAGGGCTGGGCAGGAGGCGCCCAGGGACGGGAGCTCGCAGGTGTATGGCCGTCCGTAGGGGCCGTTGCAGCAAACTTGGGAGAGACCGGGATGTAGTACGAGGCAGCTGGGTGTGAAGATGGGCAAGAGGCCGACGCGCGCTCACGTGGCACTTGCCGAACCGTGGGTGGGGGTACATGCGGTGGCGGCGATAGCGGAGAGACCGGTGTGGGAAGGGGCGCCGACGCAGGAGCGAGCGGGGGGAAAGCCGAAACAGCTCGGGTAGGGAATGTGGCCAGAGGTGGTGGGTCGAGTGGAGCCGCAGCCTATGAGTCGGGAAGATGAGCGCAAAGAGGCGGCGAGAGCTCCAAGCCAAAATACCCCGTCAGGTTCTTCTTGAAATCGGCGTATATGTCGGGGCCAGGAGGCTGCAACCGCAGCTGTGCCAGGGGACCGGGTGGGAGTTCGCGGCTGGCGTGCTGATAGCGCAGCAGCTGGCTGGACACGTTGTTGACATGAAAGTGCGAGTCCAGCAGCGCCAGCCACAAAACGGGGTTCCTGGCATAAAACGCGGGCAGGCCCGGCACCCGAGGAAGGAAGGAGCGTTGATACGGCGGGAGAAGCTCACCGGATGCGATGATAGGCGCATGCATGGTGGCGAGGAGAAAAGAAACTGCCGAAGGCCGGGTGCGAACAGTGGGCGTGCAGCGGCAAGGCCAAGTGGAGGGACAGAACGGGCAGGAGCGCCGAGCCGGTGGGAGCGGCGTTGCGTGCGTCGAAGCTGTCGTCCAGTGTCACCAGATGTGGTGGGAAGACCACATTTATTGAAGTCCCGGTAGCCACAGCTGGTGAGCCGGCGGAGCGGGCTGTTGACGTCGCTGGCCAGGCCAGTTGCCCAAAGCGTTCTGTGTTGCGCGTTTCAGGTCGCTTTCCCAGCTTCATCTTCAGCGCCGCTACACGTCGAAGCTCTGACACAGGGTTACGACTTCCGCGACGATGCGAAGGTCTCGCGCAAACAACATATGAAAGGCATCGTCATCATTGCCCTTGAGAGTATGCCTGATCTTGTCGGCTTCGGACATCTGCGCGTTCACCCTCTTGCACAGATCGACAACATCCTCGATGTAACTCGTGAAGGTCTCTCCTACCTGCGGCGACCGCGCACGCAAGCGCTGTTCGGCACGGAGTTTTCTGACAGCCGGAAGGCCGAATACCTCTGAGGAGTTTGCTTTGAAAATGGATCATGTTGTAACGTCCGCCTCGTGGTTTCGATACATATTCGCCACGCCCGTCAGATAGCAAATCACATTGTTCAGTTTGGTTTCCACGTCCCACTTGTTGTATGCGTTCACTCGCTCATACGATGTGAGCCAATCCTCAACATCATAGTCGTCCGTGCCGCTGAAGATAGCGGGGTCTTGCTGGCGGAGAGAACCAGCACAGACGACGGCGGCCGGGCTCACTTGTACGGTTTAGTGGTTTGCATCCGAAGGCATCGCGGTAGGGGGTAGCGTTCGGTTGCGGAGTTCCAGGGCGAGACGATATTACCCGGCACCTGCGCTAAATGTAAAATGGGTTTAATTCGGAGTAGCTTCTTAACGGGAGCAGGGCCAACAGCAGTCCGAGGTCAACTACTCCAGCCAGGAGCGTCCACCAGGCGAAGGCCATGCGGCTCGCGCGTACGTCCGTCGTCTTCCTTTTTGCATCTTTTACGTCCCTTGCATTTGTTGCATTTTACTCATTTATCCTTGGCACGCCGCGTGGTACACTTAGACTGCATTTAGACACCCACCTGTTCAGTACTCTGTTAACAAAGTGACAATGCAAAAAATGGTTTCTTCAGATAGCTCCGCCTTCCTTTACGACATCCTGTTGGGACATATCTTGTGTAGTTGTGGAGAGTAATTCTGTGGCCTTCCTTTAAAGTTATTTAATAGCAATTACAAAGTCAGAGCCTTTTAAGCATCTCATCTGACTCCCAAGTTGCCGTTACCTTTTGGTGCCCACTACTGAATTCAAATGTTTTTGTGGTGCAAATTACATCTGCTCAGCACCGCCTCCACTTGCCAAGGGCACAGGCAGCTTTAACTTGCCAACATATACAGGCAGTTCAAATATCTGGCATTAAAGGGCTTTCCTAGTGGATTTTAGAGTCCCAAAAGCATAAAGCATTACGAAATATTTCGCCTTTGGTCTAAGTTGCATTAAAGTGGCTATACTTGATTGCAAGACATTTTATAAAACTAATCCCAAGCCAAATTACCTTCAACTACCGAAGAAGCCCAGCAAAAATCAGAGTTGCATAGGCCAGAACTACAAACTCCTCGCAAAGAAGCAAACTTATTCATGTTATGACTTACTAATGAAGCCAACAAGCAAAAACATGCTTCCAAGTTACCTTCCGAGATTCTTCCCTGTGTTGACTCAAAATGCAACTATATGCACCAAATTCGAAGTCAAATTCATAACCATTATTCTCCCTGAGGTATGAGGACACTCCTGAAATGCCAGTTTTCTAAAAAAATGCTATTTTGCACTTTTTTGGCAAAAGTTATAAGGGCGTTTGAGGTTACCAAAAATATAAAAATGCAAACTATCATTTTTTGAAGAGGGAGAGAGAACTTCTTTCTCTCTGCCTTAAAAAATGGCATGAATTTTTAAACTTTTTGTAGCCAAAAACACACCTCTACCTTTTACGAAAAAAACTATGATTCGGTCTTGTGGTGTTCAAAATTTACAGGCTACATTGTTACCTGCAACATGCTTGTGTCTATAACGCATCTGTTTAAATCTTGTTTTTCTAGAAATGAAGTTCTTTGTTGTGTTTTTCCAATATGGATAGAGCTGCACTCAATGAAAATTTCAAACTTTGTACGCTCATTAATTATGTATCAAGGGACCAATGAACAAGGATTACCGAAATCCGCTAATATTTTTTATGTTGTAGCCTGTTATCTGAACGATCATGCTTGTGAAAAGCCAGTTTTTGTGTATGCGTTTAATTTTCTTGTGATAACTGCCTGAAAACTCATCACAGGCTCTTTATTCGAGTTCACTGCACAGGTGATAGACCCGCATAAATTCCGAAGCAATATGGCTAACAATGGTACGTTTCCGTGTTATCACTGTTGACTTAGAGGCAAATTTAGCACATTTCAAAGTAAAACATCATGTTTAAAAATTAAAAATAAAATATACTCACTGATGACATCAACATGGTATGCCTATAAATTAGAAATAGTAAATTGACTTATATTTACTATTTTATTAATATTACTAATTAATGTTTATTAAAAAAAAAACATTCTTCCTTCACGAGTGTCCTCATACCTTAGCGGATAATACCCTGTAATGGTAGCTCAACAAATGCGGCATACATGACGAATTTTTTTATCAGATTATATTGACAATTACTTCCTCACAAATCTCATAAATGTAATTTAATTACGTTACAATTACTTCATAAAAGTAGAGCAATTACTTTTAAATTACCTTTGGTTTCTGACCACGGAATAACATAGAAAGGAGCGCCTGTTTGGCTGATAACGGGACATGATCTTTACCACACTGGTGAAACCTCAGTGGGCCATCTGATTGGCGGTGCTTAGATTTGGCATTGGCGCGGGTAGAAAACTCCCACTGCACTGCAGCTCCACCGGTTCCAGGGTCATTGGTGCTGGAAACTCTCTCCCTCTTATTCTGCAGGCACACGCGTGCGTCGTGGTTGTCATCTGCTTCACAGTGCCGCTCTAGCACACCGCTTGCAACGGCACAACCACTGATCAAAACAGCATTTCGTTTCATAGCATTGTCGAAACGTGGAGCATCGATGAGGTTATTTTTGCAAGGTGAACAGCGAAATAGGGAAAATGTGTACATAGCCGCAACAGTGAGCGAAGGATAGCGGAAGGAAAGAGTACTGTGCAAAGCTGAAAGCTTAGTGCCCGACGTGCACTGGGCATTCGTGTAGCAAAATCGTGCCTGCTGATTGCATTGCAGCAAGCCTGAACTGGAGCACCTGTCTGTCTTACTCTGTGTTAAAGAAGTACTCCGGTTACAGCTGTCAAGCATTTCATATTTCTTTATTGCAAGAACAACTGAGCTTCAAAATGGCCATCGGAAATTTTGCCCTGCTTTGAAGAACGGGTGTTCTTCGCCATGCTGAACAGCCTCTCTGCAGAGGCAAATGAGGGCAACTCAGGGTTCTACATCATAAATGACTTTTTCACCCTTGATTACAACTCAAAAGCTGTACAATCACCTACTTCGTTCTTCATCCGCTGGCGAAAGTCATCGTTCATTGCGTCATGTGGTCGTGCCCTCTTTATTTTGAACAAACTGTCATCAGCGTCAGTTGTGGGCGGTGCAGTGGCTTGATCTTCAGACTCATCACCTCTGAAATGACCCTGGTAACAGGAGTGGAAAGCTGCCATTTGTTTTTGGTGAAGTTTCTCGTCCTGGAGCCACGCCAACTTAAAATGTGGATGTGTGGCTGCTGCAGTGGTGTAGTCCGCGTCCGCGAATTCTACAGTAACTGTACAAAGAAGCTAATCATCGAGTGCAAACTTGTATAAGCTGGGTACACACCATACATCCGGCATGTGACTTGCTATTTCCAGCTGTTACCGCAGTACAGTAACCATTAACAGGCATTTGTACGCTAAAGCAATCTGCTCTCTCCCAGTCACTTAGCGCAGGGAAGTGTTGTACTACATGACTTGGGTAGCTGTTTGGAAGAGGATCATCGCAGCTCAATGACTGCCACTAGGACATACAGGAGTGTGACAGCAGTTACAGATTACACGACGCGAACGAATAAACAGACACCGTGATGAACACTTGCAATGAAACAGAGTTGAAAAATAAAATAAAAAACCTCACTGCACGGTTGCGACTATGTATTGCGAGATTCAGCGATAGCTGTCTAGGTTTCTAGTCATGTGATCACTGGTGTAGTGGTCACGTGATGCACCCCTGCTACAGTGATCTAGAATATGGGTAGTGGGTTCAGGGAGCGGCCGCCGGTGAGGCGACTTGTGTCGACGATACCAGATGGCGCCACCAGAGCATGGGCTGTATGAAATGCGGCGCGCCGCGGCGTGGCTGCGCGCTGTGCATAGAATCGTCGGAGAAATAAACAAGGCTCTGTCTTTTAAAACAGGACCTACAAATAGGTGAAGCTGCACACAGATATTATCGGCGAATCAAGAGAATTAGATGTAGTAGTAGCCAGCAGCCGGTAGCGCGGTGGTGCGGACGAGCGGCCCGTTAATGCTTCGCAACGCTGATCGTGCTCTTTTGCAGGTAAGGCTCCCATATTTCAACGTTAGTGCATAGCAGTATTATCGCCGCCCTTAGGAAAGGCTGAGTAAAGGGAGAGGGGTAAACATTCTATCGATCATCGGGGTTATCCAGCGGCCAACTCGAAGCTGTCGGCAAACGTGGCCGAGCGTACTCCAGCTTGAGCTATCGGAAATGTTTTAGTAGAGGGACGGGGCAACAAGAAATTGGAATAAAAAAAAACGCTTCACTTAGAGAGCGTTGTGTGTACCACGAACTATATGAGAATGCGATAACTTTAAGTGGGGTATGCATGCCCCTGTTTTAGTTGTTGTTCCGATGCATGCATTTGTTTTCTCTTCAAAACGAAGGGTCAATTGCCGCCGATGTATAAAGGCTGATGAATGCAAGACAAGGCAAAATAACTTTTTATAAAATAAAGCACTCCTTTATTGCAGCGCGCCAACTATGCACAGTGTGAAACATATTCTTGAATTTCTCAAAGGAATGCCGTGTTTTCTTGTTTGCACAGTACATTTAGCCGCGCCACTATGAACACTTGCCCATCTTAGCATGAAGCTTCTTTTTCCTGCGAGCTTCTCGCGACTCATTGATTGCTTTAACATAAAAATACAGCCTTGTCAAAACATAAAACATGACAGTGCTGGCAGTGAGCGCTTCTGCATGCTGGCTGCACTCTACACCACATGAAATCTGAGATTTGCCCAGCACCATAACATCTACTATGCTGTTACTGCACAGCTTTTCCTGACTAAAAAAAGTTGTGTAAAGGTTTTCCAGCCTTCTCACCGTCAAAAAAAAAAGCCCACGGGACGGGGAGAGCAACCCTCCTTGGTCACAAATTGCAATAAACTCACTGTCTTGTCTTTCCTGATTTGGCGCCTGTAGAAGCAAGTTTTTGCATTCGACACAGTCACTAGGTGCAGTGAACTTGCGCGCTACATAACCCGCCATGTAGTGTATTAGCCGGTCATCGCTGTTTTCAGTAACATAACCGCTGTGATCTGGAGATATTTGGAGTAGTTCGCCTTCAGCCAATGAGAGATTGCCGGACTCTATGAGTTTGCCAATGTCTTCCTCTGCAGTGTTGGCATCATATGCGTCCAGCAAGGAACTAAGTGGCTCATTGCTGTCGGCGTTGCCTGATCTCACTACGCTCGCTAGATTGTAAAACGAAAGACAATTCACTACAATAAAAAATTGGGTTGGTTTAGGGTGATCGTTAGATCCACAGGACTGCCTAACGATACCGAAAAAGTTCTCCAATTGGTCCTGGCTCAAGCGCGATGTCATTAAATAGTTAAAGCCCTGTGTACTCGGGAAGTCCAATAGTTCGAGGGTGGTAGAAAGTGTGACCTTAAAGCCAACTGCTGTGGACAAACTTTTGAATCCTGCACGATTTGCATGCGTTTCCCAGCGTGATAACAGCTGCAGGAAGTCCTTGATTTGCTGTACACTGTTAGAGCCTGGATGCGATTTTTGCGCTGTAAACAGACGTCATGATCCTTATGAGACTGCTGACAGTTCTGAAGAAGTGAAAAGCAAACTTTAGTGCTTTAGCGCTCACCTGTTCCGCAGCTTCGTCGTTGCGACCGCGGGGCGGACTCCATTGGCCTCAAGGAGCGTTTGAGGGAGGCCCGGTTTGCGACGTGAAGGCGGACCCCTGGACAGCTGGCCGGGGGGGGGGGGGGGGGGGGGGGGCAGGGCACTCGAGCAGCGATGTCGCAGCGACCGGCCGGCCGATGAAGCCGCCCTTTCTGGCCCGAGCTCGGCGGAACGTGCCTCGCGCCTAACCTCCGGCCCGGATGGGCGCGGCCGCAGGGCCGGGCCAATGGGGGAGCGAGCCAGTGTAGAACCCGCGCTGATGACATCACAGACGAGGGAGCGAGCGGAGCAGGGCCGACCGCGCGCGGTCGTGCCACCAGCTCGCGGTATGCGCTTCGTCGTCTTCGTCTCGGAGGTATAATTTGGTCAAGTAAGAAGAAGTGAGGTTGGAACGGTTAGCGCTCGGATCGCGGTTAAGTCTTGCAAACGTAGTGGCCGGCCGGCGCGGTCCCGTGTGGCTCCGCACTTTCGCTTATGGCGTCACGGCGGGTGGAGGAGGGAAACGTCTTCATAAGCTGCGATTAAAGCTTATAACCAAGGGGAACAAGCGAGTTTGACTTGGAAGTTTGTCCGTTTGGGATTCTCTTTCCTCTCCAAGGGGCGCGAGGGTACGTATAGTCTCTGCCAAAATAGCTAGGCTGCATGGCCTGCTTCTCGCTCCTATATATTAGAGCTCTTACAGCTTCCGTAAAGATCAAGTCTTAAACGGTGAAGACTAGGGCTGTCCTTACCTTACAGCGATTTAGAGCTTTCGGGATGAGAGAAGTTCTCAAATGTTCAACTAAGAGGCAAACCATGTATTCTGGTTACTAATTGCATAAACTGTACATACGTGTAAGCGGCGGGGCTGTAGAACAGTCCTTCAAAGACCGTGCTCTCTGAGAATTCGCGGGACAGCGAGTGCTGTCCCGCGAATTCGCTAAGTTCTTCGAAATACGCTGTGCTGTTTTGCCACTCAAACAGTGGGGTTCAGAACCAAAATTGGTCACTAAAAGTTCGGTTCGCCCACAGTTCAATTCAATAATTCCGCGAGCTACACAGACTTACCGACCCAGAAGCAGTGAGATGTTGGTTTCAGCGATGCCACGAGTGCTGGGGCTGTTATCACACTCGACGGTAAAAAACATGCTGGCTCTGAACGGGATCAATACGTGGTCGTCACAGACGCATAACTTAGCCCTGCGTGGCTCGGTATCGTCGTCGACAGTGCCTTGGGTGAACGACGACACTATTAGCTCCTGGAGGTTGATAAGGGCACCGTACTCCTGAAGGAAATCCAAACCGAGCATGAGGTCTTTGGAGCACTCGGGTAACACAGCAAAGCAGCCAGGGAAAGTAACACCGCGGATCTGGATTCGCGAATTGCAGACACCGATCGGAGTTACCACGTGGCCACCAGCTGTCCGGATCTGCGGCCCAGACCAAGGGGTCAGAAACTTCCTGAAGGCCGTGGCTAACCGTCTGCTCATTACAGAAAAATCGGCGCCGGTATCCACGAGTGCGGTAACGTCGTGGTTGTCGTAGGATACCGGCATTTCGGCGGAGACCAGTCGGTCGGTGCGCGTCGTCGAGGTCGTCGGTTCAGGTCGTCGTCGGTCGGAGCGTCGCGGCGAATCATCGGGTGGAGGCTCTTGACTCGGTCCTGTAGCGGCAGCCCTACCGCCGGAGGACGCCGTCTTCAGTTTTCCCGACGTGGGGAAGTGCCTCTGAACTGGCCAGAGGATGACGGGCGGCCGGGCGAAGAGAACCGCCTTGGGGATGGCGATCGGGACTGGCGTCGCTTCGAGGTCGAATATTGCACGTTATCAGCCAAGTACTGTTCGATATCCCGTGGTCTTTCACCGTAGCGTGGTCGAGGTGCGTCAGGTGAAAAACCCCTTAAACCCATTCTGCGGTAAGGGCAGTGGCGGAGGATGTGGCCGGGCTCCCCGCAGAGGTAACAGAGCGGCCGATTGTTTGGCGTACGCGAAACGTGCGCTTTGCTCACGGGTGGCCTGAACTCCTGCTGCACGGAGGGTACAGTTGCGACTGGCTCCTGCAGGTATGGCACAGGAGAGACGGGGGAAAAGGCTCGCATCGCTGGCCCGGGACTTCGTAGCACCTCGCTGTACGTCAAACGGAGGGCGCCGGGTGTGGAGCTGGGGGCGGCTGCACAACTCGTCGGATTTATTCGCGGACCACGTCCGTTACGGCAGCGACGCTGGCCTGTTGAGCTTCAAAGCGAAGTTTCGCCAGTTCCTCGCGCACAAGGCTTCTTACAAGCTCCCGAAGATCCTCGGCGGGCAGCGACGTAGGCGTGCACTGGGAAGCGGCTGCTACAGTAGCCTGACGTCCGTAGTGGGCGCCTCGTTCCTGCAGAGAGCGCTCGATACCCATTGCCTCCTTGGTGAAGTCGGACACTGTTCGTGGCGGGTCACGGACCATTCAAAGTCCTCATCCTACACCCAAAGCGTCAAAGAAATAAAGCGCCTGAGATCAAAATATACGTGGAAGGGGCAGCCATCACAGAAGTGGAAACACAGAATATTGAGAATGCTGATACAGTCAAACAAAAAAAAAACGACACACTAATTAAAAAGCTGAGAAACACCGTCAACAATCTTTCCCTCCTCATCAGACGCATCGCGAATAGGCGAGGAGGAGTTAAAGAAGCCGAGACCAGGAAACTAATCCAAGCCTTCGTTCTGAGCAGAGTCATCTACTCTAAACCATACGTCACCCTCACAGTCACAGAAAGAGACGACCTCGATGCTCTAATTAGACAATCCTACAAAATTGCGCTCAACCTCCCCCGTCATACGCCAAATGAAACACGACTACAGTTAGGAATTTATAACACCTTAGCGGAAATGATGGAAGCACACCTCACCGCACAATAAGAAAGACTATCAGGCAATGAAACGGGACGTTTCATCCTAAAGAAGGCAGGAATACAATATGAAGGAATTCGCGCACACACCTTGCCAATTCCAAGACACGTGCACGAACACTTAATAGCCCATCCTCTGCCCGAAAACATGCATCCACACTACAATACGGACAGAAGAAAGGCTAGGGCAGAAAAACTTCATGAAAGATTTTCAAGCCACGGCGCATGTGCACGAGGCTGAACATGCGGACAGAGAAGCTTTTTCTCTAGCAGTTGTCGATCATCGAGGTTCTCCCCTCGCATTGGAAACAATCGATAAAACAAAATTTCCGGAGGAGGCCGAAGAAGCTGCCATAGCTTTAGCCATTACCTCCACCACTGCTAAATAAATCATCAGCGACTCTATAATAATAATTGGTTTTTTGGGGAAAGGAAATAGCACAGTATCTGTCTCATATATCGTTGGACACCTCAACCGCGCCGTAAGGGAAGGAATAAAGGAGAGAGTTAAAGAAGAAAGGAAGGGAGAGGTGTCGTAGTGGAGGGCTCCGGAATAATTTCAACCACCTGGGGATCTTTAACGTGCACTGACATCGCACAGCACAGGGGCGCCTTGGCGTTTTGCTTCCATAAAAACGCAGCCGCTGCGGTCGGGTTCGAACCCGGGAACTCCGGATCAGTAGCCGAGCGCCTAACCACTGAGCCACCGCGGCGGGTATCAGCGATTCTATAAAACCGCAATTCGAAATTTTGCCAAAGGAAGGGCCCACTCCGCAGCCATCAAAATATTACAAAAAAATCTCCAATACCCACCAGATCACATTGCATGATCTGGGTCCCGCCCATTTGGGCCATCCTGAAAACGAGGCGGCGCACCAATTTGCCCGAGTATGCGTAGTTAACCGGGAGGTGCGATACCGCGAGCTCAGGTCGGCCAAGGAACGAGTTACGACCTACAAAGAAATTGCTACCCACTTCAAGAAAGACAAATCTTCCCAGAACCACATAAATCTCTAAGTAAAACACAAGTCATGGTTTTTTCAGCAGCGCAGGGGACAAAGGACGTGACAAGTGCACAGACACGGCGCTGATGCGCAGACACTTGTCACGTCCTTTGTCCCCTGCGCTGCTGAAAAAACCATGTCACACCAACTTGCCCAAGCTTCTACAGTAACAACAAGTCAGCTGGCGGCAGCTCCAGACACTTTCTTTAATCCATACATGTACTCTATATGGTTCTCAGAGCAGTTTAGCCCCGTCTATTCTCTCTGTGGACACCATAAGGCAGACACACCACACATCCTATACTCATGTAATCAAGAGAAGCCGTCGAACAGTCTGCAGCTCTCTACCCAATCGCAGTGGGAGGCCGCGCTGCTCAGCTCGGACCCGGAGGTTCAACTCCGAGACACGGAGCGGGCCGAAGAAGTCGCTCAACGACATCGTCTGTCGGCCACCTGGCGTCCGGCCTAGAAGAGGAGCCCACCGCGGGGAGGGGAACGTCACCCCACCCGCGCCTAAGACCTCTTCTTTAATAAAGTTTACCTCCTTCTCCTCCAGTCTGGGTGGGCGCTCGCTGCTCCCACGAGACTCTGCGTCAATACTTTTTAACGCGACAGCGTTAACGAACGAGCTCGTGTCGCAGAAAAGTCGGTGTCGTCGGCATCGGTCATGTCTTTGGTCGTGAGCGAAAAATGGCGCATCTCGGTGGACACCTGAACCGCGCCGCGCCGTAAGGGAAGAGATTTTAACGCGACAGCGTTAAGAATTGATTGATTGATTGATGGATTGATTGATCATTTATTGATTGAATGATTGATCGATCGATTTTTTGTTCCCTTGCGGCGCGATCCGGATGTCCAGCGAGAAATGTGACAAGCCTCATTTCCTTTCCTTAAAAGCAATTGTTCATTTCATTTTCCTTCCCTTTCCGCCCGGTTCAGGTATCCGCCGAGATATGTGACACAGGCGTCCTTTCCTTAAATTGTCCAATGGGCTACGCGTCGCGCCGAACGGGCAATGGCGTTCCGTGTACACCTCGGCAACGCTGCGACACGCTGTCGCGTCTCACTCTTAAAGACTAGTGTTCCTGTATATGCTCCCGCCGGGAGCAGAGTTGCGCGACTGTTTTCCTCACGCCGCTCTTGACGCCATTCGCTAAGCGGCCGTCACGTGATGCTGCTGACGACGATTGTTCCATTTGGGAGTGGAGGAGCCCACTTTCCAGGCGCAATGCCGGTTCCTCGCAAGCCCCAGTACCCTCTCGATTGCCATCGTGATCGTACGCGTCCGGTGCGGTCGGCTGCGGTGTGATCCCGCCTTTTACGTGCGCTCCAGTTGTATACATTTTGATAGTGTGCAGTGACTGCAGCCTCCAACTATGACGGGGTGCAGTGCGCCAAACTGCAAGAACCTTACTGAAAGCGGCAAAGCTTTTTACGCCGTGATCAAGCTTTGCCTAGGCTATTTAACTATTTTATTTAAGATTACCCTTAAGGTTCTACTGACAAGGATGTCAACACTGGAGGAGGGGGGAACAAAAATAGCATGAAATACATGAAAGCAAAACTGGATATTCAGATAATTATTTTTCCTGGAGTAAAAGCATGAAGCAGTCCAAAACAAAGATATTTCAGAATGCAGTGAAGGTACATATAATTCAAGTAGGTCAAGAGAAAACGCAATAGTGCTTAGGGAAAAACGAGCAAATAACAGCACCAGAAAGAGATACACATCACTTTTCGAGATCATTGGAAACTCGTATGCCACAATTCAGCTACAGTGACTTAAGGCAGGCTTCTCTAATTTTTGGATATTAAAGAAGTACGGCACGTGATGAGTTTGGCTTGAAAAGATGACCATGGCATAGGAAAAATGCAATGGAGGGCTAGAAGTCAGAGCAACAAATGATACGTATATTTTGTGAAAGATAAGCGCGCGAGTTTGCGATATCCGTGCCTTTGGTTGGTTAGATATACTTGCGTGCAAAATGCATCGCTTTAGACTGCCCGCATTCACATCGTATGCAGCGTGGTTTCACAAGCTTCGTGCAACATCGGCGGTCGCAACCCTATAGAATAATGTATTTCAATGTGGTTCTGCAGGGAGATGCAATACCACACTTCTCTTCATCGCACAACTCACGCAGGTTTTTCATTTCCAAGCATTTCTGCCCCATTTTGTCCGTACTGCGAGCTATCGCTGTCATTCCGCGATCTTTCTGTCATGCATTTTCGGCAAATCAGGTTATTTTCCGACATTTTTTTCAACGAAGTATGATGGGCTTAGCATCGATCTCTGAGCACTGATACATTAAAGGGAAATAAGGATGCCCGCAATCAAGCGCAGTTTGTAAGCTTTTCAAAAAAAAAAAGCGAACTGCTCTACAACGCCAGCCCCGTCATGATCCCAGCGCCTGTGCGCTCGAGGAGCTGCTTTCCCGCACAGCTTGGAACAAAATGGCGGACCTTCGCGCAACTCTGCTCCCTGCGGGATCATATACAGGAACACTATTAAAGACGAAGCTTAAGCGCCCTCCTATTTTTTTTACTCCCGTACCGGACTTCATAAACTCAGCTAGCATTTTCCCATTGATTTAATCATTACTGCATCTTTCATCAACACCTTCGCCCATCATTGATGCCCTGATGCAATAAATCTCGCTTTTAAAAAACTATGCGCAACTCCACAGTTTACTGCAAAACACCCCGCGCGTAAGGCGCTAAAACTAACGAGTACGATTATAGCAAGTATTAAAACGGTACAGACATGGGAACTGCACTCACATTATTCTGGCCAGCCAGCGAAATCGAAGATGTCTTGGGAGATACTGAACTTTGTTATCAATATAGAAACATTGGTTCCCTGGAACTTGCGAGATTCGCCTTCATAAACCATTCAAGAATAAAGCTATAAAACAATTCGAGTCCCTCAAAAGCTAGCAACTGTTGAACACGGTTTCATAGCAGGGAGCGGCAAAAAGTGGTCTACCCATGGCCGGTTGCTTGCGCCTTTCTTCTAATGTTTTGTCTTTGGTATGGTTTCTGATTATTCTCTGCATTACACCTCTTTCTTCCCGTATATGTACATATACCAGGTGTCAGCAAAATCTGGCCAAGTTTTTAAAAAGGACGGTGTACTGGGCGCTTAACACAAACTCGGTTATGTTGAGGGTAGTGTGGCATATTCTGCAGTACTTTTTTGTATTGCATAGCTGGTTAATTAGTTTAATTTAACTCGCTAGCTATTTAAATATTGGCTTCGGAAAAAAGGTTCATTTCAAATGTTGTTGGTCACCTTGAAAAACAGCCGGCTGAAGTGTTTTTGGCAAGGTACCGTCTGTACAGCTTCATTTAAGAAATGTAAAAGAAAACTCGCGGGATTCGTAATAGCTGTAGTAAAGTAGCACCACGGCTGCATAGCTGTGGTGCTACTTCAGCGCCCCATATGAAAATTCAGTTATCGCATATCTCGCGCCCAGTGCAAACACAAAACTCGGTTGGAGACTCGTTTATCTGGAACACCTGGTATAATGACCAATGAAATAAAACCACCATCCGCTTTCTGTTCCTAGGCAGCTGGCGCATTTCGTGGCGCAAGACCGGTGTGCATCAGGCGAGAGAGAGAGAGAGAGAGAGAAAAAAAAAGCTTTTTTTTCTTCGTGCCCACATGGGGTCCGCGCACCCGCGCGTCGCCGCCGAAGCCGCGACGCTCGCCGGCGCCATCTCTCGCTCACAGCAAGTAAGCCGTGGATCACGTGAGGCGAGCTCGCGCTGTGACTGGCGCGTTCTCCGTGGGGCTCCGTCACCCCCGCTCGACTGAAACGTAGAGCAGGACCAAGCGGCGCCGGCCGCCCGATTTCGGGGAGTAGCCGGTCCACAAACGCCCCCCTCCGTCAGCTGGCGGCGCGATGGAGGAGACGTAGCAAGGGAAAAACCGGCTGTGAGAATGACGCCTGCCCGACGGTGGCGGCGGCGCTGTGCAAGCTCCATTGGTGTAGAAAGACTCTTCTCTCCAAACAAGTGTTGAAACTCTTAAGCCTTGGTCGCCGCTTCCCACCTGACGCCCGACCCTCTCGCTCACTTCCCCGATAACTAACTGCCTCTGCACATCCATCCTGAACTCACAGGCACCCATGAACAGCGCAGTGTACCAAGGTTTTTTTCGGATTGTGCGTGCACCTTTCGTAGCGAAGCAGTACTCATCAAACAAGGTTCCTGAACAAAGAGTGTTTTATTAACCGGTGGCGCTGCGTTTTCTCCTCAGGATGCAGAACTTCCGAAAACGCAGAAACACTGGTACTATAAAGCATCTCCTTCCATGCGGCATGAGTGGCACAGCTCAATGACCGCTCCTCTTTCTTCTCCTAGTGTAACTTTCGGCAAAAGGGCCAGAATGATGGGCCATTACGACCGGACAGGTCCAGGATAACCGCCACTTCATTGTTCTCGACGAGTGCAATGTTCCTGTTCTTTTGGCTGACGCCATGCAGTCCGAAGCAGCTTCGTGAGAGGTCCGTACAGCAGCTGCAGGACACAGCCACGAAGCAGCTGCAGGGCAGCGCTTCGAAGCAGCTGGACGACTGGGACACGGGCCAGCTACAGGAGGAGAGGGTTCCAAAGTAGCTGCAGGAGGCATTCTCTGGGCACGGCCGCATCAAGGTTCGCTGGGTTGATGCCGCAAGACTTGTGCTTGCAACAGGCTCTTTGGGGAGCTTATCGTTGACGGCACGAGCCAGTCCACCGGTTCCCGAAGCACAGGTCGCCATGGAAGCCGCGGAAGCGAGCGAAGACCCGGTGGCTTTCTTCGTTGTAGCCAGTGAAGCTTCCCTGCCATTAGCCAAAGAATTTGAGGCAGTAGCGTTTACGGGATCGTTTCGGAAAGTCTTTTCACGCTCCTTACACCACTGCTCCCAGGATTCCTGCACGTGCTTCGAATACTTCGAATTCCGGCTGCGCTGGCATTGTTTTCTGACAATGGCTTTGTGATCCTGTGCATCGAGGCTTGTCGAACACTCGGACGTGGAGCAGCTCGGCATGCTAGAAGCGAGAGGGGTGACCCTGAAAGTGCTCGATGGCTGTGAACTGTCTTCGTGTCCCTCGGTATCCTTGCGCACCGCCAAAGGCTTCTGAGCAGAAGGTTGACTTGTCAGAGACTGAGGTTCTTCAACAACACCCGGCAGAACAGAAGAATTATCTTGAGATTTCCCAGTAAGCCGTTTAGTGGTCGGTCCGCGACGTGGTTGGCTTCTTCTAAATCGTCGGTCACAACGCCTCCGCGGAACTGCCTCGGACGCAGGTCCCGGTTTGTTGGCCTCGGTTGTCTTGGCGTCCGGCGCTGTCCGTTGTGATCCCGTGCCACGTGTGGTCTTTGCTTCTACGTTTCGTGAGTTACTGCTTGGCAAATTCGCCGTATCGCGGCTCACCCAATGGTATCCGCTAGCCTGCGACCGATCCCGTCGTTTTGGGTGCCTTTGACGCAGCGGTTTTTCACTCCTAGTGCTCGGCTCATTTACGGAACCGTCATCAGTGGACTCGCATGATTTCTGTACGTTGCGGTATGGGGGTCTGGACCTAGTTTTTGCTTTCTTGTTTCTGTTGCTAGCCCGTCTTCCTGAATATTCGGCCCTCGACGATCTAGCTGGAGGAGGAGGCGATTCCAGAAGGCACTCACCTCTTGAAGAACGCTGTCGTTTTTCCGCCAGCGTAAAGCCGGGACGACTCTGCTGTTCGGAAGACCGGCGCAGTCCGGGCTTTCTTTCGGAATGAGTATTTGCTAGCGGGTCGTTCTTCGTTTCCCCTTTCCTGCTGCTTCTTCGTGGCAACTTAGTGTTCCGTTTTGAAGTGCCTGGGCTCGAAGTAGGCGTTTTCACTGCAACGACTGGCCTCCGTGCTTGCGTTTCAGCACCTAACACTGAGACCTTACCATCTACAGGTCGCGGCTTTAGTCCCGCGCGGCTCCTGCGACGGGAAGACGCCTTGGGTTCCTTAAGCTTGGCTGGACCACTGGACGGACACCTATTGGTTCGTGACTCAAGTGACGTCGCCTTGCGAGCAACACACGCCGCCTCCACTTGCGGTCCAGACGGCTTCCCGACTTTGGGCGGCAGTGAAGTATCTCTCTTCTTGTACCCCTGAACCACTTGGAACGGGCGCAAAGTCTCTTTGTCTCGAAGAAGCTCAGTAGGAGTTTTCCTGCAGTCACGCTTGGTCGCATAGTCACCGACGTCCCCGCCTTCGGAAGGACCGACGTAAGACGTGTCTGTTGTTACCCGTTTTATCGGACGACCGGATTCCTTGGGGAGATCCGTGCCTCTTCCTAGCGGTCTGGCTGACGAGAAGTGGTGTCGCCGTGTATTCCTGGCCTCGTTGACTGCTAGGCACTCCTCCGGGCTTTCGCGCACCGTTCCAAGCCTGTCCTCGCGTTCGACTGTGGTCCTCACCTTGATGTAGTAGTTCTTGCAGATGGCCAGCTCGCTGTGCTGTTGTGCGGCGGGCACCAAAGTCATGTCCCGGGGCCCCAGGTCGTTGGATCGCGCTGTTGACTCATCCTCCGTGGTCATACAGTTGTCTGCCGGCGACGAACGCTCGACTTCTGCATCCATCTCTGCGGCAGCTAAGCAGCTGTCCCGCTGGCATCGCGAAAACGCAATACTGGCCTTTATGACGACGCTGATCTTCCAGCAGAGCTTCCACACGAGCCGGAGTAGGGTCTCCATGGCGCAGGACTCCCACAGACGAGCGAGAACGGTGCCGCACTTCTGGAAGAACACCGCGGGGAGCAGCGCCCTTGCCATGGCGTGATCTCGTACAAGTGACGTGGCTGAGAAGAGCTGGCGTGATCAGGAAGACACACGTCAGTGTTCTCCTCGCGACGATGGCATGCGCCACGCGCTGGAGTGCACGAGCTAGTGAGGAGAGTGGCGATGATGCTAGTCACTCTGTGGCTTGCCTTCACGAAGCTTGGAGTCACATATTTTAATCAAAGGCGTAATTTTAGTCAAAAGCTAAAAAAACTAAGCCGGGGTACCAAGGGACATTACGGGACAAAGACCCTTCACATGTATATGGTACTTCAAAACGCTAACTATTCAAAACTTTTTTCTTCTCAACGAAATGAATTGGTCTGCTGCACGATGGACCCCACATTTTTTTAAAGCGAAATTTATTGCCACAGGGCATCAATAATGGGTGAAGGTGTGATGAAATATGAATCAGTGATTAACTGAATGGAAAAAGGCTAACTGATTTGATGAAGTCCAGTAGGGAACGATGGTACGGTCACTGCGTCCAGGCAATGTATGAAGTAGGGTTGCTTGGTGAAAGACCCGCTACCTTCAGGTGTCGGATCCTTGTAGGCTTGAGAGCTGGGCAGTCCCACAGTAAGTGATGAATGTCGGCTTCAATGTCCTCGTGTTTGCATATCGGATACCCTGGCCGAGGAAACAAATCTCGGTACTGAGGCCACTTCCGAGTGACGGCAGGTGTGTGGGCCACCCGGCCCGACCCGGATCCTACTAAGCGCAACCTCCTCTGCACGGGTAAGACCGCGGGGGAGGGTTACCGCACACGGAGGGATGAGAGCACGTGTGCGGCGCCGGAGGAGTCCCTTTCTTGATGAAAGGAGGGTAAAATTGTTCAAATGAAGGAGCCGAGGCAGTGATGAGTTTGGATTCGCAAGGCGGGTCGCTAAATCTGCCTGGCTTTGATAGGTCAGAAGATCCCGTGGGACCCACTCAATACGTACTGGCTGCGGGATGCGTGCCACGAGCCGGTGGATGTCCTGACATATCGTTGGACAGCGGCTAACACGTCGTAGCAACCGGACAACTTGAAGGGCGTCAGTGCGGATGTCAACGCGGGCCGCAGGGAGCATAGTTATGCCGGCCACGGAGCAGAGTTCTTCCTGAACTGCAACGAGCTCAGCACAAAAGGACGAAGGGGGTTCCGTAAGCTGAAACCTAGAGGTTTGATTCAGGGAAGGTCTACACGGGCAGTAAATTGCTGTTGTTGCTTCGCAGGCTTGTATGCTTGAGTCTACGTAGACAACAATGGATCCTTCAGGCAGGCAAGCACCTTGTTCCTCAAATTTCTGGAAAAGCAACGATGCCGAATTAGCAGATGTTGGCTGGCGATTATCTGTTGGCTTGTTGTCGCTGAGCTGTACAAACTTCCATGGGGGAAGAACTGGCGTTGGCGGCTGAGGAATGATGTGTGACGTTGCATAAGTGCTCAGTGCATGCGTGGAGTGCGATAGACTGGCCTTAAGGCTGCGCGCATCACGGCGCTGCTGCACCAGCTCATCAATCGTATTGAGCTGCGCATTCTCTTGTAAAGCTATGACCAGTGTGATGCGTGGAAGGCACGTAATGGTCCTCATAGCCTCTCGGTTCATGGCTTCAAGGCGATCCCATTGGGCCCTTGTAGCATGTTGAAACTGGGCTTGACAAACAATACGTGACTGCGGAACTGCCCTCACCAATTGGCGTTGCAACGAACGAACCTGCGCCGCCCATTTTAGGAGCAATTCTTCTAATCTAACCCAAAGTCTGAATAGCTTGCCTTTTTACCTGAGAAAGGCATGCAGTCGCTGATCCTGATTGGTAAATCATTAAGCCAAGGATTTTTACACTCGGACTTTCTTGTAGTGGGGTGCCTGATAGACAAAGACGGATTGGACTTGCAGCAAGTTAACGGCGTTCCCGGCGGTTGGCGACAGACTTGTATGTTGTTTTATGCACGGATTGCTGAAGTCCGATGGATGATGCGTAATTACAGGTAACATCCAAGGCAGAAGGGCAGCCTCCTGAGTACGGAGATCTTGGGTGAGTACTGCACACCGTGATGTCGTCAGCGTACTGAAGAAATTTTATGTCACGGATGTCATGTAAGCGCCAAACCAACAGGATGAAATCAATATTAAATAACGTCGGTGACAATACTGATCTCTGGGGCACGCCGCAGAGAGGAACAAATGATCCGACCGCTTCGCCGCTGAGGCGTATTGCACATTTTCTGCCTTCCAAAAATGATTGGACAAAACTACGCACTCTCAGAGGGAGATGAAGCATGACAATAGAGTTCAGAATGGCTGCATGACTGATGTTGTCATATGCGTTTTCAACGTCCATTGGTAAAACGGTACGCACATTGCGGCTGCGGGTAGATGACAACACTGCAGATGCCAAGACAGCCAACCCGTCCTCTGTACCAATATATGGACAAAAGCCGATTTGTGCGGGGTGATAAAAACCGTGGTGCTCTAGCTAGCTACCATGACAATCGTGTGGCTAGCATTTTCTCCGCCAGCTTGCACAGCGTAGGAGTTAAGGAAATAGGTCGCAAGTTTGCAAGGTCCGTCGGAGGCTTTCCTGGTTTCGGAATAGGAATCACGACAGCGGATTTCCAGCTCTCGAGCACGACGCCATCCAGCCATACGTTCCATTGTACGGAATGTTCGCCAGAGAGAGGCATTCGAAGATTTTGCAGAAAACTGTTCGCACCACGCATGCCACTGCCGTCGAGAGAGGTCGCGTTCATATTTCCGTGCCTTAGCTGTAAGATAGTTCAATCGCGCACGTGCCTGCGACGAAGAAGGGTCTCGCGCAGCAGCCAGCTCGGCTTGACGGCGTGCCGCCCACAAGCTAAGAAGGCCGAGGTCTGGTGCCGGTCGACCAGGTGGTCCAGGTGGTAGTCGTAGAACTGTTGATCGCTGTTTGTATGCGCTCAACAAGGATTTGGCGAAGAATCTGAGGAGAGATTGTCCAGACAGGAGCGAAAACTGTACCAGTTGATCACAGAACATTTGTAGCGTAAATGTTGGAAATGTGAGGTGTGAAGACCGATAATGATAGGGTGATGATCACTTCCCCAGCAGTCTGTCTCCATGTGCCAGGAGGGAGTACCCGGACCCGACCACGACCTCAAGTCTGCAGCATAGGAAGAACTGCGAGTTTGACGCACTGGTCGTGTACGTTGCTGTCCCAGGATGGTTGAGCAGCACAAATTGGGCGTCCGTGAAGGCGTCCCGTACACGCCTGCCACTAGGGCTCGAAGTGGTTTGGTTTATGGGAGTTGAACGTCCCAAAGCGACTCAGGCTATGCGGGGACGCCGTAGTGAAGGGCTCCGGAAATTTCGACCACCTGGGGTTCTTTTACGTGCACTGACATCGCAGAACACACGGGCGTCTAGAATTTCGTCTCCATCGAAATTCAACCGCCGCGGCCGGGATCGAACCCGCGTCTTTAGGGCCGGCAGCCGAGCGCCATAACCACTCAGCCACCGCGGCGGATGGCTCGAAGTGGGGTACCCCCAATCCTGGTGAGGGACGTTAAAGTCACCTCCGACTAAAATCGGATACCCGGGATACTGCCGACGGACACTTATAAACCAGCCAAGATTAATACGGAAGGAAGTACCACCGGCTGGTCTAACGTAAAATAAAACGACCACAACGGTTCCCTTCCTAAATATCGCAGCCACTGCCACTACCTCTTGATACGACGTGCACCAGTTTTCGAGAGGAAGGCGTACATGCGGAAAACGTGAGTCCACATACACCCCCGCCTTTTCCCGGGGGAGCAGCAGTTTGTACACGACGGTCTATCATTGAAGGAGACATGTAGGCACTGAAGCCTGGAATCGATGGCAATTAAGGCGTTTGTTTCCTGTAGAAACATGGCCCTTACCTCACATTTAACCTAAGCACTACGTGATCACCTGTGAAAGCTTGTTCTGCGCGTTTTTTAATGTGTAAGCATTGTGTGACTATATGTTCGCGGTTTCGTGTCATCACGAGCTTGTCATCACGATAACGTTCGAAGGAACTGAGTTATAAGAAAAAGAATGGTTGGATTAGATAGAGCATCAAAAAATGTCGCGGCGGAAATTATGAGGT
The DNA here is from genome assembly GCF_052857255.1 of Amblyomma americanum. NCBI lineage: Eukaryota > Metazoa > Arthropoda > Arachnida > Ixodida > Ixodidae > Amblyomma > Amblyomma americanum. The sequence goes on along the minus strand of NC_135497.1, from coordinate 301,007,589 downwards.
GCATGCGGGGTAATTAATTAATTAGAGCCAAAAATGTCCAAAAAGTCGGCGAGGCCGGAGCAAAAGTGGCCCCGAATTTGAAAACACCGGAGATAGGCGGAGCTAAAAGGTAACAAATTTGAAAAGCCGGAAGTGTGGACGGAGCGAAGTGTAGCGCCAAATTTGAAAACGAAGCGTGGCGCCAAGTTTGAAAACTGAAACTGTGCAATGATGGAACTTAACTCAGGCAAAGAGGGTCGAGGAGGCGTCAGTGGTGACGCATTCCTCCAATGCGGGTGCCGCAGTTATCTCATATTTTTTTTATTATTATTATTATGCAGCGGCCATCTTCCTGCTTCGGACATTTCGCGCTGCCACGCCGATCGTGCAGTCATGGCCGAAGTTTGTGGGATACAGATTCGCGGGGAAAAAAAAAGACCGCGGTGCCTCGCTAGTCAGTCAGCTGGTATGCATCCGGAGGACGGAGCACACATGTACATGTCCCCTTGTGCTTCAATGCTTTTTACTGAACTCATCTGCCCGACCGCATAGAAATACATTTTTGCGTACCGATGGAAGGAAAAAACTGCATGTTGTTTGCGTGTTTTAGTGTAGCTTTGTTGATGAATGGTGAAAGGTAGCGCGAAAAGAACACGCGCACACTATAGTATGGGCAGGGTCACTGACTGCTGAACATGCCCCTGACCTCGCCCGCTTAAAGCGCGCATAATCTGCCTGTAGCTCTTTTTCTTGCTTGAGCAGCATCTGCCATCAGACGCTGTTCGTAACTGAACAGTGTGTTCTGCTGGCTTCGCTGCTTTTGGAGCTTTGAGTGCCGCCGCGTTCAGTCGCTTCTGCTTTTCGTGATGGGCAGCGCCCTCAACTCAGCGTCCCTCATCTGTTTGGCGCGCAATAGCGCGCAGTGTGTCCTTTCGATCTCTTGACGCAGCCAGCTCAATGGCGCAGCTACGCGCGGCAGCACTATATCCGCTCTGAGCACGAACGGATGAAAGAAGAGGAAGACAACGATTTACAACATGCTAACTGTAAAAACCCAGTTCTCGTGGCTGGGGACTTCAATTCTCACCATGTGTCGTGGGGTTTTAGGACTAATTAATACATGCGGCCAGCGCCTTTGGGACTGGGTTTCTGATCACCACCTGATGTGTTCAAATTCAGGATCAGCCACTTATCTTCGCTCACACACTCAATATGTTTTAGATCTCACGTTCATTAGTCCTGGAATTGGCGTAACGAATTGGTCGACTGTTGATAGCGGCACCTCAAGTGACCATATACCTATTCATATTTTGATATCATATGTCGTGTTACTCCGGCGTCTTCTCAGTTGCGGTCACATGTAAATTATGACAGATTTCAGACGGCGTTGCGCTTTGCCCTTGCTTCAGTGTCTAGCATCGCCGAAGTCCACCAGTCAGCAAGCATATGTCTGGCTATAGAGGAAAGCCGTAAAGTCGGAGTTCCTGGTGGGGCCAACAAAAGGGAATTTTAACTGGTGGAATGCGGACTGTACAAGAGATTACAGGCGGAGGAAGGCAGCATGGAAAAAGCTTCTTCATAACCAATGCCCGAATAACTGGAGTGATTATAAATTTATTGCAGCGACCTTTAAACGCACAGTTTCTCGCGCGAAGGAAAAATATGACTCAGAACACTTCGATTATCTTTCAAAGGCGGGCAACCGACGTGCACTATTCGGTTTTCTACGGTCTCGGAAACAGCTCATGTCCTCTCATAATTTTCAGTCATTAGTTATGTCACCTGAAGAAGCTATCCAGGCGGTTGAATTAATTGCCACAGGCCTGCAAAAGCGGTTCTCGTCTTTACTACCTTTGCGACCATTGTTGTTTACACCAGTCGTGCCAAATGATAATGCCTCACAAGTAAATCTATTAGAGCTTTCACAAGTTGTCCAGAGATTGCCAGCTGCTGCTCCTGGTCCTGATGGTGTTACTAGAAAGATGCTCAAGATTCTATTTGAAGAGTCTCCCAACTCCTTATTGCACCTAATAAACTACTCTCTCAAACATGCTTGGATACCTTCCGAGTGGAAGCTGACCAAGGTGATCCCTTTACTTAAAAATCAGGGTGGAGGCTATGAATTGGATAATATTAGGCCAATTTCTTTAACATCAAACGTGGTAAAGTTGATAGAAAGGGGGTTACTAATTCGGGTGTCAGCCATTGTGGACCGCAAAACTATACTCAGCCCGTGCCAACTCGGTTTCCGGCCACGGTGTTCGATATGGAATGTACGTGCTGATCTTGAGAGCAGAATTCTCCTTGCTCGTCGTCAACGCCTCGTCGCGGCTTTGGTTACGTTAGGCGTCACTAAACCTTACGACAGTGTAGAACACTCCATCCTGATACATAGGCTACAGTCTCTTCAATTTCCAGATTATATAGTTGCATGGATATCTGCATTTCTTCATAACAGGGAATTCTTTTGCGTCCATAATGGTGTTCATTCAGAGAGGTACAGACAAACGCGAGGTGTACCGCAAGGAGCTGTTCTTTCTCCTGTGCTCTTTAATATTCTGTTGAGCTCAATTCCTCTCCACCACCATGTACGCACTTACGTCTATGCAGACGACATTGCGTTTTTTGCTGCTGCGCCGGATATACATTCTCTGTATGGCCTGTTGCAGTCATATTTGAATACACTTGAGCCCTGGTTGAGCGCATTACACCTGAAGTTAAATGTTGGCAAGTGCGCCACTCTTGTTTTCCCTCTATTCACTCCTGTAGTGGTCTCTCTCACTTGCCAGTTAAAAATAATACCGCAGGTTCAATCCCTAAAATACCTAGGGGTCATTTATGACAACAAACTCACCTGGCGACCTCACATTGACCATGTCGCGGCGAAAGGGGCTCGTGCCGTGGGCATGTTACGGAGATTATGCCATCACCGGTATGGCATGCGCAAAGATGCGCTATTAATGATCTACAGTGTGTATGTCAGGCCAATTTTAGAATTTGGATCAGTGTTGTTTTCAGGCTCGGCTACATATAAACTTCGTCCTCTCGTCCTTTTAGAGAGGGAAGCACTTCGCATGTGCCTCGGCCTTCCAAAATTTGTGTCTATCAATGTGCTGTACCTTGAAGCCCGCATTCCATCTCTCTTATCACGACTTCAATTTTTAACTGTGCAAACTTACCTCAGGATCTATGAATCCCATTTCCATCGTTCCCAAAGCATTTTCTGTTCTCAGCCGACCTCCTTTTTTGGTGTCCCCTGGTCTCGTTTCAATTCCCCTCAGGTAGTGTTTGTGCAAAGATTACTTCAGCCTTTAGATGTAAACATTTATGATATCCTTCCTGCGCTTCGCAATGGGCCCGCTATCCACATTGTTTTCGATGACATATTCCCAAAAAATGCAAAACTTTTTCCACCGAGTATTCTGAATGGTCTTCTAGAAGATCATCTGAGGACCCTACCTGCAGATACAGCAATAGCCACTGATGCATCACAATGCAATGAAAAGGCAGGTGTGGGAATATTTTGCTCGCATTTAGTCTGGTCCTTTTCACTGCGCCTTCCAGATTTCACCCCTATTTTTCAAGCAGAGTTTCTAGCAGTTGTACTTGCTCTACGCAAGCTAGATCCCCTCTATTACAGCAGTTGCAGTAATTACTGATTCTTTATCTTTGTGTTCGTCCCTCGCTGCACATGTTGACGGTCCCATTTTATCAACATTCTTATCCCTACTTCCTCCGCATTTGAGCCTTGTTCATTTAGTATGGGTTCCTGGTCACAGCAGTGTGACAGTAAATGAGATTGCTGATAATCTCGCAAAGGCTTCCCTCAGCGGCCCCGTGTTGCCAATCATCCCGGCTACAGCCTATATTACAGCATCTAGATTTCGGCTACGTGCGTTTTTAAGCACGCAAGACACATCACTTTTAACATCGGCGGATTATGAGCACCTTAAATATTGCTACGGTTGTGCTTGTGCTTGGAACGCTCGTGCTTGGTGCGCTCGCGCTTGGAACGCGAAGAGGACGAAGTGCGTTTCTGCGGCTGGGCTTCGCGTGCCCGGTTGTTCGGCTGCGTGGCTGTAAGCTGTTTCCCTGTAAATATATTTTTCCCTTTTGGTGTGCACATCTTCACGTTACATTATTGGTGTGAGGTGCGGGGTACAGCCACAGCAAGCACGGAACTCCGCAGCGGTCGTCAGCTCGCCGGCTCTTCAACCATGACCAGCGAAGGGGCCGCTCCGTCGGCGTCCGCCAACCCGGCGTTCATCATTGCCCATCCGAGAGATCCTGGGACCTTCAACGGAACGGACGGCGTCGACGTGGAGGACTGGCTCGCAATGTACGAGCGCGTGAGCACACACAACAGGTGGGACCCGACCCTAAAGTTGGCCAACGTCATCTTCTACCTGACGGGCACTGCCAGGGTATGGTTCGAGACCCACGAGGATGAACTCACCAGCTGGGATCTCTGCAAGCGCAAGCTTTGTGACCTGTTTGGTAAGCCATTCGGGCGTCAGCTCGCTGCGAAGAAGGAGCTCGCATGCCGTGCACAAACGTCCACAGAGTCCTATGTATCATACATTCAGGACATATTAGCTCTCTGCATGAAAGTCGACGCCACTATGTCAGAGTGCGACAAAGTAGGTCACGTGCTCAAAGGCATCGCAGATGACGCCTTTAACCTTCTTGTATACAAGGACTGCGGAACGGTTGACGCAATCATCAAGGAATGCCGCCGGTTCGAACAAGCGAAGAGCCGCCGAATTTCTCCGCAGTTCACGCGGTTGCCGAATACGACTGCGACGTCGTCCTGTGTAGACTCGACTCCACCGAGCCGTCTGCCGACATCTGAGAGCCTGACACGACTTGTGCGCCAAGAAGTAGAGGCAATGTCCCCCGTTGCGTTTCATCCACCCGCAACAGACAGTACTCCAGCAGTATCCCTTATACAGGCTGTCGTTCGCAAAGAATTTGCCAATCTTGGGATTCAACCTGTTTGCTCAGTTAGTGCCCCATATGCTCGCCGCATGTCCCCGGAGCTCGGTTCTGAACGTGCATACTACCCTCGACGCAGCCGCAATCCAGATGAATGGAGAACACCTGATGACAGGCCCATCTGCTTTAACTGCTCCCGAGTTGGCCACATATCTCGACACTGCCGAAGCCGTCCGTCCTCGACCTACAGCCGCTACCCGCCGGGTTCTGCATATTCCCGCCGCTCTCCCTCGCCCTCGGAAACGACCTCTTCTGGCCACCACGCTCAGACCCCGCTTACCAACCGTTCGTCGTCACCTCAGCGCCGTCGATCTCCATCGCCCCGACCTCGCCGCCCTTCGTCGCCGGCCCCATATGCCCGCTCCCGGTCGGAAAACTGATGGCTGCAGCGTCTGGGGGTGATGCTGCTCTGACGACCCGACCAGAAAACCCTCCTTTAACTCTTCATGCTCATCGGAACATCCTTAACGTCGACGTGGACGGGGTCCCTGTTACCGCTCTGATCGACACTGGAGCGCACGTCTCAGTCATGAATGCTCGTCTTCGCCGTCGCCTAAGGAAAGTGCTCACTCCTGCCCCCTCAACTGTGGTCCGTGTTGCAGATGGCGGTATGTCTATTGTCGTCGGAATGTGTACTGCTCGTGTTTCAATAGCCGGCCGCCATACTTCTGTGCTCTTCACTGTCCTCGAACACTGCCCTCATGACATCATTCTCGGCCTTGACTTTCTCACCGACCATTCCGCCCTTATAGATTGCGCCACAAGCATCGTTCAACTCGCTCTACCTGTTCCTTCAGAGCCACCGGATCCAATTGTTCACCGACTGTGCACCGCCGACTTTGTCCGCCTGGACCCCGATGCCGCCACTTATGTCCGTTTCTCCTCTGTCCCGCCAGTTCCCGATGGTGACTACATCATTACTCCGGTTCCTGATGTGCCCTTTACACGCAGTGTTGCCCTTGCGCATACAGTTGTCACCATGTCGGCAAATCAAGCGTCCCTTCCGGTTCTCAACTTTGCCTCTTACGTTCAGCCGCTCCCACAAGGTATGTCGCTCGCCACGCTGTGCCCTGCTGCCGAATGCGTCGTATCGGCGGTGAGAAGCGTCCCACCCTCGTCGAACTGCCGCGACTCTGACGTCCCACCACCTGATGAATATGCAAAAATGATTGCTGCTGACCTCTTACCAGGGCAAGCTCACGACCTTCGGTATCTTCTGTCGTCTTTTCGCGACATCTTTGACTTCGATGACCGCCCTTTGGCTCGAACATCTGTGGTCACGCATCGCATCAACACCGGTGACGCAGCTCCTATTCACCGACGACCCTACAGAGTGTCCAGTACAGAACGCACCATCATACAGCAAGAGGTGGACAAGATGCTCAGTAAAGACATCATAGAGCCCTCGTCGAGCCCTTGGGCCTCACCAGTTGTGCTGGTTAAAAAGAAGGACGGCAGCTGGCGCTTTTGCGTTGATTACCGGCACCTAAACAACATAACAAAAAAAGACGTCTATCCACTCCCAAGAATAGACGATGCTTTGGACTGCCTTCACGGAGCCAAATTTTTCTCTTCAATTGACCTTCGGTACGGGTATTGGCAAATCTCTGTTGATGACAATGACCGCGAAAAGACGGCATTCGTCACACTGGACGGCTTATATCAGTTTAAAGTTATGCCATTCGGTCTCTGTAATGCGCCAGCTACCTTCGAAAGAATGATGGACTCCTTGCTTCGCGGCTTTAAATGGTCCACATGTCTATGTTACCTCGACGATGTTGTGGTTTTTTCGCCCACGTTTACCACGCACCTCGAAAGACTGGCGAGCATTCTTTCTGTCTTCCGTAGAGCCGGGCTACAGCTCAATTCGTCGAAACGTCAATTCGGTCGCCGCCAACTCACCATTCTCGGACATCTAGTCGACGCTTCTGGTGTCCGCCCGGATCCTGTTAAAGTTAAAGCCGTCAAGGACTTCCCTATTCCCCAGTCGTCTACGGATGTGCGCAGCTTCGTCGGCCTCTGCTCGTACTTCCGCCGTTTCATCAAAAATTTTGCCGGCACCGCTCGCCCCCTGACCGACCTTCTAAAGAAAGACACCCCTTTTACCTGGGGCCCTGCCCAAGAGGAGGCCTTTTCTTCGCTAGTCGACTTACTCACCTCCCCACCTATTCTGGCCCATTTTGATCCGTCGGCTCCGACTGAAGTTCGCACAGACGCCTGCGGTTATGGGATTGGCGCCGTGCTAGCCCAACGTCACCAAGGGCAAGAACGCGTTATTGCATATGCCAGCCGCCTCCTTTCTACAGCTGAGCGAAATTACTTAATTACAGAGCGCGAGTGTCTAGCTCTTGTTTGGGCTGTAGCTAAGTTCCGACCGTACTTGTTTGGCCGTCCATTCTCCGTAGTGACCGATCACCACGCCCTTTGTTGGCTGTCTTCACTGAAAGACCCCACAGGCCGGCTCGGACGTTGGACGTTGCGCCTCCAAGAGTATTCTTACACTGTTCATTACAAGTCAGGGCGTCTCCATCAAGACGCCGACTGCCTGTCTCGGCACCCTGTAGAGCCGCCTGATCCTGGAGACCACGACCTCGGCCCGTGCCTCTTCGCTATCTCCGATCTGGTTAACATCGCGGACGAGCAGCGACAAGACTCTTCCTTGCGTATTCTCATTGATCGCCTCAACTGTGCCAGCCGAGATCCTTCATTGCAACTGTTCGTCATTCAGGATGGCGTCCTATACCGCCGCAACCTTCGTCCTGACGGACCTCCGCTCCTGCTAGTCGTTCCCCACCGTCTCCGTTCATCTGTCCTAGCGGAACTACACGACCTACCGACCGCAGGCCACCTCGGCGTCTCCCGCACATACGATCGGGTCCGACGCCGCTTCTTTTGGCCTGGTCTGTACCGCTCTGTTCGGCGTTACGTTGCCTCCTGCGACCTCTGTCAACGCAGGAAGAGACCATCAACGTTGCCTGCTGGCCTTCTACAGCCTATTGACGTACCTCTCGAACCATTCTACCGTGTTGGACTCGACCTTCTCGGACCTTTTCCGACGTCCTGCTCCGGCAACCGTTGGATTGCTGTCGCGACCGACTATGCGACCCGGTACGCTATCACGCGTGCGTTACCAACAAGTTGCGCAACCGATGTCGCCGACTTCCTATTGCAGAACGTAATCCTTCACCACGGCGCTCCACACCAATTGCTGACGGACCGCGGCCGCTACTTTTTGTCCCGAGTAGTTGACGATATCCTCCGGTCCTGTGGCACGCAGCATAAGCTCACTACAGCTTACCATCCCCAGACGAACGGGCTTACCGAGCGCCTCAACAGGACTCTGACCGATATGCTATCCATGTATGTCTCGCCCGACCACCGCGATTGGGACGTTGCCTTGCCTTATGTAACATTTGCTTATAATTCGTCGCGGCATGATACCACCGGCTATTCTCCTTTCTACCTTCTGTTTGGTCGGCATCCTGCGCTGCCATTGGATACATTACTACCGAGTTCTACTGCCTCGACCACAGAGTATGCACGTGACGCCATCTCCCGAGCAACTATGGCCCGTGAAATCGCCCGAGACCGGCTCACCGCATCTCAGACCTACCAGAAGTCAGTTTACGACCGCCGGCATCGCCCAGTACACTATCCGCCGGGCTCACTCGTCCTCCTTTGGTCTCCTTCTCGCCGTGTAGGTCTCTCTGAGAAACTTCTACGTCCGTACAGTGGCCCTTATCGAGTTCTCCGTCAGGTGACCGACGTGACCTACGAGATTACACCTCTTCATGCTCCGACGTCGTCCACTAGCCCTTTGACTGACGTCGTTCATGTAGTCCGTCTCAAACCGTACCACACGCCTGCTACATCATCCACTTAGCACCGGGACGGTGCTTTTGCCGCCGGGAGTTATGCTACGGTTGTGCTTGTGCTTGGAACGCTCGTGCTTGGTGCGCTCGCGCTTGGAACGCGAAGAGGACGAAGTGCGTTTCTGCGGCTGGGCTTCGCGTGCCCGGTTGTTCGGCTGCGTGGCTGTAAGCTGTTTCCCTGTAAATATATTTTTCCCTTTTGGTGTGCACATCTTCACGTTACATTATTATTGGAACAGGAAAATTTGTTGCTCTCGGCAGCTTGAAGTATCACTGACGAGGCTGCGCTGCCGCATCCCCCCTCTAAATTTCTATTTACACAAGTCGGGTTTGGCGCTCTCTCCCCTTTGTGCATTTTGCCGTGAGCCTGAATCTATTGAACATTTTTGGCTGTATTGTCGCCGATTCAACTCTCTGAGAAAACGGTTGCTGGAGGAGCCCTTTCAGCATCTTGGCCTTAGTTTGAGCAGCCCGCTTCTTGCTATCGTTTGGTGCCACCACATTTGGGTTCAGCCACAGATCTGTTTGTACCGCTGTTCTAAATTTCCTAATAGAATCTCACCGACTGCCTTGCTAAGTGTTCCAAACTTTTCTATCAATTATTACATTTTGACTAAATCATTATTATTTAATCCCTCTCTTTATTATTCTTATAATTTTGAAATCAAAACTCTCATTCCTTTTCTGTTCATGACGAAGAATTCACCGGTGTTGCGCTCCCACGTGCTTTTCCGTTTTTTAACTGCGTTCAGGTGAATAGCCACCCGATTCTTGGTCGATCCCCCAGTGTGGGTATGTGCCATCTTTTGATAGGCTAACAACAACAACAACAACGACTATCACTTAGTACATAGAGGCCAACAACAACACGCGAGAGGCTGCGGCGATAGCCGATGAGGACGTCGGAAAACAAAGCTGCTCTGTTGGCGCAGGCGCTGGTTCGCAGGCCACTCAGTTTTGAGGTTTTTTGCTGCTGGCTACCGTTCTCACGGAAGAGTTCGGAAAGTTCGGCCTCAGGTTCGCCGCGGTTAACAGATGATGTTCGCCTTAATTTGTCGAGAATGGGAGCTAAAAGCATTTCACGCTTCAAAAAAAAAAAAAACCAACATCCACCTACATTTTTTGTTTTTAAAACAGATAAAACGCGGATAAAAAGAACAGTAATTGTCACTCTCTATTTCACTTGGTCAGAACTTTGTCATCATTCGCCACAGCACTTTGCAAATTTATTCACTCTGTTCATTGTATGCATTTTGTGTCATTATCTGTGCATGGGAGCTGCTTTCAGGTGCCTTCCCTGCTAAACTTTTCTTCGCGCGTATTCACCGATACTGTAAATTACCCCATTAAGAATTTGAGCTTAACTATAGGCTATGAAGTGCCGCTTCTGAACAACCGCAAAAAGCCATTGATAGGTTCTGTCCTTGGCAGTTTACCTAGTGCATAGATAACGGACGTTTCAAACGCATGTCCATGCGCGTAAAGTATTCTTTTCAACTCTTTCAGATATGCATTTCCTCTGCTTACAGCATGATAGGAGGATAAATAATTACATCAGTCGCAAGTTTCTGATGGCATGTACAAATGATCAAAACCTATTCCCTAACATATTTTACGGAAGGTCATGTAAATGCGATTTTGTATTGCAATGGTACTGACAAATGACAAATTTAGTTCTTGATTGTGGCATATTCCTTAGTTTTTATTCTATTTTATGGCGAAGAAAAATATCCAGATAATGTAATAGCGTACACCAGCATTGAGAAGTAAACCCTTCATGTCACGTATTTAAGGCATGCCTAAGCAGTAGACGGCGTTTCAGCGAATGTTACCTTATTGTGCAGGGAACACTCACCACCAGGAGTTATATCGAAGCGGGTTAACAGAAACAAAAAAATGCTAGAATTGAAAGGGACAGCAATGCCAATCGCTCATTCAGTTGTGTCGGCTGACAGAGGCACTACGTTGATGTCGGCACAGCGGTCTCGCAGCTGCCCCGCGCAATCGAGGACTCCGCTGTCATAATTAAATGTCCACCCGCGCTGTGGAATGGCAACTAAAACGCGCTGTGTTGCAGAGCGACCTTGTGTTTGCCAAGTCGACTGCCAAGGACATTCAGTGAGAGCCAGTCTCGGCGCACTTTAACAATCACAAGGCACTAGAGGCATAAGTCACCACCTGTAGGTTAGGACACCAACAGAAAGTACTCCGAACTTTCAACGGCGTCTCTCTTTAGCCGTTTCTTGTGTGTGGGCGATCGTCGACTGAGCGTCATTCGCAATGCCTTATCTGCATGATGTGTGCTCACCTAGTCTGCTACACGTCTGTGCGCGGTGCCACATAACAGCTGTCGTATGCATATCATACGTGGTGGTGAAAGTGTTGCGTAACCTTCTTTGTCGAAGCCTGGCATCATTTTCCTTACGGACCACGTATGCCACGCAGTGCGGTTCGGCACTTGACGTTGGTGCACGTCATCATTTTATCTATCATGGGCACAATGAGCTTGGTCACAGGTGCGGACCCCTGCCACTCCTTCATCATGCAGATCTTTTCGCTGTGCGCACTGAACCAACAGCAGATTTCACTCCTGCCACACAACGGTTTTTTGTACAAATGCACTGTTACCTAGAGCTGAGCTTTCTCTGAAGTTCTATAGACTTGTGTTAATTGCGAATAGCCATGCATAATTGTTTCTGTTTGATTCCAGAAGTGATTAAAACAACTGCAGTTAATACTTTGATCATTTTTACAAGGGTACAGATATGTACAGAGCTTGTCAAAAGCCCTCAGACCACAGCCCCCAGTGTCCACCTTTCTGCCTTGTAGTGGGGCGTTTACGACACCTCCAAAGCCCTAACTATCTGGAGGGAGTGGTGAAGTTTCAATCTCACTCCTGAGAACCTTGGTGAGGAGGTTCATAGACGCCCTAAATTCCGCACTCTTCTGTTCACATGCAGACCGTGTGGCCTGGGGACTTTTGACCAACCCTTAACATACCGTCAGACAATACGCAGGACAGCCTTTATAATGTCATAACTTCCGTCGGATTACTACCAGTAATACAGACCCTATCCGAAATAGTCACAGAAATATGACTTCAAAAATATAGATATTGCCATCACAGAAATATTTGCCGTCATACGTATGAAATGTCATAATTAATGCGCACATTCTGATTCAGCTCATAAGTCTTCGCCACCCATGACGAACAGATGGCATCCATACACATTCCTCTTGCCTCCCTAAATCCTCATTTGCATATCATGCGTGAATGAACTGATCAGAAGCGCCTCTATCCTTGCTGCACATTGTAATGAACAAAGCTTCATGAAAAGCTTTGCCTCATGAATGCAGGCAAAAACGACTTTTTTCACTGTGTATCCTCACTAAAAAAATTTGTCTACCTCGTCGTCGAGAGTGCAAGTGCAAGTGGCAGTGCATGGCAGGAAAGCTGTAGCACATTCTGCGACAACTCATAGCGGCAGCTGCACTTGGGTATTGGCCAGGTCCTTTGGCTGTTGGACATACCGCCGCCTTCGCTCGCTTCTGCCCTCCAAGTTGGGCAGCGTGCTAGGCGTCCCTTGTGCTTTTGGCGGCTGGCGTAAGAGGTGTATGCACTGCAGCTATGCCATAACGCTCTGCTGGAATCGTGCTATTACAAAAACCTGTATAATGGCAGTTTCTTTGTATAAATGACCTACTGCTTCGCCTAGCGCGGATGTGTTTTTGGTTTTTCTTGCAGGAATGCAATGCAAAAGGAAGCATGCAAGAAGTAATGAAGAGAAAGTCTAAACCACCAGATGAGTGTTTGCTAAATTTCCAGGAGGGTGAAGAGGGGTCCACAAAAGCCTTCAACTGTCCAGCAAACAAGTCCTTCGTGTCTGGGCGCAAGTTAGGCTTTTTTCTAGAGAGATGCTCATAAGCATCTCTTACCTTAGAGCTTCATCCTCTGTCGAAATGCAAAAATGCACATGTGCTCTGCAATGCCACTGCACTATGAATAACCCCCAATGGCAGAGATCAGTCCGGAACCCTCCACTATAGCAATTCTTTCACCATTTCGTTACTTCTTTCACTCTGTTTATCACAGCGTGGTTCAAGTATCCACCTAGGTACAGTTCTTGCGTCTCTCCTTATGCTCATGACCACCACACCCGATATGGTGCGGCACTGAGCACGTTCGTTTGGAATGCGGTCATATTATGGTAGGCTTTGCTCTCAGTCCGGGTTGTATGCTGTGAAGTATGGTTGTGTGAAATACTGACATTCTTGCAAATATATTCACAAAATCCGTTTGTGCAACCTGTCTAAAGGTCCCTCTGACTGGTGTGTAAATTTCGGATGTTTTCGAGTACGAGAGATACAAAGTTCACATGAGAGAACATTTGCTGAGGTCATTGTAGTACTTACTGCCATTGCTAATATCTTGACTAGTCACAGCAGAGCACGAGAGAGCTTTTTATTTATCGTAACAAACCAGTAAACTGGGACGCAGAAGAGATATGCCGAAAGCGAACTGTTTTTGTTTGGTTTACGGTCTATGGCTTATGGGGTTTAACGTCCCAGAGCGACCCAGGCTATGAGAGCCACCATAGTAACTGGCTCCCGATAATTTCAACTATGCACCTGTGGTTCTTTAACATGCACTGACATCGCACAGTGCAGGGGCCTCTAGGATGTCGCCTCCATCGAAATGCAACTGCCATGGCTAGGATTGAGCCCGTGTTTGCCTAAAAAAAACCAATGAGAACTACGGCAGAACTTGCGTGCTGATTAACACGCACCATCTTCGCGTATCTCACATGCAAGATACCTCACCAAAATCACAAGTGCCCACTTAGACTCACTCACAAAAGTTTGCTCAAACTATGGACACACTCAAACGGAGAGTCACACAGGCCCAAGTCAAGAAATCAAGCTCATTTAGGCTCGCAACTCATTTGTACTCACTCCAACTCACGATTAATTCAGGGTCAGCCACTCGTTAGAATTCACAACTCACTTCAACTCACAACCCATCTGAGTTCACTCATATCAACTCGCGACTCAATTGGGCTCACTCAGTGGTTTCGACTCAAGACACACACGGGCTAAATGAAGCGCCCAAGTGGCATGCCCCCGAGCCAACCTCTCAAGTTTGAACATCTCAAGCTGTTTGTACAGCTTTTTCCTTAGCTTTCTTTGCAATACCATGGCTTTCTTCACAACATCTCGTTGCGCAAATAAACCTTCAGTCTGAGACACGTGACAAGGGACCACCCCTGCGCAGTGACATGATGGAACTCGGTCATAGGTTCCAACACATCCCCACATGGCTAATCACCGCACCTGCACCCGAGTAAACTAGCAAAGGGAAAGAGACAAAAACACCTGAAAGGGACAAAAACGCCATTTTCCTTGCTTCCGGAGAATCCTCTACTTCGGTCGCCCACAGGTGCCTCGCCCTCAAGCATCCTTGGTTGCGGCAGCAAATTTTTCCTCCCCTCCATTGTCAGCAAACCAGGAGAAAAAAGAACTAAGCACACACCGTCATCAAGAAAACACTGACCATGATCTGAGTCTGAGCCCGGACACATGACTCGGAATGCGAGTTCAGAATCGTTCACAACTCGGACCAGTATCTGAATGAGAGTCCGAACTCACTCATGACTCAGATCATGATCCGCTTGCGAGTTCCAACTCGCTCACCATGATTATGATATCCAAACCTATGCCATTTTCATGCGGTTATTTCTTTGTTGTTTTTTCCTTTACAGTCGTACCTTCTCAGTGGTGTCTCTGCGACATTCTTACCCAAATTATAGTATAATGCGCATAGTCTATTGAGCTTTCGTTTTTAAGTTCTGCTGAGAATCAGTCAACTTCCTGGATTTTACAGGTTCCAGATGGAAGTCCAGAAATGTCTACTAGTAAGGAAGCAATATCACTCATCCCCAGAAGTGGTGAAGGAGCCGGGAACTGCTAATGTGTCGTCCGCAGCGAAACTACATGACATCTTTTTGACTGCCAACAGCTGTGAAATGCAGTACGGCAAGTGAAGTTTTGGTACCCTTCGCCATAATGAATTCATCTATGAAGATTACAGGCTCATTTATGCACCGAGAGAAGACTGCAGTCAAGAAGCTTTGCAACTATTTTAATTACTCCAATCTTCGCCTTCTGCGTTCAGATGTAGACTCATCGGGCTAATACAAACAATCTAAGAAATATGTTGCCCATTTTCATGCCTGCTCAATGCGGACTAGAAGATGGCACCGATTGAGCGCTCGGCATTCACAACCATGCAGGAGCAATGGTGCTGGCTGCTGTGCAGAAACACACGACACCAGTGCTTTCTACACCACCCCCAAGTGTTCGTTCGCCAGATGCTGCCTACAGGCAACATACCCGAGGTATTTTAGTAAGATCACCGGCATACTTGCGTGCAGCTGTGACCGCTGACCCCTGATACGAATATATGTGCGGGGTGTTTGTAATTTAAACGGGAACTTCTAGGTGCACTCGTTTGAAGTAAAGTGCAAGCGTCGATCTATACTAAGCGTGACTGTGTCACATAAAGCTCGTTTTCCACTTCTTCATTCTTTATGTATACGTATCTGTTGTTTCTGCGTGCAGGTTGCGACCGAGTGGATGGAAAGTGAGAGGGCAACTGTCATCATCAATCTCCAAATTATCCAAAATCAATTATCAACCTTTTCCGTCTCTATGCATGTATGTTTGTACTGAAAGGCGGCCATATATATAGACTATTCCATTTGATAGACTGCCTGCCGCGAGCCAGTGGTACTGCAACAGGGGACAGCAATGCCATTGCTGTCTGTACTACTTTGAGTGTAGTGCACTACCGAAGTTAAACTTTCTGGTGCACGAAATTTTGCACCTGCACTGCAAGTGCTGCAAGGGATTCAAATTTACACACCTTTCCATTGCATGGATAATGCTCAGTATCATTTGGTCCAGTGCCTGTTCTGAATGGCACGCACCATTATGGGCGCTATCCGTGTTTTGCACAGATTTACTTTTGCACGATGACGGTGTACAGAATGTCCGCTTCTGTATGCCACCTGTACTGAGATTTCAGTATGACGACAGAATTGTTACACACAAGGAGGAAGATTGCGCAGGTCGGGTCCCAGAAGTTCAAATAAATATTATGCGCTTTGTAATGTGGGTGCTTCAAAAGAGGCTACAAAGGATTGAGTAATTCACAGGTTTATGAGGCCACAGAAATAGCAAAAGTTATCGATGGCCGGAGCAGCAATATCTCCACACGTGGTGGTGATAGCTGGTATGGGAACTCTAGTAGAGTATAGCAACCTTGGCTGTTCCCATTTCACAGCTTTAGGGGAGGAGGTCCATTGGTGGTCGTGTGCAAAAATCCATTCTTTGCGGAGCTGCCCGCAAGTGTGTGTGTGTGTGTGTGGGGGGGGGGATGTTGCCTTTCTTTTCTGCACCCCGGCCAGAAATTTTCCCCATTTTTCGACAAAAAAGGAGGCCAAGAAATACATGGCGCAAACGGGACAGAATCCTCTAACAGTGGCCCATAAATCCACCCCAGGGTGCTAGGTCACATGCATGATAGTGTGCTTTGTGAATGGCTGTTGTCTACAGACTTTCGCTGCGTTACACTAATGAGAACAACATAGCAATCCAGTGACTGGTCCGCATGCGTGACTACAGCGCCTCATGTTGCCCTTCCTACGTACCAGAGGCTGACACGTGCTAATTCTTTATCATGAACAGTATAGCCTGTCGGATTTGTTGATGCATTTCTATGAGCCAAAGCAATGCCATGGGCTCCGAGGCATGCCAAACTCGCACATTATTCTTCTCCAGCAACTGTTTATTGTAAATTGCAGCTGTAGTGTTAGTGAGCCAGCAGCTGGACCAGAGAAACCCAGGCATACCTCAATCCAGAACAAGCACAAAGAACCAGCAGTAGAGAATATTTATTCTGTGGTCGACACTTACTGCCCACATTAACAGGGCTGCAGTTCCTAGGCCCACTCATCAAGTGGCGCAAGGCAAGCTACATCTCATATGCAAATCAGGACGTGAGCAGCGTGCAGATTTCCAGGACGCCTTGCTGGCGCCTGGCAGTATTCGCATACTTGCAAGGGTGGTCAAACGGGCTAGTTGGTAGCTCATATTTGAAAAAAACAGCACACCTTTAGACACGAACAGAGGCAGATATAACGACACAGCGCTGTGTCGTTATATCTGCCTCTGTCTGTGTCTAAAGCTGCGCCGTTTTTTTCCAAGTATTCGCATACGCAGCCCTTTCGAGGCCTGCTCGTGTTTGAGTGCATGCAGCAATACGACTGAAGGCTGCTGTGTCATACTTCTATGCTGTTGTTGGTCTTCAGGAGACTCCGCGTGTCCAAGGGCGTGACAGCTGCACAGGGAACGTTGAAGCGGTCAAAGCAGTCGAATATTTCCTGCTCCTGATGATCCGCCTCCTGGAGCTCCTCGTAGCCTAAAAAATAAAAGCCTATTAGGGATGAAAACTTTAGTGCAGAACAACTGAGCTTACGGAAAACTCCTCAACTACAGGGGCCCAATTATTTCTTGCTGTCATTACATAAGGCAGGATCACATTTTTTCATGCCTATAAAGTCGATACTGTAGCTGCTGAAAGTCTTCATGCGTGCCACCTAACACATAAGTATCGCAGGCTCGAGTTTTGATTATTGCCATAGCAAACGAATGACTGGCCTCATAATAGAAGTTGCAAAAACATGAAATGCCAACGTTACAGTGTGGAAAACGTCATAAGCATTTTTTTTGTTAAATTCTATTAACAACAGGCATGGCTCATTCAGTTGCTCAAAGCAGGCTTTTATAGGCACGGCCGTCTTATGCAAAGCATTGCTTATCAAGCGGCCATGGTATAGGGTAAGCGCGTCGGCGGGGCAATCGTCAACAAAGTGGCGTACGCTAGGACTTTGCCTCACACACTATACCATGACATAAGAGTAAATGTTGTGATTCAGCAGTGCTATTTTCGACCAACTACAGCCTCCTACGTGATGATAAATAAGAAATACATGCCCCTTTAAATAGAGAGAGAAGGTGATGCGAAAACCCCGGAACACAAAAGTAAATCAAAATGAAATGATACTGTAAAGTTTAGTTAGCACGATGACAAAATTGCACAAAATAATTTGGAACCTTGCTTAGCTTATTAGCCCCATTTTTATTGCATTCAGACGTTTAATAGGGTCCCAATTATGTATGCTCTCTTCCAGTATATCTAATGCTAGCAAAACAAATATTGTATCCTTCCTAACATCAATGTTATAATGTTATTTTAAACTTTAGTTGATGGCATTATTGTTTACTTGATTTAATTATCGTTTTGTCAGGCTCTTATATGACTGCTGACTCCTCCACAAAGTAATTATTGTTAATACAATTTAGGACAGCAACATTTTGAATGTGAATCTCAACACCTTAGTGTAAAAAGTCAGTTGACAATATGTATCCTTCAAAAAGGTAACCATTCCCACTTCACTCGTTGATATGCAGGTGCCTTAGACGAAGTGTGACCACATTCTAACAAAAAACTAATTCGGGCTCATTGCTCCATTTCTATGAACTGTATTATGAAATAGAGTGGAAAGGTCACTATTCCTACAGTGCCTGGCACCGCGAAAAACCCTAAACTTCATTGGATTTACAATCTAACCATCAAGAGCATCTCATTATCAGGTATACTTTCTTTGCCATTTTCCACTGGCATCCTGTCCTGAAAGTCGGTAAGCTGACTGTGAAGTGGGATCGTGAATGCTGATATCAATTAGCTTTCCTTTCAGTGCATCTAAAAGGCCACTGGCAGTTTCTGTGCCCTCATTTACAACCAAGAGCAAGTTGTCCCGTGTTTTTAAACTAGCCTGCCATCGCCGTGCATGCACTTTTGCCATGCACAGCGGCCGGAAACTCTCCATGCCTCTGTAACTTGACATTCCTTGCGTTGGACATTGCGGAACTAATATTTGCTCAAGTGAGGAGGAACCTTGTCACTGCCAAAAGTCGCCTTGGCATATAGATGGACGCATTGCATCGATGGTGTGCTCGATTTGAAGAGAGCCAAGAATGCATGTGCCGACTCGCAAGACATTTCGCTGGAATTAATGGCAGATCTCCACGTGGAGTTGTTTAATATGGCAATGCAAGCGAAAACGATTTTTTTTCGCCCGTGGTACACTGACTGCATTTGGACACCCACCTGTTCAGTACTCTGTTAACAAAGTGACAATGCAAAAAAGTCAAATTCATAACCATTACTCTCTCTAAGGTATGAGGGCATTCCTGAAATAGCATTTTTCTAAAAAAAATGATATTTTGCATTTTTTTTGGCAAAAGTTAGAAGGGTCTTTGAGGTTATCAAAAATATAAAAATGCAAACTATCATTTTTTGAAGAGGAAGAGAGAACTTCTTTCTCTCTCTTTTAAAAAATGGTATGAATTTTTATACTTTTTGGTAACCTCAAACACACCTCTACCTCTTATGAAAAACATTATGATTCAGTCTTGTGGTGTTCAAAATTTACAGGCTACATTGTTACCTGCAACATCCTTGTGTCTATAGAACCTATCTGTTTTAATCTTATTTTTCTAGAAATGAAGTTTAGTTCTTTCTTGAGTTTTGCCAACATAGATAAAGCTACACTCAGTGAAAATTTTTCAAACTTTGTACGCCCGTTTATTACACATCAAGGTATCAATGAACAAGGATTATCGAAATCCACTAATATTTTTTATCTTGTGACCTGTTATCTGAACATCCATGCTTGTGGAAAGCCAATTTTTGTGTATGCTTTTAGTTTTCTTGTGATAACTGCCTGCAAACTCATCACAGGCTCTTTATTTAGACAGTTCACTGGACAGGTAATAGATAGGCCTGCATAAATTCCGAAGCAATATGGTGCACATTAGTTAGTTTCCGAATTATCACTGTTGGCGTAGAGGCAAATTTAGGGCACTTTTCAAATTAAAACAACATGTTTAAAAACTAAAACACTTTTTTTTGAAGCTTTATACTCACTGATGACATCAACATGGTATGCCTAAAAATTAAAAATAGCAAAAGGATTTATATTTACTATTTATTTATATTACTAATTAATGTTTATTACTAAAATAAACATTTTCCGTCACGGGTGTCCTCATACCTTAACTGATAAAACCCTGTAATGAGAACTCAACAAATGCGGCAAACATGGCAAAATTTTTTGATAAAATTATATTAATATTTACTTTCTCACAAATCTCACAAATATAATTAAATTACGTTACAATTACTTCATAAAAGTAAAGCAATTAATTTTCAATCACCTTTGATTTCTGATCACAGAGTAAGATAGAAAGGAGCGCCAGTTTGGCTGATAAGAGGACATGAATTTTACCACATTGGTGAAACTTCAATGGGCCATCTGATAAGCAGTGCTTGGATTTGGCATTGGCGCTGGTAGAAAACTCCCACTGCACTGCAGCTCCAGCGGTTCCAGGGTCACTGGTGCTGGACACTCTCTCCCTCTTATTCTGCAGGCACACGCATGCGTCGTGGCTGTCATCTGCTTCACAGTGCCGCTCTAGCACACCACTTGCATCGGCACAGCCACTGATCAAAACAGCATTTCGTTTCATAGCATTGTCGAAACGTGGAGCATCGATGAGGTTATTTTTGCAAGGCGAACAGCGAAATGGAGCAAATGGAGAGCCGCAACAGTGAGCGAAGGATAGCGGAAGGAAAGAGTACTATGCAAACCTAAAAGCTGAGTGCCCAACGTGCACTGGGCATTCGTGTAGCAAAATCGTGCCTGCTGATTGCATTGCGGCAAGCCTGAATCGGAGCTCCTGTCTATCTTACTCTGTGTTAAAGAAGTACTCCGGTTACAGCTCTCAAGCATTTCATATTTCTTTATTCCAAGAACAACTGAGCTTCAAAATGGACATCGGAAATTTTGCCCTGCTTTGAAGAAAGGGTGTTCTTTGCCATGCTGAACAGCCTCTCTGCAGACGCAAATGAGGGCAACTCAGGGTTCTATATCATAAATGGCTTTTTCACCCTTGATTACGACTCAAAAGCTGTACAATCACCCACTTCGTTCTTCATCCACTGGCGAATGTCATCGTTCATTGCGTCATGTGGTAGTGCCCTCCTGATTTTGAACAAACTGTGATCAGCGTCAGTTATGGGTGGCGCAGTGGCTTGATTTTCAGACTCATCACCTCTGAAATGACCCTGGTAACAGGAGTGGAAAGCTGCCATTTCTTTTGGTCAAGTTGCTCATCCTGGAGCCACGCCAACTTAAAATGTGATGTGTGGCGGCCGCAGTGGTGTAGTCCGCGAGTTGGTTCGCAAACCTGGATAAATTTAACATAGTGCATTAAAAATACCCACACAGTCAACATTATTCCACGCATTCTTACATTTTTTTTCTGGTAAATCAGACCTCTATATACTCACAGAGGAGTGTGGAAAGCGCTCTGCAACTGAACTGAACCTAAAAATTATGAAAAGTGCAAAAATGAAGTGAACAGCAATGACGATGACTAGGTCAGCTAGTGCTGCCAAATAAAAAAAAAACAATGAAAAATTACGATGATAAGACTGGAAGCGAACAGTGCTTACATTTATGTCTTTCGGCCTTGTCTTGCTCTTTCACGCTGTGGTATCCTATCCTATGAAAGCTATGAAATTTTAGTACTATACTCAAGTTTTCCTTCAACATGACAAACCAGCCGGATATGACGTTTCAATTAACCTCGCACTTCTGCACAATTTGACATGAATGAAATACTACAGTACCTGTACAAAGAGGCTAATCGTCACCGCATCGAGAACAAACTTGTATAAGCTAGGTACACACTACACTTCTGACATGTGATTTGCTATTTCCAGCTGTTACCGCAGCACAGTAACCATATCCTAACTCCATGTTCATTGCTGCGCAGTGGCATCCACTCAATGATGCGCTAGTAAGACCTCCGCCTATGAAACAGCACTGCTGCTACCACAAAGAAAATAACTACGACGAACTCACCTCTTCATGACACTGCAATTCACAGCGTCAAGAAGTGCTTAGCAATACTGCAGTTCCTGGGGACAGTGCAGGGACCGTCGAAGAGCCCACAGCATAGGCAGAAGTGCCCCCACGAGCATATATTTTTCTCCCTGTAGAACAACCAGGGACCGCACTATTGGCCATAGAACCTGTCAGAGGGGGATTGAAGCACAGCATTGCAAGACGATGTACTATATTGTCTCATGTCTTTACTACTTTAATTACATTAAAAACACCAGGATATTGCCTTTTATATTTAATATATCTGTGTATACCCCCTCACTCAATGTGCACGAGCTTGTAAGCAAATTTTATTGCAATACTTGTACTTACTTAAATACACCAGAAAAAAAAAGTCAACACACAGACTTGTGTTCTTCCTGAAATACAAGGTAATCTCCAAGGATCCGGGAAATGTTCAGCATGTCAAGGACCTTGGTCATGCGTGTTGTTCTCTCTTCCCTGATCTGGTCCAAGGGCTTGAACACAAGTTCCACCTCACTGCATGAGGCAAAATTAGAAAGCACCTCCAGTGCTGCTACACAACCTCTGATGTAATAGATGAGTGTTGCTGTTTGCTCCATAGTACTTTGCAGGTGTTCATAACGCATGTAAATGCACGCCTGTACCGCACATCTTGCAGGGCTTGTTCAATGTCTACGGCAGCAATAAGGTTGAGCCTAAGCATTGCATAGCGTTTATGTTTTGGCAGCCGTGGTTCATCCAGCTTGGGAGGGATATCAGTCAGAAACCACTAGAAAAATCTGCACATTATCCATATCTATGTCTTCGTCATCTTCTGTTGGTTGTTGTGGAGTGAATACCATGCAGGCAATAAAATGAGCACTATGGTTTGACTGAAACAATAAAATGAACAACAGGGTAAGTAGGGTCATGTTTAACCTGAATAACCTGAATTTTAAAGCATCTGTGATGGTCACAGTAACCTTGTTCAGGATTTCACAGTCCACCAATACACCATGAAGTGCATGTGCAAGGACGTATGTATGGTGCCCAGTATGGCAGACTTTCTCGTGCAGCCTTGGCCCAACCAGTGGACGAGAAAACTTCTGAAATATACACCTTTTATTTAGTATATCACTATGTGGTGTATGACAAAATATGCATGCTTTGAAATTTCTTGAGAGGGAGGTTGCAATGTAAGCTTGCCTAACGATGAAAGGATATCCAGCAGTCAGCCATGCAGCATACAAGATGCCATGCCTAGAAAACAGGCACGCAGCTTGTCCTTCATTTCCTCAAACAATTTGTTGACTCAGCCAGCTATTGCCCAGCGGAAGAGCACCTTGACTCCATGTTAAAGAGTTTGCAGGAGGCCAATAAAATCCAGGTGTTCTGCAATGAAGAACATATGGAAAGATCCTATGAAAAATGTATTTATAGCTAAGTCTAACTGCTGCTTTGAAGGTGTGGACACTTTTCCTACAGAGCATCCAAGCCTCATCTGCTTTGGGGCATACGAAGAGCCTTCACAAGCTCCGTCAGCAAAACGCTTCTGTCTGTGAATATCGAGCTCTTTTAACGTGCGCATATGGGTGCTGCTTCTAAAAAAGAAATTACCTGCAAACCTCAATGAAAGGGATCACGAACCAAATCCACCAAGTATAAAAAGGCATAAAAAGATATTTAACCAGAAAGGGGCTTTCACGGTGAATTAGAGTTGAGCCCACTTATAACGGTCGCAGCTATAACGAACGCTTGCTTATTACGAATGGGCGCGGTGCTACCGTCAAAATATGCACAAGGGCAATGGCAATCCATTGCAGATACTATGAACAACTTTGGCTGCACCACTTGGTTTTAGCGAACAAGGAGGTGCTGTAAACTCCCCACCGCAGTTGAAGAGGTCATGCTTCCAGCAAGCGCAGAGATCAAAGATTGCCTCTCAACCTTCACGACGCTGCCCGGGAAAGAACATGTCGACCCAAAAATGCAATAAAAAGGAGGCATTGAAATGGTAAGTAACTGCCGACCAAGCCCATGCCAATGACCTATAAGCGCAATCATTGCCTGCATGTTCATCGGCTGAACAAAGCATCCCCAAGCGGAAGAAGCATGTTGCATGCGAGACAGGGGCATCATTGAAAGCGAAGCTACTGATCATGGTCGTGGATAAAGTAACAGCAGCGATTTGAGAATTTTGAAAGGCTTGCTGGCCATGCTGGTCACATGGTATGCATCACGTGCCTGGCCTGCCAGTCAGCTCCATCTTTTGCGCTGCAGGCAGTGTCATACAACGGACAATGTAGCTGAAGCAGTGTGCCATGAGCACTGCACTGTTTTCTTGGCTGCATGAGCCCAACAATGACAGATGAAGCTCGAAAACACACGTGATCAGACGCATGTATATTTGTAACAACGCTTCATTTATGTATAGCTGGCCAGATGTTTCCTCAGATGACTGCACTCCTGCGGACCACAAAATTGCAGAGGCGCATGCTCTGACAAAGATGTTGACCACCAAGTACGAGCACACTCCTACTGCCAGCAATCTTATTTGTGTGGTCTACCTGCCACCAGCTGCCACGGATGCTTCAATCACAATTAGTTATATCCTGTCCCCAAATTTGATAGTTCGGAGCAAGGGTCTCAGTGAGGATTAAATGACTGCCCTAGAGAGCCTGAAAAGAGCTGCGGCAGGCTCTGCTTTGCACAAGTAGGCATGCAAAACGCGGTTTTATAAGAAACAAATGCTTCTTTGTCAGCCTCAGTGTTTTTGGCTGTTATACGGAGAGACCACTTACTACGAATATCAGATATAACGAACAGAATCCACGTGACTGTCAGGTTCCTTATAAGTGGGCTCGACTGTATTCTGCTCTGCCCTGCTCACATTTTAACAAGTTTCAATGAAAACTGGTAACCTTAGAAGGAAAGAAGTTAAAGAAAGAAAATTTCAGCAGAAAAAACTACTCTCAGGGCAAGAGATGCTAAATTTTTTTCCCCTCAAACTAAACATATAAGTCACTCAATGCATTGTAGCCAGTGGTGTGACACTTCCATAGACTCAGTGGGGCAGAAAACGTGCTAGCGGCAGCAGCAGCACCTAGTTGGTCAGTGGAAAGCATTCAGATTAACAAAGTGTCTTTTGCATCAACTCGCAAGTAAAAGTACTCTTTACTCCTTTAAAGATTATAGTTAATAACTGACAGTTGTAAGAAAGTTATTCGCACACTGTATAAGCCTAAGACACTATAATTAAATTTTACTGACGACTGAAACTGCACTGATGCCAGTCTCGAAGCCCCACAACAAGCCAATCCAAACAATTAAATATGGCTGCTTGGATCACCCGGAGCTGGTATCACCAGTTGCTCTCGTGGTAGCTGCGCTTTCTGCTGCTTGATTGGATCATGGTAAATATACGTTGTAGCGACAAACTGCTAAAGCATTACACTTCCTGTTTGTCGAGGCACTCACCCAACGTGCGTATTCGGTCTTGTTTTTATTGTGGCAGCTCATGTAGCATGCTTTACACTGGCGTCCGACTGGAGTGAAAGCTAGCAAAACAACAGCACAACGCAGGAAGAGTTCTATGTAAATGAGACTTTACTAAAATAAGCATCCTTGTATACACAACCTTACAAAACCAGAGTATCTGAAGCCAGTCTTTAAATACACGTACGAATGCAAGATTGTCCACAAGTGTGAATATATACATGATTCGACAAAGGGGCAATCAAGCAATAAGCTGAAAAAAAAATCTTTCAGAAGAGCATAAAGAACACCTTCAGAAGAACCTAATATTCCATATATCTGTAGCCATGGCCCATAGAGTTCAAGAGAAAGAAAATAACTGCGGGTGGACAGGTGTAGTGATGATTCGGAACATTGATCAGCTGGAGCAATGTAAGCTGAGCTGGCATACAGCAGGATTAACTGCAGCTCTTCGCGAGAGATTGCTCTGCTGTCGAGTGACACAATTAAACTGATGGCGACGACATAATCAAACGCAAGCTTGCGAGGGGAACATCAAAAGAATTGAACAAAATCGGGTAGAGAGTGTTACATAAAGTGCTCTTTTGTCTGAATGTCGCTACAGTCGAGCCCACATGTAACGGCCCCACTTAAGACGAACTTTCGCTTATAACTAACGAGACCTGCGCGACCGCCAAAATATACATTGTTTCAATGGCACAAGATCACACGTATAACGAGCATCATTAAGCCCTGCTGATCGGTTACAGCAAACGGAAGGCATAAACCTGGCGCCGCGATGCGAGATAACCTGCCTCCGACCCCTTTGTGCGCCCAGCGAGCGGTATGTTTTCCCGAGCCTCATCGCAGGCGAAATGCCCCCCCTCCCCCCCCGTTTCGTGCCGCTCTCAAGCGAGCTGACTGATATCCTTGGGATCTGTCCGGCTTCCCCTCCACCCAGCAGACCGGAGCCACTCCAAACATGGGAGGACTGGGAGACCTCACTACGCTCCACAGATCAGGCACGACAGAAGATTGTCGCCACCTGTGCGGCCAGCGTCATGGACCTTTTAGCCATGAACGTTTGAGTGCGGTGTGGTCGTGCGAGGACCCAGGGGTCCTGGGAGGCCCGAATTCCTCTGCACAATAAAGTCTTTCTCTCTCTCACTCTCATGCCGTTCATTGCGTTTAAAATTTTGTGTCTGCACCCCTTTAAGGACGATAGACACCAAATTTTTTCTTGCGTGTTTTCTTCTTTCAAACGATATCGTAGACATTCGTATACATGAAGCACCCTGTGGTATTTGTGTACGACCGCTAAATAGTTTATAATTGAATTTCTTCTTCACGCTGTTTCGGTTTCGTCGACCGAAGGACGACTGTGACGTCAAGTTGATGTTTTCGCCACGTGATCAACTGGAAAAACTTGTAAGGGCCAGTGCGGGTGGCGCCATCAGGGGACACACAGGGACGGCTGACAACACTGGAGGGAGAGGGGATGCGTGGTTGGCTATGGCGGGAATGTGCGTGAGGTGTGCGCGGGCAGCGCGGGAGTGATCCGAGTGGCGTGGTCGAAGTGGGCTCAAGTGTGAGCTCGGTGCGCATTGCATTAGGTGCGCAAACTACGGATGACTATTGGGGGACTCCGGCAAGAGGGACTCTGTGAGCGTGTGTAATAAATCATCCCTTGACAAGTGGGGGCCCGTCCGACGGAACCAACATGGAGACCAATGCCGGAACGTCCGCATCTGATGAAAGCTCCGTCACAGCCACGGTCCCAACTACCCTGGTGCAGCAACTCCTGGCCACTACGACGAAAGGTACGCTGCTCGAGCAAGAGCAACTGGCAGCGCAAGTGCGCGAGATTCTGCTCACGACATCGATCGACACCAGCAGTACGACAGCGGAGCAGGCCAATGAAGCTAGGCCTAGCGGTCGCGGGCTTTGACGATGAGGGAGGCACTTAGGCCGTTACCGAAATTCATCGGATATGAAGACAGTCAACCCCCGCAAACATTCTTGGATCGATTCGTCGAGTACTGCTATTTGGGAGGCATCCCGAACGATCGTCGCCTTCAACATATCCCTGTGGCGTTGGAAGGCTCTGCGAAACAGTGGTGGCGGTTCATCGGTGGCCACTCAGATTGGGCTTCCTTCGCCGAGGACTTCAAGGGCGAGTTCGCGGCCGTCGACTACAGGGAAAAATTGAAGGCAGAGCTGGCCGAGCGCACTCAGCACCCTGCCGAGAATCTAAAACAGTTCATACACATCATAGCAGAGTACTATGACCGTATTGGAGAGCCTGTCACCGACGCGGAAAAAGTTGATGGGGTGAGGCGGCAAATGCATCCGACCTTTCAGGACCTGACGAATAACATGGAATTCGCGAACCTGCGCGACATGGCAAAGGCAGCGGGCCTCCTTATGCAGCGTGCGTGGCACCGCCTGCGTTACGTGCCACCGCCACTGCGAAGCACGCAGGCCGCGCCCGACCTCGCCTTTGTTGACGCCGGCGCTCCACATCGTCACTGCCCTGTCGCGGCGGCCTCAACCGATGCTTCGTCACGACATGACTGGTCGCTTCGGCCTGCGGCGATGCTCGCGTCCCGACACGGGGTCCGTCCTTCGGGCTCGACGCTGCGAGCTGAGGCCCCTTTGTGGGCGCCGCCAGATCCCCGTGCACAGTACCAGTCGCCGGCTTCAATGAACGAAAGCGGCCGCTCCGCACTGGGCATCGCATGGCCCATGCCTCCACCTGAGGCTGTTGTCTGCCACCGGTGCGGTGGTAGAGGTCATCGAGCGCGCGCATGCCCTACAGGCAAGTCACGAAGCAGACCGCGCTGCTTCCGCTGTGATCAGGTTGGTCACCTCCAAGCAAACTGTCCGGGAAATGGCCGAGCGTAGCAGTTGTGCCGGCCAACGGCTACGCAACTTCTTTGCAAGTTCTAGCGACGACCGGTGGGAAAGAACCTCTGCTCGAGGTATCAATCGGCGACAGTGTATTTTACGCCCTCCTGGACACCGGCGCCAGCGTTAGCCTGATGAACGCGCGAGCCTTCGAGGCGGCGAAACGAAGTGGCGCCAGCACCAGAGAAGAAAGACGGACTCTCCGGCTTGCAGAGGGAAGGTCGGAGACAACACCCTCTGTACGTTGCCGCATCCGATGGCAGGGTAGCAGCCGGAAACAGCGCTTCCTCTTGTTGGAGAAGCTTTGCCACGACATAGTTCTGGGACGAGACTTCCTTGCAACAGCGGGCTTTTCTGTACATATAGGCCTCGGTGGATGGACACTCGGGATGGATCCCCAGCCATTGGTGAGGTTCAGCAAGGCACCCTCTTGCCACCACACCGCGGCTGCTGGCCTGCTCAAGACAGCTCCACACAAGTTGCACAGCAGCATCCTGTCATGGAAGACTGGGATGAGGACCTAGCTACCTCCTTGCAGCAGCTGTTTGCTCTGGAAGAGCATGGTCCACCTGAGGCCAACTGCAGCCAAGCGACGTCTGACCGCAGGGCCTCTCCAGACAGCAACCGACTTGAAGCCATCCTCAGTCAATATAAACATGTTTTCCAAAAATACCCCGGCTGCACATCTCTCATTACGCATAGAATAGATACAGGCGACCACTGTCCAGTCCGTTGCAAACTGCGCCCAGTAAACGCAAAAAAGCGGGAAGTCATGGACCAGTGTATACAAGAATTGCTGCAGCAAGACCTTATCGAACCATGCACCAGCTCATGGGCCAGTGCTCCAGTCCTGGTGCAGAAACAGAATGGTGGGTACCGCCTAGCAGTTGACTGCACACCATTAAATGCCAGGACAAATGTACCAAGGTACCCAATGCCTCGTACCGACTGGGTCCTTGCACAGTTGGGTCGTGCCAAATGGTTCTCGAGTCTGGACCTTGCACAAGGTTTTTTCCAAGTGCCTGTAGCACCAGAGGACGTTCAAAAGACTGCGTTCATATGCCACAAGGGCATGTTTCAGTTTAAGAGGATGCCATTTGGAGTGGCTGGAGGGCCAGCAACGTTTCAGTCTTTAATGGACAAACTGCCAGACGGAATAAAACATACCTACTGCATGGCTTTCTTGGATGATATCCTTATCTACTCCGACACATTGGCAGAACATCCGGACCACATTGCCGAGGTGTTGCGTAGGATTGACAGGGCCGGCCTCTCAGTCAACCCAGCAAAGGTTTCCTTCTGCAAACAGACTCTCAAGTTCCTTGGGCACATAATTACTCCTGGTGAGTGCAGACCGGACCCAGACAAGGCGCAAGCTGTCTCTCAGTTTCCCCCATCCCGTACTGTCAAACAACTCCAAATGTTCTTGGGCCTAGTTGGCTACTACAGGAATTTTATACCCTCATTCTCCGACAAGGCAAAACCTCTAACACTGCTGTTGAGGAAAGGTACAGACTGGTTGTGGGGGGCTGAGCAGCGAGCAGCATTTGAGCTGCTGAAGACTACACTGGCAGGCGAGGTGGCCGTCACCCTACCGGATCTGAACAGACCATTCGTCATTGAGACGGATGCTAGTGGCACAGGCATTGTGGCAGTTCTACTTCAGGAGGTGGATGGCTTGCTTTGGCCAGTCTCGTTTATTAGCAGAACCCTAACCGCAGCAGAGCGAAAACTACACAGTGCAAGAATGGGAATGTCTGGCAGTCGTGTGGGCTGTGGAAAAATTCAGGCCATGCATTGAGCTTACGTCTTTTGAGGTTCATTGTGATCACGCATCGCTGGCACGGATGCTCAACACTGAACACACGTCGGGTCGGGTGCGACGCTGGGTTTTGCGATTGCAAGGGCTGAGGTGCACGGTTAGGCATCGCCGAGGCCGAGCTAACATCCCAGCCGATGCTCTGAGCAGATTTCCAACTGGTCATCCAGAACCAATGCCTTCAAGCTTGGCAGAAGAATGGTTTCCGATAGAACTCGAGGAACCACAGCTCACCATTCGCTTCGCTGAAGTTGCCTCGGCTGACCTTGTTGACACCTCACCCCTAACCGACTGTGCAAAACTGAAGCACGAGCAACAGAAAGACCCGTTGCTGCAGCAGCTGCTGCAGTACCTTGAGGCGGCGATCATACCAGACGACCCCAAGAGGGCAAAAATGGTCTCCGACTTGGCCAAGGAGAGCCATATAGCACCTGATGGGGTTCTGCTTTGGACACGCGGAGGCAAAGCGGTGCCGTGGCTCCCCCTCCATCTACGGGAATTGGTGCTTAAACTGAAGCACGACCATCCACTCAGTGGACACGCCGGCTTCTTCAAAACCTTAAGGCGCATCGAGAGCCGCTTCCCTTGGTTGGGGGTGCGCTCCGACACGTCTCGTTATGTACGAGGGTGTCAGCAGTGCCAGGTCTTCAAGCCCCGTCGCCAGAAGCCAAAGGGACTTATGGACAGCACTTGGGTGTCCTCACCCATGCAGCACCTCAGTGTGGATCTGACAGGCCCATTGCCCAGAACTCCACGGCAACACAAGTATATCCTTGTAGCTCTGGACACATTCACTAAGCTTATCGATCTTTTTCCCCTGCGGGCACCAACTTCAAAAGCCATCGTTGAAAGGATGGTGGAAGTTTTCTGCCGGCACGGTGCACCTCTTTCCCTCTCCAGTGATAACGGTAAACCATTCGTCAGCAAGTCAGCAAGATATGGAAGGGAGTGCTGCAACATTGGGGAATACAAGAGCGGCACACAGTCCCCTACAGACCTGCTGGACAGCCTGTAGAACGTCACAATGCTACAGTCAAGCAGACCATTGTCAACTACTGCTCCTCCCACTGCAATTGGGACAAGCGACTCTCTGAGGTGGCCTTCGCAATGCGGACATCAGAGAGTGTGGTCACAGGGTTTACGCCCGCATTCTTGTGCTATGGTCGGGAACTTCGTACACCTTGGGCAGATAGGCAGCAGATTAGTGCTGAAATTTCTGCATCGGCACCCCATGCACTCGCTGCAGAGCTAAACCTTTACCTGCAGGATGCATTGGCCATGGCCAGGGAACACCAAGAATCAGCGAAGGTCGAACAGGCCAGGCATTACAACAAGCATCGTCAACCAACCACCTACAAAGTTGGCGACCTCGTGCTCCGCGACAAGCACACTCTAAGTAATGCAAGTACAGGCTTCACTGCTAAATTGGCCCCTCGCCGCTCAGGGCCCTACCTAATCACTGCCCGTGTGGGTCAGAACAACTTTAAACTCAAAGACCCTGCCTCAAGAAAGTATATGGGTGTGGCCAACGCAGACCAGCTAATGCCATACCATCCACCGTGGAGGCCTGCTTGCACGAATTAAGGGGGGGAGGATGTAAGGGCCAGTGCGGGTGGCGCCATCAGGGGACACACAGGGACGGCTTACAACACTGGAGGGAGAGGGGATGCGTGGTTAGCTATGGCAGGAATGTGCGTGAGGTGTGCGCGGGAGTGATCCGAGTGGTGTGGTCGAAGTGGGCTCAAGTGTGAGCTCGGTGCGCGTTGCATTAGGTGCGCGAACTGCGGATGACTATTGGGGGACTCCGGCACGCGGGACTCTGTGAGCGTGTGTAATAAATCATCCCTTGACAAACTTTAATATAATCACTGACAGGCTTGTCATTCCATGTTTTGGAAGATGCTGGATTAAATGTCGTAGTCAATTGAATATACATATCAGCGATTATATTACAGTTTTTCTAGTAGATCACGCGAACAAACCGTCAACTTGACGTCACAGTCGTCATTCAGTCAATGAAACCGAAACAGCACGAGAGAAGAAATTCAATCAAATTATTTAGCGCTTGTAGGAAAATACCACACGGTAATTCATGTATTCTAATGTCTAACGCATCGTTTGACAGAAGAAAACATGCAATAAAATTACACTAGCTGCCCACTGAAAGAGAAGACACTTTCGCAAGGCAGCAAAGCTACCTAAGGAACAAGATGGTAGGTTCCAAAATTATTTACCTGGATGAGATATGTGCAACGGCAGCAAGCGCAGTGTTGGTGGAAGGACAGAACAGCGAGCGTGTGCTGCTTGTGCCAAGATCAGGAACCCATGGCCTGGAGCAGGCTGCCAGGGAAGGGCCACCGCATCATTGTGATGCACATCAGCAGTGAGAAAGGCCCATCAACGGCTCCCTGTATGTTTCCTGCAGAAAAACGGAAAGGGTGAAGACTGCTATGAAGATACGGGTGGCAACCATTTTGAGATGTTTGCACTCATGTGCTCCAGAGGCAGACAAGAGAAACATCGTAGCGAAACACAAGCAGTTGTGCCATTCACATCTGGACGAAGCAATGCCGACAACAGTTTTACACAAAGAAGCAGTTCAGCAGTAGCTGACAGAGAGAACACTAATGGAACGCTATGATGCCAACAATGTGGCTCCCATAAATCATGAAGCTGCCCAAACTGTGTGTTGTCAAATACCATGTAGGTGTCGCTTTGGCGAGGGCTGGCAGCGTCAAGCTCTGGCTCCCCCCTTAGCTTTAACCTATGGAGTTTCTCTGGGTACAAGTTAATAATGATACCAAGAATGAGCATAAAGATTTATGGCTTCCTTTGGTTGAAGCTTTGCTCATAAACAAGACACCAACGGTTTCAGCAGAAAAGTGGAGCAATTGTGCACACCACGCCATGAATAATGATGAAAAATTCAGAGCAAACTCTGCCAGCGGCCCTCATATTCATTAACACATACTAGTTTCACAAAACATAACTATGTAGCACATCGGCTCTGGGATGCATCACAATAGTAAACCAGCGCTAACATCTCTTGCACTGCAAATTAAGACTTTACATCACCAAGTTATCAGGCTTCCAAACTTTGGAAGTGGTATCCCAGGTTTAACATCCTGAAGCAACACATGGGCTATGAAGAACACCACAGTGGACGGCTCCGGATTAATTTAGACCGCATGGGGTTCTTCAACGTGCATTGACGTCGCACAGCACACCATTGTTTTTATGTTTTGCCACCGTCGAAATACTGCCACTGCAGCAGGATCGGGCTCAAACCCGCGACCCTGAGATCAGCAGCCGAACGCCAAAGCCACTAAATCATATGGCGGGTGCTTCCAAATTTTCATCTAGCTGCTTTTTCTATGGACTGCTTTCCTGTCTCACTAAAGAATACAATACTTGCTTTACCTATTCGCTTAATAATTCTTTAGGCATGCTGTTTTGTCTTCGCTGAGAACGAATAAACAACTGAGGCTCCTCAACCTTCACGCTGTCAGCAGGCAAAGGACACCTGCAGCTGCATTCCTTTAATACAAGCACATGCATCAGTTTTTGTGCTTATACGCAGGTTGGAGTGGAACGTCAATTCTTATAAATGTCCGACATGAGTATGACGACATCCATACAGACACAAGGCAGCAACGGGAAACTGCAATACGGGCACTGCCTTTGATAAAAACAACTTACTTGTGTGGTGCATTCTTTTCAGCCATCTCCTGCTTCTCGATACAGCTAACTCATTGTTAGAAACATACAGTAGCAGTGAGCCACTCACAACTTGCCTCCGCGTCCCCCGGCTCTGCTTCTTGCATCGACCCTTTTTCCTTTAAAAGCGCTTACATCGAAAGGTGGGCGACCTGTCACATTTGCAAACAGCGCGCCTGTTTTGCACCTTGCTAGCCATGACGAAGCAAGTACGCATCGAAATGTTCACTGAATGTGGGGGAAGATAGAAATACAAGAAACGCATTTAACGCTCTAGCGCACAAATTCAATACGACGCAAATTTTTATTTTTCTCGTCGAGCAGCCACGATCTACCGCTGACGCTGATACTGTAGAAGCTTGGGCAAGTTGGTGTGACATGGTTTTTTCAGCAGCGCGGGGGACAAAGGACGTGACAAGTGCACAGACACGGCGCTGAACTTGCATCCGGTTTATTGAGGTGATTTTCACTACTTAAGTACAGTGGCAACCAATCTCAAATGCAAAGACAGATACACAAAACAGATTGACGAAAATGACAATTCCTGAGCACAGGTCTACAGTGGCACAAGACCAGCTGCGCACGTTTTTCTATTCTCATCAAGGAAACGTAGTTCTTTATCAGACAAAGCTAATGAGGCAACGCTTACGCATTCATCTTTGAATTTATGGATTTCATGAGCTTCAATGATTTCACGAGTGATTTTTGTTCTATTATCTGACAGCACTCGACACTGAGTGAAAACAGGATAACAAGGTGGTTTTTTGTTCTTTTTTCTTTCCTCTGTGCAGTCTCTGCAATGAATGCCAAGGTGACGGGAAGCGGTGCCGCTCACGTTGTTGTTGTGTTCCCGCAGCCGGTCGTTGAGGCAACGACCAGTTTGCCCCGTGTAGTGCTTGTCACACGTAAGCAGAAACCTGTACACAACATTGCTACTACATGGTACAAAACCTTTTCGGTGTTTCTTATCGCAGCCAACCGTCCTTTCATTGCTGCTGTTTACAATATGGCAGAGTTTGGAGAGCTTATCGGGCGCGGAAAAAACAACGTTTACATCGGCACGCGCTCCCACCCTTTTCAGATTATGTGAAATGCGGTGTAGATAAGGAATAACCACATACTTTCTTTTTTCTTCCTTGGGCCTTTCAGTGGAATCTCTGTGGCCTGAATTAATGATTTCTCTTAGCAGGCTCTCTGATATTGCAATCAGAAGGTCGGAAGGGTATCCTGCTGCTTGTAAGCGTACCACCTGATTTTGATAGCTGTCTTGCATCGCATGATGGCATGATTTTTCTAGGGCATTTCTTAAACACAACTTTGCGATGCCGCGCTTTACAAGCTTAGAATGTGCAGAAGCGAAAGGCGTGAGGGGCTTCTGGCATCGTGGCTCGTAACGCCTGCACACATGGCTATTCTTGAGGAACATGGCAAGATCTAAAAAACGGAACTTTCCTTCAGAAGGCATTTCATGCGTCAAAACAAGAGGGTCAAGACAGGTGTGAAAAATTGATAAAACTTTCGAGACCGAGGCCCCTGCGTCAGTAACTGCACATGTCATCAAAACTAAAAAATCATCTACAAACCTAAAAACACGAGCCACGCTTTCGTCGAGTTGACTATCAAGGAGCTTGTCATGGTGCGCGAGATAAATGTCGCCCAGTATCGGAGCTATGCATGAAACAATGCAGACGCCATTGCTCTGGAGGTAAACAGATTCATTCCAGGTGGAAAATGTCGAGTTAAAGCAAAAAGTAAGGAGTTCCAAGAAGTTGCTATTGCTGATGCCTGCAGAACTCTGGAAAGCTACCACACCAAAGGAATCAATGCATTCTTCAACGCTTGCCAGCAGTTTCTTTTGCGGAAGGGAATAATATAAATCTTTTATATCGATAGAGCAGGCCGAAAAGCCTTTCGCTGGGTTTTGTTGCAAGAAAGCGATTACTTGGTTAGAACTCTTCACCTGAAAAGGGTCGTCAATGGTTAAGAGGTTCAGCTTGTCTTGCAAAAAATAACGCGACAGACTTTTGCCATGTGCCATCCTCGGAGACTATTGCTCGAAGTGGGCAGTCCAGCTTGTGAGTTTTGGCTGTGAAGAATATCTTTAAGCAGGACCCCTTGCTTTTCTCTATACACTTGGCTAGGGATTCCAAATTCATTTGTGCACACATTTTCCGTGATCGGGCTTTCACTTTACTTAGAGTGACATCGCTTCTCTGCCGGAAAGTCGAACTGATAGCATTTTCTGCTTTCGATAAGTAGAGCGCTTTTGGCATCACAGCAAAACCTCCCTCTTTACCAGCCTGTAATAGGGTCAGCGAGTTGTTCTTTAAAAACGAAACGGTGAATTTGATTGGAATTCTACACCTGGTAGGTCTACACTTTGCCAAAATGTACACTCCATCTGAAACACATCGGTCCACTTCAGGAGCCACTGCTAGGCTGTAAACTTGTCTCACCATCGCAAGAAGTTCCGATGCCGATTGCCTGGGTTCCACGGCGAACTTTGGTCCTCGTCTAAGGACGCCTTGTACTTGTTCCGGCAAGGACACTTCACCATAGGTGTGGACCGGACTGTGCATCTTCTTAGTGATGGCTCGAAGCTGCAGCAGCGCGCACTGCCATAAGAATTCCGTAGTCCTGTCTGCCGTCTGAGGTCCACCGCCGCCATTCAAGTGCACCATGAGCTGAAGATGTGCAGCTGTGTGCTCTCAGGAAGAGCCATTCTCTGTAGAGGCAAAATCACTCGTGAAATCATTGAAGCTCATGAAATCCATAAATTCAAAGATGAATGCGTAAGCGTTGCCTCAATAGCTCTGCCTGATAAAGTACTACGTTTCCTTGATGAGAATAGAAAAACGTGCGCAGCTGGTCTTGTGCCACTGTAGACCTGTGCTCAGGAATTGTCATTTTCGTCAATCTGTTTTGTGTATCTGTCTTTTCATTTAAAATTGGTTGCCACTGTATTTAAGTAGTGAAAATCACCTCAATAAACCTGTTGTAAGTTCAGCGCCGTGTCTGTGCACTTGTCACGTCCTTTGTCCCCTGCGCTGCTGAAAAAACCGCTGACGAGCGAAGGCACGGAGGGGACACAAGGACATGTTCCTGGAAAATTTTAAAAGTTTTCGAGCAGCCAGCTACGCAGAAGTACGACCCTTTACGTCACTGAAGACTTACATTTAAATATATTCGCGACTAATCAATACTCCACACTATGTAATATCAAAACACAAGCTTATCACAACAGCGCGCTGAAACGGACAGGGAGAGCAGCAGACACGACCCGCTCACGCTTCGCGGCCTGGCCAACAGGCGGCGCAGCCAATGCAATGAGCATGGGCTATAGTTTTCATGCGTCTGTGTCAAAGTAGGTGCTATGTAAAATGCGTTTGATCTTTCATCATAGATACCAGCATGGTGACGATCTTCCTTGTTGAACATGTCTGCTGTACACCTAAGGGACTTGAGTAAGAAGCAAACAAGTGGAGTTTTTTTTCTCGTAATGCAATGAGAAACAATCTTTAATTGCTACAGTTCTGGCAAGATAGAGACTTGGGACATACATGTGCATTTGTCAGCAAAATGCTTGGTGTTAGTGCATGGACAGCGTTTAATGGAAAGAAGGAGAGGCAAGAGTAAGCAGGTGGAAGTGGTCGACACCCAGCACAGAATGGCCAGGAAGTGGAGATTAGCGGCGTAGCACCCTGTATGACGACTTCCCAAAGCTGGCATTGAGGTCATGGATGCACAACATTTCCCAGCACTATGTTAGATGGTAACTGCATGGCATATGCTTTAAAGGGGTCCAGACACAAAGTTTTTCAGTGTCAGTTTATTTGCCTTCAAAGAGGCCTACGGGCCTAGCAATCATGAAAATAAGAGCAAAACACCAGTGCACAGTGTGAATAATTAATTACAAGCCATTTTGTACACAAAGCCTTTGGTCTCAGTCAGCGCCAGCGCTGAAGTGAACAACACCTGAGTTCAGCGACGTCACAATAATTAAAGCAAGTGCACCATGACATCACTCGATGTGGGTGGAAATAGTTTCGTTTATGGGGGTTAAACGTCCGAAAGCGACTCAGGCTATGAGGGACGTTGTAGTGAAGGGCTCCGCAAAATTTCCACCACCTGGGGTTCTTTAATGTGCACTGACGTCGAATGGTACACGGGCCTCTAGAATTTCACCTCCATCGAAATTCGACCACCGCGACCGGGATCGAACTCGCGTCTTTCAGGTCAGCAGTGAAGCGCCATAACCACTGAGCCGCGGAGGCAGCCCAATGTAGGTGGAAATGGCGAGAGGCTCATCGGACAGCATTAAAAACAGCAATAACTTATGTTCCCCTCAAAGAATGTGCCAGACACTTGCAAGATGGCAACTTCTTACGCCCATGAAAGTAATCGTACGGTAACTAACCCCTCTCTCCTCTCCCACTACCGACCCATACCACCTTCCTGCCCTGTGTGCAATGCTCAAAAGGCAAACCTGACTGATATCTTCGGGATCTGTCCGGCTTCCCCTCCACCCAGCAGGCCGGAGCCACTCCAAACATGGGAGGACTGGGAGACCTCACTACGCTCCACAGATCAGGCACGACAGAAGATCGTCGCCACCTGTGCGGCCAGCGTCATGGACCTTTTAGCCTGAACGTTTGAGTGCGGTGTGGTCGTGCGGGGACCCAGGGGTACTGGGAGGCCCGAATTCCTCTGCACAATAAAGTCTTTCTCTCTCTCACTCTCATGCCGTTCATTGCGTTTAAAATTTTGTGTCTGCACCCCTTTAAGGACTATAGACACCAAATTTTTTCTTGCGTGTTTTCTTCTTTCAAACGATATCGTAGACATTCGTATACATGAAGCACCCTGTGGTATTTGTGTACGACCGCTAAATAGTTTATAATTGAATTTCTTCTTCACGCTGTTTCGGTTTCGTCGACCGAAGGACGACTGTGACGTCAAGTTGATGTTTTCGCCACGTGATCAATTGGAAAAACTTGTAAGGGCCAGTGCGGGTGGCGCCATCAGGGGACACACAGGGACGGCTGACAACACTGGAGGGAGAGGGGATGCGTGGTTGGCTATGGCGGGAATGTGCGTGAGGTGTGCGCGGGCAGCGCGGGAGTGATCCGAGTGGTGTGGTCGAAGTGGGCTCAAGTGTGAGCTCGGTGCGCGTTGCATTAGGTGCGCGAACTGCGGATGACTATTGGGGGACTCCGGCACGCGGGACTCTGTGAGCGTGTGTAATAAATCATCCCTTGACAAACTTTAATATAATCACTGACCGGCTTGTCATTCCATGTTTTGGAAGATGCTGGATTAAATGTCGTAGTCAATTGAATATACATATCAGCGATTATATTACAGTTTTTCTAGTAGATCACGCGAACA
Organism: Amblyomma americanum; assembly: GCF_052857255.1. Classification (NCBI taxonomy): domain Eukaryota; kingdom Metazoa; phylum Arthropoda; class Arachnida; order Ixodida; family Ixodidae; genus Amblyomma; species Amblyomma americanum. The sequence goes on along the minus strand of NC_135497.1, from coordinate 300,968,401 downwards.
AACCGTCAACTTGACGTCACAGTCGTCATTCAGTCAATGAAACCGAAACAGCACGAGAGAAGAAATTCAATCAAATTATTTAGCGCTTGTAGGAAAATACCACACGGTAATTCATGTATTCTAATGTCTAATGCATCGTTTGACAGAAGAAAACATGCAATAAAATTACACTAGCTGCCCACTGAAAGAGAAGACACTTTCGCAAGGCAGCAAAGCTACCTAAGGAACAAGATGGTAGGTTCCAAAATTATTTACCTGGATGAGATATGTGCAACGGCAGCAAGCGCAGTGTTGGTGTAAGGACAGAACAGCGAGCGTGTGCTGCTTGTGCCAAGATCAGGACAACCATGGCCTGGAGCAGGCTGCCAGGGAAGGGCCACCGCATCATTGTGATGCACATCAGCAGTGAGAAAGGCCCATCAACGGCTCCCTGTATGTTTCCTGCAGAAAAACGGAAAGGGTGAAGACTGCTATGAAGATACGGGTGGCAACCATTTTGAGATGTTTGCACTCATGTGCTCCAGAGGCAGACAAGAGAAACATCGTAGCGAAACACAAGCAGTTGTGCCATTCACATCTGGACGAAGCAATGCCGACAACAGTTTTACACAAAGAAGCAGTTCAGCAGTAGCTGACAGAGAGAACACTAATGGAACGCTATGATGCCAACAATGTGGCTCCCATAAATCATGAAGCTGCCCAAACTGTGTGTTGTCAAATACCATGTAGGTGTCGCTGTGGCGAGGGCTGGCAACGTCAAGCTCTGGCTCCCCCCTTAGCTTTAACCTATGGAGTTTCTCTGGGTACAAGTTAATAATGATACCAAGAATGAGCATAAAGATTTATGGCTTCCTTTGGTTGAAGCTTTGCTCATAAACAAGACACCAACGGTTTCAGCAGAAAAGTGGAGCAATTGTGCACACCACGCCATGAATAATGATGAAAAATTCAGAGCAAACTCTGCCAGCGGCCCTCATATTCATTAACACATACGAGTTTCACAAAACATAACTATGTAGCACATCGGCTCTGGGATGCATCACAATAGTAAACCAGCGCTAACATCTCTTGCACTGCAAATTAAGACTTTACATCACCAAGTTATCAGGCTTCCAAACTTTGGAAGTGGTATCCCAGGTTTAACATCCTGAAGCAACACATGGGCTATGAAGAACACCACAGTGGACGGCTCCGGATTAATTTAGACCGCATGGGGTTCTTCAACGTGCATTGACGTCGCACAGCACACCATTGTTTTTATGTTTTGCCACCGTCGAAATACTGCCACTGCAGCAGGATCGGGCTCAAACCCGCGACCCTGAGATCAGCAGCCGAACGCCAAAGCCACTAAATCATATGGCGGGTGCTTCCGAATTTTCAGCTAGCTGCTTTTTCTATGGACTGCTTTAATGTCTCACTAAAGAATACAATACTTGCTTTAACTATTCGCTTAATAATTCTTTAGGCATGCTGTTTTGTCTTCGCTGAGAACGAATAAACAACTGAGGCTCCTCAACCTTCACGCTGTCAGCAGGCAAAGGACACCTGCAGTTGCATTCCTTTAATACAAGCACATGCATCAGTTTTTGTGCTTATACGCAGGTTGGAGTGGAACGTCAATTCTTATATATGTCCGACATGAGTATGACGACATCCATACAGACACAAGGCAGCAACGGGAAACTGCAATACGGGCACTGCCTTTGATAAAAACAACTTACTTGTGTGGTGCATTCTTTTCAGCCATGTCCTGCTTCTCGATACAGCTAACTCATTGTTAGAAACATACAGTAGCAGTGAGCCACTCACAACTTGCCTCCGCGTCCCCCGGCTCTGCTTCTTGCATCGACCCTTTTTCCTTTAAAAGCGCTTACATCGAAAGGTGGGCGACCTGTCACATTTGCAAACAGCGCGCCTGTTTTGCACCTTGCTAGCCATGACGAAGCAAGTACGCATCGAAATGTTCACTGAATGTGGGGGAAGATAGAAATACAAGAAACGCATTTAACGCTCTAGCGCACAAATTCAATACGACGCAAATTTTTATTTTTCTCGTCGAGCAGCCACGATCTACCGCTGACGCTGATACTGTAGAAGCTTGGGCAAGTTGGTGTGACATGGTTTTTTCAGCAGCGCGGGGGACAAAGGACGTGACAAGTGCACAGACACGGCGCTGAACTTACATCCGGTTTATTGAGGTGATTTTCACTACTTAAGTACAGTGGCAACCAATCTCAAATGAAAAGACAGATACACAAAACAGATTGACGAAAATGACAATTCCTGAGCACAGGTCTACAGTGGCACAAGACCAGCTGCGCACGTTTTTCTATTCTCATCAAGGAAACGTAGTTCTTTATCAGACAGAGCTAATGAGGCAACGCTTACGCATTCATCTTTGAATTTATGGATTTCATGAGCTTCAATGATTTCACGAGTGATTTTTGTTCTATTATCTGACAGCACTCGACACTGAGTGAAAACAGGATAACACGGTGGTTTTTTGTTCTTTTTTCTTTCCTCTGTGCAGTCTCTGCAATGAATGCCAAGGTGACGGGAAGCGGTGCCGCTCACGTTGTTGTTGTGTTCCCGCAGCCGGTCGTTGAGGCAACGACCAGTTTGCCCCGTGTAGTGCTTGTCACACGTAAGCAGAAACCTGTACACAACATTGCTACTACATGGTACAAAACCTTTTCGGTGTTTCTTATCGCAGCCAACCGTCCTTTCATTGCTGCTGTTTACAATATGGCAGAGTTTGGAGAGCTTATCGGGCGCGGAAAAAACAACGTTTACATCGGCACGCGCTCCCACCCTTTTCAGATTATGTGAAATGCGGTGTAGATAAGGAATAACCACATACTTTCTTTTTTCTTCCTTGGGCCTTTCAGTGGAATCTCTGCGGCCTGAATTAATGATTTCTCTTAGCAGGCTCTCTGATATTGCAATCAGAAGGTCGGAAGGGTATCCTGCTGCTTGTAAGCGTACCACCTGATTTTGATAGCTGTCTTGCATCGCATGATGGCATGATTTTTCTAGGGCATTTCTTAAACACAACTTTGCGATGCCGCGCTTTACAAGCTTAGAATGTGCAGAAGCGAAAGGCGTGAGGGGCTTCTGGCATCGTGGCTCGTAACGCCAGCACACATGGCTATTCTTGAGGAACATGGCAAAATCTAAAAAACGTAACTTTCCTTCAGAAGGCGTTTCATGCGTCAAAACAAGAGGGTCAAGACAGGTGTGAAAAATTGATAAAACTTTCGAGACCGAGGCCCCTGCGTCAGTAACTGCACATGTCATCAAAACTAAAAAATCATCTACAAATCTAAAAACACGAGCCACGCTTTCGTCGAGTTGACTATCAAGGAGCTTGTCATGGTGCGCGAGATAAATGTCGCCCAGTATCGGAGCTATGCATGAAACAATGCAGACGCCATTGCTCTGGAGGTAAACAGATTCATTCCAGGTGGAAAATGTCGAGTTAAAGCAAAAAGTAAGGAGTTCCAAGAAGTTGCTATTGCTGATGCCTGCAGAACTCTGGAAAGCTACCACACCAAAGGAATCAATGCATTCTTCAACGCTTGCCAGCAGTTTCTTTTGCGGAAGGGAATAATATAAATCTTTTATATCGATAGAGCAGGCCGAAAAGCCTTTCGCTGGGTTTTGTTGCAAGAAAGCGATTACTTGGTTAGAACTCTTCACCTGAAAGGGGTCGTCAATGGTTAAGAGGTTCAGCTTGTCTTGCAAAAAATAACGCGACAGACTTTTGCCATGTGCCATCCTCGGAGACTATTGCTCGAAGTGGGCAGTCCAGCTTGTGAGTTTTGGCTGTGAAGAATATCTTTAAGCAGGACCCCTTGCTTTTCTCTATACACTTGGCTAGGGATTCCAAATTCATTTGTGCACACATTTTCCGTGATCGGGCTTTCACTTTACTTAGAGTGACATCGCTTCTCTGCCGGAAAGTCGAACTGATAGCATTTTCTGCTTTCGATAAGTAGAGCGCTTTTGGCATCACAGCAAAACCTCCCTCTTTACCAGCCTGTAATAGGGTCAGCGAGTTGTTCTTTAAAAACGAAACGGTGAATTTGATTGGAATTCTACACCCGGTAGGTCTACACTTTGCCAAAATGTACACTCCATCTGAAACACATCGGTCCACTTCAGGAGCCACTGCTAGGCTGGAAACTTGTCTCACCATCGCAAGAAGTTCCGATGCCGATTGCCTGGGTTCCACGGCGAACTTTGGTCCTCGTCTAAGGACGCCTTGTACTTGTTCCGGCAAGGACACTTCACCATAGGTGTGGACCGGACTGTGCATCTTCTTAGTGATGGCTCGAAGCTGCGGCAGCGCGCACTGCCATAAGAATTCCGTAGTCCTGTCTGCCGTCTGAGGTCCACCGCCGCCATTCAAGTGCACCATGAGCTGAAGATGTGCAGCTGTGTGCTCTCAGGAAGAGCCATTCTCTGTAGAGGCAAAATCACTCGTGAAATCATTGAAGCTCATGAAATCCATAAATTCAAAGATGAATGCGTAAGCGTTGCCTCAATAGCTCTGCCTGATAAAGTACTACGTTTCCTTGATGAGAATAGAAAAACGTGCGCAGCTGGTCTTGTGCCACTGTAGACCTGTGCTCAGGAATTGTCATTTTCGTCAATCTGTTTTGTGTATCTGTCTTTTCATTTGAGATTGGTTGCCACTGTATTTAAGTAGTGAAAATCACCTCAATAAACCTGTTGTAAGTTCAGCGCCGTGTCTGTGCACTTGTCACGTCCTTTGTCCCCTGCGCTGCTGAAAAAACCGCTGACGAGCGAAGGCACGGAGGGGACACAAGGACATGTTCCTGGAAAATTTTAAAAGTTTTCGAGCAGCCAGCTACGCAGAAGTACCACCCTTTACGTCACTGAAGACTTACATTTAAATATATTCGCGACTAATCAATACTCCACACTATGTAATATCAAAACACAAGCTTATCACAACAGCGCGCTGAAACGGACAGGGAGAGCAGCAGACACGACCCGCTCACGCTTCGCGGCCTGGCCAACAGGCGGCGCAGCCAATGCAATGAGCATGGGCTATAGTTTTCATGCGTCTGTGTCAAAGTAGGTGCTATGTAAAATGCGTTTGATCTTTCATCATAGATACCAGCATGGTGACAATCTTCCTTGTTGAACATGTCTGCTGTACACCTAAGGGACTTGACTAAGAAGCAAACAAGTGGAGTTTTTTTTCTCGTAATGCAATGAGAAACAATCTTTAATTGCTACAGTTCTGGCAAGATAGAGACTTGGGACATACTGTGAATAAAACATGTGCATTTCTCAGCAAAATGCTTGGTGTTAGTGCATGGACAGCGTTTAATGGAAAGAAGGAGAGGCAAGAGTAAGCAGGTGGAAGTGGTCGACACCCAGCACAGAATGGCCAGGAAGTGGAGATTAGCGGCGTAGCACCCTGTATGACAACTTCCCAAAGCTGGCATTGAGGTCATGGATGCACAACATTTCCCAGCACTATGTTAGATGGTAACTGCATGGCATATGCTTTAAAGGGGTCCAGACACAAAGTTTTTCGGTGTCAGTTTATTTGCCTTCAAAGAGGCCTACGGGCCTAGCAATCATGAAAATAAGAGCAAAACACCAGTGCACAGTGTGAATAATTAATTAAAAGCCATTTTGTACACAAAGCCTTTGGTCTCAGTCAGCGCCAACGCTGAAGTGAACAACACCTGAGTTCAGCGACGTCACAATAATTAAGGCAAGTGCACCATGACATCACTCGATGTGGGTGGAAATAGTTTCGTTTATGGGGGTTAAACGTCCGAATGCGACTCAGGCTATGAGGGACGTTGTAGTGAAGGGCTCCGCAAAATTTCCACCACCTGGGGTTCTTTAATGTGCACTGACGTCGAATGGTACACGGGCCTCTAGAATTTCACCTCCATCGAAATTCGACCACCGCGACCGGGATCGAACTCGCGTCTTTCAGGTCAGCAGTGAAGCGCCATAACCACTGAGCCACGGAGGCAGCCCAATGTAGGTGGAAATGGTGAGAGGCTCATCGGACAGCATTAAAAACAGCAATAACTTATGTTCCCCTCAAAGAATGTGCCAGACACTTGCAAGATGGCAACTTCTTACGCCCATGAAAGTAATCGTACGGTAACTAACCCCTCTCTCCTCTCCCACTACCGACCCATACCACCTTCCTGCCCTGTGTGCAATGCTCAAAAGGCAAACCTGACTGATATCTTCGGGATCTGTCCGGCTTCCCCTCCACCCAGCAGGCCGGAGCCACTCCAAACATGGGAGGACTGGGAGACCTCACTACGCTCCACAGATCAGGCACGACAGAAGATCGTCGCCACCTGTGCGGCCAGCGTCATGGACCTTTTAGCCTGAACGTTTGAGTGCGGTGTGGTCGTGCGGGGACCCAGGGGTCCTGGGAGGCCCGAATTCCTCTGCACAATAAAGTCTTTCTCTCTCTCACTCTCATGCCGTTCATTGCGTTTAAAATTTTGTGTCTGCACCCCTTTAAGGACTATAGACACCAAATTTTTTCTTGCGTGTTTTCTTCTTTCAAACGATATCGTAGACATTCGTATACATGAAGCACCCTGTGGTATTTGTGTACGACCGCTTAAATAGTTTATAATTGAATTTCTTCTTCACGCTGTTTCGGTTTCGTCGACCGAAGGACGACTGTGACGTCAAGTTGATGTTTTCGCCACGTGATCAATTGGAAAAACTTGTAAGGGCCAGTGCGGGTGGCGCCATCAGGGGACACACAGGGACGGCTGACAACACTGGAGGGAGAGGGGATGCGTGGTTGGCTATGGCGGGAATGTGCGTGAGGTGTGCGCGGGCAGCGCGGGAGTGATCCGAGTGGTGTGGTCGAAGTGGACTCAAGTGTGAGCTCGGTGCGCGTTGCATTAGGTGCGCGAACTGCGGATGACTATTGGGGGACTCCGGCACGCGGGACTCTGTGAGCGTGTGTAATAAATCATCCCTTGACAAACTTTAATATAATCACTGACCGGCTTGTCATTCCATGTTTTGGAAGATGCTGGATTAAATGTCGTAGTCAATTGAATATACATATCAGCGATTATATTACAGTTTTTCTAGTAGATCACGCGAACAAACCGTCAACTTGACGTCACAGTCGTCATTCAGTCAATGAAACCGAAACAGCACGAGAGAAGAAATTCAATCAAATTATTTAGCGCTTGTAGGAAAATACCACACGGTAATTCATGTATTCTAATGTCTAACGCATCGTTTGACAGAAGAAAACATGCAATAAAATTACACTAGCTGCCCACTGAAAGAGAAGACACTTTCGCAAGGCAGCAAAGCTACCTAAGGAACAAGATGGTAGGTTCCAAAATTATTTACCTGGATGAGATATGTGCAACGGCAGCAAGCGCAGTGTTGGTGTAAGGACAGAACAGCGAGCGTGTGCTGCTTGTGCCAAGATCAGGACAACCATGGCCTGGAGCAGGCTGCCAGGGAAGGGCCACCGCATCATTGTGATGCACATCAGCAGTGAGAAAGGCCCATCAACGGCTCCCTGTATGTTTCCTGCAGAAAAACGGAAAGGGTGAAGACTGCTATGAAGATACGGGTGGCAACCATTTTGAGATGTTTGCACTCATGTGCTCCAGAGGCAGACAAGAGAAACATCGTAGCGAAACACAAGCAGTTGTGCCATTCACATCTGGACGAAGCAATGCCGACAACAGTTTTACACAAAGAAGCAGTTCAGCAGTAGCTGACAGAGAGAACACTAATGGAACGCTATGATGCCAACAATGTGGCTCCCATAAATCATGAAGCTGCCCAAACTGTGTGTTGTCAAATACCATGTAGGTGTCGCTGTGGCGAGGGCTGGCAACATCAAGCTCTGGCTCCCACCTTAGCTTTAACCTATGGAGTTTCTCTGGGTACAAGTTAATAATGATACCAAAAATGAGCATAAAGATTTATGGCTTCCTTTGGTTGAAGCTTTGCTCATAAACAAGACACCAACGGTTTCAGCAGAAAAGTGGAGCAATTGTGCACACCACGCCATGAATAATGATGAAAAATTCAGAGCAAACTCTGCCAGCGGCCCTCATATTCATTAACACATACGAGTTTCACAAAACATAAGTATGTAGCACATCGGCTCTGGGATGCATCACAATAGTAAACCAGCGCTAACATCTCTTGCACTGCAAATTAAGACTTTACATCACCAAATTATCAGGCTTCCAAACTTTGGAAGTGGTATCCCAGGTTTAACATCCTGAAGCAACACATGGGCTATGAAGAACACCACAGTGGACGGCTCCGGATTAATTTAGACCGTATGGGGTTCTTCAACGTGCATTGACGTCGCACAGCACACCATTGTTTTTATGTTTTGCCACCGTCGAAATACTGCCACTGCAGCAGGATCGGGCTCAAACCTGCGACCCTGAGATCAGCAGCCGAACGCCAAAGCCACTAAATCATATGGCGGGTGCTTCCAAATTTTCATCTAGCTGCTTTTTCTATGGACTGCTTTCCTGTTTCACTAAAGAATACAATACTTGCTTTAACTATTCGCTTAATAATTCTTTAGGCATGCTGTTTTGTCTTCGCTGAGAACGAATAAACAACTGAGGCTCCTCAACCTTCACGCTGTCAGCAGGCAAAGGACACCTGCAGCTGCATTCCTTTAATACAAGCACATGCATCAGTTTTTGTGCTTATACGCAGGTTGGAGTGGAACGTCAATTCTTATAAATGTCCGACATGAGTATGACGACATCCATACAGACACAAGGCAGCAACGGGAAACTGCAATACGGGCACTGCCTTTGATAAAAACAACTTACTTGTGTGGTGCATTCTTTTCAGCCATCTCCTGCTTCTCGATACAGCTAACTCATTGTTAGAAGCATACAGTAGCAGTGAGCCACTCACAACTTGCCTCCGCGTCCCCCGGCTCTGCTTCTTGCATCGACCCTTTTTCCTTTAAAAGCGCTTACATCGAAAGGTGGGCGACCTGTCACATTTGCAAACAGCGCGCCTGTTTTGCACCTTGCTAGCCATGACGAAGCAAGTACGCATCGAAATGTTCACTGAATGTGGGGGAAGATAGAAATACAAGAAACGCATTTAACGCTCTAGCGCACAAATTCAATACGACGGAAATTTTTATTTTTCTCGTCGAGCAGCCACGATCTACCGCTGACGCTGATACTGTAGAAGCTTGGGCAAGTTGGTGTGACATGGTTTTTTCAGCAGCGCAGGGGACAAAGGACGTGACAAGTGCACAGACACGGCGCTGAACTTACATCCGGTTTATTGAGGTGATTTTCACTACTTAAGTACAGTGGCAACCAATCTCAAATAAAAAGACAGATACACAAAACAGATTGACGAAAATGACAATTCCTGAGCACAGGTCTACAGTGGCACAAGACCAGCTGCGCACGTTTTTCTATTCTCATCAAGGAAACGTAGTTCTTTATCAGACAGAGCTAATGAGGCAACGCTTACGCATTCATCTTTGAATTTATGGATTTCATGAGCTTCAATGATTTCACGAGTGATTTTTGTTCTATTATCTCACAGCACTCGACACTGAGTGAAAACAGGATACCACGGTGGTTTTTTGTTCTTTTTTCTTTCCTCTGTGCAGTCTCTGCAATGAATGCCAAGGTGACGGGAAGCGGTGCCGCTCACGTTGTTGTTGTGTTCCCGCAGCCGGTCGTTGAGGCAACGACCAGTTTGCCCCGTGTAGTGCTTGTCACACGTAAGCAGAAACCTGTACACAACATTGCTACTACATGGTACAAAACCTTTTCGGTGTTTCTTATCGCAGCCAACCGTCCTTTCATTGCTGCTGTTTACAATATGGCAGAGTTTGGAGAGCTTATCGGGCGCGGAAAAAACAACGTTTACATCGGCACGCGCTCCCACCCTTTTCAGATTATGTGAAATGCGGTGTAGATAAGGAATAACCACATACTTTATTTTTTCTTCCTTGGGCCTTTCAGTGGAATCTCTGCGGCCTGAATTAATGATTTCTCTTAGCAGGCTCTCTGATATTGCAATCAGAAGGTCGGAAGGGTATCCTGCTGCTTGTAAGCGTACCACCTGATTTTGATAGCTGTCTTGCATCGCATGATGGCATGATTTTTCTAGGGCATTTCTTAAACACAACTTTGCGATGCCGCGCTTTACAAGCTTAGAATGTGCAGAAGCGAAAGGCGTGAGGGGCTTCTGGCATCGTGGCTCGTAACGCCAGCACACATGGCTATTCTTGAGGAACATGGCAAGATCTAAAAAACGTAACTTTCCTTCAGAAGGCGTTTCATGCGTCAAAACAAGAGGGTCAAGACAGGTGTGAAAAATTGATAAAACTTTCGAGACCGAGGCCCCTGCGTCAGTAACTGCACATGTCATCAAAACTAAAAAATCATCTACAAACCTAAAAACACGAGCCACGCTTTCGTCGAGTTGACTATCAAGGAGCTTGTCATGGTGCACGAGATAAATGTCGCCCAGTATCGGAGCTATGCATGAAACAATGCAGACGCCATTGCTCTGGAGGTAAACAGATTCATTCCAGGTGGAAAATGTCGAGTTAAAGCAAAAAGTAAGGAGTTCCAAGAAGTTGCTATTGCTGATGCCTGCAGAACTCTGGAAAGCTACCACACCAAAGGAATCAATGCATTCTTCAACGCTTGCCAGCAGTTTCTTTCGCGGAAGGGAATAATATAAATCTTTTATATCGATAGAGCAGGCCGAAAAGCCTTTCGCTGGGTTTTGTTGCAAGAAAGCGATTACTTGGTTAGAACTCTTCACCTGAAAAGGGTCGTCAATGGTTAAGAGGTTCAGCTTGTCTTGCAAAAAATAACGCGACAGACTTTTGCCATGTGCCATCCTCGGAGACTATTGCTCGAAGTGGGCAGTCCAGCTTGTGAGTTTTGGCTGTGAAGAATATCTTTAAGCAGGACCCCTTGCTTTTCTCTATACACTTGGCTAGGGATTCCAAATTCATTTGTGCACACATTTTCCGTGATCGGGCTTTTACTTTACTTAGAGTGACATCGCTTCTCTGCCGGAAAGTCGAACTGATAGCATTTTCTGCTTTCGATAAGTAGAGCGCTTTTGGCATCACAGCAAAACCTCCCTCTTTACCAGCCTGTAATAGGGTCAGCGAGTTGTTCTTTAAAAACGAAACGGTGAATTTGATTGGAATTCTACACCTGGTAGGTCTACACTTTGCCAAAATGTACACTCCATCTGAAACACATCGGTCCACTTCAGGAGCCACTGCTAGGCTGGAAACTTGTCTCACCATCGCAAGAAGTTCCGATGCCGATTGCCTGGGTTCCACGGCGAACTTTGGTCCTCGTCTAAGGACGCCTTGTACTTGTTCCGGCAAGGACACTTCACCATAGGTGTGGACCGGACTGTGCATCTTCTTAGTGATGGCTCGAAGCTGCGGCAGCGCGCACTGCCATAAGAATTCCGTAGTCCTGTCTGCCGTCTGAGGTCCACCGCCGCCATTCAAGTGCACCATGAGCTGAAGATGTGCCGCTGTGTGCTCTCAGGAAGAGCCATTCTCTGTAGAGGCAAAATCACTCGTGAAATCATTGAAGCTCATGAAATCCATAAATTCAAAGATGAATGCGTAAGCGTTGCCTCAATAGCTCTGCCTGATAAAGTACTACGTTTCCTTGATGAGAATAGAAAAACGTGCGCAGCTGGTCTTGTGCCACTGTAGACCTGTGCTCAGGAATTGTCATTTTCGTCAATCTGTTTTGTGTATCTGTCTTTTCATTTGAGATTGGTTGCCACTGTATTTAAGTAGTGAAAATCACCTCAATAAACCTGTTGTAAGTTCAGCGCCGTGTCTGTGCACTTGTCACGTCCTTTGTCCCCTGCGCTGCTGAAAAAACCGCTGACGAGCGAAGGCACGGAGGGGACACAAGGACATGTTCCTGGAAAATTTTAAAAGTTTTCGAGCAGCCAGCTACGCAGAAGTACCACCCTTTACGTCACTGAAGACTTACATTTAAATATATTCGCGACTAATCAATACTCCACACTATGTAATATCAAAACACAAGCTTATCACAACAGCGCGCTGAAACGGACAGGGAGAGCAGCAGACACGAACCGCTCACGCTTCGCGGCCTGGCCAACAGGCGGCGCAGCCAATGCAATGAGCATGGGCTATACAGTTGAACCTCTATGTAACGAACCTCTATGTAACGAATTCCTGGATTTTACGAAATTTTTCAATTCCCCAGCACATCCCCCATTGAAGCCCATGTATAGGCGACCTCCATGTAACGAACTCGTTGCGGCAGTTGACCTTGATGTAACGAATCCGTGGCTCTGATCATCGAGCTGTATCTTGTAATGTTTTGCCCGAAATTTGACCGGGCAGTGCGCAACTTTAATGAATATTGTTTAAGTAAGTTTTTATATTAAAAGGTAAAGTAGACCGCGAGCAGAACGCTTGCAATCGCAGCAAACAAGCAGACCTCAGTGATGATGATGATGTTGAGCGCCGCTATCGCCGCTCCGTGGCAAGCGTAGCAACTTTTAAGCTTTCATTTTGTAGCTTGACACTAGGTGGCACTACTATGACAAATTTTTCGTGGTGTTGCGGCGCAGTTATGGTAAGCCTTCTTCGTCAGCGTGTTGACGTGTGTGTGTTGATGTGTGTTTACGGTGTCGGTTCGTTACGATGAGTTCTGCTGTGAGGAAACGCAAAGTTTTGTTGCTTGAAGATAAGCTCTCGATTTTGAATGCGGTTACCGCCGGCGAAAAAAAGAAGGATGTCGCTGCCCGCTTCAATATACCAGCCAGCTCCCTGTCAACCATTCTTGCTGCAGAACAAAGCATCCGCAGTGCGATGGAGTCGGGCACAAGCGCCCAGAAGAAAAGACTGAAGACGTCGACGTATGCTGATGTGGACAACGCCGTGTTTGCATGGTTTTTGGACAGACGAGCACAAAACGTGCCCATAAGTGGCGCGATTTTGCAGCAGAAAGCCATAGATTTTGCTTGTATCCTGGGCCACGACGACTTCAAAGCGAGTAACAGCTGGCTACAAGGATTTAAAAGCCGGCACGGTGTCGTCGGAAAAGTGGTATCTGGCGAGTCTGCCTCCGCAGACAGCGATGCTGCTGCCTCGTGGGTGGCCAAGAAGCTTCCCGGCATTTTCAGCCACTATGAAGCTGCCGACATTTATAATGCTGATGAGACGGCCCTGTTTTTTTAAATGTTACCGAGCCGCACGTTCTCACTGAAAGGAGAAGACTGCCGCGGTGGAAAGCAAATTAAACTCCGCGTGACGGTTTTGCTTTGCGCCAACACTGATGCCAGCGACAAGCAAATCCTGTTTGTTATTTTCCGCAATGCCCCATCCGGATGATTTAAAGGAACAGGGCGGATGCCAGTAAAATATGTGGCAAACTCCAAAGCTTGGATGTCGCGGGCAATTTTTTACGACTGGCTGAAGGAGCTCAACCAAGATGTCAAGCGACAAGTTCGCAGCATTTGTTTGCTGCTTGACAACTGCTCCGCGCACCATGTGGAAGGCCTACAGCTTTCTAAGGTCGAGCTGCAGCATTTGCCACCTAACTGCACTTCTCTGGTACAGCCCTTAGACAAATGGGTTATTAACAGCTTTAAATGCTGTTACCGGCGTCGATTGATACAGAAGATGCTCCTGGACATCCGCCTTGAATGGCCAACAAAAGTGGATATCTACCAAGCAATCGAAATGCTTGCTGCGTCGTGGCAAGAGGTCGGATCACAAGTGATCACCAATTGCTTCGCCAAGGCTCAGGTAAATAAGGCCATTCAAGCTACAGTCACTGAAGACGAACCTTCAAGCCCACCCGAGGTCGCAGAAGCGTGGGATGAACTACGCATGAACGGTGGGGTGCCCGACGGTGTCGAGCTGTGCAACTTTTTGTTCGTGGACAACGGCGCCGTGGCTACGGAAGAGATGACTGATGCGGCACTTGTCGAAACCGTTAAAGATAGCCTTGAAGGTGACGGTTCGTCAGAGCCTGATACGTTTTGTGCTGTTCCCACCGCGAGGGAACTGATGGACGCGGTGGACGTTCTGCGCCATTTCGTCGGCTCGCAGGACGATGAAGCAGCCATGGATGCCTTAGTTTCCTTGGAGCGCCGAGTAGTGGCTTCGATCGGGCAAAAACAGCAAGCGAAAATTACGCAGTTTTTCTCTATTAAATAAATTCTTTGAATGGCGAGTTCACTTGAATTGATATCTGTCGAATTTTTATTTCGTTTTGGCATAATCCTTACCAGTCTTAACCCAAAACTACATGTAACGAAAACCTGGATATAACGAAAAATTGCGAACTTTTTTCAATTTCGTTATATCCAGGTTTGACTGTAGTTTTCATGCGTCTGTGTCAAAGTAGGTGCTATGTAAAATGAGTTTGATCTTTCATCATAGATACCAGCATGGTGACAATCTTCCTTGTTGAACATGTCCGCTGTACACCTAAGGGACTTGACTAAGAAGCAAACAAGTGGAGTTTTTTTTCTCGTAATGCAATGAGAAACAATCTTTAATTGCTACAGTTCTGGCAAGATAGAGACTTGGGACATACTGTGAATAAAACATGTGCATTTGTCAGCAAAATGCTTGGTGTTAGTGCATGGACAGCGTTTAATGGAAAGAAGGAGAGGCAAGAGTAAGCAGGTGGAAGTGGTCGACACCCAGCACAGAATGGCCAGGAAGTGGAGATTAGCGGCGTAGCACCCTGTATGACAACTTCCCAAAGCTGGCATTGAGGTCATGGATGCACAACATTTCCCAGCACTATGTTAGATGGTAACTGCATGGCATATGCTTTAAAGGGGTCCAGACACAAAGTTTTTCGGTGTCAGTTTATTTGCCTTCAAAGAGGCCTACGGGCCTAGCAATCATGAAAATAAGAGCAAAGCACCAGTGCACAGTGTGAATAATTAATTACAAGCCATTTTGTACACAAAGCCTTTGGTCTCAGTCAGCGCCAACGCTGAAGTGAACAACACCTGAGTTCAGCGACGTCACAATAATTAAGGCAAGTGCACCATGACATCACTCGATGTGGGTGGAAATAGTTTCGTTTATGGGGGTTAAACGTCCGAAAGCGACTCAGGCTATGAGGGACGTTGTAGTGAAGGGCTCCGCAAAATTTCCACCACCTGGGGTTCTTTAATGTGCACTGACGTCGAATGGTACACGGGCCTCTAGAATTTCACCTCCATCGAAATTCGACCACCGCGACCGGGATCGAACTCGCGTCTTTCAGGTCAGCAGTGAAGCGCCATAACCACTGAGCCGCGGAGGCAGCCCAATGTAGGTGGAAATGGCGAGAGGCTCATCGGACAGCATTAAAAACAGCAATAACTTATGTTCCCCTCAAAGAATGTGCCAGACACTTGCAAGATGGCAACTTCTTACGCCCATGAAAGTAATCGTACGGTAACTAACCCCTCTCTCCTCTCCCACTACCGACCCATACCACCTTCCTGCCCTGTGTGCAATGCTCAAAAGGCAAACCTGACTGATATCTTCGGGATCTGTCCGGCTTCCCCTCCACCCAGCAGGCCGGAGCCACTCCAAACATGGGAGGACTGGGAGACCTCACTACGCTCCACAGATCAGGCACGACAGAAGATCGTCGCCACCTGTGCGGCCAGCGTCATGGACCTTTTAGCCTGAACGTTTGAGTGCGGTGTGGTCGTGCGGGGACCCAGGGGTCCTGGGAGGCCCGAATTCCTCTGCACAATAAAGTCTTTCTCTCTCTCACTCTCATGCCGTTCATTGCGTTTAAAATTTTGTGTCTGCACCCCTTTAAGGACTATAGACACCAAATTTTTTCTTGCGTGTTTTCTTCTTTCAAACGATATCGTAGACATTCGTATACATGAAGCACCCTGTGGTATTTGTGTACGACCGCTAAATAGTTTATAATTAAATTTCTTCTTCACGCTGCTTCGGTTTCGTCGACCGAAGGACGACTGTGACGTCAAGTTGATGTTTTCGCCACGTGATCAATTGGAAAAACTTGTAAGGGCCAGTGCGGGTGGCGCCATCAGGGGACACACAGGGACGGCTGACAACACTGGAGGGAGAGGGGATGCGTGGTTGGCTATGGCGGGAATGTGCGTGAGGTGTGCGCGGGCAGCGCGGGAGTGATCCGAGTGGTGTGGTCGAAGTGGGCTCAAGTGTGAGCTCGGTGCGCGTTGCATTAGGTGCGCGAACTGCGGATGACTATTGGGGGACTCCGGCACGCGGGACTCTGTGAGCGTGTGTAATAAATCATCCCTTGACAAACTTTAATATAATCACTGACCGGCTTGTCATTCCATGTTTTGGAAGATGCTGGATTAAATGTCGTAGTCAATTGAATATACATATCAGCGATTATATTACAGTTTTTCTAGTAGATCACGCGAACAAACCGTCAACTTGACGTCACAGTCGTCATTCAGTCAATGAAACCGAAACAGCACGAGAGAAGAAATTCAATCAAATTATTTAGCGCTTGTAGGAAAATACCACACGGTAATTCATGTATTCTAATGTCTAACGCATCGTTTGACAGAAGAAAACATGCAATAAAATTACACTAGCTGCCCACTGAAAGAGAAGACACTTTCGCAAGGCAGCAAAGCTACCTAAGGAACAAGATGGTAGGTTCCAAAATTATTTACCTGGATGAGATATGTGCAACGGCAGCAAGCGCAGTGTTGGTGTAAGGACAGAACAGCGAGCGTGTGCTGCTTGTGCCAAGATCAGGACAACCATGGCCTGGAGCAGGCTGCCAGGGAAGGGCCACCGCATCATTGTGATGCACATCAGCAGTGAGAAAGGCCCATCAACGGCTCCCTGTATGTTTCCTGCAGAAAAACGGAAAGGGTGAAGACTGCTATGAAGATACGGGTGGCAACCATTTTGAGATGTTTGCACTCATGTGCTCCAGAGGCAGACAAGAGAAACATCGTAGCGAAACACAAGCAGTTGTGCCATTCACATCTGGACGAAGCAATGCCGACAACAGTTTTACACAAAGAAGCAGTTCAGCAGTAGCTGACAGAGAGAACACTAATGGAACGCTATGATGCCAACAATGTGGCTCCCATAAATCATGAAGCTGCCCAAACTGTGTGTTGTCAAATACCATGTAGGTGTCGCTGTGGCGAGGGCTGGCAACGTCAAGCTCTGGCTCCCACCTTAGCTTTAACCTATGGAGTTTCTCTGGGTACAAGTTAATAATGATACCAAAAATGAGCATAAAGATTTATGGCTTCCTTTGGTTGAAGCTTTGCTCATAAACAAGACACCAACGGTTTCAGCAGAAAAGTGGAGCAATTGTGCACACCACGCCATGAATAATGATGAAAAATTCAGAGCAAACTCTGCCAGCGGCCCTCATATTCATTAACACATACGAGTTTCACAAAACATAACTATGTAGCACATCGGCTCTGGGATGCATCACAATAGTAAACCAGCGCTAACATCTCTTGCACTGCAAATTAAGACTTTACATCACCAAGTTATCAGGCTTCCAAACTTTGGAAGTGGTATCCCAGGTTTAACATCCTGAAGCAACACATGGGCTATGAAGAACACCACAGTGGACGGCTCCGGATTAATTTAGACCGTATGGGGTTCTTCAACGTGCATTGACGTCGCACAGCACACCATTGTTTTTATGTTTTGCCACCGTCGAAATACTGCCACTGCAGCAGGATCGGGCTCAAACCCGCGACCCTGAGATCAGCAGCCGAACGCCAAAGCCACTAAATCATATGGCGGGTGCTTCCAAATTTTCAGCTAGCTGCTTTTTCTATGGACTGCTTTCCTGTCTCACTAAAGAATACAATCCTTGCTTTAACTATTCGCTTAATAATTCTTTAGGCATGCTGTTTTGTCTTCGCTGAGAACGAATAAACAACTGAGGCTCCTCAACCTTCACGCTGTCAGCAGGCAAAGGACACCTGCAGCTGCATTCCTTTAATACAAGCACATGCATCAGTTTTTGTGCTTATACGCAGGTTGGAGTGGAACGTCAATTCTTATAAATGTCCGACATGAGTATGACGACATCCATACAGACACAAGGCAGCAACGGGAAACTGCAATACGGGCACTGCCTTTGATAAAAACAACTTACTTGTGTGGTGCATTCTTTTCAGCCATGTCCTGCTTCTCGATACAGCTAACTCATTGTTAGAAACATACAGTAGCAGTGAGCCACTCACAACTTGCCTCCGCGTCCCCCGGCTCTGCTTCTTGCATCGACCCTTTTTCCTTTAAAAGCGCTTACATCGAAAGGTGGGCGACCTGTCACATTTGCAAACAGCGCGCCTGTTTTGCACCTTGCTAGCCATGACGAAGCAAGTACGCATCGAAATGTTCACTGAATGTGGGGGAAGATAGAAATACAAGAAACGCATTTAACGCTCTAGCGCACAAATTCAATACGACGCAAATTTTTATTTTTCTCGTCGAGCAGCCACGATCTACCGCTGACGCTGATACTGTAGAAGCTTGGGCAAGTTGGTGTGACATGGTTTTTTCAGCAGCGCGGGGGACAAAGGACGTGACAAGTGCACAGACACGGCGCTGAACTTACATCCGGTTTATTGAGGTGATTTTCACTACTTAAGTACAGTGGCAACCAATCTCAAATGAAAAGACAGATACACAAAACAGATTGACGAAAATGACAATTCCTGAGCACAGGTCTACAGTGGCACAAGACCAGCTGCGCACGTTTTTCTATTCTCATCAAGGAAACGTAGTTCTTTATCAGACAGAGCTAATGAGGCAACGCTTACGCATTCATCTTTGAATTTATGGATTTCATGAGCTTCAATGATTTCACGAGTGATTTTTGTTCTATTATCTGACAGCACTCGACACTGAGTGAAAACAGGATAACACGGTGGTTTTTTGTTCTTTTTTCTTTCCTCTGTGCAGTCTCTGCAATGAAGGCCAAGGTGACGGGAAGCGGTGCCGCTCACGTTGTTGTTGTGTTCCCGCAGCCGGTCGTTGAGGCAACGACCAGTTTGCCCCGTGTAGTGCTTGTCACACGTAAGCAGAAACCTGTACACAACATTGCTACTACATGGTACAAAACCTTTTCGGTGTTTCTTATCGCAGCCAACCGTCCTTTCATTGCTGCTGTTTACAATATGGCAGAGTTTGGAGAGCTTATCGGGCGCGGAAAAAACAACGTTTACATCGGCACGCGCTCCCACCCTTTTCAGATTATGTGAAATGCGGTGTAGATAAGGAATAACCACATACTTTCTTTTTTCTTCCTTGGGCCTTTCAGTGGAATCTCTGCGGCCTGAATTAATGATTTCTCTTAGCAGGCTCTCTGATATTGCAATCAGAAGGTCGGAAGGGTATCCTGCTGCTTGTAAGCGTACCACCTGATTTTGATAGCTGTCTTGCATCGCATGATGGCATGATTTTTCTAGGGCATTTCTTAAACACAACTTTGCGATGCCGCGCTTTACAAGCTTAGAATGTGCAGAAGCGAAAGGCTTGAGGGGCTTCTGGCATCGTGGCTCGTAACGCCAGCACACATGGCTATTCTTGAGGAACATGGCAAGATCTAAAAAACGTAACTTTCCTCCAGAAGGCGTTTCATGCGTCAAAACAAGAGGGTCAAGACAGGTGTGAAAAATTGATAAAACTTTCGAGACCGAGGCCCCTGCGTCAGTAACTGCACATGTCATCAAAACTAAAAAATCATCTACAAACCTAAAAACACGAGCCACGCTTTCGTCGAGTTGACTATCAAGGAGCTTGTCATGGTGCGCGAGATAAATGTCGCCCAGTATCGGAGCTATGCATGAAACAATGCAGACGCCATTGCTCTGGAGGTAAACAGATTCATTCCAGGTGGAAAATGTCGAGTTAAAGCAAAAAGTAAGGAGTTCCAAGAAGTTGCTATTGCTGATGCCTGCAGAACTCTGGAAAGCTACCACACCAAAGGAATCAATGCATTCTTCAACGCTTGCCAGCAGTTTCTTTTGCGGAAGGGAATAATATAAATCTTTTATATCGATAGAGCAGGCCGAAAAGCCTTTCGCTGGGTTTTGTTGCAAGAAAGCGATTACTTGGTTAGAACTCTTCACCTGAAAAGGGTCGTCAATGGTTAAGAGGTTCAGCTTGTCTTGCAAAAAATAACGCGACAGACTTTTGCCATGTGCCATCCTCGGAGACTATTGCTCGAAGTGGGCAGTCCAGCTTGTGAGTTTTGGCTGTGAAGAATATCTTTAAGCAGGACCCCTTGCTTTTCTCTATACACTTGGCTAGGGATTCCAAATTCATTTGTGCACACATTTTCCGTGATCGGGCTTTCACTTTACTTAGAGTGACATCGCTTCTCTGCCGGAAAGTCGAACTGATAGCATTTTCTGCTTTCGATAAGTAGAGCGCTTTTGGCATCACAGCAAAACCTCCCTCTTTACCAGCCTGTAATAGGGTCAGCGAGTTGTTCTTTAAAAACGAAACGGTGAATTTGATTGGAATTCTACACCTGGTAGGTCTACACTTTGCCAAAATGTACACTCCATCTGAAACACATCGGTCCACTTCAGGAGCCACTGCTAGGCTGGAAACTTGTCTCACCATCGCAAGAAGTTCCGATGCCGATTGCCTGGGTTCCACGGCGAACTTTGGTCCTCGTCTAAGGACGCCTTGTACTTGTTCTGGCAAGGACACTTCACCATAGGTGTGGACCGGACTGTGCATCTTCTTAGTGATGGCTCGAAGCTGCGGCAGCGCGCACTGCCATAAGAATTCCGTAGTCCTGTCTGCCGTCTGAGGTCCACCGCCGCCATTCAAGTGCACCATGAGCTGAAGATGTGCCGCTGTGTGCTCTCAGGAAGAGCCATTCTCTGTAGAGGCAAAATCACTCGTGAAATCATTGAAGCTCATGAAATCCATAAATTCAAAGATGAATGCGTAAGCGTTGCCTCATTAGCTCTGCCTGATAAAGTACTACGTTTCCTTGATGAGAATAGAAAAACGTGCGCAGCTGGTCTTGTGCCACTGTAGACCTGTGCTCAGGAATTGTCATTTTCGTCAATCTGTTTTGTGTATCTGTCTTTTCATTTGAGATTGGTTGCCACTGTATTTAAGTAGTGAAAATCACCTCAATAAACCTGTTGTAAGTTCAGCGCCGTGTCTGTGCACTTGTCACGTCCTTTGTCCCCTGCGCTGCTGAAAAAACCGCTGACGAGCGAAGGCACGGAGGGGACACAAGGACATGTTCCTGGAAAATTTTAAAAGTTTTCGAGCAGCCAGCTACGCAGAAGTACCACCCTTTACGTCACTGAAGACTTACATTTAAATATATTCGCGACTAATCAATACTCCACACTATGTAATATCAAAACACAAGCTTATCACAACAGCGCGCTGAAACGGACAGGGAGAGCAGCAGACACGAACCGCTCACGCTTCGCGGCCTGGCCAACAGGCGGCGCAGCCAATGCAATGAGCATGGGCTATACAGTTGAACCTCTATGTAACGAACCTCTATGTAACGAATTCCTGGATTTTACGAAATTTTTCAATTCCCCAGCACATCCCCCATTGAAGCCCATGTATAGGCGACCTCCATGTAACGAACTCGTTGCGGCAGTTGACCTTGATGTAACGAATCCGTGGCTCTGATCATCGAGCTGTATCTTGTAATGTTTTGCCCGAAATTTGACCGGGCAGTGCGCAACTTTAATGAATATTGTTTAAGTAAGTTTTTATATTAAAAGGTAAAGTAGACCGCGAGCAGAACGCTTGCAATCGCAGCAAACAAGCAGACCTCAGTGATGATGATGATGTTGAGCGCCGCTATCGCCGCTCCGTGGCAAGCGTAGCAACTTTTAAGCTTTCATTTTGTAGCTTGACACTAGGTGGCACTACTATGACAAATTTTTCGTGGTGTTGCGGCGCAGTTATGGTAAGCCTTCTTCGTCAGCGTGTTGACGTGTGTGTGTTGATGTGTGTTTACGGTGTCGGTTCGTTACGATGAGTTCTGCTGTGAGGAAACGCAAAGTTTTGTTGCTTGAAGATAAGCTCTCGATTTTGAATGCGGTTACCGCCGGCGAAAAAAAGAAGGATGTCGCTGCCCGCTTCAATATACCAGCCAGCTCCCTGTCAACCATTCTTGCTGCAGAACAAAGCATCCGCAGTGCGATGGAGTCGGGCACAAGCGCCCAGAAGAAAAGACTGAAGACGTCGACGTATGCTGATGTGGACAACGCCGTGTTTGCATGGTTTTTGGACAGACGAGCACAAAACGTGCCCATAAGTGGCGCGATTTTGCAGCAGAAAGCCATAGATTTTGCTTGTATCCTGGGCCACGACGACTTCAAAGCGAGTAACAGCTGGCTACAAGGATTTAAAGCCGGCACGGTGTCGTCGGAAAAGTGGTATCTGGCGAGTCTGCCTCCGCAGACAGCGATGCTGCTGCCTCGTGGGTGGCCAAGAAGCTTCCCGGCATTTTCAGCCACTATGAAGCTGCCGACATTTATAATGCTGATGAGACGGCCCTGTTTTTTTAAATGTTACCGAGCCGCACGTTCTCACTGAAAGGAGAAGACTGCCGCGGTGGAAAGCAAATTAAACTCCGCGTGACGGTTTTGCTTTGCGCCAACACTGATGCCAGCGACAAGCAAATCCTGTTTGTTATTTTCCGCAATGCCCCATCCGGATGATTTAAAGGAACAGGGCGGATGCCAGTAAAATATGTGGCAAACTCCAAAGCTTGGATGTCGCGGGCAATTTTTTACGACTGGCTGAAGGAGCTCAACCAAGATGTCAAGCGACAAGTTCGCAGCATTTGTTTGCTGCTTGACAACTGCTCCGCGCACCATGTGGAAGGCCTACAGCTTTCTAAGGTCGAGCTGCAGCATTTGCCACCTAACTGCACTTCTCTGGTACAGCCCTTAGACAAATGGGTTATTAACAGCTTTAAATGCTGTTACCGGCGTCGATTGATACAGAAGATGCTCCTGGACATCCGCCTTGAATGGCCAACAAAAGTGGATATCTACCAAGCAATCGAAATGCTTGCTGCGTCGTGGCAAGAGGTCGGATCACAAGTGATCACCAATTGCTTCGCCAAGGCTCAGGTAAATAAGGCCATTCAAGCTACAGTCACTGAAGACGAACCTTCAAGCCCACCCGAGGTCGCAGAAGCGTGGGATGAACTACGCATGAACGGTGGGGTGCCCGACGGTGTCGAGCTGTGCAACTTTTTGTTCGTGGACAACGGCGCCGTGGCTACGGAAGAGATGACTGATGCGGCACTTGTCGAAACCGTTAAAGATAGCCTTGAAGGTGACGGTTCGTCAGAGCCTGATACGTTTTGTGCTGTTCCCACCGCGAGGGAACTGATGGACGCGGTGGACGTTCTGCGCCATTTCGTCGGCTCGCAGGACGATGAAGCAGCCATGGATGCCTTAGTTTCCTTGGAGCGCCGAGTAGTGGCTTCGATCGGGCAAAAACAGCAAGCGAAAATTACGCAGTTTTTCTCTATTAAATAAATTCTTTGAATGGCGAGTTCACTTGAATTGATATCTGTCGAATTTTTATTTCGTTTTGGCATAATCCTTACCAGTCTTAACCCAAAACTACATGTAACGAAAACCTGGATATAACGAAAAATTGCGAACTTTTTTCAATTTCGTTATATCCAGGTTTGACTGTAGTTTTCATGCGTCTGTGTCAAAGTAGGTGCTATGTAAAATGAGTTTGATCTTTCATCATAGATACCAGCATGGTGACAATCTTCCTTGTTGAACATGTCCGCTGTACACCTAAGGGACTTGACTAAGAAGCAAACAAGTGGAGTTTTTTTTCTCGTAATGAAATGAGAAACAATCTTTAATTGCTACAGTTCTGGCAAGATAGAGACTTGGGACATACTGTGAATAAAACATGTGCATTTGTCAGCAAAATGCTTGGTGTTAGTGCATGGACAGCGTTTAATGGAAAGAAGGAGAGGCAAGAGTAAGCAGGTGGAAGTGGTCGACACCCAGCACAGAATGGCCAGGAAGTGGAGATTAGCGGCGTAGCACCCTGTATGACAACTTCCCAAAGCTGGCATTGAGGTCATGGATGCACAACATTTCCCAGCACTATGTTAGATGGTAACTGCATGGCATATGCTTTAAAGGGGTCCAGACACAAAGTTTTTCGGTGTCAGTTTATTTGCCTTCAAAGAGGCCTACGGGCCTAGCAATCATGAAAATAAGAGCAAAGCACCAGTGCACAGTGTGAATAATTAATTACAAGTCATTTTGTACACAAAGCCTTTGGTCTCAGTCAGCGCCAACGCTGAAGTGAACAACACCTGAGTTCAGCGACGTCACAATAATTAAGGCAAGTGCACCATGACATCACTCGATGTGGGTGGAAATAGTTTCGTTTATGGGGGTTAAACGTCCGAAAGCGACTCAGGCTATGAGGGACGTTGTAGTGAAGGGCTCCGCAAAATTTCCACCACCTGGGGTTTTTTAATGTGCACTGACGTCGAATGGTACACGGGCCTCTAGAATTTCACCTCCATCGAAATTCGACCACCGCGACCGGGATCGAACTCGCGTCTTTCAGGTCAGCAGTGAAGCGCCATAACCACTGAGCCGCGGAGGCAGCCCAATGTAGGTGGAAATGGCGAGAGGCTCATCGGACAGCATTAAAAACAGCAATAACTTATGTTCCCCTCAAAGAATGTGCCAGACACTTGCAAGATGGCAACTTCTTACGCCCATGAAAGTAATCGTACGGTAACTAACCCCTCTCTCCTCTCCCACTACCGACCCATACCACCTTCCTGCCCTGTGTGCAATGCTCAAAAGGCAAACCTGACTGATATCTTCGGGATCTGTCCGGCTTCCCCTCCACCCAGCAGGCCGGAGCCACTCCAAACATGGGAGGACTGGGAGACCTCACTACGCTCCACAGATCAGGCACGACAGAAGATCGTCGCCACCTGTGCGGCCAGCGTCATGGACCTTTTAGCCTGAACGTTTGAGTGCGGTGTGGTCGTGCGGGGACCCAGGGGTCCTGGGAGGCCCGAATTCCTCTGCACAATAAAGTCTTTCTCTCTCTCACTCTCATGCCGTTCATTGCGTTTAAAATTTTGTGTCTGCACCCCTTTAAGGACTATAGACACCAAATTTTTTCTTGCGTGTTTTCTTCTTTCAAACGATATCGTAGACATTCGTATACATGAAGCACCCTGTGGTATTTGTGTACGACCGCTAAATAGTTTATAATTGAATTTCTTCTTCACGCTGCTTTGGTTTCGTCGACCGAAGGACGACTGTGACGTCAAGTTGATGTTTTCGCCACGTGATCAATTGGAAAAACTTGTAAGGGCCAGTGCGGGTGGCGCCATCAGGGGACACACAGGGACGGCTGACAACACTGGAGGGAGAGGGGATGCGTGGTTGGCTATGGCGGGAATGTGCGTGAGGTGTGCGCGGGCAGCGCGGGAGTGATCCGAGTGGTGTGGTCGAAGTGGGCTCAAGTGTGAGCTCGGTGCGCGTTGCATTAGGTGCGCGAACTGCGGATGACTATTGGGGGACTCCGGCACGCGGGACTCTGTGAGCGTGTGTAATAAATCATCCCTTGACAAACTTTAATATAATCACTGACCGGCTTGTCATTCCATGTTTTGGAAGATGCTGGATTAAATGTCGTAGTCAATTGAATATACATATCAGCAATTATATTACAGTTTTTCTAGTAGATCACGCGAACAAACCGTCAACTTGACGTCACAGTCGTCATTCAGTCAATGAAACCGAAACAGCACGAGAGAAGAAATTCAATCAAATTATTTAGCGCTTGTAGGAAAATACCACACGGTAATTCATGTATTCTAATGTCTAACGCATCGTTTGACAGAAGAAAACATGCAATAAATTTACACTAGCTGCCCACTGAAAGAGAAGACACTTTCGCAAGGCAGCAAAGCTACCTAAGGAACAAGATGGTAGGTTCCAAAATTATTTACCTGGATGAGATATGTGCAACGGCAGCAAGCGCAGTGTTGGTGTAAGGACAGAACAGCGAGCGTGTGCTGCTTGTGCCAAGATCAGGACAACCATGGCCTGGAGCAGGCTGCCAGGGAAGGGCCACCGCATCATTGTGATGCACATCAGCAGTGAGAAAGGCCCATCAACGGCTCCCTGTATGTTTCCTGCAGAAAAACGGAAAGGGTGAAGACTGCTATGAAGATACGGGTGGCAACCATTTTGAGATGTTTGCACTCATGTGCTCCAGAGGCAGACAAGAGAAACATCGTAGCGAAACACAAGCAGTTGTGCCATTCACATCTGGACGAAGCAATGCCGACAACAGTTTTACACAAAGAAGCAGTTCAGCAGTAGCTGACAGAGAGAACACTAATGGAACGCTATGATGCCAACAATGTGGCTCCCATAAATCATGAAGCTGCCCAAACTGTGTGTTGTCAAATACCATGTAGGTGTCGCTGTGGCGAGGGCTGGCAACGTCAAGCTCTGGCTCCCACCTTAGCTTTAACCTATGGAGTTTCTCTGGGTACAAGTTAATAATGATACCAAAAATGAGCATAAAGATTTATGGCTTCCTTTGGTTGAAGCTTTGCTCATAAACAAGACACCAACGGTTTCAGCAGAAAAGTGGAGCAATTGTGCACACCACGCCATGAATAATGATGAAAAATTCAGAGCAAACTCTGCCAGCGGCCCTCATATTCATTAACACATACGAGTTTCACAAAACATAACTATGTAGCACATCGGCTCTGGGATGCATCACAATAGTAAACCAGCGCTAACATCTCTTGCACTGCAAATTAAGACTTTACATCACCAAGTTATCAGGCTTCCAAACTTTGGAAGTGGTATCCCAGGTTTAACATCCTGAAGCAACACATGGGCTATGAAGAACACCACAGTGGACGGCTCCGGATTAATTTAGACCGTATGGGGTTCTTCAACGTGCATTGACGTCGCACAGCACACCATTGTTTTTATGTTTTGCCACCGTCGAAATACTGCCACTGCAGCAGGATCGGGCTCAAACCCGCGACCCTGAGATCAGCAGCCGAACGCCAAAGCCACTAAATCATATGGCGGGTGCTTCCAAATTTTCAGCTAGCTGCTTTTTCTATGGACTGCTTTCCTGTCTCACTAAAGAATACAATCCTTGCTTTAACTATTCGCTTAATAATTCTTTAGGCATGCTGTTTTGTCTTCGCTGAGAACGAATAAACAACTGAGGCTCCTCAACCTTCACGCTGTCAGCAGGCAAAGGACACCTGCAGCTGCATTCCTTTAATACAAGCACATGCATCAGTTTTTGTGCTTATACGCAGGTTGGAGTGGAACGTCAATTCTTATAAATGTCCGACATGAGTATGACGACATCCATACAGACACAAGGCAGCAACGGGAAACTGCAATACGGGCACTGCCTTTGATAAAAACAACTTACTTGTGTGGTGCATTCTTTTCAGCCATGTCCTGCTTCTCGATACAGCTAACTCATTGTTAGAAGCATACAGTAGCAGTGAGCCACTCACAACTTGCCTCCGCGTCCCCCGGCTCTGCTTCTTGCATCGACCCTTTTTCCTTTAAAAGCGCTTACATCGAAAGGTGGGCGACCTGTCACATTTGCAAACAGCGCGCCTGTTTTGCACCTTGCTAGCCATGACGAAGCAAGTACGCATCGAAATGTTCACTGAATGTGGGGGAAGATAGAAATACAAGAAACGCATTTAACGCTCTAGCGCACAAATTCAATACGACGCAAATTTTTATTTTTCTCGTCGAGCAGCCACGATCTACCGCTGACGCTGATACTGTAGAAGCTTGGGCAAGTTGGTGTGACATGGTTTTTTCAGCAGCGCGGGGGACAAAGGACGTGACAAGTGCACAGACACGGCGCTGAACTTACATCCGGTTTATTGAGGTGATTTTCACTACTTAAGTACAGTGGCAACCAATCTCAAATGAAAAGACAGATACACAAAACAGATTGACGAAAATGACAATTCCTGAGCACAGGTCTACAGTGGCACAAGACCAGCTGCGCACGTTTTTCTATTCTCATCAAGGAAACGTAGTTCTTTATCAGACAGAGCTAATGAGGCAACGCTTACGCATTCATCTTTGAATTTATGGATTTCATGAGCTTCAATGATTTCACGAGTGATTTTTGTTCTATTATCTGACAGCACTCGACACTGAGTGAAAACAGGATAACACGGTGGTTTTTTGTTCTTTTTTCTTTCCTCTGTGCAGTCTCTGCAATGAAGGCCAAGGTGACGGGAAGCGGTGCCGCTCACGTTGTTGTTGTGTTCCCGCAGCCGGTCGTTGAGGCAACGACCAGTTTGCCCCGTGTAGTGCTTGTCACACGTAAGCAGAAACCTGTACACAACATTGCTACTACATGGTACAAAACCTTTTCGGTGTTTCTTATCGCAGCCAACCGTCCTTTCATTGCTGCTGTTTACAATATGGCAGAGTTTGGAGAGCTTATCGGGCGCGGAAAAAACAACGTTTACATCGGCACGCGCTCCCACCCTTTTCAGATTATGTGAAATGCGGTGTAGATAAGGAATAACCACATACTTTCTTTTTTCTTCCTTGGGCCTTTCAGTGGAATCTCTGCGGCCTGAATTAATGATTTCTCTTAGCAGGCTCTCTGATATTGCAATCAGAAGGTTGGAAGGGTATCCTGCTGCTTGTAAGCGTACCACCTGATTTTGATAGCTGTCTTGCATCGCATGATGGCATGATTTTTCTAGGGCATTTCTTAAACACAACTTTGCGATGCCGCGCTTTACAAGCTTAGAATGTGCAGAAGCGAAAGGCGTGAGGGGCTTCTGGCATCGTGGCTCGTAACGCCAGCACACATGGCTATTCTTGAGGAACATGGCAAGATCTAAAAAACGTAACTTTCCTCCAGAAGGCGTTTCATGCGTCAAAACAAGAGGGTCAAGACAGGTGTGAAAAATTGATAAAACTTTCGAGACCGAGGCCCCTGCGTCAGTAACTGCACATGTCATCAAAACTAAAAAATCATCTACAAACCTAAAAACACGAGCCACGCTTTCGTCGAGTTGACTATCAAGGAGCTTGTCATGGTGCGCGAGATAAATGTCGCCTAGTATCGGAGCTATGCATGAAACAATGCAGACGCCATTGCTCTGGAGGTAAACAGATTCATTCCAGGTGGAAAATGTCGAGTTAAAGCAAAAAGTAAGGAGTTCCAAGAAGTTGCTATTGCTGATGCCTGCAGAACTCTGGAAAGCTACCACACCAAAGGAATCAATGCATTCTTCAACGCTTGCCAGCAGTTTCTTTTGCGGAAGGGAATAATATAAATCTTTTATATCGATAGAGCAGGCCGAAAAGCCTTTCGCTGGGTTTTGTTGCAAGAAAGCGATTACTTGGTTAGAACTCTTCACCTGAAAAGGGTCGTCAATGGTTAAGAGGTTCAGCTTGTCTTGCAAAAAATAACGCGACAGACTTTTGCCATGTGCCATCCTCGGAGACTATTGCTCGAAGTGGGCAGTCCAGCTTGTGAGTTTTGGCTGTGAAGAATATCTTTAAGCAGGACCCCTTGCTTTTCTCTATACACTTGGCTAGGGATTCCAAATTCATTTGTGCACACATTTTCCGTGATCGGGCTTTCACTTTACTTAGAGTGACATCGCTTCTCTGCCGGAAAGTCGAACTGATAGCATTTTCTGCTTTCGATAAGTAGAGCGCTTTTGGCATCACAGCAAAACCTCCCTCTTTACCAGCCTGTAATAGGGTCAGCGAGTTGTTCTTTAAAAACGAAACGGTGAATTTGATTGGAATTCTACACCTGGTAGGTCTACACTTTGCCAAAATGTACACTCCATCTGAAACACATCGGTCCACTTCAGGAGCCACTGCTAGGCTGGAAACTTGTCTCACCATCGCAAGAAGTTCCGATGCCGATTGCCTGGGTTCCACGGCGAACTTTGGTCCTCGTCTAAGGACGCCTTGTACTTGTTCTGGCAAGGACACTTCACCATAGGTGTGGACCGGACTGTGCATCTTCTTAGTGATGGCTCGAAGCTGCGGCAGCGCGCACTGCCATAAGAATTCCGTAGTCCTGTCTGCCGTCTGAGGTCCACCGCCGCCATTCAAGTGCACCATGAGCTGAAGATGTGCAGCTGTGTGCTCTCAGGAAGAGCCATTCTCTGTAGAGGCAAAATCACTCGTGAAATCATTGAAGCTCATGAAATCCATAAATTCAAAGATGAATGCGTAAGCGTTGCCTCAAAAGCACTGCCTGATAAAGTACTACGTTTCCTTGATGAGAATAGAAAAACGTGCGTAGCTGGTCTTGTGCCACTGTAGACCTGTGCTCAGGAATTGTCATTTTCGTCAATCTGTTTTGTGTATCTGTCTTTTCATTTGAGATTGGTTGCCACTGTATTTAAGTAGTGAAAATCACCTCAATAAACCTGTTGTAAGTTCAGCGCCGTGTCTGTGCACTTGTCACGTCCTTTGTCCCCTGCGCTGCTGAAAAAACCGCTGACGAGCGAAGGCACGGAGGGGACACAAGGACATGTTCCTGGAAAATTTTAAAAGTTTTCGAGCAGCCAGCTACGCAGAAGTACCACCCTTTACGTCACTGAAGACTTACATTTAAATATATTCGCGACTAATCAATACTCCACACTATGTAATATCAAAACACAAGCTTATCACAACAGCGCGCTGAAACGGACAGGGAGAGCAGCAGACACGACCCGCTCACGCTTCGCGGCCTGGCCAACAGGCGGCGCAGCCAATGCAATGAGCATGGGCTATAGTTTTCATGCGTCTGTGTCAAAGTAGGTGCTATGTAAAATGCGTTTGATCTTTCATCATAGATACCAGCATGGTGACGATCTTCCTTGTTGAACATGTCTGCTGTACACCTAAGGGACTTGAGTAAGAAGCAAACAAGTGGAGTTTTTTTTCTCGTAATGCAATGAGAAACAATCTTTAATTGCTACAGTTCTGGCAAGATAGAGACTTGGGACATACTGTGAATAAAACATGTGCATTTGTCAGCAAAATGCTTGTTGTTAGTGCATGGACAGCGTTTAATGGAAAGAAGGAGAGGCAAGAGTAAGCAGGTGGAAGTGGTCGACACCCAGCACAGAATGGCCAGGAAGTGGAGATTAGCGGCGTAGCACCCTGTATGACAACTTCCCAAAGCTGGCATTGAGGTCATGGATGCACAACATTTCCCAGCACTATGTTAGATGGTAACTGCATGGCATATGCTTTAAAGGGGTCCAGACACAAAGTTTTTCGGTGTCAGTTTATTTGCCTTCAAAGAGGCCTACGGGCCTAGCAATCATGAAAATAAGAGCAAAACACCAGTGCACAGTGTGAATAATTAATTAAAAGCCATTTTGTACACAAAGCCTTTGGTCTCAGTCAGCGCCAACGCTGAAGTGAACAACACCTGAGTTCAGCGACGTCACAATAATTAAGGCAAGTGCACCATGACATCACTCGATGTGGGTGGAAATAGTTTCGTTTATGGGGGTTAAACGTCCGAAAGCGACTCAGGCTATGAGGGACGTTGTAGTGAAGGGCTCCGCAAAATTTCCACCACCTGGGGTTCTTTAATGTGCACTGACGTCGAATGGTACACGGGCCTCTAGAATTTCACCTCCATCGAAATTCGACCACCGCGACCGGGATCGAACTCGCGTCTTTCAGGTCAGCAGTGAAGCGCCATAACCACTGAGCCACGGAGGCAGCCCAATGTAGGTGGAAATGGCGAGAGGCTCATCGGACAGCATTAAAAACAGCAATAACTTATGTTCCCCTCAAAGAATGTGCCAGACACTTGCAAGATGGCAACTTCTTACGCCCATGAAAGTAATCGTACGGTAACTAACCCCTCTCTCCTCTCCCACTACCGACCCATACCACCTTCCTGCCCTGTGTGCAATGCTCAAAAGGCAAACCTGACTGATATCTTCGGGATCTGTCCGGCTTCCCCTCCACCCAGCAGGCCGGAGCCACTCCAAACATGGGAGGACTGGGAGACCTCACTACGCTCCACAGATCAGGCACGACAGAAGATCGTCGCCACCTGTGCGGCCAGCGTCATGGACCTTTTAGCCTGAACGTTTGAGTGCGGTGTGGTCGTGCGGGGACCCAGGGGTCCTGGGAGGCCCGAATTCCTCTGCACAATAAAGTCTTTCTCTCTCTCACTCTCATGCCGTTCATTGCGTTTAAAATTTTGTGTCTGCACCCCTTTAAGGACTATAGACACCAAATTTTTTCTTGCGTGTTTTCTTCTTTCAAACGATATCGTAGACATTCGTATACATGAAGCACCCTGTGGTATTTGTGTACGACCGCTAAATAGTTTATAATTGAATTTCTTCTTCACGCTGTTTCGGTTTCGTCGACCGAAGGACGACTGTGACGTCAAGTTGATGTTTTCGCCACGTGATCAATTGGAAAAACTTGTAAGGGCCAGTGCGGGTGGCGCCATCAGGGGACACACAGGGACGGCTGACAACACTGGAGGGAGAGGGGATGCGTGGTTGGCTATGGCGGGAATGTGCGTGAGGTGTGCGCGGGCAGCGCGGGAGTGATCCGAGTGGTGTGGTCGAAGTGGGCTCAAGTGTGAGCTCGGTGCGCGTTGCATTAGGTGCGCGAACTGCGGATGACTATTGGGGGACTCCGGCACGCGGGACTCTGTGAGCGTGTGTAATAAATCATCCCTTGACAAACTTTAATATAATCACTGACCGGCTTGTCATTCCATGTTTTGGAAGATGCTGGATTAAATGTCGTAGTCAATTGAATATACATATCAGCGATTATATTACAGTTTTTCTAGTAGATCACGCGAACAAACCGTCAACTTGACGTCACAGTCGTCATTCAGTCAATGAAACCGAAACAGCACGAGAGAAGAAATTCAATCAAATTATTTAGCGCTTGTAGGAAAATACCACACGGTAATTCATGTATTCTAATGTCTAACGCATCGTTTGACAGAAGAAAACATGCAATAAAATTACACTAGCTGCCCACTGAAAGAGAAGACACTTTCGCAAGGCAGCAAAGCTACCTAAGGAACAAGATGGTAGGTTCCAAAATTATTTACCTGGATGAGATATGTGCAACGGCAGCAAGCGCAGTGTTGGTGTAAGGACAGAACAGCGAGCGTGTGCTGCTTGTGCCAAGATCAGGACAACCATGGCCTGGAGCAGGCTGCCAGGGAAGGGCCACCGCATCATTGTGATGCACATCAGCAGTGAGAAAGGCCCATCAACGGCTCCCTGTATGTTTCCTGCAGAAAAACGGAAAGGGTGAAGACTGCTATGAAGATACGGGTGGCAATCATTTTGAGATGTTTGCACTCATGTGCTCCAGAGGCAGACAAGAGAAACATCGTAGCGAAACACAAGCAGTTGTGCCATTCACATCTGGACGAAGCAATGCCGACAACAGTTTTACACAAAGAAGCAGTTCAGCAGTAGCTGACAGAGAGAACACTAATGGAACGCTATGATGCCAACAATGTGGCTCCCATAAATCATGAAGCTGCCCAAACTGTGTGTTGTCAAATACCATGTAGGTGTCGCTGTGGCGAGGGCTGGCAACGTCAAGCTCTGGCTCCCACCTTAGCTTTAACCTATGGAGTTTCTCTGGGTACAAGTTAATAATGATACCAAGAATGAGCATAAAGATTTATGGCTTCCTTTGGTTGAAGCTTTGCTCATAAACAAGACACCAACGGTTTCAGCAGAAAAGTGGAGCAATTGTGCACACCACGCCATGAATAATGATGAAAAATTCAGAGCAAACTCTGCCAGCGGCCCTCATATTCATTAACACATACGAGTTTCACAAAACATAACTATGAAGCACATCGGCTCTGGGATGCATCACAATAGTAAACCAGCGCTAACATCTCTTGCACTGCAAATTAAGACTTTACATCACCAAGTTATCAGGCTTCCAAACTTTGGAAGTGGTATCCCAGGTTTAACATCCTGAAGCAACACATGGGCTATGAAGAACACCACAGTGGACGGCTCCGGATTAATTTAGACCGTATGGGGTTCTTCAACGTGCATTGACGTCGCACAGCACACCATTGTTTTTATGTTTTGCCACCGTCGAAATACTGCCACTGCAGCAGGATCGGGCTCAAACCCGCGACCCTGAGATCAGCAGCCGAACGCCAAAGCCACTAAATCATATGGCGGGTGCTTCCAAATTTTCAGCTAGCTGCTTTTTCTATGGACTGCTTTCCTGTCTCACTAAAGAATACAATACTTGCTTTAACTATTCGCTTAATAATTCTTTAGGCATGCTGTTTTGTCTTCGCTGAGAACGAATAAACAACTGAGGCTCCTCAACCTTCACGCTGTTAGCAGGCAAAGGACACCTGCAGCTGCATTCCTTTAATACAAGCACATGCATCAGTTTTTGTGCTTATACGCAGGTTGGAGTGGAACGTCAATTCTTATAAATGTCCGACATGAGTATGACGACATCCATACAGACACAAGGCAGCAACGGGAAACTGCAATACGGGCACTGCCTTTGATAAAAACAACTTACTTGTGTGGTGCATTCTTTTCAGCCATCTCCTGCTTCTCGATACAGCTAACTCATTGTTAGAAGCATACAGTAGCAGTGAGCCACTCACAACTTGCCTCCGCGTCCCCCGGCTCTGCTTCTTGCATCGACCCTTTTTCCTTTAAAAGCGCTTACATCGAAAGGTGGGCGACCTGTCACATTTGCAAACAGCGCGCCTGTTTTGCACCTTGCTAGCCATGACGAAGCAAGTACGCATCGAAATGTTCACTGAATGTGGGGGAAGATAGAAATACAAGAAACGCATTTAACGCTCTAGCGCACAAATTCAATACGACGCAAATTTTTATTTTTCTCGTCGAGCAGCCACGATCTACCGCTGACGCTGATACTGTAGAAGCTTGGGCAAGTTGGTGTGACATGGTTTTTTCAGCAGCGCGGGGGACAAAGGACGTGACAAGTGCACAGACACGGCGCTGAACTTACATCCGGTTTATTGAGGTGATTTTCACTACTTAAGTACAGTGGCAACCAATCTCAAATGAAAAGACAGATACACAAAACAGATTGACGAAAATGACAATTCCTGAGCACAGGTCTACAGTGGCACAAGACCAGCTGCGCACGTTTTTCTATTCTCATCAAGGAAACGTAGTTCTTTATCAGACAGAGCTAATGAGGCAACGCTTACGCATTCATCTTTGAATTTATGGATTTCATGAGCTTCAATGATTTCACGAGTGATTTTTGTTCTATTATCTGACAGCACTCGACACTGAGTGAAAACAGGATAACACGGTGGTTTTTTGTTCTTTTTTCTTTCCTCTGTGCAGTCTCTGCAATGAATGCCAAGGTGACGGGAAGCGGTGCCGCTCACGTTGTTGTTGTGTTCCCGCAGCCGGTCGTTGAGGCAACGACCAGTTTGCCCCGTGTAGTGCTTGTCACACGTAAGCAGAAACCTGTACACAACATTGCTACTACATGGTACAAAACCTTTCTTTATTCTTTCTTTCTTTATTCTCAGAAACAGTACACAAACTGTTGGTTGGACCCATAGCCTTTACGGCTAGTGAGGGGTCCAAATACAACACAAGCACAATACTACCGCAGACCGTGTAAAATAAAAAACTTCAAGATTAACACACACAATTGATTCCTACATTTCCATGGAATTTAAATAGTGTTTTAAAGATGTTGAAAAGTTATTTTTTTCTTTAACTTCATTCGGGATTTCATTCCACACATGGGCTCCACTGTATTCTAGGAGTCTCCGGCCGTACATATTGTAACAAGGTG
Source organism: Amblyomma americanum (assembly GCF_052857255.1). Lineage (NCBI taxonomy): Eukaryota > Metazoa > Arthropoda > Arachnida > Ixodida > Ixodidae > Amblyomma > Amblyomma americanum. The sequence goes on along the minus strand of NC_135497.1, from coordinate 300,932,452 downwards.
GTAAATTAAATAGATTGTTAGTTGCAGCTCTTGTTTGTTTCATTGGTAATCTAAATAAACTAAGGGGCAGGGGGTTGTTAGATTTTATTACATTGTTTACTATTTCAGCTATCTTCAGTTTATATGCCATTGATAGGGGTAAGATACGAAGCTGCTGAAAGAGTGGCCTGCTGGGGTGTGTATTATTTGAATAAGTTATCATACGAATAGCTCGTTTTTGAAGGCGAGAAACAGGATCTAGGTATGTTTTATATGTACCACCCCACGTTTCCAGGCAATAAGATAATTGACTGTGCACAAAGGCGAAATACAGAACGCGCAGAATTGGAAGATCAAAGCAGTCCCTGGCCTTTAGTAAAACATGACAACCATAGGCTAATTTGGAGCAAACATTATTAATTTGTTCTTTCCAGTGCATATCAGACGCGAACAGGACACCAAGATACTTGTATTGAGGCACCCTCAGCAGAGTCGTGTTGTCGATAGTTACAGATATACGTTCGTAGTTCATGTTCTTCCTGCGCGAGTGAAACACGGTGTACTTTATTTTCTCAGTATTAAGGGTCAATCGATTACTTTTAAACCACTGCGAAACTTCACCAAGCTCTTCATTAGTTATACATTTAAGTGCCACTAAATTTTCCCCTGTAAAAAGCAGTGCAGTGTCATCAGCATATATTACAGCTTTCGAATATTTCAGCGTTGATGGAAGGTCATTAATATACAGGGAAAAGAATAGCGGCCCAAGCACGGAGCCCTGAGGCACACCTAGATTAATGCTTTGCGGTAGTGAGGCTAAATTGTTCATGACAACATATTGTTTCCGTCCTGTAAAATAGCCTTTAATTAGATCACGAATTTTCCCTCTTAAACCGTAGGTTTCCAATTTCTGTTGTAGTATTGTGTGATCAACCGTATCGAAAGCTTTTGATATGCCTAAATATACTACTATGGCCAGCTTGTTATTATGCAGTGCAGAATTTATAAGTTGTGAAAGAACAAGAACTGCGGATGACGTTGACCTTTGGGGCCTGAAGCCATGCTGATTATGACATATAATGTTATATTTATTTAGAAAATTTTGTATACGTTTACAAAGAACCTTTTCAAAAACTGTATTAATTGCATTTAATACCGATATTGGTCTGTAGTTTCGCGGATCAGATCGCTCACCGCCTTTATAAATAGGTACAACCCTTGCAACCTTTAGCTCGTCAGGATATATTCCGTTTGCCAATGAATGGTTAAATATGTGTAGTAGATGGATCGCTAGTATATCAATGTTGTTTTTGATCAGTCTAACGGGTATTGCATCAGGTCCTGCCGCCTTGCCGGCTGAAAGGCTGCCGACTGCAGTGATTACTTCTTCTATGTCTATGTCAGGCAAAGCAAAACTGTTATTAACACGTTCCGGCATCTTCGCGGTAGGTGCGTCAGCATGAACTTGCGCGGCAACCGTAGGCCCAATAGAGGTAAAATAGGTATTGAATGATTCTACTGTGTCTTCGTCAACTGTCTCAGGGAGTGTTGCCGTACTGGATCGCAGGCCGATTGCGTTGTTCACTATATCCCAAATTTTTTTTGTATTTCCATGCGCCTGTTTCACCAGTGATGAATAATATTCTTTTTTTCTTTTTCTCATAAGAGATACAGACAAGTTCCTGCAGCGCTTATACTGGGTTAGGTAGTATTCGTTTGATCTCAACTGCTTCCATTTGCGATACCATTTGTCCTTATCTTTTAACACGGCTAATATTTCAGTATTCATCCAAGGACACGTTGGCTGGCTGTATTTATTAGTGTTCGGCAGAGAGCTCTGTTCAATGGCATTTTTAAGGATGTCTAAAAAGTTCTTACACTCAGTATTGACGTTTTCATCATATGCCGTAGTGAAGTCGGCTTGTTCTAATGTTTCACGCAGTGCTACATAGTTTATCTTACTACGAATTTTACACTGCGTCAACTGCGCTTGTAGAGGCAGGTCTTTTTCTATTACAAGAAAAATGGGTGAATGGTCGGCTACCACCTCAGCGCAGGTACCGGCAAGCACACCTGGGACAATATTACAGAGGGCGTGATCTATTAGAGTACTTGAAGTACTTGTTACGTGGGTAGGTTCTGTAATAAGGTTACGTAAGGCAAATGATTCGAGAAGGAAAGTGTAGCTGTTCTGTACTCCATGTGATAGATCTAAATTGAAATCGCCCATTATGACAATATTAGAGCGACGCCCATGAAAACAATTTGTTAGAATCATTTCAAACTTCTCAAGGAACTCCGTTATCGATGTGTTTGGTGTCCGATAAACCACACCAACCATCAAACCATCCTGAAGTTTTATGAACAGGGTTTCAATGCAGTCAAAACTAACAGACGCCACTCCCATTAGCTGGTAGGAGACACTATCTCTGACAAACATCCCTACCCCACCTCCCCTTGCTCGTGTATCCCGTGGCTGGGATAAAAATTTATAACCCGGGAAAGAGACTACTTCATCACGCTTAAGCCATGTTTCACTCACGGCTATTACATCAAAACAGGATTCATACCTTGCCATGTGTACAATCAAGTTATTTAGGTTACTTCGTATGCTGCGCACGTTACAGTGCAAAATTGAAAAGCTTTTATCACGCATCAAATCGTCAACTTGTTGAAACGTAAAAGCCATGTCAAAAGAAACAGGAAAAATTTCATGCTAAGATCTGAACGACAGAAAAAAAGAAAAGTCACACAACGCTGGCCAAGTCACCTTCACTTGTGATGTGCAGAACAGTAGAGTTGTCTGCCCTACGCATCAAAATTTTTCCTTGTGACAACCAAACAAACTTCCAGTTGTGGTCCTTAGCTGCTTTCTTTGCTTTAGATAGTAGTACTTTGTTTTCAACGCACAGGTGCTCATTAACAAACAAGGGTTCTTGTTCTTCAAAACCAAGCAGTCTCGTGTTCAGTTTGGTCTTTTTAGCTGCATTGAGCACTTTATCTCGGATAGACCTTGTGACAAACTTGACCACCACGTTTGGCTTATCCTTATCTTTAGAGCGCACTCGATGCACTACATCAATGTCAGACTCGGCAAGTGCGACACCCAGGCAAGAAGCCACCTTCTGAACAGAGTTTACAAGGTCCTCATTCGGAGCAAGCGGAAGTCCCTTGATTTCAAGATTTATGTTCCTGGTGAACTGTTTTAGCTCTAACATCTCTTTTTTTGTCTCTTGCAGCTCATTTCTCAGAAGCTCATTTGTTTTCTGATAATGTTCATTTTGTTTTTTGACTTCCGCAAGCTCCCGACGAAAACCCTCCACATCTGCCTTGAAGTTTTCAAACCCCTCATTCATGAAGTCAATTGACTCTTTAATGCCAGAGAGCTCAGCGCGAATTTCAGTGCTTGAGCCGCCCATTTTTTCGACGCTGCTTTTCATGTCGGATGCAAATACATCAAGTTTAGTTAGAAGTTCGGTAAGAATCTTCGCTACTTCCTTAATGCTCCCTGGAGGCTTATCCCCGAGAGCCCTGAAATCTTGTAGGGCATCCTTTGCACTGTCCATTTTCGCGCTGAGGAGCTCGGCGAAAGCACCCGACAAAGTTAGTCCTAGAGGCGACAAAAATTACACCACAACACACCTGGCAGCAGCAGCGACGGCAAGGTCACGATGCCGTTTACAATAAAGCATACGAACAAGCACCAACCTGAAAAAATTGAAGACAATATCTTGATATGCTGTGTTTCTTATCGCAGCCAACCGTCCTTTCATTGCTGCTGTTTACAATATGGCAGAGTTTGGAGAGCTTATCGGGCGCGGAAAAAACAACGTTTACATCGGCACGCGCTCCCACCCTTTTCAGATTATGTGAAATGCGGTGTAGATAAGGAATAACCACATACTTTCTTTTTTCTTCCTTGGGCCTTTCAGTGGAATCTCTGCGGCCTGAATTAATGATTTCTCTTAGCAGGCTCTCTGATATTGCAATCAGAAGGTCGGAAGGGTATCCTGCTGCTTGTAAGCGTACCACCTGATTTTGATAGCTGTCTTGCATCGCATGATGGCATGATTTTTCTAGGGCATTTCTTAAACACAACTTTGCGATGCCGCGCTTTACAAGCTTAGAATGTGCAGAAGCGAAAGGCGTGAGGGGCTTCTGGCATCGTGGCTCGTAACGCCAGCACACATGGCTATTCTTGAGGAACATGGCAAGATCTAAAAAACGTAACTTTCCTCCAGAAGGCGTTTCATGCGTCAAAACAAGAGGGTCAAGACAGGTGTGAAAAATTGATAAAACTTTCGAGACCGAGGCCCCTGCGTCAGTAACTGCACATGTCATCAAAACTAAAAAATCATCTACAAACCTAAAAACACGAGCCACGCTTTCGTCGAGTTGACTATCAAGGAGCTTGTCATGGTGCGCGAGATAAATGTCGCCCAGTATCGGAGCTATGCATGAAACAATGCAGACGCCATTGCTCTGGAGGTAAACAGATTCATTCCAGGTGGAAAATGTCGAGTTAAAGCAAAAAGTAAGGAGTTCCAAGAAGTTGCTATTGCTGATGCCTGCAGAACTCTGGAAAGCTACCACACCAAAGGAATCAATGCATTCTTCAACGCTTGCCAGCAGTTTCTTTTGCGGAAGGGAATAATATAAATCTTTTATATCGATAGAGCAGGCCGAAAAGCCTTTCGCTGGGTTTTGTTGCAAGAAAGCGATTACTTGGTTAGAACTCTTCACCTGAAAAGGGTCGTCAATGGTTAAGAGGTTCAGCTTGTCTTGCAAAAAATAACGCGACAGACTTTTGCCATGTGCCATCCTCGGAGACTATTGCTCGAAGTGGGCAGTCCAGCTTGTGAGTTTTGGCTGTGAAGAATATCTTTAAGCAGGACCCCTTGCTTTTCTCTATACACTTGGCTAGGGATTCCAAATTCATTTGTGCACACATTTTCCGTGATCGGGCTTTCACTTTACTTAGAGTGACATCGCTTCTCTGCCGGAAAGTCGAACTGATAGCATTTTCTGCTTTCGATAAGTAGAGCGCTTTTGGCATCACAGCAAAACCTCCCTCTTTACCAGCCTGTAATAGGGTCAGCGAGTTGTTCTTTAAAAACGAAACGGTGAATTTGATTGGAATTCTACACCTGGTAGGTCTACACTTTGCCAAAATGTACACTCCATCTGAAACACATCGGTCCACTTCAGGAGCCACTGCTAGGCTGGAAACTTGTCTCACCATCGCAAGAAGTTCCGATGCCGATTGCCTGGGTTCCACGGCGAACTTTGGTCCTCGTCTAAGGACGCCTTGTACTTGTTCCGGAGAGGACACTTCACCATAGGTGTGGACCGGACTGTGCATCTTCTTAGTGATGGCTCGAAGCTGCGGCAGAGCGCACTGCCATAAGAATTCCGTAGTCCTGTCTGCCGTCTGAGGTCCACCGCCGCCATTCAAGTGCACCATGAGCTGAAGATGTGCAGCTGTGTGCTCTCAGGAAGAGCCATTCTCTGTAGAGGCAAAATCACTCGTGAAATCATTGAAGCTCATGAAATCCATAAATTCAAAGATGAATGCGTAAGCGTTGCCTCAATAGCTCTGCCTGATAAAGTACTACGTTTCCTTGATGAGAATAGAAAAACGTGCGCAGCTGGTCTTGTGCCACTGTAGAACTGTGCTCAGGAATTGTCATTTTCGTCAATCTGTTTTGTGTATCTGTCTTTTCATTTGAGATTGGTTGCCACTGTATTTAAGTAGTGAAAATCACCTCAATAAACCTGTTGTATGTTCAGCGCCGTGTCTGTGCACTTGTCACGTCCTTTGTCCCCTGCGCTGCTGAAAAAACCGCTGACGAGCGAAGGCACGGAGGGGACACAAGGACATGTTCATGGAAAATTTTAAAAGTTTTCGAGCAGCCAGCTACGCAGAAGTACCACCCTTTACGTCACTGAAGACTTACATTTAAATATATTCGCGACTAATCAATACTCCACACTATGTAATATCAAAACACAAGCTTATCACAACAGCGCGCTGAAACGGACAGGGAGAGCAGCAGACACGACCCACTCACGCTTCGCGGCCAGGCCAACAGGCGGCGCAGCCAATGCAATGAGCATGGGCTATAGTTTCCATGCGTCTGTGTCAAAGTAGGTGCTATGTAAAATGAGTTTGATCTTTCATCATAGATACCAGCATGGTGACAATCTTCCTTGTTGAACATGTCTGCTGTACACCTAAGGGACTTGACTAAGAAGCAAACAAGTGGAGTTTTTTTTCTCGTAATGCAATGAGAAACAATCTTTAATTGCTACAGTTCTGGCAAGATAGAGACTTGGGACATACTGTGAATAAAACATGTGCATTTGTCAGCAAAATGCTTGGTGTTAGTGCATGGACAGCGTTTAATGGAAAGAAGGAGAGGCAAGAGTAAGCAGGTGGAAGTGGTCGACACCCAGCACAGAATGGCCAGGAAGTGGAGATTAGCGGCGTAGCACCCTGTATGACAACTTCCCAAAGCTGGCATTGAGGTCATGGATGCACAACTTTTCCCAGCACCATGTTAGATGGTAACTGCATGGCATATGCTTTAAAGGGGTCCAGACACAAAGTTTTTCGGTGTCAGTTTATTTGCCTTCAAAGAGGCCTACGGGCCTAGCAATCATGAAAATAAGAGCAAAACACCAGTGCACAGTGTGAATAATTAATTACAAGCCATTTTGTACACAAAGCCTTTGGTCTCAGTCAGCGCCAGCGCTGAAGTGAACAACCCCTGAGTTCAGCGACGTCACAATAATTAAAGCAAGTGCACCATGACATCACTCGATGTGGGTGGAAATAGTTTCGTTTATGGGGGTTAAACGTCCGAAAGCGACTCAGGCTATGAGGGACGTTGTAGTGAAGGGCTCCGCAAAATTTCCACCACCTGGGGTTCTTTAATGTGCACTGACGTCGAATGGTACACGGGCCTCTAGAATTTCACCTCCATCGAAATTCGACCACCGCGACCGGGATCGAACTCGCGTCTTTCAGGTCAGCAGTGAAGCGCCATAACCACTGAGCCGCGGAGGCAGCCCAATGTAGGTGGAAATGGCGAGAGGCTCATCGGACAGCATTAAAAACAGCAATAACTTATGTTCCCCTCAAAGAATGTGCCAGACACTTGCAAGATGGCAACTTCTTACGCCCATGAAAGTAATCGTACGGTAACTAACCCCTCTCTCCTCTCCCACTACCGACCCATACCACCTTCCTGCCCTGTGTGCAATGCTCAAAAGGCAAACCTGACTAATATCTTCGGGATCTGTCCGGCTTCCCCGACACCCAGCAGGCCGGAGCCACTCCAAACATGGGAGGACTCACTACGCTCCACAGATCAGGCATGACAGAAGATCGTCGCCACCTGTGCGGCCAGCGTCATGGACCTTTTAGCCTGAACGTTTGAGTGCGGTGTGGTCGTGCGGGGACCCAGGGGTCCTGGGAGGCCCGAATTCCTCTGCACAATAAAGTCTTTCTCTCTCTCACTCTCATGCCGTTCATTGCGTTTAAAATTTTGTGTCTGCACCCCTTTAAGGACTATAGACACCAAATTTTTTCTTGCGTGTTTTCTTCTTTCAAACGATATCGTAGACATTCGTATACATGAAGCACCCTGTGGTATTTGTGTACGACCGCTAAATAGTTTATAATTGAATTTCTTCTTCACGCTGTTTCGGTTTCGTCGACCGAAGGACGACTGTGACGTCAAGTTGATGTTTTCGCCACGTGATCAATTGGAAAAACTTGTAAGGGCCAGTGCGGGTGGCGCCATCAGGGGACACACAGGGACGGCTGACAACACTGGAGGGAGAGGGGATGCGTGGTTGGCTATGGCGGGAATGTGCGTGAGGTGTGCGCGGGCAGCGCGGGAGTGATCCGAGTGGTGTGGTCGAAGTGGGCTCAAGTGTGAGCTCGGTGCGCGTTGCATTAGGTGCGCGAACTGCGGATGACTATTGGGGGACTCCGGCACGCGGGACTCTGTGAGCGTGTGTAATAAATCATCCCTTGACAAACTTTAATATAATCACTGACCGGCTTGTCATTCCATGTTTTGGAAGATGCTGGATTAAATGTCGTAGTCACTTGAATATACATATCAGCGATTATATTACAGTTTTTCTAGTAGATCACGCGAACAAACCGTCAACTTGACGTCACAGTCGTCATTCAGTCAATGAAACCGAAACAGCACGAGAGAAGAAATTCAATCAAATTATTTAGCGCTTGTAGGAAAATACCACACGGTAATTCATGTATTCTAATGTCTAACGCATCGTTTCACAGAAGAAAACATGCAATAAAATTACACTAGCTGCCCACTGAAAGAGAAGACACTTTCGCAAGGCAGCAAAGCTACCTAAGGAACAAGATGGTAGGTTCCAAAATTATTTACCTGGATGAGATATGTGCAACGGCAGCAAGCGCAGTGTTGGTGTAAGGACAGAACAGCGAGCGTGTGCTGCTTGTGCCAAGATCAGGACAACCATGGCCTGGAGCAGGCTGCCAGGGAAGGGCCACCGCATCATTGTGATGCACATCAGCAGTGAGAAAGGCCCATCAACGGCTCCCTGTATGTTTCCTGCAGAAAAACGGAAAGGGTGAAGACTGCTATGAAGATACGGGTGGCAATCATTTTGAGATGTTTGCACTCATGTGCTCCAGAGGCAGACAAGAGAAACATCGTAGCGAAACACAAGCAGTTGTGCCATTCACATCTGGACGAAGCAATGCCGACAACAGTTTTACACAAAGAAGCAGTTCAGCAGTAGCTGACAGAGAGAACACTAATGGAACGCTATGATGCCAACAATGTGGCTCCCATAAATCATGAAGCTGCCCAAACTGTGTGTTGTCAAATACCATGTAGGTGTCGCTGTGGCGAGGGCTGGCAACGTCAAGCTCTGGCTCCCACCTTAGCGTTAACCTATGGAGTTTCTCTGGGTACAAGTTAATAATGATACCAAGAATGAGCATAAAGATTTATGGCTTCCTTTGGTTGAAGCTCTGGTCATAAACAAGACACCAACGGTTTCAGCAGAAAAGTGGAGCAATTGTGCACACCACGCCATGAATAATGATGAAAAATTCAGAGCAAACTCTGCCAGCGGCCCTCATATTCATTAACACATACGAGTTTCACAAAACATAACTATGTAGCACATCGGCTCTGGGATGCATCACAATAGTAAACCAGCGCTAACATCTCTTGCACTGCAAATTAAGACTTTACATCACCAAGTTATCAGGCTTCCAAACTTTGGAAGTGGTATCCCAGGTTTAACATCCTGAAGCAACACATGGGCTAGAAGAACACCACAGTGGACGGCTCCGGATTAATTTAGACCGCATGGGGTTCTTCAACGTGCATTGACGTCGCACAGCACACCATTGTTTTTATGTTTTGCCACCGTCGAAATACTGCCACTGCAGCAGGATCGGGCTCAAACCCGCGACCCTGAGATCAGCAGCCGAACGCCAAAGCCACTAAATCATATGGCGGGTGCTTCCAAATTTTCAGCTAGCTGCTTTTTCTATGGACTGCTTTCCTGTCTCACTAAAGAATACAATACTTGCTTTAACTATTCGCTTAATAATTCTTTAGGCATGCTGTTTTGTCTTCGCTGAGAACGAATAAACAACTGAGGCTCCTCAACCTTCACGCTGTCAGCAGGCGAAAGGACACCTGCAGCAGCATTCCTTTAATACAAGCACATGCATCAGTTTTTGTGCTTATACGCAGGTTGGAGTGGAACGTCAATTCTTATAAATGTCCGACATGAGTATGACGACATCCATACAGACACAAGGCAGCAACGGGAAACTGCAATACGGGCACTGCCTTTGATAAAAACAACTTACTTGGATGGTGCATTCTTTTCAGCCATCTCCTGCTTCTCGATACAGCTAACTCATTGTTAGAAGCATACAGTAGCAGTGAGCCACTCACATCTTGCCTCCGCGTCCCCCGGCTCTGCTTCTTGCATCGACCCTTTTTCCTTTAAAAGCGCTTACATCGAAAGGTGGGCGACCTGTCGCATTTGCAAACAGCGCGCCTGTTTTGCACCTTGCTAGCCATGACGAAGCAAGTACGCATCGAAATGTTCACTGAATGTGGGGGAAGATAGAAATACAAGAAACGCATTTAACGCTCTAGCGCACAAATTCAATACGACGCAAATTTTTAGTTTTCTCGTCGAGCAGCCACGATCTACCGCTGACGCTGATACTGTAGAAGCTTGGGCAAGTTGGTGTCACATGGTTTTTTCAGCAGCGCGGGGGACAAAGGACGTGACAAGTGCACAGACACGGCGCTGACTTACATCCGGTTTATTGAGGTGATTTTCACTACTTAAGTACAGTGGCAACCAATCTCAAATGAAAAGACAGATACACAAAACAGATTGACGAAAATGACAATTCCTGAGCACAGGTCTACAGTGGCACAAGACCAGCTGCGCACGTTTTTCTATTCTCATCAAGGAAACGTAGTTCTTTATCAGACAGAGCTAATGAGGCAACGCTTACGCATTCATCTTTGAATTTATGGATTTCATGAGCTTCAATGATTTCACGAGTGATTTTTGTTCTATTATCTGACAGCACTCGACACTGAGTGAAAACAGGATAACACGGTGGTTTTTTGTTCTTTTTTCTTTCCTCTGTGCAGTCTCTGCAATGAATGCCAAGGTGACGGGAAGCGGTGCCGCTCACGTTGTTGTTGTGTTCCCGCAGCCGGTCGTTGAGGCAACGACCAGTTTGCCCCGTGTAGTGCTTGTCACACGTAAGCAGAAACCTGTACACAACATTGCTACTACATGGTACAAAACCTTTTCGGTGTTTCTTATCGCAGCCAACCGTCCTTTCATTGCTGCTGTTTACAATATGGCAGAGTTTGGAGAGCTTATCGGGCGCGGAAAAAACAACGTTTACATCGGCACGCGCTCCCACCCTTTTCAGATTATGTGAAATGCGGTGTAGATAAGGAATAACCACATACTTTCTTTTTTCTTCCTTGGGCCTTTCAGTGGAATCTCTGCGGCCTGAATTAATGATTTCTCTTAGCAGGCTCTCTGATATTGCAATCAGAAGGTCGGAAGGGTATCCTGCTGCTTGTAAGCGTACCACCTGATTTTGATAGCTGTCTTGCATCGCATGATGGCATGATTTTTCTAGGGCATTTCTTAAACACAACTTTGCGATGCCGCGCTTTACAAGCTTAGAATGTGCAGAAGCGAAAGGCGTGAGGGGCTTCTGGCATCGTGGCTCGTAACGCCAGCACACATGGCTATTCTTGAGGAACATGGCAAGATCTAAAAAACGTAACTTTCCTCCAGAAGGCGTTTCATGCGTCAAAACAAGAGGGTCAAGACAGGTGTGAAAAATTGATAAAACTTTCGAGACCGAGGCCCCTGCGTCAGTAACTGCACATGTCATCAAAACTAAAAAATCATCTACAAACCTAAAAACACGAGCCACGCTTTCGTCGAGTTGACTATCAAGGAGCTTGTCATGGTGCGCGAGATAAATGTCGCCCAGTATCGGAGCTATGCATGAAACAATGCAGACGCCATTGCTCTGGAGGTAAACAGATTCATTCCAGGTGGAAAATGTCGAGTTAAAGCAAAAAGTAAGGAGTTCCAAGAAGTTGCTATTGCTGATGCCTGCAGAACTCTGGAAAGCTACCACACCAAAGGAATCAATGCATTCTTCAACGCTTGCCAGCAGTTTCTTTTGCGGAAGGGAATAATATAAATCTTTTATATCGATAGAGCAGGCCGAAAAGCCTTTCGCTGGGTTTTGTTGCAAGAAAGCGATTACTTGGTTAGAACTCTTCACCTGAAAAGGGTCGTCAATGGTTAAGAGGTTCAGCTTGTCTTGCAAAAAATAACGCGACAGACTTTTGCCATGTGCCATCCTCGGAGACTATTGCTCGAAGTGGGCAGTCCAGCTTGTGAGTTTTGGCTGTGAAGAATATCTTTAAGCAGGACCCCTTGCTTTTCTCTATACACTTGGCTAGGGATTCCAAATTCATTTGTGCACACATTTTCCGTGATCGGGCTTTCACTTTACTTAGAGTGACATCGCTTCTCTGCCGGAAAGTCGAACTGATAGCATTTTCTGCTTTCGATAAGTAGAGCGCTTTTGGCATCACAGCAAAACCTCCCTCTTTACCAGCCTGTAATAGGGTCAGCAAGTTGTTCTTTAAAAACGAAACGGTGAATTTGATTGGAATTCTACACCTGGTAGGTCTACACTTTGCCAAAATGTACACTCCATCTGAAACACATCGGTCCACTTCAGGAGCCACTGCTAGGCTGGAAACTTGTCTCACCATCGCAAGAAGTTCCGATGCCGATTGCCTGGGTTCCACGGCGAACTTTGGTCCTCGTCTAAGGACGCCTTGTACTTGTTCCGGCAAGGACACTTCACCATAGGTGTGGACCGGACTGTGCATCTTCTTAGTGATGGCTCGAAGCTGCGGCAGCGCGCACTGCCATAAGAATTCCGTAGTCCTGTCTGCCGTCTGAGGTCCACCGCCGCCATTCAAGTGCACCATGAGCTGAAGATGTGCAGCTGTGTGCTCTCAGGAAGAGCCATTCTCTGTAGAGGCAAAATCACTCGTGAAATCATTGAAGCTCATGAAATCCATAAATTCAAAGATGAATGCGTAAGCGTTGCCTCAATAGCTCTGCCTGATAAAGTACTACGTTTCCTTGATGAGAATAGAAAAACGTGCGCAGCTGGTCTTGTGCCACTGTAGACCTGTGCTCAGGAATTGTCATTTTCGTCAATCTGTTTTGTGTATCTGTCTTTTCATTTGAGATTGGTTGCCACTGTATTTAAGTAGTGAAAATCACCTCAATAAACCTGTTGTAAGTTCAGCGCCGTGTCTGTGCACTTGTCACGTCCTTTGTCCCCTGCGCTGCTGAAAAAACCGCTGACGAGCGAAGGCACGGAGGGGACACAAGGACTATGGGGTCACTCTGCGTCCAGCCGGCCGGGAAGGCGAGCTTCCGTGCAAGCTACACGCAGGCGTTATTTAAGCACGCAACACGTTTCCCCAACCCGTGGCGCAGAGTCGCAGCCACGGCAGGTCCGGACGAAATAGGCAACGGCAGGGCACGCTAGGAAATAGTTTATTATCCTAACGCGAGGTAAAGCACACTGCGGAAGAATGTTCTATCCGTAAAATAGATGTTCAGTAGCTCACCAAGTCGTTGACGTCGACCGGCGTTGGTGTTCGGGGGCCGGCGGGCAGCGGAAGGGGTCCGTGGGGTAGTTAGGTCAGGTCCGGCGGCGAGAGCGAGCTTCCCGCCGCGCGATCACGCCTTTTATCCCCTCGGTCATTGCCTCCCTCGCAGCAAATCGTTACCGTCAAGCTTAGGCGTGCTACCCTCTCCGCAGAAGGCGACGCGCTGCCGTGACGTCACGTCAGTGCTGGGGCGGAAATGAGCAGAGTCGCGGGGGTGCCTTCTCTCCACATTCCTGGTGGCCAGCGCGCCCGTATAGGTCACGGTCGCCGCTGGCGCGGGGGACGAGGAGGGGATACCCGTGTATCCCACATCCTCCCCTCCTTAAGAAGCCTCCCGAACACAGAAACAGGCACAAAAAGCTTTACTCAATTTCGGTGGACCACAGGTCCAGGTCCATCTCTAGCCCCCCCGCTGGCGTGGCCCCTGCTTCCGTGTCGGGCGCCGGCAGTTCCGTAGCCGCCAGCGCAGGGGCCGGCCGCTTGGGGTCCGGGTCCCGGGCCTCGTCACTCGGGGCAGGAGGCGCCGCTGCCGAAGACGGAGGAGCCACCGCGGCCGAGGGCTGCGAGCCAAGGCTCGGCTCCGGCGGGCCGCCAGCGTGGCGGGCGGCTACCTGCAGGAGCCACTCAGCGAACTCGGCCTCGCGGCCCGCTCGCGCCAGCATCTGACGGGCCGCGGCGCTGGGAGTGGCCGCCGCTGGATGTCGCTCGTCTCGGGTCGTGGCCCCGCGCGTCCTCTGGTCGTGCAGGTCCCCCGCCTTGTGGGCTTCCTCGTGTAGCATCACGGCCCCACACGGGCACAGCAGGGTTCCTGGGGACAGGGGTAGGGACACGCCCTCGGCCCGCTGGTCCGCGTCGGCGACGGTGCGCCCCCGGAAGACGTTAAACAGCCTGGCCGGGGCGTGAGCCTCTTCGCCCTCTCCTGCCGCTTCCACGGCCGCCACGAGACGTAGCCGACCGGCGCGTCCGTTCCGGCCTGGTACGTCCACGTGGCCACGTCCCTGGGCGGCTGGCGCGGGGCCTGCGCTGCTGGCGGCTCCGGGCCTCGGGCTGGCGGGGTGGACAGCAGGCGCTGGCCGAGTGGCGAGCGAGCCGGCGAGTGACCCAAGGTGGCGGGGGAAGCCTGGCGGCGGCGCGGCGACTGCCCGAAGAGGGGGCCCATGTGCCTCGGGCCAGCACGCCCGGGGCCCGGTGGGGTGGCCGCCGGGTGACAGCGATGCGGCGAGGGGTGCTTTGGGCTTCGTCCGGACGTCGGGGGTGACCGCCGGCGCTTGGGTTGTGCCTGCTTCTTTTCCATCTGCGCTGGAAAAGGTCAACACAGATGTAGCCAGCTCCCGCAGCGCGTGCTGCGTGGCTGTTCGACCCTCACGAGAGTCATGAGGGTTAGCGCAAGTCAGTCTTGCGTGCAACTGATCGGCATGAGCGGCCCGTACGTTCATGCATCTAACGAGACTGCCTGCCGGCTCGCGCCCTCGCTCTAGGCTGCGCAGGCAGATTCTGTTTCTGCCTAGGGCGCAAGTTATAGTGGGACGCGGGGTTCGCCGGCTGATCGCAGATCTCGTTGTCCGACTGCGGCGCGGGTCGGGCTGTGTCCTCTACCCACTCATCTCGCTGCACGTAACGTTTCAGGTCGCATACGTGCACCGGTCCGCCTGTCGGTTTCGACCGCAAGTCCTCGAGCCTGTAAACGAGCGAGGAAAGTTTCTCTCGCACGCGGAACGGCCCGATCCATTTCGGCGCCAACGAGGCCGCAAACTGTTTGCTAGCGTCGCTGAGAACGTGCTGGCGTCGAAGCACCAGATCGCCCACTTCGTAGTGAACATCCCGGTGCGAGCGGTCGTACTGTGCTTTCTGCTGCGCCCTAGCGGTGCTCAGGTTGCGGCGAGCCTTGCGTAAGGCCTCCGTCATCTTAGCGCGCAGCTGCGTCGCGTACTCAGCTCGTGCTGACGAAGCGACTGGCGTCTTCCTGCTGTCCGATAGAATCCGGTCCATCGGATTTAGCAGCTCTCTACCCAGATTGAGAGAACACGGCGCATACCCAGTCGAGCGGTTAACGGTCGAACGCAAAGCAAACGCGATCTCCGGCAGATAGGAGTCCCAATCTTTGTGCCTCTCAGAGTACGCGACCAGCAAGTGCTTAACGTTGCGATTGACTCGTTCCGTGGGGTTCGACTGAGCATGATAGGTGGTCGTTTTCTTGTGCTTAATGCCGAGTGCAGCGCACGAATCAACGAACACCTTCGCAGTGAAGTAGGACGCGTTGTCCGTTATCAGCTGCTCTGGGAAACCGAACCTGGTGAATACGTCCATCAGCTTCTCCATGATCACTCGTGCCGTCAGCTTTCTAAGGGGGAAAAGTTCAACCCACTTGCTGAAGTGATCCGTGACCACCAGCAAGAACTTGTTCCTACTCGGTGTCATAGGATACGGTCCCATGATGTCGCACGCCGCGATTTGCCAGGGAGTCTGGCTGTTAATCGGGTGCATGAGGCCGGGTGGTCGTCCGCCTCGGGGCTTCACACTTTGGCACACGTGGCACGAGCGGGCGTAGCGTATTACGTCCCTTTTCATGCCAAGCCAGGTAGCAAAGCGACACAACTTAGTGTAAGTCTTGGGGCCGCTTGCATGCCCAGCGATGCACGAGTCGTGAAAGTAGCGTAACAGTGCTGCTCTCAATACTCGCGGTATCACCACCTTGAACGCCTCGTTTGTGTCGTTCTCGGAGGGGATATACCTCAGCAGGACGCCGTCGGAATCCAGCAGATACGAATCCATCGCGCTCACAGCACTACCAGCTGTTTCCCAGCGCTCCGCACCGACAGCAAAACCAGCTGTCTCCTTGTGCGCGGCGGCCCTGCCGCCCGGCTCCCGGAGCCCGTCGAACACCTTTCGACAAAACGGATCCTTCTGCTGAGCTTCGAGCAGCTCCTTTCTGCTGAACACGATCCCCACGGAACTCGCGTAGTCCACGTGGTTCACGCTCTCGCCCTGGATCAACGGTTGGTCCGCGTTCCTTACATGGGCTACGGCTCGGGTCAGTCCCTCGCTCTCCCCGGCTGTCGGGCGGTCGGTCGCGTGACCTTCCTCGCACTGGACAGGCGCTCGCGAGAGTGCGTCAGCCACAGCGTTGTTTTTCCCTTTGCGGTAGCGCACGGTGAAGTCGTAACGCTGCAGCAACAGGGACCAACGCGCTAGGCGGCCGCTCGGCTCGCTGAGTCGTCTCAGCCAGGTGGGCGCCATGTGATCCGTCTCGATCACAAATGTCACCCCATCGACGTAGTAGTCGAACTTACGCAGAGCGAAAACTATCGCGAGACATTCCTTCTCTGTCACCGAGTAGTTTCTCTCTGCCGGCGTCAACGAACGGCTCGCGAAAGCTACCGGACGGAGAACGCCTTCATGCTCCTGAAGCAACACTGCTCCTAAGCCCAGGTCGCTTGCGTCGGTTTGAATCACAAACTCCCTGTTTAGGTCGGGTAGCTGCAACTCAGCCGTGTCAGCGAGCACTTTGGTGAGGTTGCGCAGTGCATCCTCTTGCTCGTGACCACAACTCCAGCGCTCGCCTTTCTTCAAAAGCTTTGTCAAAGGCGCCTGCAGCGCTGCGCACTCTGGGATGAACTGGCGATAAAAGTTCGCCATTCCCAGGAAGCGCCTGAGTCCGGCTATATCTGTGGGCGACGGAAACTTAAGCAAAGCCTCAAGCTTATCGTCGCACGGCAGAATGCGGCCTCTGTCGATCGTGAACCCCAACAGTGTTATTCGGGTCGCGGCGATCTGTGCCTTCTTCGGGTTCAAAGTGATTCCCGCGGACCTCAGCCTCTCTAGGACGTCCCTCAAGTGGCGCAGGTGTTCCTCGAACGTTTTCGAGTACACCACGATGTCGTCTAGGTACGCGAGCGCATGTTGCCACTTCGCATCTCCCAGAACACGGTCCATTAGGCGCTGATAAGTAGCGGGTGCTCCTACCAAGCCAAAAGACATTCTCTTGAACTGGAAAAGGCCTCTGTGACAAGTGAAAGCAGTTTTCTCCTTGTCCCGCTCATTCATTTCAACCTGAAAGTATCCGCGACTAGCATCGAGCGTTGTGAAGTACTTCGCCCCACCTAGGTTGGACACTAGGGAAGAAATGGTGGGTAGAGGGTAGGCGTCTTTCCTCGTAACCTCATTCAGCTTGCGGTAGTCCACGCAAAGTCGATATGTATCGTCTTTCTTTGGAACCAAGACTACCGGGAAGCCCCAAGGGCTGTTAGACCTCTCAACAACGCCAGTGTCGATAAGTTCGTCTAAGGCGCTGTCCAGTGCTTTTCTCTTGGCCAAGCTAATTGGTCTAGGATTGCACTTCCAAGGCAGTGCGTCACCCGTGTCTATTCGGTGCCTGACTAGGGTAGTGAGGCCCGGGCGGTCAGTGAATGTCGCGTTGTACTCGTAGAGGAGCGATGACAAACGTGCCTTCTCCCTCTCCGTCACGCTGTTCACTTCCGACAACAAGGGGTGCGCTGACCTTCCCTGCGCGGCAGAGCAACTTTCTACCGCGGCAACCTTCTCTCTGCCCTCTCCCTCAGCGGCGATGGTCCGCTCGCCTCCTGGATCTCGGGCTGGCGCGGTGGATTTGTCACGGTCTCCCCCCGCTCGCGCCGCGTTCGGAGTCTGAATGGTGTGCGACGCCGCGGGCGCTTTCGCGAAAGGCTTCAAGGCGCCTGACGTGCGCTCCCTGTAGCCTCCGCTGCTGATGTCTATCACAATACCTGTCTTGGCTAGGAAGTCTCGTCCAAGAATTACAGGAACGGATAAACAGGGAAGATGAACGAGGCGTTGTCGCCGCACGCGTCTTTCCCAGCGAACCACTATCCTAGCTGCACCGCTTGATTGCGCTGTGCCGCTCGCGAGGCGAAAAGTGGTATCGCACTCTCTCAGCCGGATTTTGTTCTCGCGGAGATGGTTTAACACCTCGTCACCGAACAAAGAAGCGCTTGCTCCTGTATCTAGTAACGCGGTGAATTTCTTTCGAGCTATTGTTAGCTCAATGAACGGCGCTGACAGGTCAACAGAATTTCCTACGCGACATGCCAAAGGCGCTAGCAAACCGGGGTTTTCTGTGCACGCCGCGCGGAATCGAAGGTCGATCACCGGCGGCTTTGGCCGTTTCCCGACCGTGTTTGGTCACGGGCGGGAGGGCGGCCACACTCGCGGGCGAAGTGTCCCGGCTGGTCGCACCGGTAGCAACGGTTGCCCGGGCCCCGACGGGCTAGGCGCTGGTCGCCCCGTTCCTTTCGGTCATCTCGAACTCGCGGCGCGGATGGTGGGGGCCGCGTGTCGGCCTCCCGATCTCGCCTCGGTTCATTCCGCTCTGCGGCAGCGTGTGCTGTTCGCAACGCGTAGCTGAATGGGTCCAAAGCGCGGTCGGTCAACTCCCAACCCCTTGGGACACGCTCGTCAGCAAACTGTGCTGACGCTTCAGTTCTAGATGGACTGCGCGCTGAGCTGCCATTCCACGCGCAGCGCGGCTCAAGTGACAGCGATGCGGGTGGGGGCGGCCGATACGCTCGCGCAGAGAGGATGTCTCCCTGAATGCGCTTCGCCTCAGCTGCCAGCTAATCCAAATCTCTGAACCTGACTCCTCTCAGGTAAGCCGTGAAAGTCGGGTGCGCTTGTCTCGTGACACGCTCAACTTTCTCCGTGTTCGTGGCGCGAGGGTCAGCGAGGCGATAAAGTTCGTCCATCGCTCGGACGTACTCTAACAGAGACTCGTCGGGGTGCTGGGTTCGGAGCTCCAGCTCTCTCCTCAAACGCCACTCATAGTTTGCGGGAAGGAATTCGTCGCGGAAGCTTGCGCAAAACTCCTCCATTGTCCTCGCTCGGTTGCCGGCTAGTCGGTACCAGCGGGCCGCTTGCTCCGTCAAAGAAACAGGCACAACACGCGCGAGCATTTCGGCGTCTGCGATTCCTGTCACTTGCTGATAATGCAGCAGACGGTCGAGGTACTCATTTGCTCCCGCAATGTCGTGGTACCCCGTGTAGGTAGGCAAGTCTATCCTAACACGTGGTGACTGGGCCGGGGCTTGCAAATTGTTTTGCAAAATACCCGCTAGACTCTGCATAACCTGCATTGCGTTCTGCAAGAGCACCTCGGATGATTGCGGACTAACACCCCCGGAGTTGGGCGCAGCCGCTGATGGCGTCGAATGATGAGGCCTAGGTGCCTCATTGTTCGCGCCGCGGAGCGGCGAGGCGCCCGATGTGGAGCCCCCCATGCCAGGCCTAAGTCCTACCAACGCGTCAGGGGATGTTACTCGGCTATTCCGCGTGGAACGCCCAAGATTCACAAATTCAAACCCTTCCAACGGCGCGTCAAGTAGGGAGCCCTGGTTATGTGCCGCTGGCTCTGACAGCATAAACAAAGACTGCAAGTCACTCCTGTCGGCTGCCATCCTTTGTTAGGGCGACGGTAGTCGTTCGCTCCAACAAAGGTCACTGCTCGATTGCCTAGTTCGCCCCACGTTGGGCGCCAGATGTGGGGTTGACTTGGGGAGATAAGTACGTTCTCCCCACTCAATCGCGGCTGACACGGTTCAAAGCCGCCCGGACCCCACCCCGTGATCGCGTACGCTACCGAGCGCTCGCCGACCACGGCGGGCCTTGCTCTGGGGGAACAAAGGAACGACACATTGGCTGACACAAACAGGCATTTATTGCTACAGAAACAATAACGCCAGCTAGCAACAAGGTACGCTAATGAATCAAGGACGTCCGACTCACCAGCAAGGTTCCGAGCGAATGTTCGCCCGCTCTAGGGCAAAGGATATAAACTCCGCAGGCCGGACGGGACGAGTACGGGAGCCTGTCTCCCCGTCGCTTCTTCGCCCCGTCGGCGAAGAGCGGAGCCGCGAGCGGCGCGTCCGATCGCGGCGATTATCCCGGCCGAAGAGACCCCATCTCCCGCGGGCGGGCTTCAGCAGTCTCCCGTGCAGCGACGCTGGCGCCCTCTCTTGCCAGTTAATGTAACTGGCAAGGGAACGCGCTCATCCTCGGGGTACGACTGCTGCTGCATGGTGCCTCGCGGGAAAGCAAACTCAGGGGGCTGCAGGGCAGGTCCCCACATCCCCCCAACCTTAAATAGACCCACGCGCCTGAAAGTACATGCTATGGAGGAGTCTCCTGGTCTTCATGTCTTTGAGGCACGTCTTGCAGCGGAGGTCACGCCGACAGCGTCCACGCAGACTTCCGCGGTATTCCGAAGGCGGCGTGACGGTCTCCGCTGGGATGACTCGTATGGCCCGCGGACTACCGTGTCCGCAGGCCCGCGAATCGAAGGCCGGTGGGAAAACTGCAGGCCAGGATCCTGCAGTAGTCGCCAGGGCAGCAGCAGCCGGAGGTGACTGCTGACTGGTCTCGCCACAGCTGCCCCGGATGGATGCGGCGAACAGGATACAGGCCGCTCCGTCGCAGCAGGTGGCAGCGAGACGATGTGCACCGGTCAGCAAGCCTGGGTGGCTCCACCGGATCTGCAAAATTGTCGAAACGCTCTCGGCGTGCTTAAATAACGCCTGCGTGTAGCTTGCACGGAAGCTCGCCTTCCCGGCCGGCTGGACGCAGAGTGACCCCATATCTTGGCGCCCAACGTGGGGCCTGCTCTTGGAACATTGGACGACTGTCGGTTCGGTACGAGGAACGCTCTTTGTCCGGACTTGACAAGTGCTAAGCCTAGAGTGAATTTTGATCGCTAGGACCTGCGGCATGCTTTCTTGAGTGCGAGGTGTATTGCGCTGCAGCATGTTTGAACTTTTCGACATGCTCAGCACATTTTTTTTCCCTGGAGTTTCTTCGTGAGAATGACTTGGTCCGCATCGAGGGAGTTCGAGGCCTAGCGCCCGCGGAGTCGCCGAGCCCGAAGCGAGTGAGTACGGAAGCCGCGTGGGTGGTCCGAGTTTCTGTATATATTTTCTCTACTATCTCTTTTTCGACTCTGGGAGTCGCGGCTCCGGGAGCCGGGTGGCCTGGGGCCACGGGTGCCGCTACGAGCTCGCTGGTATTGCAGCTCGGCACCGGGCGCTCCGACACCGTCCGATACGGTGGGCGCCGACCGCTCAGAAGCTGCTTTGTGCAGTGAGCGGGGTAGGACCACCCCACAAAGCTGATGTCTCCTCGCGGCTGCGCGCACAAAACCCGTTTCAGGTCTTTCTTGTGGTCACGGTCGTTGTCGGAGTGGTCGTTAGGCCTGAGGCTTTTCGGAGCTGCCTGCACCACATTAAAAGAGACATGACCACCGGACCGTGACGTTGAGAGGGGGCGCACTTTGCTGCCCGTCCGTTTTTTTTTTTGTAACCTCGCACGAACTGAGCAGTCTCGTTCAACTCAAGAAAGGGCTTTGTTCACTCGAACTTTGCGTTTGCACAGCCGCCGACACGTTTTGCTAGCGAGTTAGGCATTGTGCCACGAGGCCCTTGCGGATGCCGTTTCCCCTCCCGTGACCTACGTTAAAGGCACGCCGAGAGCGTTTCGACAATTTTGCAGATCCGGTGGAGCCACCCAGGCTTGCTGACCGGTGCACATCGTCTCGCTGCCACCTGCTGCGACGGAGCGGCCTGTATCCTGTTCGCCGCATCCATCCGGGGCAGCTGTGGCGAGACCAGTCAGCAGTCACCACCGGCTGCTGCTGCCCTGGCGACTACTGCAGGATCCCGGCCTGCAGTTTTCCCACCGGCCTTCGATTCGCGGGCCTGCGGACACGGTAGTCCGCGGGCCATACGAGTCATCCCAGCGGAGACCGTCACGCCGCCTTCGGAATACCGCGGAAGTCTGCGTGGACGCTGTCGGCGTGACCTCCGCTGCAAGACGTGCCTCAAAGACATGAAGACCAGGAGACTCCTCCATAGCATGTACTTTCAGGCGCGTGGGTCTATTTAAGGTTGGGGGGATGTGGGGACCTGCCCTGCAGCCCCCTGAGTTTGCTTTCCCGCGAGGCACCGTGCAGCAGCAGTCGTACCCCGAGGATGAGCGCGTTCCCTTGCCAGTTACATTAACTGGCAAGAGAGGGCGCCAGCGTCGCTGCGCGGGAGACTGCTGAAGCCCGCCCGCGGGAGATGGGGTCTCTTCGGCCGGGATAATCGCCGCGATCGGACGCGCCGCTCGCGGCTCCGCTCTTCGCCGACGGGGCGAAGAAGCGACGGGGAGACAGGCTCCCGTACTCGTCCCGTCCGGCCTGCGGAGTTTATATCCCTTGCCCTAGAGCGGGCGAACATTCGCTCGGAACCTTGCTGGTGAGTCGGACGTCCTTGATTCATTAGCGTACCTTGTTGCTAGCTGGCGTTATTGTTTCTGTAGCAATAAATGCCTGTTTGTGTCAGCCAATGTGTCGTTCCTTTGTTCCCCCAGAGCAAGGCCCGCCGTGGTCGGCGAGCGCTCGGTAGCGTACGCGATCACGGGGTGGGGTCCGGGCGGCTTTGAACCGTGTCAGCCGCGATTGAGTGGGGAGAACGTACTTATCTCCCCAAGTCAACCCCACAGGACATGTTCCTGGAAAATTTTAAAAGTTTTCGAGCAGCCAGCTACGCAGAAGTACCACCCTTTACGTCACTGAAGACTTACATTTAAATATATTCGCGACTAATCAATACTCCACACTATGTAATATCAAAACACAAGCTTATCACAACAGCGCGCTGAAACGGACAGGGAGAGCAGCAGACACGACCCACTCACGCTTCGCGGCCTGGCCAAAAGGCGGCGCAGCCAATGCAATGAGCATGGGCTATAGTTTTCATGCGTCTGTGTCAAAGTAGGTGCTATGTAAAATGAGTTTGATCTTTCATCATAGATACCAGCATGGTGACAATCTTCCTTGTTGAACATGTCTGCTGTACACCTAAGGGACTTGACTAAGAAGCAAACAAGTGGAGTTTTTTTTCTCGTAATGCAATGAGAAACAATCTTTAATTGCTAAAGTTCTGGCAAGATAGAGACTTGGGACATACTGTGAATAAAACATGTGCATTTGTCAGCAAAATGCTTGGTGTTAGTGCATGGACAGCGTTTAATGGAAAGAAGGAGAGGCAAGAGTAAGCAGGTGGAAGTGGTCGACACCCAGCACAGAATGGCCAGGAAGTGGAGATTAGCGGCGTAGCACCCTGTATGACAACTTCCCAAAGCTGGCATTGAGGTCATGGATGCACAACATTTCCCAGCACTATGTTAGATGGTAACTGCATGGCATATGCTTTAAAGGGGTCCAGACACAAAGTTTTTCGGTGTCAGTTTATTTGCCTTCAAAGAGGCCTACGGGCCTAGCAATCATGAAAATAAGAGCAAAACACCAGTGCACAGTGTGAATAATTAATTACAAGCCATTTTGTACACAAAGCCTTTGGTCTCAGTCAGCGCCAACGCTGAAGTGAACAACACCTGAGTTCAGCGACGTCACAATAATTAAAGCAAGTGCACCATGACATCACTCGATGTGGGTGGAAATAGTTTCGTTTATGGGGGTTAAACGTCCGAAAGCGACTCAGGCTATGGGGGACGTTGTAGTGAAGGGCTCCGCAAAATTTCCACCACCTGGGGTTCTTTAATGTGCACTGACGTCGAATGGTACACGGGCCTCTAGAATTTCACCTCCATCGAAATTCGACCACCGCGACCGGGATCGAACTCGCGTCTTTCAGGTCAGCAGTGAAGCGCCATAACCACTGAGCCGCGGAGGCAGCCCAATGTAGGTGGAAATGGCGAGAGGCTCATCGGACAGCATTAAAAACAGCAATAACTTATGTTCCCCTCAAAGAATGTGCCAGACACTTGCAAGATGGCAACTTCTTACGCCCATGAAAGTAATCGTACGGTAACTAACCCCTCTCTCCTCTCCCACTACCGACCCATACCACCTTCCTGCCCTGTGTGCAATGCTCAAAAGGAAAACCTGACTGATATCTTCGGGATCTGTCCGGCTTCCCCTCCACCCAGCAGGCCGGAGTTACTCCAAACATGGGAGGACTGGGAGACCTCACTACGCTCCACAGATCAGGCACGACAGAAGATCGTCGCCACCTGTGCGGCCAGCGTCATGGACCTTTTAGCCTGAACGTTTGAGTGCGGTGTGGTCGTGCGGGGACCCAGGGGTCCTGGGAGGCCCGAATTCCTCTGCACAATAAAGTCTTTCTCTCTCTCACTCTCATGCCGTTCATTGCGTTTAAAATTTTGTGTCTGCACCCCTTTAAGGACTATAGACACCAAATTTTTTCTTGCGTGTTTTCTTCTTTCAAACGATATCGTAGACATTCGTATACATGAAGCACCCTGTGGTATTTGTGTACGACCGCTAAATAGTTTATAATTGAATTTCTTCTTCACGCTGTTTCGGTTTCGTCGACCGAAGGACGACTGTGACGTCAAGTTGATGTTTTCGCCACGTGATCAATTGGAAAAACTTGTAAGGGCCAGTGCGGGTGGCGCCATCAGGGGACACACAGGGACGGCTGACAACACTGGAGGGAGAGGGGATGCGTGGTTGGCTATGGCGGGAATGTGCGTGAGGTGTGCGCGGGCAGCGCGGGAGTGATCCGAGTGGTGTGGTCGAAGTGGGCTCAAGTGTGAGCTCGGTGCGCGTTGCATTAGGTGCGCGAACTGCGGATGACTATTGGGGGACTCCGGCACGCGGGACTCTGTGAGCGTGTGTAATAAATCATCCCTTGACAAACTTTAATATAATCACTGACCGGCTTGTCATTCCATGTTTTGGAAGATGCTGGATTAAATGTCGTAGTCAATTGAATATACATATCAGCGATTATATTACAGTTTTTCTAGTAGATCACGCGAACAAACCGTCAACTTGACGTCACAGTCGTCATTCAGTCAATGAAACCGAAACAGCACGAGAGAAGAAATTCAATCAAATTATTTAGCGCTTGTAGGAAAATACCACACGGTAATTCATGTATTCTAATGTCTAACGCATCGTTTGACAGAAGAAAACATGCAATAAAATTACACTAGCTGCCCACTGAAAGAGAAGACACTTTCGCAAGGCAGCAAAGCTACCTAAGGAACAAGATGGTAGGTTCCAAAATTATTTACCTGGATGAGATATGTGCAACGGCAGCAAGCGCAGTGTTGGTGTAAGGACAGAACAGCGAGCGTGTGCTGCTTGTGCCAAGATCAGGACAACCATGGCCTGGAGCAGGCTGCCAGGGAAGGGCCACCGCATCATTGTGATGCACATCAGCAGTGAGAAAGGCCCATCAACGGCTCCCTGTATGTTTCCTGCAGAAAAACGGAAAGGGTGAAGACTGCTATGAAGATACGGGTGGCAACCATTTTGAGATGTTTGCACTCATGTGCTCCAGAGGCAGACAAGAGAAACATCGTAGCGAAACACAAGCAGTTGTGCCATTCACATCTGGACGAAGCAATGCCGACAACAGTTTTACACAAAGAAGCAGTTCAGCAGTAGCTGACAGACAGAACACTAATGGAACGCTATGATGCCAACAATGTGGCTCCCATAAATCATGAAGCTGCCCAAACTGTGTGTTGTCAAATACCATGTAGGTGTCGCTGTGGCGAGGGCTGGCAACGTCAAGCTCTGGCTCCCCCCTTAGCTTTAACCTATGGAGTTTCTCTGGGTACAAGTTAATAATGATACCAAGAATGAGCATAAAGATTTATGGCTTCCTTTGGTTGAAGCTTTGCTCATAAACAAGACACCAACGGTTTCAGCAGAAAAGTGGAGCAATTGTGCACACCACGCCATGAATAATGATGAAAAATTCAGAGCAAACTCTGCCAGCGGCCCTCATATTCATTAACACATACGAGTTTCACAAAACATAACTATGTAGCACATCGGCTCTGGGATGCATCACAATAGTAAACCAGCGCTAACATCTCTTGCACTGCAAATTAAGACTTTACATCACCAAGTTATCAGGCTTCCAAACTTTGGAAGTGGTATCCCAGGTTTAACATCCTGAAGCAACACATGGGCTATGAAGAACACCACAGTGGACGGCTCCGGATTAATTTAGACCGCATGGGGTTCTTCAACGTGCATTGACGTCGCACAGCACACCATTGTTTTTATGTTTTGCCACCGTCGAAATACTGCCACTGCAGCAGGATCGGGCTCAAACCCGCGACCCTGAGATCAGCAGCCGAACGCCAAAGCCACTAAATCATATGGCGGGTGCTTCCAAATTTTCAGCTAGCTGCTTTTTCTATGGACTGCTTTCCTGTCTCACTAAAGAATACAATACTTGCTTTAACTATTCGCTTAATAATTCTTTAGGCATGCTGTTTTGTCTTCGCTGAGAACGAATAAACAACTGAGGCTCCTCAACCTTCACGCTGTCAGCAGGCAAAGGACACCTGCAGCTGCATTCCTTTAATACAAGCACATGCTTCAGTTTTTGTGCTTATACGCAGGTTGGAGTGGAACGTCAATTCTTATAAATGTCCGACATGAGTATGACGACATCCATACAGACACAAGGCAGCAACGGGAAACTGCAATACGGGCACTGCCTTTGATAAAAACAACTTACTTGTGTGGTGCATTCTTTTCAGCCATCTCCTGCTTCTCGATACAGCTAACTCATTGTTAGAAGCATACAGTAGCAGTGAGCCACTCACAACTTGCCTCCGCGTCCCCCGGCTCTGCTTCTTGCATCGACCCTTTTTCCTTTAAAAGCGCTTACATCGAAAGGTGGGCGACCTGTCACATTTGCAAACAGCGCGCCTGTTTTGCACCTTGCTAGCCATGACGAAGCAAGTACGCATCGAAATGTTCACTGAATGTGGGGGAAGATAGAAATACAAGAAACGCATTTAACGCTCTAGCGCACAAATTCAATACGACGCAAATTTTTATTTTTCTCGTCGAGCAGCCACGATCTACCGCTGACGCTGATACTGTAGAAGCTTGGGCAAGTTGGTGTGACATGGTTTTTTCAGCAGCGCGGGGGACAAAGGACGTGACAAGTGCACAGACACGGCGCTGAACTTACATCCGGTTTATTGAGGTGATTTTCACTACTTAAGTACAGTGGCAACCAATCTCAAATGAAAAGACAGATACACAAAACAGATTGACGAAAATGACAATTCCTGAGCACAGGTCTACAGTGGCACAAGACCAGCTGCGCACGTTTTTCTATTCTCATCAAGGAAACGTAGTTCTTTATCAGACAGAGCTAATGAGGCAACGCTTACGCATTCATCTTTGAATTTATGGATTTCATGAGCTTCAATGATTTCACGAGTGATTTTTGTTCTATTATCTGACAGCACTCGACACTGAGTGAAAACAGGATAACACGGTGGTTTTTTGTTCTTTTTTCTTTCCTCTGTGCAGTCTCTGCAATGAATGCCAAGGTGACGGGAAGCGGTGCCGCTCACGTTGTTGTTGTGTTCCCGCAGCCGGTCGTTGAGGCAACGACCAGTTTGCCCCGTGTAGTGCTTGTCACACGTAAGCAGAAACCTGTACACAACATTGCTACTACATGGTACAAAACCTTTTCGGTGTTTCTTATTGCAGCCAACTGTCCTTTCATTGCTGCTGTTTACAATATGGCAGAGTTTGGAGAGCTTATCGGGCGCGGAAAAAACAACGTTTACATCGGCACGCGCTCCCACCCTTTTCAGATTATGTGAAATGCGGTGTAGATAAGGAATAACCACATACTTTCTTTTTTCTTCCTTGGGCCTTTCAGTGGAATCTCTGCGGCCTGAATTAATGATTTCTCTTAGCAGGCTCTCTGATATTGCAATCAGAAGGTCGGAAGGGTATCCTGCTGCTTGTAAGCGTACCACCTGATTTTGATACCTGTCTTGCATCGCATGATGGCATGATTTTTCTAGGGCATTTCTTAAACACAACTTTGCGATGCCGCGCTTTACAAGCTTAGAATGTGCAGAAGCGAAAGGCGTGAGGGGCTTCTGGCATCGTGGCTCGTAACGCCAGCACACATGGCTATTCTTGAGGAACATGGCAAGATCTAAAAAACGTAACTTTCCTTCAGAAGGCGTTTCATGCGTCAAAACAAGAGGGTCAAGACAGGTGTGAAAAATTGATAAAACTTTCGAGATTGAGGCCCCTGCGTCAGTAACTGCACATGTCATCAAAACTAAAAAATCATCTACAAACCTAAAAACACGAGCCACGCTTTCGTCGAGTTGACTATCAAGGAGCTTGTCATGGTGCGCGAGATAAATGTCGCCCAGTATCGGAGCTATGCATGAAACAATGCAGACGCCATTGCTCTGGAGGTAAACAGATTCATTCCAGGTGGAAAATGTCGAGTTAAAGCAAAAAGTAAGGAGTTCCAAGAAGTTGCTATTGCTGATGCCTGCAGAACTCTGGAAAGCTACCACACCAAAGGAATCAATGCATTCTTCAACGCTTGCCAGCAGTTTCTTTTGCGGAAGGGAATAATATAAATCTTTTATATCGATAGAGCAGGCCGAAAAGCCTTTCGCTGGGTTTTGTTGCAAGAAAGCGATTACTTGGTTAGAACTCTTCACCTGAAAAGGGTCGTCAATGGTTAAGAGGTTCAGCTTGTCTTGCAAAAAATAACGCGACAGACTTTTGCCATGTGCCATCCTCGGAGACTATTGCTCGAAGTGGGCAGTCCAGCTTGTGAGTTTTGGCTGTGAAGAATATCTTTAAGCAGGACCCCTTGCTTTTCTCTATACACTTGGCTAGGGATTCCAAATTCATTTGTGCACACATTTTCCGTGATCGGGCTTTCACTTTACTTAGAGTGACATCGCTTCTCTGCCGGAAAGTCGAACTGATAGCATTTTCTGCTTTCGATAAGTAGAGCGCTTTTGGCATCACAGCAAAACCTCCCTCTTTACCAGCCTGTAATAGGGTCAGCGAGTTGTTCTTTAAAAACGAAACGGTGAATTTGATTGGAATTCTACACCTGGTAGGTCTACACTTTGCCAAAATGTACACTCCATCTGAAACACATCGGTCCACTTCAGGAGCCACTGCTAGGCTGGAAACTTGTCTCACCATCGCAAGAAGTTCCGATGCCGATTGCCTGGGTTCCACGGCGAACTTTGGTCCTCGTCTAAGGACGCCTTGTACTTGTTCCGGCAAGGACACTTCACCATAGGTGCGGACCGGACTGTGCATCTTCTTAGTGATGGCTCGAAGCTGCGGCAGCGCGCACTGCCATAAGAATTCCGTAGTCCTGTCTGCCGTCTGAGGTCCACCGCCGCCATTCAAGTGCACCATGAGCTGAAGATGTGCAGCTGTGTGCTCTCAGGAAGAGCCATTCTCTGTAGAGGCAAAATCACTCGTGAAATCATTGAAGCTCATGAAATCCATAAATTCAAAGATGAATGCGTAAGCGTTGCCTCAATAGCTCTGCCTGATAAAGTACTACGTTTCCTTGATGAGAATAGAAAAACGTGCGCAGCTGGTCTTGTGCCACTGTAGACCTGTGCTCAGGAATTGTCATTTTCGTCAATCTGTTTTGTGTATCTGTCTTTTCATTTGAGATTGGTTGCCACTGTATTTAAGTAGTGAAAATCACCTCAATAAACCTGTTGTAAGTTCAGCGCCGTGTCTGTGCACTTGTCACGTCCTTTGTCCCCTGCGCTGCTGAAAAAACCGCTGACGAGCGAAGGCACGGAGGGGACACAAGGACATGTTCCTGGAAAATTTTAAAAGTTTTCGAGCAGCCAGCTACGCAGATGTACGACCCTTTACGTCACTGAAGACTTACATTTAAATATATTCGCGACTAATCAATACTCCACACTATGTAATATCAAAACACAAGCTTATCACAACAGCGCGCTGAAACGGACAGGGAGAGCAGCAGACACGACCCGCTCACGCTTCGCGGCCTGGCCAACAGGCGGCGCAGCCAATGCAATGAGCATGGGCTATAGTTTTCATGCGTCTGTGTCAAAGTAGGTGCTATGTAAAATGCGTTTTATCTTTCACCATAGATACCAGCATGGTGACAATCTTCCTTGTTGAACATGTCTGCTGTACACCTAAGGGACTTGACTAAGAAGCAAACAAGTGGAATTTTTTTTCTCGTAATGCAATGAGAAACAGTCTTTAATTGCTACAGTTCTGGCAAGATAGAGACTTGGGACATACTGTGAATAAAACATGTGCATTTGTCAGCAAAATGCTTGGTGTTAGTGCATGGACAGCGTTTAATGGAAAGAAGGAGAGGCAAGAGTAAGCAGGTGGAAGTGGTCGACACCCAGCACAGAATGGCCAGGAAGTGGAGATTAGCGGCGTAGCACCCTGTATGACAACTTCCCAAAGCTGGCATTGAGGTCATGGATGCACAACATTTCCCAGCACTATGTTAGATGGTAACTGCATGGCATATGCTTTAAAGGGGTCCAGACACAAAGTTTTTCGGTGTCAGTTTATTTGCCTTCAAAGAGGCCTACGGGCCTAGCAATCATGAAAATAAGAGCAAAGCACCAGTGCACAGTGTGAATAATTAATTACAAGCCATTTTGTACACAAAGCCTTTGGTCTCAGTCAGCGCCAACGCTGAAGTGAACAACACCTGAGTTCAGCGACGTCACAATAATTAAGGCAAGTGCACCATGACATCACTCGATGTGGGTGGAAATAGTTTCGTTTATGGGGGTTAAACGTCCGAAAGCGACTCAGCCTATGGGGGACGTTGTAGTGAAGGGCTCCGCAAAATTTCCACCACCTGGGGTTCTTTAATGTGCACTGACGTCGAATGGTACACGGGCCTCTAGAATTTCACCTCCATCGAAATTCGACCACCGCGACCGGGATCGAACTCGCGTCTTTCAGGTCAGCAGTGAAGCGCCATAACCACTGAGCCACGGAGGCAGCCCAATGTAGGTGGAAATGGCGAGAGGCTCATCGGACAGCATTAAAAACAGCAATAACTTATGTTCCCCTCAAAGAATGTGCCAGACACTTGCAAGATGGCAACTTCTTACGCCCATGAAAGAAATCGTACGGTAACTAACCCCTCTCTCCTCTCCCACTACCGACCCATACCACCTTCCTGCCCTGTGTGCAATGCTCAAAAGGCAAACCTGACTGATATCTTCGGGATCTGTCCGGCTTCCCCTCCACCCAGCAGGCCGGAGCCACTCCAAACATGGGAGGACTGGGAGACCTCACTACGCTCCACAGATCAGGCACGACAGAAGATCGTCGCCACCTGTGCGGCCAGCGTCATGGACCTTTTAGCCTGAACGTTTGAGTGCGGTGTGGTCGTGCGGGGACCCAGGGGTCCTGGGAGGCCCGAATTCCTCTGCACAATAAAGTCTTTCTCTCTCTCACTCTCATGCCGTTCATTGCGTTTAAAATTTTGTGTCTGCACCCCTTTAAGGACTATAGACACCAAATTTTTTCTTGCGTGTTTTCTCCTTTCAAACGATATCGTAGACATTCGTATACATGAAGCACCCTGTGGTATTTGTGTACGACCGCTAAATAGTTTATAATTGAATTTCTTCTTCACGCTGTTTCGGTTTCGTCGACCGAAGGACGACTGTGACGTCAAGTTGATGTTTTCGCCACGTGATCAATTGGAAAAACTTGTAAGGGCCAGTGCGGGTGGCGCCATCAGGGGACACACAGGGACGGCTGACAACACTGGAGGGAGAGGGGATGCGTGGTTGGCTATGGCGGGAATGTGCGTGAGGTGTGCGCGGGCAGCGCGGGAGTGATCCGAGTGGTGTGGTCAAAGTGGGCTCAAGTGTGAGCTCGGTGCGCGTTGCATTAGGTGCGCGAACTGCGGATGACTATTGGGGGACTCCGGCACGCGGGACTCTGTGAGCGTGTGTAATAAATCATCCCTTGACAAACTTTAATATAATCACTGACCGGCTTGTCATTCCATGTTTTGGAAGATGCTGGATTAAATGTCGTAGTCAATTGAATATACATATCAGCAATTATATTACAGTTTTTCTAGTAGATCACGCGAACAAACCGTCAACTTGACGTCACAGTCGTCATTCAGTCAATGAAACCGAAACAGCACGAGAGAAGAAATTCAATCAAATTATTTAGCGCATGTAGGAAAATACCACACGGTAATTCATGTATTCTAATGTCTAACGCATCGTTTGACAGAAGAAAACATGCAATAAAATTACACTAGCTGCCCACTGAAAGAGAAGACACTTTCGCAAGGCAGCAAAGCTACCTAAGGAACAAGATGGTAGGTTCCAAAATTATTTACCTGGATGAGATATGTGCAACGGCAGCAAGCGCAGTGTTGGTGTAAGGACAGAACAGCGAGCGTGTGCTGCTTGTGCCAAGATCAGGACAACCATGGCCTGGAGCAGGCTGCCAGGGAAGGGCCACCGCATCATTGTGATGCACATCAGCAGTGAGAAAGGCCCATCAACGGCTCCCTGTATGTTTCCTGCAGAAAAACGGAAAGGGTGAAGACTGCTATGAAGATACGGGTGGCAATCATTTTGAGATGTTTGCACTCATGTGCTCCAGAGGCAGACAAGAGAAACATCGTAGCGAAACACAAGCAGTTGTGCCATTCACATCTGGACGAAGCAATGCCGACAACAGTTTTACACAAAGAAGCAGTTCAGCAGTAGCTGACAGAGAGAACACTAATGGAACGCTATGATGCCAACAATGTGGCTCCCATAAATCATGAAGCTGCCCAAACTGTGTGTTGTCAAATACCATGTAGGTGTCGCTGTGGCGAGGGCTGGCAACGTCAAGCTCTGGCTCCCCCCTTAGCTTTAACCTATGGAGTTTCTCTGGGTACAAGTTAATAATGATACCAAGAATGAGCATAAAGATTTATGGCTTCCTTTGGTTGAAGCTCTGCTCATAAACAAGACACCAACGGTTTCAGCAGAAAAGTGGAGGAATTGTGCACACCACGCCATGAATAATGATGAAAAATTCAGAGCAAACTCTGCCAGCGGCCCTCATATTCATTAACACATACGAGTTTCACAAAACATAACTATGTAGCACATCGGCTCTGGGATGCATCACAATAGTAAACCAGCGCTAACATCTCTTGCACTGCAAATTAAGACTTTACATCACCAAGTTATCAGGCTTCCAAACTTTGGAAGTGGTATCCCAGGTTTAACATCCTGAAGCAACACATGGGCTAGAAGAACACCACAGTGGACGGCTCCGGATTAATTTAGACCGCATGGGGTTCTTCAACGTGCATTGACGTCGCACAGCACACCATTGTTTTTATGTTTTGCCACCGTCGAAATACTGCCACTGCAGCAGGATCGGGCTCAAACCCGCGACCCTGAGATCAGCAGCCGAACGCCAAAGCCACTAAATCATATGGCGGGTGCTTCCAAATTTTCAGCTAGCTGCTTTTTCTATGGACTGCTTTCCTGTCTCACTAAAGAATACAATACTTGCTTTAACTATTCGCTTAATAATTCTTTAGGCATGCTGTTTTGTCTTCGCTGAGAACGAATAAACAACTGAGGCTCCTCAACCTTCACGCTGTCAGCAGGCGAAAGGACACCTGCAGCAGCATTCCTTTAATACAAGCACATGCATCAGTTTTTGTGCTTATACGCAGGTTGGAGTGGAACGTCAATTCTTATAAATGTCCGACATGAGTATGACGACATCCATACAGACACAAGGCAGCAACGGGAAACTGCAATACGGGCACTGCCTTTGATAAAAACAACTTACTTGGATGGTGCATTCTTTTCAGCCATCTCCTGCTTCTCGATACAGCTAACTCATTGTTAGAAGCATACAGTAGCAGTGAGCCACTCACATCTTGCCTCCGCGTCCCCCGGCTCTGCTTCTTGCATCGACCCTTTTTCCTTTAAAAGCGCTTACATCGAAAGGTGGGCGACCTGTCGCATTTGCAAACAGCGCGCCTGTTTTGCACCTTGCTAGCCATGACGAAGCAAGTACGCATCGAAATGTTCACTGAATGTGGGGGAAGATAGAAATACAAGAAACGCATTTAACGCTCTAGCGCACAAATTCAATACGACGCAAATTTTTAGTTTTCTCGTCGAGCAGCCACGATCTACCGCTGACGCTGATACTGTAGAAGCTTGGGCAAGTTGGTGTCACATGGTTTTTTCAGCAGCGCGGGGGACAAAGGACGTGACAAGTGCACAGACACGGCGCTGACTTACATCCGGTTTATTGAGGTGATTTTCACTACTTAAGTACAGTGGCAACCAATCTCAAATGAAAAGACAGATACACAAAACAGATTGACGAAAATGACAATTCCTGAGCACAGGTCTACAGTGGCACAAGACCAGCTGCGCACGTTTTTCTATTCTCATCAAGGAAACGTAGTTCTTTATCAGACAGAGCTAATGAGGCAACGCTTACGCATTCATCTTTGAATTTATGGATTTCATGAGCTTCAATGATTTCACGAGTGATTTTTGTTCTATTATCTGACAGCACTCGACACTGAGTGAAAACAGGATAACACGGTGGTTTTTTGTTCTTTTTTCTTTCCTCTGTGCAGTCTCTGCAATGAATGCCAAGGTGACGGGAAGCGGTGCCGCTCACGTTGTTGTTGTGTTCCCGCAGCCGGTCGTTGAGGCAACGACCAGTTTGCCCCGTGTAGTGCTTGTCACACGTAAGCAGAAACCTGTACACAACATTGCTACTACATGGTACAAAACCTTTTCGGTGTTTCTTATCGCAGCCAACCGTCCTTTCATTGCTGCTGTTTACAATATGGCAGAGTTTGGAGAGCTTATCGGGCGCGGAAAAAACAACGTTTACATCGGCACGCGCTCCCACCCTTTTCAGATTATGTGAAATGCGGTGTAGATAAGGAATAACCACATACTTTCTTTTTTCTTCCTTGGGCCTTTCAGTGGAATCTCTGCGGCCTGAATTAATGATTTCTCTTAGCAGGCTCTCTGATATTGCAATCAGAAGGTCGGAAGGGTATCCTGCTGCTTGTAAGCGTACCACCTGATTTTGATAGCTGTCTTGCATCGCATGATGGCATGATTTTTCTAGGGCATTTCTTAAACACAACTTTGCGATGCCGCGCTTTACAAGCTTAGAATGTGCAGAAGCGAAAGGCGTGAGGGGCTTCTGGCATCGTGGCTCGTAACGCCAGCACACATGGCTATTCTTGAGGAACATGGCAAGATCTAAAAAACGTAACTTTCCTCCAGAAGGCGTTTCATGCGTCAAAACAAGAGGGTCAAGACAGGTGTGAAAAATTGATAAAACTTTCGAGACCGAGGCCCCTGCGTCAGTAACTGCACATGTCATCAAAACTAAAAAATCATCTACAAACCTAAAAACACGAGCCACGCTTTCGTCGAGTTGACTATCAAGGAGCTTGTCATGGTGCGCGAGATAAATGTCGCCCAGTATCGGAGCTATGCATGAAACAATGCAGACGCCATTGCTCTGGAGGTAAACAGATTCATTCCAGGTGGAAAATGTCGAGTTAAAGCAAAAAGTAAGGAGTTCCAAGAAGTTGCTATTGCTGATGCCTGCAGAACTCTGGAAAGCTACCACACCAAAGGAATCAATGCATTCTTCAACGCTTGCCAGCAGTTTCTTTTGCGGAAGGGAATAATATAAATCTTTTATATCGATAGAGCAGGCCGAAAAGCCTTTCGCTGGGTTTTGTTGCAAGAAAGCGATTACTTGGTTAGAACTCTTCACCTGAAAAGGGTCGTCAATGGTTAAGAGGTTCAGCTTGTCTTGCAAAAAATAACGCGACAGACTTTTGCCATGTGCCATCCTCGGAGACTATTGCTCGAAGTGGGCAGTCCAGCTTGTGAGTTTTGGCTGTGAAGAATATCTTTAAGCAGGACCCCTTGCTTTTCTCTATACACTTGGCTAGGGATTCCAAATTCATTTGTGCACACATTTTCCGTGATCGGGCTTTCACTTTACTTAGAGTGACATCGCTTCTCTGCCGGAAAGTCGAACTGATAGCATTTTCTGCTTTCGATAAGTAGAGCGCTTTTGGCATCACAGCAAAACCTCCCTCTTTACCAGCCTGTAATAGGGTCAGCAAGTTGTTCTTTAAAAACGAAACGGTGAATTTGATTGGAATTCTACACCTGGTAGGTCTACACTTTGCCAAAATGTACACTCCATCTGAAACACATCGGTCCACTTCAGGAGCCACTGCTAGGCTGGAAACTTGTCTCACCATCGCAAGAAGTTCCGATGCCGATTGCCTGGGTTCCACGGCGAACTTTGGTCCTCGTCTAAGGACGCCTTGTACTTGTTCCGGCAAGGACACTTCACCATAGGTGTGGACCGGACTGTGCATCTTCTTAGTGATGGCTCGAAGCTGCGGCAGCGCGCACTGCCATAAGAATTCCGTAGTCCTGTCTGCCGTCTGAGGTCCACCGCCGCCATTCAAGTGCACCATGAGCTGAAGATGTGCAGCTGTGTGCTCTCAGGAAGAGCCATTCTCTGTAGAGGCAAAATCACTCGTGAAATCATTGAAGCTCATGAAATCCATAAATTCAAAGATGAATGCGTAAGCGTTGCCTCAATAGCTCTGCCTGATAAAGTACTACGTTTCCTTGATGAGAATAGAAAAACGTGCGCAGCTGGTCTTGTGCCACTGTAGACCTGTGCTCAGGAATTGTCATTTTCGTCAATCTGTTTTGTGTATCTGTCTTTTCATTTGAGATTGGTTGCCACTGTATTTAAGTAGTGAAAATCACCTCAATAAACCTGTTGTAAGTTCAGCGCCGTGTCTGTGCACTTGTCACGTCCTTTGTCCCCTGCGCTGCTGAAAAAACCGCTGACGAGCGAAGGCACGGAGGGGACACAAGGACATGTTCCTGGAAAATTTTAAAAGTTTTCGAGCAGCCAGCTACGCAGATGTACGACCCTTTACGTCACTGAAGACTTACATTTAAATATATTCGCGACTAATCAATACTCCACACTATGTAATATCAAAACACAAGCTTATCACAACAGCGCGCTGAAACGGACAGGGAGAGCAGCAGACACGACCCGCTCACGCTTCGCGGCCTGGCCAACAGGCGGCGCAGCCAATGCAATGAGCATGGGCTATAGTTTTCATGCGTCTGTGTCAAAGTAGGTGCTATGTAAAATGCGTTTGATCTTTCACCATAGATACCAGCATGGTGACAATCTTCCTTGTTGAACATGTCTGCTGTACACCTAAGGGACTTGACTAAGAAGCAAACAAGTGGAATTTTTTTTCTCGTAATGCAATGAGAAACAGTCTTTAATTGCTACAGTTCTGGCAAGATAGAGACTTGGGACATACTGTGAATAAAACATGTGCATTTGTCAGCAAAATGCTTGGTGTTAGTGCATGGACAGCGTTTAATGGAAAGAAGGAGAGGCAAGAGTAAGCAGGTGGAAGTGGTCGACACCCAGCACAGAATGGCCAGGAAGTGGAGATTAGCGGCGTAGCACCCTGTATGACAACTTCCCAAAGCTGGCATTGAGGTCATGGATGCACAACATTTCCCAGCACTATGTTAGATGGTAACTGCATGGCATATGCTTTAAAGGGGTCCAGACACAAAGTTTTTCGGTGTCAGTTTATTTGCCTTCAAAGAGGCCTACGGGCCTAGCAATCATGAAAATAAGAGCAAAGCACCAGTGCACAGTGTGAATAATTAATTACAAGCCATTTTGTACACAAAGCCTTTGGTCTCAGTCAGCGCCAACGCTGAAGTGAACAACACCTGAGTTCAGCGACGTCACAATAATTAAGGCAAGTGCACCATGACATCACTCGATGTGGGTGGAAATAGTTTCGTTTATGGGGGTTAAACGTCCGAAAGCGACTCAGCCTATGGGGGACGTTGTAGTGAAGGGCTCCGCAAAATTTCCACCACCTGGGGTTCTTTAATGTGCACTGACGTCGAATGGTACACGGGCCTCTAGAATTTCACCTCCATCGAAATTCGACCACCGCGACCGGGATCGAACTCGCGTCTTTCAGGTCAGCAGTGAAGCGCCATAACCACTGAGCCACGGAGGCAGCCCAATGTAGGTGGAAATGGCGAGAGGCTCATCGGACAGCATTAAAAACAGCAATAACTTATGTTCCCCTCAAAGAATGTGCCAGACACTTGCAAGATGGCAACTTCTTACGCCCATGAAAGAAATCGTACGGTAACTAACCCCTCTCTCCTCTCCCACTACCGACCCATACCACCTTCCTGCCCTGTGTGCAATGCTCAAAAGGCAAACCTGACTGATATCTTCGGGATCTGTCCGGCTTCCCCTCCACCCAGCAGGCCGGAGCCACTCCAAACATGGGAGGACTGGGAGACCTCACTACGCTCCACAGATCAGGCACGACAGAAGATCGTCGCCACCTGTGCGGCCAGCGTCATGGACCTTTTAGCCTGAACGTTTGAGTGCGGTGTGGTCGTGCGGGGACCCAGGGGTCCTGGGAGGCCCGAATTCCTCTGCACAATAAAGTCTTTCTCTCTCTCACTCTCATGCCGTTCATTGCGTTTAAAATTTTGTGTCTGCACCCCTTTAAGGACTATAGACACCAAATTTTTTCTTGCGTGTTTTCTCCTTTCAAACGATATCGTAGACATTCGTATACATGAAGCACCCTGTGGTATTTGTGTACGACCGCTAAATAGTTTATAATTGAATTTCTTCTTCACGCTGTTTCGGTTTCGTCGACCGAAGGACGACTGTGACGTCAAGTTGATGTTTTCGCCACGTGATCAATTGGAAAAACTTGTAAGGGCCAGTGCGGGTGGCGCCATCAGGGGACACACAGGGACGGCTGACAACACTGGAGGGAGAGGGGATGCGTGGTTGGCTATGGCGGGAATGTGCGTGAGGTGTGCGCGGGCAGCGCGGGAGTGATCCGAGTGGTGTGGTCAAAGTGGGCTCAAGTGTGAGCTCGGTGCGCGTTGCATTAGGTGCGCGAACTGCGGATGACTATTGGGGGACTCCGGCACGCGGGACTCTGTGAGCGTGTGTAATAAATCATCCCTTGACAAACTTTAATATAATCACTGACCGGCTTGTCATTCCATGTTTTGGAAGATGCTGGATTAAATGTCGTAGTCAATTGAATATACATATCAGCAATTATATTACAGTTTTTCTAGTAGATCACGCGAACAAACCGTCAACTTGACGTCACAGTCGTCATTCAGTCAATGAAACCGAAACAGCACGAGAGAAGAAATTCAATCAAATTATTTAGCGCATGTAGGAAAATACCACACGGTAATTCATGTATTCTAATGTCTAACGCATCGTTTGACAGAAGAAAACATGCAATAAAATTACACTAGCTGCCCACTGAAAGAGAAGACACTTTCGCAAGGCAGCAAAGCTACCTAAGGAACAAGATGGTAGGTTCCAAAATTATTTACCTGGATGAGATATGTGCAACGGCAGCAAGCGCAGTGTTGGTGTAAGGACAGAACAGCGAGCGTGTGCTGCTTGTGCCAAGATCAGGACAACCATGGCCTGGAGCAGGCTGCCAGGGAAGGGCCACCGCATCATTGTGATGCACATCAGCAGTGAGAAAGGCCCATCAACGGCTCCCTGTATGTTTCCTGCAGAAAAACGGAAAGGGTGAAGACTGCTATGAAGATACGGGTGGCAATCATTTTGAGATGTTTGCACTCATGTGCTCCAGAGGCAGACAAGAGAAACATCGTAGCGAAACACAAGCAGTTGTGCCATTCACATCTGGACGAAGCAATGCCGACAACAGTTTTACACAAAGAAGCAGTTCAGCAGTAGCTGACAGAGAGAACACTAATGGAACGCTATGATGCCAACAATGTGGCTCCCATAAATCATGAAGCTGCCCAAACTGTGTGTTGTCAAATACCATGTAGGTGTCGCTGTGGCGAGGGCTGGCAACGTCAAGCTCTGGCTCCCCCCTTAGCTTTAAC
This sequence comes from Amblyomma americanum, assembly GCF_052857255.1. Classification (NCBI taxonomy): domain Eukaryota; kingdom Metazoa; phylum Arthropoda; class Arachnida; order Ixodida; family Ixodidae; genus Amblyomma; species Amblyomma americanum. The sequence continues at coordinate 300,892,313 of NC_135497.1, read as the reverse complement.
CTATGGAGTTTCTCTGGGTACAAGTTAATAATGATACCAAGAATGAGCATAAAGATTTATGGCTTCCTTTGGTTGAAGCTCTGCTCATAAACAAGACACCAACGGTTTCAGCAGAAAAGTGGAGGAATTGTGCACACCACGCCATGAATAATGATGAAAAATTCAGAGCAAACTCTGCCAGCGGCCCTCATATTCATTAACACATACGAGTTTCACAAAACATAACTATGTAGCACATCGGCTCTGGGATGCATCACAATAGTAAACCAGCGCTAACATCTCTTGCACTGCAAATTAAGACTTTACATCACCAAGTTATCAGGCTTCCAAACTTTGGAAGTGGTATCCCAGGTTTAACATCCTGAAGCAACACATGGGCTAGAAGAACACCACAGTGGACGGCTCCGGATTAATTTAGACCGCATGGGGTTCTTCAACGTGCATTGACGTCGCACAGCACACCATTGTTTTTATGTTTTGCCACCGTCGAAATACTGCCACTGCAGCAGGATCGGGCTCAAACCCGCGACCCTGAGATCAGCAGCCGAACGCCAAAGCCACTAAATCATATGGCGGGTGCTTCCAAATTTTCAGCTAGCTGCTTTTTCTATGGACTGCTTTCCTGTCTCACTAAAGAATACAATACTTGCTTTAACTATTCGCTTAATAATTCTTTAGGCATGCTGTTTTGTCTTCGCTGAGAACGAATAAACAACTGAGGCTCCTCAACCTTCACGCTGTCAGCAGGCGAAAGGACACCTGCAGCAGCATTCCTTTAATACAAGCACATGCATCAGTTTTTGTGCTTATACGCAGGTTGGAGTGGAACGTCAATTCTTATAAATGTCCGACATGAGTATGACGACATCCATACAGACACAAGGCAGCAACGGGAAACTGCAATACGGGCACTGCCTTTGATAAAAACAACTTACTTGGATGGTGCATTCTTTTCAGCCATCTCCTGCTTCTCGATACAGCTAACTCATTGTTAGAAGCATACAGTAGCAGTGAGCCACTCACATCTTGCCTCCGCGTCCCCCGGCTCTGCTTCTTGCATCGACCCTTTTTCCTTTAAAAGCGCTTACATCGAAAGGTGGGCGACCTGTCGCATTTGCAAACAGCGCGCCTGTTTTGCACCTTGCTAGCCATGACGAAGCAAGTACGCATCGAAATGTTCACTGAATGTGGGGGAAGATAGAAATACAAGAAACGCATTTAACGCTCTAGCGCACAAATTCAATACGACGCAAATTTTTAGTTTTCTCGTCGAGCAGCCACGATCTACCGCTGACGCTGATACTGTAGAAGCTTGGGCAAGTTGGTGTCACATGGTTTTTTCAGCAGCGCGGGGGACAAAGGACGTGACAAGTGCACAGACACGGCGCTGACTTACATCCGGTTTATTGAGGTGATTTTCACTACTTAAGTACAGTGGCAACCAATCTCAAATGAAAAGACAGATACACAAAACAGATTGACGAAAATGACAATTCCTGAGCACAGGTCTACAGTGGCACAAGACCAGCTGCGCACGTTTTTCTATTCTCATCAAGGAAACGTAGTTCTTTATCAGACAGAGCTAATGAGGCAACGCTTACGCATTCATCTTTGAATTTATGGATTTCATGAGCTTCAATGATTTCACGAGTGATTTTTGTTCTATTATCTGACAGCACTCGACACTGAGTGAAAACAGGATAACACGGTGGTTTTTTGTTCTTTTTTCTTTCCTCTGTGCAGTCTCTGCAATGAATGCCAAGGTGACGGGAAGCGGTGCCGCTCACGTTGTTGTTGTGTTCCCGCAGCCGGTCGTTGAGGCAACGACCAGTTTGCCCCGTGTAGTGCTTGTCACACGTAAGCAGAAACCTGTACACAACATTGCTACTACATGGTACAAAACCTTTTCGGTGTTTCTTATCGCAGCCAACCGTCCTTTCATTGCTGCTGTTTACAATATGGCAGAGTTTGGAGAGCTTATCGGGCGCGGAAAAAACAACGTTTACATCGGCACGCGCTCCCACCCTTTTCAGATTATGTGAAATGCGGTGTAGATAAGGAATAACCACATACTTTCTTTTTTCTTCCTTGGGCCTTTCAGTGGAATCTCTGCGGCCTGAATTAATGATTTCTCTTAGCAGGCTCTCTGATATTGCAATCAGAAGGTCGGAAGGGTATCCTGCTGCTTGTAAGCGTACCACCTGATTTTGATAGCTGTCTTGCATCGCATGATGGCATGATTTTTCTAGGGCATTTCTTAAACACAACTTTGCGATGCCGCGCTTTACAAGCTTAGAATGTGCAGAAGCGAAAGGCGTGAGGGGCTTCTGGCATCGTGGCTCGTAACGCCAGCACACATGGCTATTCTTGAGGAACATGGCAAGATCTAAAAAACGTAACTTTCCTCCAGAAGGCGTTTCATGCGTCAAAACAAGAGGGTCAAGACAGGTGTGAAAAATTGATAAAACTTTCGAGACCGAGGCCCCTGCGTCAGTAACTGCACATGTCATCAAAACTAAAAAATCATCTACAAACCTAAAAACACGAGCCACGCTTTCGTCGAGTTGACTATCAAGGAGCTTGTCATGGTGCGCGAGATAAATGTCGCCCAGTATCGGAGCTATGCATGAAACAATGCAGACGCCATTGCTCTGGAGGTAAACAGATTCATTCCAGGTGGAAAATGTCGAGTTAAAGCAAAAAGTAAGGAGTTCCAAGAAGTTGCTATTGCTGATGCCTGCAGAACTCTGGAAAGCTACCACACCAAAGGAATCAATGCATTCTTCAACGCTTGCCAGCAGTTTCTTTTGCGGAAGGGAATAATATAAATCTTTTATATCGATAGAGCAGGCCGAAAAGCCTTTCGCTGGGTTTTGTTGCAAGAAAGCGATTACTTGGTTAGAACTCTTCACCTGAAAAGGGTCGTCAATGGTTAAGAGGTTCAGCTTGTCTTGCAAAAAATAACGCGACAGACTTTTGCCATGTGCCATCCTCGGAGACTATTGCTCGAAGTGGGCAGTCCAGCTTGTGAGTTTTGGCTGTGAAGAATATCTTTAAGCAGGACCCCTTGCTTTTCTCTATACACTTGGCTAGGGATTCCAAATTCATTTGTGCACACATTTTCCGTGATCGGGCTTTCACTTTACTTAGAGTGACATCGCTTCTCTGCCGGAAAGTCGAACTGATAGCATTTTCTGCTTTCGATAAGTAGAGCGCTTTTGGCATCACAGCAAAACCTCCCTCTTTACCAGCCTGTAATAGGGTCAGCAAGTTGTTCTTTAAAAACGAAACGGTGAATTTGATTGGAATTCTACACCTGGTAGGTCTACACTTTGCCAAAATGTACACTCCATCTGAAACACATCGGTCCACTTCAGGAGCCACTGCTAGGCTGGAAACTTGTCTCACCATCGCAAGAAGTTCCGATGCCGATTGCCTGGGTTCCACGGCGAACTTTGGTCCTCGTCTAAGGACGCCTTGTACTTGTTCCGGCAAGGACACTTCACCATAGGTGTGGACCGGACTGTGCATCTTCTTAGTGATGGCTCGAAGCTGCGGCAGCGCGCACTGCCATAAGAATTCCGTAGTCCTGTCTGCCGTCTGAGGTCCACCGCCGCCATTCAAGTGCACCATGAGCTGAAGATGTGCAGCTGTGTGCTCTCAGGAAGAGCCATTCTCTGTAGAGGCAAAATCACTCGTGAAATCATTGAAGCTCATGAAATCCATAAATTCAAAGATGAATGCGTAAGCGTTGCCTCAATAGCTCTGCCTGATAAAGTACTACGTTTCCTTGATGAGAATAGAAAAACGTGCGCAGCTGGTCTTGTGCCACTGTAGACCTGTGCTCAGGAATTGTCATTTTCGTCAATCTGTTTTGTGTATCTGTCTTTTCATTTGAGATTGGTTGCCACTGTATTTAAGTAGTGAAAATCACCTCAATAAACCTGTTGTAAGTTCAGCGCCGTGTCTGTGCACTTGTCACGTCCTTTGTCCCCTGCGCTGCTGAAAAAACCGCTGACGAGCGAAGGCACGGAGGGGACACAAGGACTATGGGGTCACTCTGCGTCCAGCCGGCCGGGAAGGCGAGCTTCCGTGCAAGCTACACGCAGGCGTTATTTAAGCACGCAACACGTTTCCCCAACCCGTGGCGCAGAGTCGCAGCCACGGCAGGTCCGGACGAAATAGGCAACGGCAGGGCACGCTAGGAAATAGTTTATTATCCTAACGCGAGGTAAAGCACACTGCGGAAGAATGTTCTATCCGTAAAATAGATGTTCAGTAGCTCACCAAGTCGTTGACGTCGACCGGCGTTGGTGTTCGGGGGCCGGCGGGCAGCGGAAGGGGTCCGTGGGGTAGTTAGGTCAGGTCCGGCGGCGAGAGCGAGCTTCCCGCCGCGCGATCACGCCTTTTATCCCCTCGGTCATTGCCTCCCTCGCAGCAAATCGTTACCGTCAAGCTTAGGCGTGCTACCCTCTCCGCAGAAGGCGACGCGCTGCCGTGACGTCACGTCAGTGCTGGGGCGGAAATGAGCAGAGTCGCGGGGGTGCCTTCTCTCCACATTCCTGGTGGCCAGCGCGCCCGTATAGGTCACGGTCGCCGCTGGCGCGGGGGACGAGGAGGGGATACCCGTGTATCCCACATCCTCCCCTCCTTAAGAAGCCTCCCGAACACAGAAACAGGCACAAAAAGCTTTACTCAATTTCGGTGGACCACAGGTCCAGGTCCATCTCTAGCCCCCCCGCTGGCGTGGCCCCTGCTTCCGTGTCGGGCGCCGGCAGTTCCGTAGCCGCCAGCGCAGGGGCCGGCCGCTTGGGGTCCGGGTCCCGGGCCTCGTCACTCGGGGCAGGAGGCGCCGCTGCCGAAGACGGAGGAGCCACCGCGGCCGAGGGCTGCGAGCCAAGGCTCGGCTCCGGCGGGCCGCCAGCGTGGCGGGCGGCTACCTGCAGGAGCCACTCAGCGAACTCGGCCTCGCGGCCCGCTCGCGCCAGCATCTGACGGGCCGCGGCGCTGGGAGTGGCCGCCGCTGGATGTCGCTCGTCTCGGGTCGTGGCCCCGCGCGTCCTCTGGTCGTGCAGGTCCCCCGCCTTGTGGGCTTCCTCGTGTAGCATCACGGCCCCACACGGGCACAGCAGGGTTCCTGGGGACAGGGGTAGGGACACGCCCTCGGCCCGCTGGTCCGCGTCGGCGACGGTGCGCCCCCGGAAGACGTTAAACAGCCTGGCCGGGGCGTGAGCCTCTTCGCCCTCTCCTGCCGCTTCCACGGCCGCCACGAGACGTAGCCGACCGGCGCGTCCGTTCCGGCCTGGTACGTCCACGTGGCCACGTCCCTGGGCGGCTGGCGCGGGGCCTGCGCTGCTGGCGGCTCCGGGCCTCGGGCTGGCGGGGTGGACAGCAGGCGCTGGCCGAGTGGCGAGCGAGCCGGCGAGTGACCCAAGGTGGCGGGGGAAGCCTGGCGGCGGCGCGGCGACTGCCCGAAGAGGGGGCCCATGTGCCTCGGGCCAGCACGCCCGGGGCCCGGTGGGGTGGCCGCCGGGTGACAGCGATGCGGCGAGGGGTGCTTTGGGCTTCGTCCGGACGTCGGGGGTGACCGCCGGCGCTTGGGTTGTGCCTGCTTCTTTTCCATCTGCGCTGGAAAAGGTCAACACAGATGTAGCCAGCTCCCGCAGCGCGTGCTGCGTGGCTGTTCGACCCTCACGAGAGTCATGAGGGTTAGCGCAAGTCAGTCTTGCGTGCAACTGATCGGCATGAGCGGCCCGTACGTTCATGCATCTAACGAGACTGCCTGCCGGCTCGCGCCCTCGCTCTAGGCTGCGCAGGCAGATTCTGTTTCTGCCTAGGGCGCAAGTTATAGTGGGACGCGGGGTTCGCCGGCTGATCGCAGATCTCGTTGTCCGACTGCGGCGCGGGTCGGGCTGTGTCCTCTACCCACTCATCTCGCTGCACGTAACGTTTCAGGTCGCATACGTGCACCGGTCCGCCTGTCGGTTTCGACCGCAAGTCCTCGAGCCTGTAAACGAGCGAGGAAAGTTTCTCTCGCACGCGGAACGGCCCGATCCATTTCGGCGCCAACGAGGCCGCAAACTGTTTGCTAGCGTCGCTGAGAACGTGCTGGCGTCGAAGCACCAGATCGCCCACTTCGTAGTGAACATCCCGGTGCGAGCGGTCGTACTGTGCTTTCTGCTGCGCCCTAGCGGTGCTCAGGTTGCGGCGAGCCTTGCGTAAGGCCTCCGTCATCTTAGCGCGCAGCTGCGTCGCGTACTCAGCTCGTGCTGACGAAGCGACTGGCGTCTTCCTGCTGTCCGATAGAATCCGGTCCATCGGATTTAGCAGCTCTCTACCCAGATTGAGAGAACACGGCGCATACCCAGTCGAGCGGTTAACGGTCGAACGCAAAGCAAACGCGATCTCCGGCAGATAGGAGTCCCAATCTTTGTGCCTCTCAGAGTACGCGACCAGCAAGTGCTTAACGTTGCGATTGACTCGTTCCGTGGGGTTCGACTGAGCATGATAGGTGGTCGTTTTCTTGTGCTTAATGCCGAGTGCAGCGCACGAATCAACGAACACCTTCGCAGTGAAGTAGGACGCGTTGTCCGTTATCAGCTGCTCTGGGAAACCGAACCTGGTGAATACGTCCATCAGCTTCTCCATGATCACTCGTGCCGTCAGCTTTCTAAGGGGGAAAAGTTCAACCCACTTGCTGAAGTGATCCGTGACCACCAGCAAGAACTTGTTCCTACTCGGTGTCATAGGATACGGTCCCATGATGTCGCACGCCGCGATTTGCCAGGGAGTCTGGCTGTTAATCGGGTGCATGAGGCCGGGTGGTCGTCCGCCTCGGGGCTTCACACTTTGGCACACGTGGCACGAGCGGGCGTAGCGTATTACGTCCCTTTTCATGCCAAGCCAGGTAGCAAAGCGACACAACTTAGTGTAAGTCTTGGGGCCGCTTGCATGCCCAGCGATGCACGAGTCGTGAAAGTAGCGTAACAGTGCTGCTCTCAATACTCGCGGTATCACCACCTTGAACGCCTCGTTTGTGTCGTTCTCGGAGGGGATATACCTCAGCAGGACGCCGTCGGAATCCAGCAGATACGAATCCATCGCGCTCACAGCACTACCAGCTGTTTCCCAGCGCTCCGCACCGACAGCAAAACCAGCTGTCTCCTTGTGCGCGGCGGCCCTGCCGCCCGGCTCCCGGAGCCCGTCGAACACCTTTCGACAAAACGGATCCTTCTGCTGAGCTTCGAGCAGCTCCTTTCTGCTGAACACGATCCCCACGGAACTCGCGTAGTCCACGTGGTTCACGCTCTCGCCCTGGATCAACGGTTGGTCCGCGTTCCTTACATGGGCTACGGCTCGGGTCAGTCCCTCGCTCTCCCCGGCTGTCGGGCGGTCGGTCGCGTGACCTTCCTCGCACTGGACAGGCGCTCGCGAGAGTGCGTCAGCCACAGCGTTGTTTTTCCCTTTGCGGTAGCGCACGGTGAAGTCGTAACGCTGCAGCAACAGGGACCAACGCGCTAGGCGGCCGCTCGGCTCGCTGAGTCGTCTCAGCCAGGTGGGCGCCATGTGATCCGTCTCGATCACAAATGTCACCCCATCGACGTAGTAGTCGAACTTACGCAGAGCGAAAACTATCGCGAGACATTCCTTCTCTGTCACCGAGTAGTTTCTCTCTGCCGGCGTCAACGAACGGCTCGCGAAAGCTACCGGACGGAGAACGCCTTCATGCTCCTGAAGCAACACTGCTCCTAAGCCCAGGTCGCTTGCGTCGGTTTGAATCACAAACTCCCTGTTTAGGTCGGGTAGCTGCAACTCAGCCGTGTCAGCGAGCACTTTGGTGAGGTTGCGCAGTGCATCCTCTTGCTCGTGACCACAACTCCAGCGCTCGCCTTTCTTCAAAAGCTTTGTCAAAGGCGCCTGCAGCGCTGCGCACTCTGGGATGAACTGGCGATAAAAGTTCGCCATTCCCAGGAAGCGCCTGAGTCCGGCTATATCTGTGGGCGACGGAAACTTAAGCAAAGCCTCAAGCTTATCGTCGCACGGCAGAATGCGGCCTCTGTCGATCGTGAACCCCAACAGTGTTATTCGGGTCGCGGCGATCTGTGCCTTCTTCGGGTTCAAAGTGATTCCCGCGGACCTCAGCCTCTCTAGGACGTCCCTCAAGTGGCGCAGGTGTTCCTCGAACGTTTTCGAGTACACCACGATGTCGTCTAGGTACGCGAGCGCATGTTGCCACTTCGCATCTCCCAGAACACGGTCCATTAGGCGCTGATAAGTAGCGGGTGCTCCTACCAAGCCAAAAGACATTCTCTTGAACTGGAAAAGGCCTCTGTGACAAGTGAAAGCAGTTTTCTCCTTGTCCCGCTCATTCATTTCAACCTGAAAGTATCCGCGACTAGCATCGAGCGTTGTGAAGTACTTCGCCCCACCTAGGTTGGACACTAGGGAAGAAATGGTGGGTAGAGGGTAGGCGTCTTTCCTCGTAACCTCATTCAGCTTGCGGTAGTCCACGCAAAGTCGATATGTATCGTCTTTCTTTGGAACCAAGACTACCGGGAAGCCCCAAGGGCTGTTAGACCTCTCAACAACGCCAGTGTCGATAAGTTCGTCTAAGGCGCTGTCCAGTGCTTTTCTCTTGGCCAAGCTAATTGGTCTAGGATTGCACTTCCAAGGCAGTGCGTCACCCGTGTCTATTCGGTGCCTGACTAGGGTAGTGAGGCCCGGGCGGTCAGTGAATGTCGCGTTGTACTCGTAGAGGAGCGATGACAAACGTGCCTTCTCCCTCTCCGTCACGCTGTTCACTTCCGACAACAAGGGGTGCGCTGACCTTCCCTGCGCGGCAGAGCAACTTTCTACCGCGGCAACCTTCTCTCTGCCCTCTCCCTCAGCGGCGATGGTCCGCTCGCCTCCTGGATCTCGGGCTGGCGCGGTGGATTTGTCACGGTCTCCCCCCGCTCGCGCCGCGTTCGGAGTCTGAATGGTGTGCGACGCCGCGGGCGCTTTCGCGAAAGGCTTCAAGGCGCCTGACGTGCGCTCCCTGTAGCCTCCGCTGCTGATGTCTATCACAATACCTGTCTTGGCTAGGAAGTCTCGTCCAAGAATTACAGGAACGGATAAACAGGGAAGATGAACGAGGCGTTGTCGCCGCACGCGTCTTTCCCAGCGAACCACTATCCTAGCTGCACCGCTTGATTGCGCTGTGCCGCTCGCGAGGCGAAAAGTGGTATCGCACTCTCTCAGCCGGATTTTGTTCTCGCGGAGATGGTTTAACACCTCGTCACCGAACAAAGAAGCGCTTGCTCCTGTATCTAGTAACGCGGTGAATTTCTTTCGAGCTATTGTTAGCTCAATGAACGGCGCTGACAGGTCAACAGAATTTCCTACGCGACATGCCAAAGGCGCTAGCAAACCGGGGTTTTCTGTGCACGCCGCGCGGAATCGAAGGTCGATCACCGGCGGCTTTGGCCGTTTCCCGACCGTGTTTGGTCACGGGCGGGAGGGCGGCCACACTCGCGGGCGAAGTGTCCCGGCTGGTCGCACCGGTAGCAACGGTTGCCCGGGCCCCGACGGGCTAGGCGCTGGTCGCCCCGTTCCTTTCGGTCATCTCGAACTCGCGGCGCGGATGGTGGGGGCCGCGTGTCGGCCTCCCGATCTCGCCTCGGTTCATTCCGCTCTGCGGCAGCGTGTGCTGTTCGCAACGCGTAGCTGAATGGGTCCAAAGCGCGGTCGGTCAACTCCCAACCCCTTGGGACACGCTCGTCAGCAAACTGTGCTGACGCTTCAGTTCTAGATGGACTGCGCGCTGAGCTGCCATTCCACGCGCAGCGCGGCTCAAGTGACAGCGATGCGGGTGGGGGCGGCCGATACGCTCGCGCAGAGAGGATGTCTCCCTGAATGCGCTTCGCCTCAGCTGCCAGCTAATCCAAATCTCTGAACCTGACTCCTCTCAGGTAAGCCGTGAAAGTCGGGTGCGCTTGTCTCGTGACACGCTCAACTTTCTCCGTGTTCGTGGCGCGAGGGTCAGCGAGGCGATAAAGTTCGTCCATCGCTCGGACGTACTCTAACAGAGACTCGTCGGGGTGCTGGGTTCGGAGCTCCAGCTCTCTCCTCAAACGCCACTCATAGTTTGCGGGAAGGAATTCGTCGCGGAAGCTTGCGCAAAACTCCTCCATTGTCCTCGCTCGGTTGCCGGCTAGTCGGTACCAGCGGGCCGCTTGCTCCGTCAAAGAAACAGGCACAACACGCGCGAGCATTTCGGCGTCTGCGATTCCTGTCACTTGCTGATAATGCAGCAGACGGTCGAGGTACTCATTTGCTCCCGCAATGTCGTGGTACCCCGTGTAGGTAGGCAAGTCTATCCTAACACGTGGTGACTGGGCCGGGGCTTGCAAATTGTTTTGCAAAATACCCGCTAGACTCTGCATAACCTGCATTGCGTTCTGCAAGAGTACCTCGGATGATTGCGGACTAACACCCCCGGAGTTGGGCGCAGCCGCTGATGGCGTCGAATGATGAGGCCTAGGTGCCTCATTGTTCGCGCCGCGGAGCGGCGAGGCGCCCGATGTGGAGCCCCCCATGCCAGGCCTAAGTCCTACCAACGCGTCAGGGGATGTTACTCGGCTATTCCGCGTGGAACGCCCAAGATTCACAAATTCAAACCCTTCCAACGGCGCGTCAAGTAGGGAGCCCTGGTTATGTGCCGCTGGCTCTGACAGCATAAACAAAGACTGCAAGTCACTCCTGTCGGCTGCCATCCTTTGTTAGGGCGACGGTAGTCGTTCGCTCCAACAAAGGTCACTGCTCGATTGCCTAGTTCGCCCCACGTTGGGCGCCAGATGTGGGGTTGACTTGGGGAGATAAGTACGTTCTCCCCACTCAATCGCGGCTGACACGGTTCAAAGCCGCCCGGACCCCACCCCGTGATCGCGTACGCTACCGAGCGCTCGCCGACCACGGCGGGCCTTGCTCTGGGGGAACAAAGGAACGACACATTGGCTGACACAAACAGGCATTTATTGCTACAGAAACAATAACGCCAGCTAGCAACAAGGTACGCTAATGAATCAAGGACGTCCGACTCACCAGCAAGGTTCCGAGCGAATGTTCGCCCGCTCTAGGGCAAAGGATATAAACTCCGCAGGCCGGACGGGACGAGTACGGGAGCCTGTCTCCCCGTCGCTTCTTCGCCCCGTCGGCGAAGAGCGGAGCCGCGAGCGGCGCGTCCGATCGCGGCGATTATCCCGGCCGAAGAGACCCCATCTCCCGCGGGCGGGCTTCAGCAGTCTCCCGCGCAGCGACGCTGGCGCCCTCTCTTGCCAGTTAATGTAACTGGCAAGGGAACGCGCTCATCCTCGGGGTACGACTGCTGCTGCATGGTGCCTCGCGGGAAAGCAAACTCAGGGGGCTGCAGGGCAGGTCCCCACATCCCCCCAACCTTAAATAGACCCACGCGCCTGAAAGTACATGCTATGGAGGAGTCTCCTGGTCTTCATGTCTTTGAGGCACGTCTTGCAGCGGAGGTCACGCCGACAGCGTCCACGCAGACTTCCGCGGTATTCCGAAGGCGGCGTGACGGTCTCCGCTGGGATGACTCGTATGGCCCGCGGACTACCGTGTCCGCAGGCCCGCGAATCGAAGGCCGGTGGGAAAACTGCAGGCCAGGATCCTGCAGTAGTCGCCAGGGCAGCAGCAGCCGGAGGTGACTGCTGACTGGTCTCGCCACAGCTGCCCCGGATGGATGCGGCGAACAGGATACAGGCCGCTCCGTCGCAGCAGGTGGCAGCGAGACGATGTGCACCGGTCAGCAAGCCTGGGTGGCTCCACCGGATCTGCAAAATTGTCGAAACGCTCTCGGCGTGCTTAAATAACGCCTGCGTGTAGCTTGCACGGAAGCTCGCCTTCCCGGCCGGCTGGACGCAGAGTGACCCCATATCTTGGCGCCCAACGTGGGGCCTGCTCTTGGAACATTGGACGACTGTCGGTTCGGTACGAGGAACGCTCTTTGTCCGGACTTGACAAGTGCTAAGCCTAGAGTGAATTTTGATCGCTAGGACCTGCGGCATGCTTTCTTGAGTGCGAGGTGTATTGCGCTGCAGCATGTTTGAACTTTTCGACATGCTCAGCACATTTTTTTTCCCTGGAGTTTCTTCGTGAGAATGACTTGGTCCGCATCGAGGGAGTTCGAGGCCTAGCGCCCGCGGAGTCGCCGAGCCCGAAGCGAGTGAGTACGGAAGCCGCGTGGGTGGTCCGAGTTTCTGTATATATTTTCTCTACTATCTCTTTTTCGACTCTGGGAGTCGCGGCTCCGGGAGCCGGGTGGCCTGGGGCCACGGGTGCCGCTACGAGCTCGCTGGTATTGCAGCTCGGCACCGGGCGCTCCGACACCGTCCGATACGGTGGGCGCCGACCGCTCAGAAGCTGCTTTGTGCAGTGAGCGGGGTAGGACCACCCCACAAAGCTGATGTCTCCTCGCGGCTGCGCGCACAAAACCCGTTTCAGGTCTTTCTTGTGGTCACGGTCGTTGTCGGAGTGGTCGTTAGGCCTGAGGCTTTTCGGAGCTGCCTGCACCACATTAAAAGAGACATGACCACCGGACCGTGACGTTGAGAGGGGGCGCACTTTGCTGCCCGTCCGTTTTTTTTTTGTAACCTCGCACGAACTGAGCAGTCTCGTTCAACTCAAGAAAGGGCTTTGTTCACTCGAACTTTGCGTTTGCACAGCCGCCGACACGTTTTGCTAGCGAGTTAGGCATTGTGCCACGAGGCCCTTGCGGATGCCGTTTCCCCTCCCGTGACCTACGTTAAAGGCACGCCGAGAGCGTTTCGACAATTTTGCAGATCCGGTGGAGCCACCCAGGCTTGCTGACCGGTGCACATCGTCTCGCTGCCACCTGCTGCGACGGAGCGGCCTGTATCCTGTTCGCCGCATCCATCCGGGGCAGCTGTGGCGAGACCAGTCAGCAGTCACCACCGGCTGCTGCTGCCCTGGCGACTACTGCAGGATCCCGGCCTGCAGTTTTCCCACCGGCCTTCGATTCGCGGGCCTGCGGACACGGTAGTCCGCGGGCCATACGAGTCATCCCAGCGGAGACCGTCACGCCGCCTTCGGAATACCGCGGAAGTCTGCGTGGACGCTGTCGGCGTGACCTCCGCTGCAAGACGTGCCTCAAAGACATGAAGACCAGGAGACTCCTCCATAGCATGTACTTTCAGGCGCGTGGGTCTATTTAAGGTTGGGGGGATGTGGGGACCTGCCCTGCAGCCCCCTGAGTTTGCTTTCCCGCGAGGCACCGTGCAGCAGCAGTCGTACCCCGAGGATGAGCGCGTTCCCTTGCCAGTTACATTAACTGGCAAGAGAGGGCGCCAGCGTCGCTGCGCGGGAGACTGCTGAAGCCCGCCCGCGGGAGATGGGGTCTCTTCGGCCGGGATAATCGCCGCGATCGGACGCGCCGCTCGCGGCTCCGCTCTTCGCCGACGGGGCGAAGAAGCGACGGGGAGACAGGCTCCCGTACTCGTCCCGTCCGGCCTGCGGAGTTTATATCCCTTGCCCTAGAGCGGGCGAACATTCGCTCGGAACCTTGCTGGTGAGTCGGACGTCCTTGATTCATTAGCGTACCTTGTTGCTAGCTGGCGTTATTGTTTCTGTAGCAATAAATGCCTGTTTGTGTCAGCCAATGTGTCGTTCCTTTGTTCCCCCAGAGCAAGGCCCGCCGTGGTCGGCGAGCGCTCGGTAGCGTACGCGATCACGGGGTGGGGTCCGGGCGGCTTTGAACCGTGTCAGCCGCGATTGAGTGGGGAGAACGTACTTATCTCCCCAAGTCAACCCCACAGGACATGTTCCTGGAAAATTTTAAAAGTTTTCGAGCAGCCAGCTACGCAGAAGTACCACCCTTTACGTCACTGAAGACTTACATTTAAATATATTCGCGACTAATCAATACTCCACACTATGTAATATCAAAACACAAGCTTATCACAACAGCGCGCTGAAACGGACAGGGAGAGCAGCAGACACGACCCACTCACGCTTCGCGGCCTGGCCAAAAGGCGGCGCAGCCAATGCAATGAGCATGGGCTATAGTTTTCATGCGTCTGTGTCAAAGTAGGTGCTATGTAAAATGAGTTTGATCTTTCATCATAGATACCAGCATGGTGACAATCTTCCTTGTTGAACATGTCTGCTGTACACCTAAGGGACTTGACTAAGAAGCAAACAAGTGGAGTTTTTTTTCTCGTAATGCAATGAGAAACAATCTTTAATTGCTAAAGTTCTGGCAAGATAGAGACTTGGGACATACTGTGAATAAAACATGTGCATTTGTCAGCAAAATGCTTGGTGTTAGTGCATGGACAGCGTTTAATGGAAAGAAGGAGAGGCAAGAGTAAGCAGGTGGAAGTGGTCGACACCCAGCACAGAATGGCCAGGAAGTGGAGATTAGCGGCGTAGCACCCTGTATGACAACTTCCCAAAGCTGGCATTGAGGTCATGGATGCACAACATTTCCCAGCACTATGTTAGATGGTAACTGCATGGCATATGCTTTAAAGGGGTCCAGACACAAAGTTTTTCGGTGTCAGTTTATTTGCCTTCAAAGAGGCCTACGGGCCTAGCAATCATGAAAATAAGAGCAAAACACCAGTGCACAGTGTGAATAATTAATTACAAGCCATTTTGTACACAAAGCCTTTGGTCTCAGTCAGCGCCAACGCTGAAGTGAACAACACCTGAGTTCAGCGACGTCACAATAATTAAAGCAAGTGCACCATGACATCACTCGATGTGGGTGGAAATAGTTTCGTTTATGGGGGTTAAACGTCCGAAAGCGACTCAGGCTATGGGGGACGTTGTAGTGAAGGGCTCCGCAAAATTTCCACCACCTGGGGTTCTTTAATGTGCACTGACGTCGAATGGTACACGGGCCTCTAGAATTTCACCTCCATCGAAATTCGACCACCGCGACCGGGATCGAACTCGCGTCTTTCAGGTCAGCAGTGAAGCGCCATAACCACTGAGCCGCGGAGGCAGCCCAATGTAGGTGGAAATGGCGAGAGGCTCATCGGACAGCATTAAAAACAGCAATAACTTATGTTCCCCTCAAAGAATGTGCCAGACACTTGCAAGATGGCAACTTCTTACGCCCATGAAAGAAATCGTATGGTAACTAACCCCTCTCTCCTCTCCCACTACCGACCCATACCACCTTCCTGCCCTGTGTGCAATGCTCAAAAGGAAAACCTGACTGATATCTTCGGGATCTGTCCGGCTTCCCCTCCACCCAGCAGGCCGGAGTTACTCCAAACATGGGAGGACTGGGAGACCTCACTACGCTCCACAGATCAGGCACGACAGAAGATCGTCGCCACCTGTGCGGCCAGCGTCATGGACCTTTTAGCCTGAACGTTTGAGTGCGGTGTGGTCGTGCGGGGACCCAGGGGTCCTGGGAGGCCCGAATTCCTCTGCACAATAAAGTCTTTCTCTCTCTCACTCTCATGCCGTTCATTGCGTTTAAAATTTTGTGTCTGCACCCCTTTAAGGACTATAGACACCAAATTTTTTCTTGCGTGTTTTCTTCTTTCAAACGATATCGTAGACATTCGTATACATGAAGCACCCTGTGGTATTTGTGTACGACCGCTAAATAGTTTATAATTGAATTTCTTCTTCACGCTGTTTCGGTTTCGTCGACCGAAGGACGACTGTGACGTCAAGTTGATGTTTTCGCCACGTGATCAATTGGAAAAACTTGTAAGGGCCAGTGCGGGTGGCGCCATCAGGGGACACACAGGGACGGCTGACAACACTGGAGGGAGAGGAGATGCGTGGTTGGCTATGGCGGGAATGTGCGTGAGGTGTGCGCGGGCAGCGCGGGAGTGATCCGAGTGGTGTGGTCGAAGTGGGCTCAAGTGTGAGCTCGGTGCGCGTTGCATTAGGTGCGCGAACTGCGGATGACTATTGGGGGACTCCGGCACGCGGGACTCTGTGAGCGTGTGTAATAAATCATCCCTTGACAAACTTTAATATAATCACTGACCGGCTTGTCATTCCATGTTTTGGAAGATGCTGGATTAAATGTCGTAGTCAATTGAATATACATATCAGCGATTATATTACAGTTTTTCTAGTAGATCACGCGAACAAACCGTCAACTTGACGTCACAGTCGTCATTCAGTCAATGAAACCGAAACAGCACGAGAGAAGAAATTCAATCAAATTATTTAGCGCTTGTAGGAAAATACCACACGGTAATTCATGTATTCTAATGTCTAACGCATCGTTTGACAGAAGAAAACATGCAATAAAATTACACTAGCTGCCCACTGAAAGAGAAGACACTTTCGCAAGGCAGCAAAGCTACCTAAGGAACAAGATGGTAGGTTCCAAAATTATTTACCTGGATGAGATATGTGCAACGGCAGCAAGCGCAGTGTTGGTGTAAGGACAGAACAGCGAGCGTGTGCTGCTTGTGCCAAGATCAGGACAACCATGGCCTGGAGCAGGCTGCCAGGGAAGGGCCACCGCATCATTGTGATGCACATCAGCAGTGAGAAAGGCCCATCAACGGCTCCCTGTATGTTTCCTGCAGAAAAACGGAAAGGGTGAAGACTGCTATGAAGATACGGGTGGCAACCATTTTGAGATGTTTGCACTCATGTGCTCCAGAGGCAGACAAGAGAAACATCGTAGCGAAACACAAGCAGTTGTGCCATTCACATCTGGACGAAGCAATGCCGACAACAGTTTTACACAAAGAAGCAGTTCAGCAGTAGCTGACAGACAGAACACTAATGGAACGCTATGATGCCAACAATGTGGCTCCCATAAATCATGAAGCTGCCCAAACTGTGTGTTGTCAAATACCATGTAGGTGTCGCTGTGGCGAGGGCTGGCAACGTCAAGCTCTGGCTCCCCCCTTAGCTTTAACCTATGGAGTTTCTCTGGGTACAAGTTAATAATGATACCAAGAATGAGCATAAAGATTTATGGCTTCCTTTGGTTGAAGCTTTGCTCATAAACAAGACACCAACGGTTTCAGCAGAAAAGTGGAGCAATTGTGCACACCACGCCATGAATAATGATGAAAAATTCAGAGCAAACTCTGCCAGCGGCCCTCATATTCATTAACACATACGAGTTTCACAAAACATAACTATGTAGCACATCGGCTCTGGGATGCATCACAATAGTAAACCAGCGCTAACATCTCTTGCACTGCAAATTAAGACTTTACATCACCAAGTTATCAGGCTTCCAAACTTTGGAAGTGGTATCCCAGGTTTAACATCCTGAAGCAACACATGGGCTATGAAGAACACCACAGTGGACGGCTCCGGATTAATTTAGACCGCATGGGGTTCTTCAACGTGCATTGACGTCGCACAGCACACCATTGTTTTTATGTTTTGCCACCGTCGAAATACTGCCACTGCAGCAGGATCGGGCTCAAACCCGCGACCCTGAGATCAGCAGCCGAACGCCAAAGCCACTAAATCATATGGCGGGTGCTTCCAAATTTTCAGCTAGCTGCTTTTTCTATGGACTGCTTTCCTGTCTCACTAAAGAATACAATACTTGCTTTAACTATTCGCTTAATAATTCTTTAGGCATGCTGTTTTGTCTTCGCTGAGAACGAATAAACAACTGAGGCTCCTCAACCTTCACGCTGTCAGCAGGCAAAGGACACCTGCAGCTGCATTCCTTTAATACAAGCACATGCTTCAGTTTTTGTGCTTATACGCAGGTTGGAGTGGAACGTCAATTCTTATAAATGTCCGACATGAGTATGACGACATCCATACAGACACAAGGCAGCAACGGGAAACTGCAATACGGGCACTGCCTTTGATAAAAACAACTTACTTGTGTGGTGCATTCTTTTCAGCCATCTCCTGCTTCTCGATACAGCTAACTCATTGTTAGAAGCATACAGTAGCAGTGAGCCACTCACAACTTGCCTCCGCGTCCCCCGGCTCTGCTTCTTGCATCGACCCTTTTTCCTTTAAAAGCGCTTACATCGAAAGGTGGGCGACCTGTCACATTTGCAAACAGCGCGCCTGTTTTGCACCTTGCTAGCCATGACGAAGCAAGTACGCATCGAAATGTTCACTGAATGTGGGGGAAGATAGAAATACAAGAAACGCATTTAACGCTCTAGCGCACAAATTCAATACGACGCAAATTTTTATTTTTCTCGTCGAGCAGCCACGATCTACCGCTGACGCTGATACTGTAGAAGCTTGGGCAAGTTGGTGTGACATGGTTTTTTCAGCAGCGCGGGGGACAAAGGACGTGACAAGTGCACAGACACGGCGCTGAACTTACATCCGGTTTATTGAGGTGATTTTCACTACTTAAGTACAGTGGCAACCAATCTCAAATGAAAAGACAGATACACAAAACAGATTGACGAAAATGACAATTCCTGAGCACAGGTCTACAGTGGCACAAGACCAGCTGCGCACGTTTTTCTATTCTCATCAAGGAAACGTAGTTCTTTATCAGACAGAGCTAATGAGGCAACGCTTACGCATTCATCTTTGAATTTATGGATTTCATGAGCTTCAATGATTTCACGAGTGATTTTTGTTCTATTATCTGACAGCACTCGACACTGAGTGAAAACAGGATAACACGGTGGTTTTTTGTTCTTTTTTCTTTCCTCTGTGCAGTCTCTGCAATGAATGCCAAGGTGACGGGAAGCGGTGCCGCTCACGTTGTTGTTGTGTTCCCGCAGCCGGTCGTTGAGGCAACGACCAGTTTGCCCCGTGTAGTGCTTGTCACACGTAAGCAGAAACCTGTACACAACATTGCTACTACATGGTACAAAACCTTTTCGGTGTTTCTTATTGCAGCCAACCGTCCTTTCATTGCTGCTGTTTACAATATGGCAGAGTTTGGAGAGCTTATCGGGCGCGGAAAAAACAACGTTTACATCGGCACGCGCTCCCACCCTTTTCAGATTATGTGAAATGCGGTGTAGATAAGGAATAACCACATACTTTCTTTTTTCTTCCTTGGGCCTTTCAGTGGAATCTCTGCGGCCTGAATTAATGATTTCTCTTAGCAGGCTCTCTGATATTGCAATCAGAAGGTCGGAAGGGTATCCTGCTGCTTGTAAGCGTACCACCTGATTTTGATACCTGTCTTGCATCGCATGATGGCATGATTTTTCTAGGGCATTTCTTAAACACAACTTTGCGATGCCGCGCTTTACAAGCTTAGAATGTGCAGAAGCGAAAGGCGTGAGGGGCTTCTGGCATCGTGGCTCGTAACGCCAGCACACATGGCTATTCTTGAGGAACATGGCAAGATCTAAAAAACGTAACTTTCCTTCAGAAGGCGTTTCATGCGTCAAAACAAGAGGGTCAAGACAGGTGTGAAAAATTGATAAAACTTTCGAGATTGAGGCCCCTGCGTCAGTAACTGCACATGTCATCAAAACTAAAAAATCATCTACAAACCTAAAAACACGAGCCACGCTTTCGTCGAGTTGACTATCAAGGAGCTTGTCATGGTGCGCGAGATAAATGTCGCCCAGTATCGGAGCTATGCATGAAACAATGCAGACGCCATTGCTCTGGAGGTAAACAGATTCATTCCAGGTGGAAAATGTCGAGTTAAAGCAAAAAGTAAGGAGTTCCAAGAAGTTGCTATTGCTGATGCCTGCAGAACTCTGGAAAGCTACCACACCAAAGGAATCAATGCATTCTTCAACGCTTGCCAGCAGTTTCTTTTGCGGAAGGGAATAATATAAATCTTTTATATCGATAGAGCAGGCCGAAAAGCCTTTCGCTGGGTTTTGTTGCAAGAAAGCGATTACTTGGTTAGAACTCTTCACCTGAAAAGGGTCGTCAATGGTTAAGAGGTTCAGCTTGTCTTGCAAAAAATAACGCGACAGACTTTTGCCATGTGCCATCCTCGGAGACTATTGCTCGAAGTGGGCAGTCCAGCTTGTGAGTTTTGGCTGTGAAGAATATCTTTAAGCAGGACCCCTTGCTTTTCTCTATACACTTGGCTAGGGATTCCAAATTCATTTGTGCACACATTTTCCGTGATCGGGCTTTCACTTTACTTAGAGTGACATCGCTTCTCTGCCGGAAAGTCGAACTGATAGCATTTTCTGCTTTCGATAAGTAGAGCGCTTTTGGCATCACAGCAAAACCTCCCTCTTTACCAGCCTGTAATAGGGTCAGCGAGTTGTTCTTTAAAAACGAAACGGTGAATTTGATTGGAATTCTACACCTGGTAGGTCTACACTTTGCCAAAATGTACACTCCATCTGAAACACATCGGTCCACTTCAGGAGCCACTGCTAGGCTGGAAACTTGTCTCACCATCGCAAGAAGTTCCGATGCCGATTGCCTGGGTTCCACGGCGAACTTTGGTCCTCGTCTAAGGACGCCTTGTACTTGTTCCGGCAAGGACACTTCACCATAGGTGCGGACCGGACTGTGCATCTTCTTAGTGATGGCTCGAAGCTGCGGCAGCGCGCACTGCCATAAGAATTCCGTAGTCCTGTCTGCCGTCTGAGGTCCACCGCCGCCATTCAAGTGCACCATGAGCTGAAGATGTGCAGCTGTGTGCTCTCAGGAAGAGCCATTCTCTGTAGAGGCAAAATCACTCGTGAAATCATTGAAGCTCATGAAATCCATAAATTCAAAGATGAATGCGTAAGCGTTGCCTCAATAGCTCTGCCTGATAAAGTACTACGTTTCCTTGATGAGAATAGAAAAACGTGCGCAGCTGGTCTTGTGCCACTGTAGACCTGTGCTCAGGAATTGTCATTTTCGTCAATCTGTTTTGTGTATCTGTCTTTTCATTTGAGATTGGTTGCCACTGTATTTAAGTAGTGAAAATCACCTCAATAAACCTGTTGTAAGTTCAGCGCCGTGTCTGTGCACTTGTCACGTCCTTTGTCCCCTGCGCTGCTGAAAAAACCGCTGACGAGCGAAGGCACGGAGGGGACACAAGGACATGTTCCTGGAAAATTTTAAAAGTTTTCGAGCAGCCAGCTACGCAGATGTACGACCCTTTACGTCACTGAAGACTTACATTTAAATATATTCGCGACTAATCAATACTCCACACTATGTAATATCAAAACACAAGCTTATCACAACAGCGCGCTGAAACGGACAGGGAGAGCAGCAGACACGACCCGCTCACGCTTCGCGGCCTGGCCAACAGGCGGCGCAGCCAATGCAATGAGCATGGGCTATAGTTTTCATGCGTCTGTGTCAAAGTAGGTGCTATGTAAAATGCGTTTGATCTTTCACCATAGATACCAGCATGGTGACAATCTTCCTTGTTGAACATGTCTGCTGTACACCTAAGGGACTTGACTAAGAAGCAAACAAGTGGAATTTTTTTTCTCGTAATGCAATGAGAAACAGTCTTTAATTGCTACAGTTCTGGCAAGATAGAGACTTGGGACATACTGTGAATAAAACATGTGCATTTGTCAGCAAAATGCTTGGTGTTAGTGCATGGACAGCGTTTAATGGAAAGAAGGAGAGGCAAGAGTAAGCAGGTGGAAGTGGTCGACACCCAGCACAGAATGGCCAGGAAGTGGAGATTAGCGGCGTAGCACCCTGTATGACAACTTCCCAAAGCTGGCATTGAGGTCATGGATGCACAACATTTCCCAGCACTATGTTAGATGGTAACTGCATGGCATATGCTTTAAAGGGGTCCAGACACAAAGTTTTTCGGTGTCAGTTTATTTGCCTTCAAAGAGGCCTACGGGCCTAGCAATCATGAAAATAAGAGCAAAGCACCAGTGCACAGTGTGAATAATTAATTACAAGCCATTTTGTACACAAAGCCTTTGGTCTCAGTCAGCGCCAACGCTGAAGTGAACAACACCTGAGTTCAGCGACGTCACAATAATTAAGGCAAGTGCACCATGACATCACTCGATGTGGGTGGAAATAGTTTCGTTTATGGGGGTTAAACGTCCGAAAGCGACTCAGCCTATGGGGGACGTTGTAGTGAAGGGCTCCGCAAAATTTCCACCACCTGGGGTTCTTTAATGTGCACTGACGTCGAATGGTACACGGGCCTCTAGAATTTCACCTCCATCGAAATTCGACCACCGCGACCGGGATCGAACTCGCGTCTTTCAGGTCAGCAGTGAAGCGCCATAACCACTGAGCCACGGAGGCAGCCCAATGTAGGTGGAAATGGCGAGAGGCTCATCGGACAGCATTAAAAACAGCAATAACTTATGTTCCCCTCAAAGAATGTGCCAGACACTTGCAAGATGGCAACTTCTTACGCCCATGAAAGAAATCGTACGGTAACTAACCCCTCTCTCCTCTCCCACTACCGACCCATACCACCTTCCTGCCCTGTGTGCAATGCTCAAAAGGCAAACCTGACTGATATCTTCGGGATCTGTCCGGCTTCCCCTCCACCCAGCAGGCCGGAGCCACTCCAAACATGGGAGGACTGGGAGACCTCACTACGCTCCACAGATCAGGCACGACAGAAGATCGTCGCCACCTGTGCGGCCAGCGTCATGGACCTTTTAGCCTGAACGTTTGAGTGCGGTGTGGTCGTGCGGGGACCCAGGGGTCCTGGGAGGCCCGAATTCCTCTGCACAATAAAGTCTTTCTCTCTCTCACTCTCATGCCGTTCATTGCGTTTAAAATTTTGTGTCTGCACCCCTTTAAGGACTATAGACACCAAATTTTTTCTTGCGTGTTTTCTCCTTTCAAACGATATCGTAGACATTCGTATACATGAAGCACCCTGTGGTATTTGTGTACGACCGCAAAATAGTTTATAATTGAATTTCTTCTTCACGCTGTTTCGGTTTCGTCGACCGAAGGACGACTGTGACGTCAAGTTGATGTTTTCGCCACGTGATCAATTGGAAAAACTTGTAAGGGCCAGTGCGGGTGGCGCCATCAGGGGACACACAGGGACGGCTGACAACACTGGAGGGAGAGGGGATGCGTGGTTGGCAATGGCGGGAATGTGCGTGAGGTGTGCGCGGGCAGCGCGGGAGTGATCCGAGTGGTGTGGTCAAAGTGGGCTCAAGTGTGAGCTCGGTGCGCGTTGCATTAGGTGCGCGAACTGCGGATGACTATTGGGGGACTCCGGCACGCGGGACTCTGTGAGCGTGTGTAATAAATCATCCCTTGACAAACTTTAATATAATCACTGACCGGCTTGTCATTCCATGTTTTGGAAGATGCTGGATTAAATGTCGTAGTCAATTGAATATACATATCAGCAATTATATTACAGTTTTTCTAGTAGATCACGCGAACAAACCGTCAACTTGACGTCACAGTCGTCATTCAGTCAATGAAACCGAAACAGCACGAGAGAAGAAATTCAATCAAATTATTTAGCGCATGTAGGAAAATACCACACGGTAATTCATGTATTCTAATGTCTAACGCATCGTTTGACAGAAGAAAACATGCAATAAAATTACACTAGCTGCCCACTGAAAGAGAAGACACTTTCGCAAGGCAGCAAAGCTACCTAAGGAACAAGATGGTAGGTTCCAAAATTATTTACCTGGATGAGATATGTGCAACGGCAGCAAGCGCAGTGTTGGTGTAAGGACAGAACAGCGAGCGTGTGCTGCTTGTGCCAAGATCAGGACAACCATGGCCTGGAGCAGGCTGCCAGGGAAGGGCCACCGCATCATTGTGATGCACATCAGCAGTGAGAAAGGCCCATCAACGGCTCCCTGTATGTTTCCTGCAGAAAAACGGAAAGGGTGAAGACTGCTATGAAGATACGGGTGGCAATCATTTTGAGATGTTTGCACTCATGTGCTCCAGAGGCAGACAAGAGAAACATCGTAGCGAAACACAAGCAGTTGTGCCATTCACATCTGGACGAAGCAATGCCGACAACAGTTTTACACAAAGAAGCAGTTCAGCAGTAGCTGACAGAGAGAACACTAATGGAACGCTATGATGCCAACAATGTGGCTCCCATAAATCATGAAGCTGCCCAAACTGTGTGTTGTCAAATACCATGTAGGTGTCGCTGTGGCGAGGGCTGGCAACGTCAAGCTCTGGCTCCCCCCTTAGCTTTAACCTATGGAGTTTCTCTGGGTACAAGTTAATAATGATACCAAGAATGAGCATAAAGATTTATGGCTTCCTTTGGTTGAAGCTCTGCTCATAAACAAGACACCAACGGTTTCAGCAGAAAAGTGGAGGAATTGTGCACACCACGCCATGAATAATGATGAAAAATTCAGAGCAAACTCTGCCAGCGGCCCTCATATTCATTAACACATACGAGTTTCACAAAACATAACTATGTAGCACATCGGCTCTGGGATGCATCACAATAGTAAACCAGCGCTAACATCTCTTGCACTGCAAATTAAGACTTTACATCACCAAGTTATCAGGCTTCCAAACTTTGGAAGTGGTATCCCAGGTTTAACATCCTGAAGCAACACATGGGCTATGAAGAACACCACAGTGGACGGCTCCGGATTAATTTAGACCGCATGGGGTTCTTCAACGTGCATTGACGTCGCACAGCACACCATTGTTTTTATGTTTTGCCACCGTCGAAATACTGCCACTGCAGCAGGATCGGGCTCAAACCCGCGACCCTGAGATCAGCAGCCGAACGCCAAAGCCACTAAATCATATGGCGGGTGCTTCCAAATTTTCAGCTAGCTGCTTTTTCTATGGACTGCTTTCCTGTCTCACTAAAGAATACAATACTTGCTTTAACTATTCGCTTAATAATTCTTTAGGCATGCTGTTTTGTCTTCGCTGAGAACGAATAAACAACTGAGGCTCCTCAACCTTCACGCTGTCAGCAGGCAAAGGACACCTGCAGCTGCATTCCTTTAATACAAGCACATGCTTCAGTTTTTGTGCTTATACGCAGGTTGGAGTGGAACGTCAATTCTTATAAATGTCCGACATGAGTATGACGACATCCATACAGACACAAGGCAGCAACGGGAAACTGCAATACGGGCACTGCCTTTGATAAAAACAACTTACTTGTGTGGTGCATTCTTTTCAGCCATCTCCTGCTTCTCGATACAGCTAACTCATTGTTAGAAGCATACAGTAGCAGTGAGCCACTCACAACTTGCCTCCGCGTCCCCCGGCTCTGCTTCTTGCATCGACCCTTTTTCCTTTAAAAGCGCTTACATCGAAAGGTGGGCGACCTGTCGCATTTGCAAACAGCGCGCCTGTTTTGCACCTTGCTAGCCATGACGAAGCAAGTACGCATCGAAATGTTCACTGAATGTGGGGGAAGATAGAAATACAAGAAACGCATTTAACGCTCTAGCGCACAAATTCAATACGACGCAAATTTTTAGTTTTCTCGTCGAGCAGCCACGATCTACCGCTGACGCTGATACTGTAGAAGCTTGGGCAAGTTGGTGTCACATGGTTTTTTCAGCAGCGCGGGGGACAAAGGACGTGACAAGTGCACAGACACGGCGCTGAACTTACATCCGGTTTATTGAGGTGATTTTCACTACTTAAGTACAGTGGCAACCAATCTCAAATGAAAAGACAGATACACAAAACAGATTGACGAAAATGACAATTCCTGAGCACAGGTCTACAGTGGCACAAGACCAGCTGCGCACGTTTTTCTATTCTCATCAAGGAAACGTAGTTCTTTATCAGACAGAGCTAATGAGGCAACGCTTATGCATTCATCTTTGAATTTATGGATTTCATGAGCTTCAATGATTTCACGAGTGATTTTTGTTCTATTATATGACAGCACTCGACACTGAGTGAAAACAGGATAACACGGTGGTTTTTTGTTCTTTTTTCTTTCCTCTGTGCAGTCTCTGCAATGAATGCCAAGGTGACGGGAAGCGGTGCCGCTCACGTTGTTGTTGTGTTCCCGCAGCCGGTCGTTGAGGCAACGACCAGTTTGCCCCGTGTAGTGCTTGTCACACGTAAGCAGAAACCTGTACACAACATTGCTACTACATGGTACAAAACCTTTTCGGTGTTTCTTATCGCAGCCAACCGTCCTTTCATTGCTGCTGTTTACAATATGGCAGAGTTTGGAGAGCTTATCGGGCGCGGAAAAAACAACGTTTACATCGGCACGCGCTCCCACCCTTTTCAGATTATGTGAAATGCGGTGTAGATAAGGAATAACCACATACTTTCTTTTTTCTTCCTTGGGCCTTTCAGTGGAATCTCTGCGGCCTGAATTAATGATTTCTCTTAGCAGGCTCTCTGATATTGCAATCAGAAGGTCGGAAGGGTATCCTGCTGCTTGTAAGCGTACCACCTGATTTTGATAGCTGTCTTGCATCGCATGATGGCATGATTTTTCTAGGGCATTTCTTAAACACAACTTTGCGATGCCGCGCTTTACAAGCTTAGAATGTGCAGAAGCGAAAGGCGTGAGGGGCTTCTGGCATCGTGGCTCGTAACGCCAGCACACATGGCTATTCTTGAGGAACATGGCAAGATCTAAAAAACGTAACTTTCCTTCAGAAGGCGTTTCATGCGTCAAAACAAGAGGGTCAAGACAGGTGTGAAAAATTGATAAAACTTTCGAGACCGAGGCCCCTGCGTCAGTAACTGCACATGTCATCAAAACTAAAAAATCATCTACAAACCTAAAAACACGAGCCACGCTTTCGTCGAGTTGACTATCAAGGAGCTTGTCATGGTGCGCGAGATAAATGTCGCCCAGTATCGGAGCTATGCATGAAACAATGCAGACGCCATTGGTCTGGAGGTAAACAGATTCATTCCAGGTGGAAAAAGTCGAGTTAAAGCAAAAAGTAAGGAGTTCCAAGAAGTTGCTATTGCTGATGCCTGCAGAACTCTGGAAAGCTACCACACCAAAGGAATCAATGCATTCTTCAACGCTTGCCAGCAGTTTCTTTTGCGGAAGGGAATAATATAAATCTTTTATATCGATAGAGCAGGCCGAAAAGCCTTTCGCTGGGTTTTGTTGCAAGAAAGCGATTACTTGGTTAGAACTCTTCACCTGAAAAGGGTCGTCAATGGTTAAGAGGTTCAGCTTGTCTTGCAAAAAATAACGCGACAGACTTTTGCCATGTGCCATCCTCGGAGACTATTGCTCGAAGTGGGCAGTCCAGCTTGTGAGTTTTGGCTGTGAAGAATATCTTTAAGCAGGACCCCTTGCTTTTCTCTATACACTTGGCTAGGGATTCCAAATTCATTTGTGCACACATTTTCCGTGATCGGGCTTTCACTTTACTTAGAGTGACATCGCTTCTCTGCCGGAAAGTCGAACTGATAGCATTTTCTGCTTTCGATAAGTAGAGCGCTTTTGGCATCACAGCAAAACCTCCCTCATTACCAGCCTGTAATAGGGTCAGCGAGTTGTTCTTTAAAAACGAAACGGTGAATTTGATTGGAATTCTACACCTGGTAGGTCTACACTTTGCCAAAATGTACACTCCATCTGAAACACATCGGTCCACTTCAGGAGCCACTGCTAGGCTGGAAACTTGTCTCACCATCGCAAGAAGTTCCGATGCCGATTGCCTGGGTTCCACGGCGAACTTTGGTCCTCGTCTAAGGACGCCTTGTACTTGTTCCGGCAAGGACACTTCACCATAGGTGCGGACTGGACTGTGCATCTTCTTAGTGATGGCTCGAAGCTGCGGCAGCGCGCACTGCCATAAGAATTCCGTAGTCCTGTCTGCCGTCTGAGGTCCACCGCCGCCATTCAAGTGCACCATGAGCTGAAGATGTGCAGCTGTGTGCTCTCAGGAAGAGCCATTCTCTGTAGAGGCAAAATCACTCGTGAAATCATTGAAGCTCATGAAATCCATAAATTCAAAGATGAATGCGTAAGCGTTGCCTCAATAGCTCTGCCTGATAAAGTACTACGTTTCCTTGATGAGAATAGAAAAACGTGCGCAGCTGGTCTTGTGCCACTGTAGACCTGTGCTCAGGAATTGTCATTTTCGTCAATCTGTTTTGTGTATCTGTCTTTTCATTTGAGATTGGTTGCCACTGTATTTAAGTAGTGAAAATCACCTCAATAAACCTGTTGTAAGTTCAGCGCCGTGTCTGTGCACTTGTCACGTCCTTTGTCCCCTGCGCTGCTGAAAAAACCGCTGACGAGCGAAGGCACGGAGGGGACACAAGGACATGTTCCTGGAAAATTTTAAAAGTTTTCGAGCAGCCAGCTACGCAGAAGTACCACCCTTTACGTCACTGAAGACTTACATTTAAATATATTCGCGACTAATCAATACTCCACACTATGTAATATCAAAACACAAGCTTATCACAACAGCGCGCTGAAACGGACAGGGAGAGCAGCAGACACGACCCGCTCACGCTTCGCGGCCTGGCCAACAGGCGGCGCAGCCAATGCAATGAGCATGGGCTATAGTTTTCATGCGTCTGTGTCAAAGTAGGTGCTATGTAAAATGCGTTTGATCTTTCACCATAGATACCAGCATGGTGACAATCTTCCTTGTTGAACATGTCTGCTGTACACCTAAGGGACTTGACTAAGAAGCAAACAAGTGGAGTTTTTTTTCTCGTAATGCAATGAGAAACAATCTTTAATTGCTACAGTTCTGGCAAGATAGAGACTTGGGACATACTGTGAATAAAACATGTGCATTTGTCAGCAAAATGCTTGGTGTTAGTGCATGGACAGCGTTTAATGGAAAGAAGGAGAGGCAAGAGTAAGCAGGTGGAAGTGGTCGACACCCAGCACAGAATGGCCAGGAAGTGGAGATTAGCGGCGTAGCACCCTGTATGACAACTTCCCAAAGCTGGCATTGAGGTCATGGATGCACAACTTTTCCCAGCACTATGTTAGATGGTAACTGCATGGCATATGCTTTAAAGGGGTCCAGACACAAAGTTTTTCGGTGTCAGTTTATTTGCCTTCAAAGAGGCCTACGGGCCTAGCAATCATGAAAATAAGAGCAAAACACCAGTGCACAGTGTGAATAATTAATTACAAGCCATTTTGTACACAAAGCCTTTGGTCTCAGTCAGCGCCAGCGCTGAAGTGAACAACACCTGAGTTCAGCGACGTCACAATTATTAAAGCAAGTGCACCATGACATCACTCGACGTGGGTGGAAATATTTTCTTTTATGGGGGTTAAACGTCCGAAAGCGACTCAGGCTATGAGGGACGTTGTAGTGAAGGGCTCCGCAAAATTTCCACCACCTGGGGTTCTTTAATGTGCACTGACGTCGAATGGTACACGGGCCTCTAGAATTTCACCTCCATCGAAATTCGACCACCGCGACCGGGATCGAACTCGCGTCTTTCAGGTCAGCAGTGAAGCGCCATAACCACTGAGCCGCGGAGGCAGCCCAATGTAGGTGGAAATGGCGAGAGGCTCATCGGACAGCATTAAAAACAGCAATAACTTATGTTCCCCTCAAAGAATGTGCCAGACACTTGCAAGATGGCAACTTCTTACGCCCATGAAAGTAATCGTACGGTAACTAACCCCTCTCTCCTCTCCCACTACCGACCCATACCACCTTCCTGCCCTGTGTGAAATGCTCAAAAGGAAAACCTGACTGATATCTTCGGGATCTGTCCGGCTTCCCCTCCACCCAGCAGGCCGGAGCCACTCCAAACATGGGAGGACTGGGAGACCTCACTACGCTCCACAGATCAGGCACGACAGAAGATCGTCGCCACCTGTGCGGCCAGCGTCATGGACCTTTTAGCCTGTGGTCGTGCGGGGACCCAGGGGTCCTGGGAGTCCCGAATTCCTCTGCACAATAAAGTCTTTCTCTCTCTCACTCTCATGCCGTTCATTGCGTTTAAAATTTTGTGTCTGCACCCCTTTAGGGACTATAGACACCAAATTTTTTCTTGCGTGTTTTCTTCTTTCAAACGATATCGTAGACATTCGTATACATGAAGCACCCTGTGGTATTTGTGTACGACCGCTAAATAGTTTATAATTGAATTTCTTCTTCACGCTGTTTCGGTTTCGTCGACCGAAGGACGACTGTGACGTCAAGTTGATATTTTCGCCACGTGATCAATTGGAAAAACTTGTAAGGGCCAGTGCGGGTGGCGCCATCAGGGGACACACAGGGACGGCTGACAACACTGGAGGGAGAGGGGATGCGTGGTTGGCTATGGCGGGAATGTGCGTGAGGTGTGCGCGGGCAGCGCGGGAGTGATCCGAGTGGTGTGGTCGAAGTGGGCTCAAGTGTGAGCTCGGTGCGCGTTGCATTAGGTGCGCGAACTGCGGATGACTATTGGGGGACTCCGGCACGCGGGACTCTGTGAGCGTGTGTAATAAATCATCCCTTGACAAACTTTAATATAATCACTGACCGGCTTGTCATTCCATGTTTTGGAAGATGCTGGATTAAATGTCGTAGTCAATTGAATATACATATCAGCGATTATATTACAGTTTTTCTAGTAGATCACGCGAACAAACCGTCAACTTGACGTCACAGTCGTCATTCAGTCAATGAAACCGAAACAGCACGAGAGAAGAAATTCAATCAAATTATTTAGCGCTTGTAGGAAAATACCACACGGTAATTCATGTATTCTAATGTCTAACGCATCGTTTGACAGAAGAAAACATGCAATAAAATTACACTAGCTGCCCACTGAAAGAGAAGACACTTTCGCAAGGCAGCAAAGCTACCTAAGGAACAAGATGGTAGGTTCCAAAATTATTTACCTGGATGAGATATGTGCAACGGCAGCAAGCGCAGTGTTGGTGTAAGGACAGAACAGCGAGCGTGTGCTGCTTGTGCCAAGATCAGGACAACCATGGCCTGGAGCAGGCTGCCAGGGAAGGGCCACCGCATCATTGTGATGCACATCAGCAGTGAGAAAGGCCCATCAACGGCTCCCTGTATGTTTCCTGCAGAAAAACGGAAAGGGTGAAGACTGCTATGAAGATACGGGTGGCAATCATTTTGAGATGTTTGCACTCATGTGCTCCAGAGGCAGACAAGAGAAACATCGTAGCGAAACACAAGCAGTTGTGCCATTCACATCTGGACGAAGCAATGCCGACAACAGTTTTACACAAAGAAGCAGTTCAGCAGTAGCTGACAGAGAGAACACTAATGGAACGCTATGATGCCAACAATGTGGCTCCCATAAATCATGAAGCTGCCCAAACTGTGTGTTGTCAAATACCATGTAGGTGTCGCTGTGGCGAGGGCTGGCAACGTCAAGCTCTGGCTCCCCCCTTAGCTTTAACCTATGGAGTTTCTCTGGGTACAAGTTAATAATGATACCAAGAATGAGCATAAAGATTTATGGCTTCCTTTGGTTGAAGCTCTGCTCATAAACAAGACACCAACGGTTTCAGCAGAAAAGTGGAGGAATTGTGCACACCACGCCATGAATAATGATGAAAAATTCAGAGCAAACTCTGCCAGCGGCCCTCATATTCATTAACACATACGAGTTTCACAAAACATAACTATGTAGCACATCGGCTCTGGGATGCATCACAATAGTAAACCAGCGCTAACATCTCTTGCACTGCAAATTAAGACTTTACATCACCAAGTTATCAGGCTTCCAAACTTTGGAAGTGGTATCCCAGGTT
The DNA here is from genome assembly GCF_052857255.1 of Amblyomma americanum. Classification (NCBI taxonomy): domain Eukaryota; kingdom Metazoa; phylum Arthropoda; class Arachnida; order Ixodida; family Ixodidae; genus Amblyomma; species Amblyomma americanum. Next base: position 300,860,776 of record NC_135497.1, on the reverse strand, counting down.
TAACATCCTGAAGCAACACATGGGCTATGAAGAACACCACAGTGGACGGCTCCGGATTAATTTAGACCGCATGGGGTTCTTCAACGTGCATTGACGTCGCACAGCACACCATTGTTTTTATGTTTTGCCACCGTCGAAATACTGCCACTGCAGCAGGATCGGGCTCAAACCCGCGACCCTGAGATCAGCAGCCGAACGCCAAAGCCACTAAATCATATGGCGGGTGCTTCCAAATTTTCAGCTAGCTGCTTTTTCTATGGACTGCTTTCCTGTCTCACTAAAGAATACAATACTTGCTTTAACTATTCGCTTAATAATTCTTTAGGCATGCTGTTTTGTCTTCGCTGAGAACGAATAAACAACTGAGGCTCCTCAACCTTCACGCTGTCAGCAGGCAAAGGACACCTGCAGCTGCATTCCTTTAATACAAGCACATGCTTCAGTTTTTGTGCTTATACGCAGGTTGGAGTGGAACGTCAATTCTTATAAATGTCCGACATGAGTATGACGACATCCATACAGACACAAGGCAGCAACGGGAAACTGCAATACGGGCACTGCCTTTGATAAAAACAACTTACTTGTGTGGTGCATTCTTTTCAGCCATCTCCTGCTTCTCGATACAGCTAACTCATTGTTAGAAGCATACAGTAGCAGTGAGCCACTCACAACTTGCCTCCGCGTCCCCCGGCTCTGCTTCTTGCATCGACCCTTTTTCCTTTAAAAGCGCTTACATCGAAAGGTGGGCGACCTGTCGCATTTGCAAACAGCGCGCCTGTTTTGCACCTTGCTAGCCATGACGAAGCAAGTACGCATCGAAATGTTCACTGAATGTGGGGGAAGATAGAAATACAAGAAACGCATTTAACGCTCTAGCGCACAAATTCAATACGACGCAAATTTTTAGTTTTCTCGTCGAGCAGCCACGATCTACCGCTGACGCTGATACTGTAGAAGCTTGGGCAAGTTGGTGTCACATGGTTTTTTCAGCAGCGCGGGGGACAAAGGACGTGACAAGTGCACAGACACGGCGCTGAACTTACATCCGGTTTATTGAGGTGATTTTCACTACTTAAGTACAGTGGCAACCAATCTCAAATGAAAAGACAGATACACAAAACAGATTGACGAAAATGACAATTCCTGAGCACAGGTCTACAGTGGCACAAGACCAGCTGCGCACGTTTTTCTATTCTCATCAAGGAAACGTAGTTCTTTATCAGACAGAGCTAATGAGGCAACGCTTATGCATTCATCTTTGAATTTATGGATTTCATGAGCTTCAATGATTTCACGAGTGATTTTTGTTCTATTATATGACAGCACTCGACACTGAGTGAAAACAGGATAACACGGTGGTTTTTTGTTCTTTTTTCTTTCCTCTGTGCAGTCTCTGCAATGAATGCCAAGGTGACGGGAAGCGGTGCCGCTCACGTTGTTGTTGTGTTCCCGCAGCCGGTCGTTGAGGCAACGACCAGTTTGCCCCGTGTAGTGCTTGTCACACGTAAGCAGAAACCTGTACACAACATTGCTACTACATGGTACAAAACCTTTTCGGTGTTTCTTATCGCAGCCAACCGTCCTTTCATTGCTGCTGTTTACAATATGGCAGAGTTTGGAGAGCTTATCGGGCGCGGAAAAAACAACGTTTACATCGGCACGCGCTCCCACCCTTTTCAGATTATGTGAAATGCGGTGTAGATAAGGAATAACCACATACTTTCTTTTTTCTTCCTTGGGCCTTTCAGTGGAATCTCTGCGGCCTGAATTAATGATTTCTCTTAGCAGGCTCTCTGATATTGCAATCAGAAGGTCGGAAGGGTATCCTGCTGCTTGTAAGCGTACCACCTGATTTTGATAGCTGTCTTGCATCGCATGATGGCATGATTTTTCTAGGGCATTTCTTAAACACAACTTTGCGATGCCGCGCTTTACAAGCTTAGAATGTGCAGAAGCGAAAGGCGTGAGGGGCTTCTGGCATCGTGGCTCGTAACGCCAGCACACATGGCTATTCTTGAGGAACATGGCAAGATCTAAAAAACGTAACTTTCCTTCAGAAGGCGTTTCATGCGTCAAAACAAGAGGGTCAAGACAGGTGTGAAAAATTGATAAAACTTTCGAGACCGAGGCCCCTGCGTCAGTAACTGCACATGTCATCAAAACTAAAAAATCATCTACAAACCTAAAAACACGAGCCACGCTTTCGTCGAGTTGACTATCAAGGAGCTTGTCATGGTGCGCGAGATAAATGTCGCCCAGTATCGGAGCTATGCATGAAACAATGCAGACGCCATTGGTCTGGAGGTAAACAGATTCATTCCAGGTGGAAAAAGTCGAGTTAAAGCAAAAAGTAAGGAGTTCCAAGAAGTTGCTATTGCTGATGCCTGCAGAACTCTGGAAAGCTACCACACCAAAGGAATCAATGCATTCTTCAACGCTTGCCAGCAGTTTCTTTTGCGGAAGGGAATAATATAAATCTTTTATATCGATAGAGCAGGCCGAAAAGCCTTTCGCTGGGTTTTGTTGCAAGAAAGCGATTACTTGGTTAGAACTCTTCACCTGAAAAGGGTCGTCAATGGTTAAGAGGTTCAGCTTGTCTTGCAAAAAATAACGCGACAGACTTTTGCCATGTGCCATCCTCGGAGACTATTGCTCGAAGTGGGCAGTCCAGCTTGTGAGTTTTGGCTGTGAAGAATATCTTTAAGCAGGACCCCTTGCTTTTCTCTATACACTTGGCTAGGGATTCCAAATTCATTTGTGCACACATTTTCCGTGATCGGGCTTTCACTTTACTTAGAGTGACATCGCTTCTCTGCCGGAAAGTCGAACTGATAGCATTTTCTGCTTTCGATAAGTAGAGCGCTTTTGGCATCACAGCAAAACCTCCCTCATTACCAGCCTGTAATAGGGTCAGCGAGTTGTTCTTTAAAAACGAAACGGTGAATTTGATTGGAATTCTACACCTGGTAGGTCTACACTTTGCCAAAATGTACACTCCATCTGAAACACATCGGTCCACTTCAGGAGCCACTGCTAGGCTGGAAACTTGTCTCACCATCGCAAGAAGTTCCGATGCCGATTGCCTGGGTTCCACGGCGAACTTTGGTCCTCGTCTAAGGACGCCTTGTACTTGTTCCGGCAAGGACACTTCACCATAGGTGCGGACTGGACTGTGCATCTTCTTAGTGATGGCTCGAAGCTGCGGCAGCGCGCACTGCCATAAGAATTCCGTAGTCCTGTCTGCCGTCTGAGGTCCACCGCCGCCATTCAAGTGCACCATGAGCTGAAGATGTGCAGCTGTGTGCTCTCAGGAAGAGCCATTCTCTGTAGAGGCAAAATCACTCGTGAAATCATTGAAGCTCATGAAATCCATAAATTCAAAGATGAATGCGTAAGCGTTGCCTCAATAGCTCTGCCTGATAAAGTACTACGTTTCCTTGATGAGAATAGAAAAACGTGCGCAGCTGGTCTTGTGCCACTGTAGACCTGTGCTCAGGAATTGTCATTTTCGTCAATCTGTTTTGTGTATCTGTCTTTTCATTTGAGATTGGTTGCCACTGTATTTAAGTAGTGAAAATCACCTCAATAAACCTGTTGTAAGTTCAGCGCCGTGTCTGTGCACTTGTCACGTCCTTTGTCCCCTGCGCTGCTGAAAAAACCGCTGACGAGCGAAGGCACGGAGGGGACACAAGGACATGTTCCTGGAAAATTTTAAAAGTTTTCGAGCAGCCAGCTACGCAGAAGTACCACCCTTTACGTCACTGAAGACTTACATTTAAATATATTCGCGACTAATCAATACTCCACACTATGTAATATCAAAACACAAGCTTATCACAACAGCGCGCTGAAACGGACAGGGAGAGCAGCAGACACGACCCGCTCACGCTTCGCGGCCTGGCCAACAGGCGGCGCAGCCAATGCAATGAGCATGGGCTATAGTTTTCATGCGTCTGTGTCAAAGTAGGTGCTATGTAAAATGCGTTTGATCTTTCACCATAGATACCAGCATGGTGACAATCTTCCTTGTTGAACATGTCTGCTGTACACCTAAGGGACTTGACTAAGAAGCAAACAAGTGGAGTTTTTTTTCTCGTAATGCAATGAGAAACAATCTTTAATTGCTACAGTTCTGGCAAGATAGAGACTTGGGACATACTGTGAATAAAACATGTGCATTTGTCAGCAAAATGCTTGGTGTTAGTGCATGGACAGCGTTTAATGGAAAGAAGGAGAGGCAAGAGTAAGCAGGTGGAAGTGGTCGACACCCAGCACAGAATGGCCAGGAAGTGGAGATTAGCGGCGTAGCACCCTGTATGACAACTTCCCAAAGCTGGCATTGAGGTCATGGATGCACAACTTTTCCCAGCACTATGTTAGATGGTAACTGCATGGCATATGCTTTAAAGGGGTCCAGACACAAAGTTTTTCGGTGTCAGTTTATTTGCCTTCAAAGAGGCCTACGGGCCTAGCAATCATGAAAATAAGAGCAAAACACCAGTGCACAGTGTGAATAATTAATTACAAGCCATTTTGTACACAAAGCCTTTGGTCTCAGTCAGCGCCAGCGCTGAAGTGAACAACACCTGAGTTCAGCGACGTCACAATTATTAAAGCAAGTGCACCATGACATCACTCGACGTGGGTGGAAATATTTTCTTTTATGGGGGTTAAACGTCCGAAAGCGACTCAGGCTATGAGGGACGTTGTAGTGAAGGGCTCCGCAAAATTTCCACCACCTGGGGTTCTTTAATGTGCACTGACGTCGAATGGTACACGGGCCTCTAGAATTTCACCTCCATCGAAATTCGACCACCGCGACCGGGATCGAACTCGCGTCTTTCAGGTCAGCAGTGAAGCGCCATAACCACTGAGCCGCGGAGGCAGCCCAATGTAGGTGGAAATGGCGAGAGGCTCATCGGACAGCATTAAAAACAGCAATAACTTATGTTCCCCTCAAAGAATGTGCCAGACACTTGCAAGATGGCAACTTCTTACGCCCATGAAAGTAATCGTACGGTAACTAACCCCTCTCTCCTCTCCCACTACCGACCCATACCACCTTCCTGCCCTGTGTGAAATGCTCAAAAGGAAAACCTGACTGATATCTTCGGGATCTGTCCGGCTTCCCCTCCACCCAGCAGGCCGGAGCCACTCCAAACATGGGAGGACTGGGAGACCTCACTACGCTCCACAGATCAGGCACGACAGAAGATCGTCGCCACCTGTGCGGCCAGCGTCATGGACCTTTTAGCCTGTGGTCGTGCGGGGACCCAGGGGTCCTGGGAGTCCCGAATTCCTCTGCACAATAAAGTCTTTCTCTCTCTCACTCTCATGCCGTTCATTGCGTTTAAAATTTTGTGTCTGCACCCCTTTAGGGACTATAGACACCAAATTTTTTCTTGCGTGTTTTCTTCTTTCAAACGATATCGTAGACATTCGTATACATGAAGCACCCTGTGGTATTTGTGTACGACCGCTAAATAGTTTATAATTGAATTTCTTCTTCACGCTGTTTCGGTTTCGTCGACCGAAGGACGACTGTGACGTCAAGTTGATATTTTCGCCACGTGATCAATTGGAAAAACTTGTAAGGGCCAGTGCGGGTGGCGCCATCAGGGGACACACAGGGACGGCTGACAACACTGGAGGGAGAGGGGATGCGTGGTTGGCTATGGCGGGAATGTGCGTGAGGTGTGCGCGGGCAGCGCGGGAGTGATCCGAGTGGTGTGGTCGAAGTGGGCTCAAGTGTGAGCTCGGTGCGCGTTGCATTAGGTGCGCGAACTGCGGATGACTATTGGGGGACTCCGGCACGCGGGACTCTGTGAGCGTGTGTAATAAATCATCCCTTGACAAACTTTAATATAATCACTGACCGGCTTGTCATTCCATGTTTTGGAAGATGCTGGATTAAATGTCGTAGTCAATTGAATATACATATCAGCGATTATATTACAGTTTTTCTAGTAGATCACGCGAACAAACCGTCAACTTGACGTCACAGTCGTCATTCAGTCAATGAAACCGAAACAGCACGAGAGAAGAAATTCAATCAAATTATTTAGCGCTTGTAGGAAAATACCACACGGTAATTCATGTATTCTAATGTCTAACGCATCGTTTGACAGAAGAAAACATGCAATAAAATTACACTAGCTGCCCACTGAAAGAGAAGACACTTTCGCAAGGCAGCAAAGCTACCTAAGGAACAAGATGGTAGGTTCCAAAATTATTTACCTGGATGAGATATGTGCAACGGCAGCAAGCGCAGTGTTGGTGTAAGGACAGAACAGCGAGCGTGTGCTGCTTGTGCCAAGATCAGGACAACCATGGCCTGGAGCAGGCTGCCAGGGAAGGGCCACCGCATCATTGTGATGCACATCAGCAGTGAGAAAGGCCCATCAACGGCTCCCTGTATGTTTCCTGCAGAAAAACGGAAAGGGTGAAGACTGCTATGAAGATACGGGTGGCAACCATTTTGAGATGTTTGCACTCATGTGCTCCAGAGGCAGACAAGAGAAACATCGTAGCGAAACACAAGCAGTTGTGCCATTCACATCTGGACGAAGCAATGCCGACAACAGTTTTACACAAAGAAGCAGTTCAGCAGTAGCTGACAGAGAGAACACTAATGGAACGCTATGATGCCAACAATGTGGCTCCCATAAATCATGAAGCTGCCCAAACTGTGTGTTGTCAAATACCATGTAGGTGTCGCTGTGGCGAGGGCTGGCAACGTCAAGCTCTGGCTCCCCCCTTAGCGTTAACCTATGGAGTTTCTCTGGGTACAAGTTAATAATGATACCAAGAATGAGCATAAAGATTTATGGCTTCCTTTGGTTGAAGCTTTGCTCATAAACAAGACACCAACGGTTTCAGCAGAAAAGTGGAGCAATTGTGCACACCACGCCATGAATAATGATGAAAAATTCAGAGCAAACTCTGCCAGCGGCCCTCATATTCATTAACACATACGAGTTTCACAAAACATAACTATGTAGCACATCGGCTCTGGGATGCATCACAATAGTAAACCAGCGCTAACATCTCTTGCACTGCAAATTAAGACTTTACATCACCAAGTTATCAGGCTTCCAAACTTTGGAAGTGGTATCCCAGGTTTAACATCCTGAAGCAACACATGGGCTATGAAGAACACCACAGTGGACGGCTCCGGATTAATTTAGACCGCATGGGGTTCTTCAACGTGCATTGACGTCGCACAGCACACCATTGTTTTTATGTTTTGCCACCGTCGAAATACTGCCACTGCAGCAGGATCGGGCTCAAACCCGCGACCCTGAGATCAGCAGCCGAACGCCAAAGCCACTAAATCATATGGCGGGTGCTTCCAAATTTTCAGCTAGCTGCTTTTTCTATGGACTGCTTTCCTGTCTCACTAAAGAATACAATACTTGCTTTAACTATTCGCTTAATAATTCTTTAGGCATGCTGTTTTGTCTTCGCTGAGAACGAATAAACAACTGAGGCTCCTCAACCTTCACGCTGTCAGCAGGCAAAGGACACCTGCAGCTGCATTCCTTTATTACAAGCACATGCATCAGTTTTTGTGCTTATACGCAGGTTGGAGTGGAACGTCAAATCTTATAAATGTCCGACATGAGTATGACGACATCCATACAGACACAAGGCAGCAACGGGAAACTGCAATACGGGCACTGCCTTTGATAAAAACAACTTACTTGTGTGGTGCATTCTTTTCAGCCATCTCCTGCTTCTCGATACAGCTAACTCATTGTTAGAAGCATACAGTAGCAGTGAGCCACTCACAACTTGCCTCCGCGTCCCCCGGCTCTGCTTCTTGCATCGACCCTTTTTCCTTTAAAAGCGCTTACATCGAAAGGTGGGCGACCTGTCACATTTGCAAACAGCGCGCCTGTTTTGCACCTTGCTAGCCATGACGAAGCAAGTACGCATCGAAATGTTCACTGAATGTGGGGGAAGATAGAAATACAAGAAACGCATTTAACGCTCTAGCGCACAAATTCAATACGACGCAAATTTTTATTTTTCTCGTCGAGCAGCCACGATCTACCGCTGACGCTGATACTGTAGAAGCTTGGGCAAGTTGGTGTGACATGGTTTTTTCAGCAGCGCGGGGGACAAAGGACGTGACAAGTGCACAGACACGGCGCTGAACTTACATCCGGTTTATTGAGGTGATTTTCACTACTTAAGTACAGTGGCAACCAATCTCAAATGAAAAGACAGATACACAAAACAGATTGACGAAAATGACAATTCCTGAGCACAGGTCTACAGTGGCACAAGACCAGCTGCGCACGTTTTTCTATTCTCATCAAGGAAACGTAGTTCTTTATCAGACAGAGCTAATGAGGCAACGCTTACGCATTCATCTTTGAATTTATGGATTTCATGAGCTTCAATGATTTCACGAGTGATTTTTGTTCTATTATCTGACAGCACTCGACACTGAGTGAAAACAGGATAACACGGTGGTTTTTTGTTCTTTTTTCTTTCCTCTGTGCAGTCTCTGCAATGAATGCCAAGGTGACGGGAAGCGGTGCCGCTCACGTTGTTGTTGTGTTCCCGCAGCCGGTCGTTGAGGCAACAACCAGTTTGCCCCGTGTAGTGCTTGTCACACGTAAGCAGAAACCTGTACACAACATTGCTACTACATGGTACAAAACCTTTTCGGTGTTTCTTATCGCAGCCAACCGTCCTTTCATTGCTGCTGTTTACAATATGGCAGAGTTTGGAGAGCTTATCGGGCGCGGAAAAAACAACGTTTACATCGGCACGCGCTCCCACCCTTTTCAGATTATGTGAAATGCGGTGTAGATAAGGAATAACCACATACTTTCTTTTTTCTTCCTTGGGCCTTTCAGTGGAATCTCTGCGGCCTGAATTAATGATTTCTCTTAGCAGGCTCTCTGATATTGCAATCAGAAGGTCGGAAGGGTATCCTGCTGCTTGTAAGCGTACCACCTGATTTTGATAGCTGTCTTGCATCGCATGATGGCATGATTTTTCTAGGGCATTTCTTAAACACAACTTTGCGATGCCGCGCTTTACAAGCTTAGAATGTGCAGAAGCGAAAGGCGTGAGGGGCTTCTGGCATCGTGGCTCGTAACGCCAGCACACATGGCTATTCTTGAGGAACATGGCAAGATCTAAAAAACGTAACTTTCCTTCAGAAGGCGTTTCATGCGTCAAAACAAGAGGGTCAAGACAGGTGTGAAAAATTGATAAAACTTTCGAGACCGAGGCCCCTGCGTCAGTAACTGCACATGTCATCAAAACTAAAAAATCATCTACAAACCTAAAAACACGAGCCACGCTTTCGTCGAGTTGACTATCAAGGAGCTTGTCATGGTGCGCGAGATAAATGTCGCCCAGTATCGGAGCTATGCATGAAACAATGCAGACGCCATTGCTCTGGAGGTAAACAGATTCATTCCAGGTGGAAAATGTCGAGTTAAAGCAAAAAGTAAGGAGTTCCAAGAAGTTGCTATTGCTGATGCCTGCAGAACTCTGGAAAGCTACCACACCAAAGGAATCAATGCATTCTTCAACGCTTGCCAGCAGTTTCTTTTGCGGAAGGGAATAATATAAATCTTTTATATCGATAGAGCAGGCCGAAAAGCCTTTCGCTGGGTTTTGTTGCAAGAAAGCGATTACTTGGTTAGAACTCTTCACCTGAAAAGGGTCGTCAATGGTTAAGGGGTTCAGCTTGTCTTGCAAAAAATAACGCGACAGACTTTTGCCATGTGCCATCCTCGGAGACTATTGCTCGAAGTGGGCAGTCCAGCTTGTGAGTTTTGGCTGTGAAGAATATCTTTAAGCAGGACCCTTGCTTTTCTCTATACACTTGGCTAGGGATTCCAAATTCATTTGTGCACACATTTTCCGTGATCGGGCTTTCACTTTACTTAGAGTGACATCGCTTCTCTGCCGGAAAGTCGAACTGATAGCATTTTCTGCTTTCGATAAGTAGAGCGCTTTTGGCATCACAGCAAAACCTCCCTCTTTACCAGCCTGTAATAGGGTCAGCGAGTTGTTCTTTAAAAACGAAACGGTGAATTTGATTGGAATTCTACACCTGGTAGGTCTACACTTTGCCAAAATGTACACTCCATCTGAAACACATCGGTCCACTTCAGGAGCCACTGCTAGGCTGGAAACTTGTCTCACCATCGCAAGAAGTTCCGATGCCGATTGCCTGGGTTCCACGGCGAACTTTGGTCCTCGTCTAAGGACGCCTTGTACTTGTTCCGGCAAGGACACTTCATCATAGGTGTGGACCGGACTGAAACTTTCCTGATGCGTCTTCTTAGTGATGGCTCGAAGCTGCGGCAGCGCGCACTGCCATAAGAATTCCATAGTCCTGTCTGCCGTCTGAGACCACCGCCGCCATTCAAGTGCACCATGAGCTGAAGTTGTGCCGTTGTGTGCTCTCAGGAAGAGACATTCTCTGTAGAGGCAAAATCACTCGTGAAATCATTGAAGCTCATGAAATCCATAAATTCAAAGATGAATGCGTAAGCGTTGCCTCAATAGCTCTGCCTGATAAAGTACTACGTTTCCTTGATGAGAATAGAAAAACGTGCGCAGCTGGTCTTGTGCCACTGTAGACCTGTGCTCAGGAATTGTCATTTTCGTCAATCTGTTTTGTGTATCTGTCTTTTCATTTGAGATTGGTTGCCACTGTATTTAAGTAGTGAAAATCACCTCAATAAACCTGTTGTAAGTTCAGCGCCGTGTCTGTGCACTTGTCACGTCCTTTGTCCCCTGCGCTGCTGAAAAAACCGCTGACGAGCGAAGGCACGGAGGGGACACAAGGACATGTTCCTGGAAAATTTTAAAAGTTTTCGAGCAGCCAGCTACGCAGAAGTACCACCCTTTACGTCACTGAAGACTTACATTTAAATATATTCGCGACTAATCAATACTCCACACTATGTAATATCAAAACACAAGCTTATCACAACAGCGCGCTGAAACGGACAGGGAGAGCAGCAGACACGACCTGCTCACGCTTCTCAGCCTGGCCAAAAGGCGCCGCAGCCAATGCCATGAGCATGGCCTATAGTTATCATGCGTCTGTGTCAAAGTATGTGCTATGTAAAATGCGTTTGATCGTCCATCATATATCCCAGCATGGCGACAATCTTCCTTGTTGAACACGTCTGCTGTACACCTAAGGCACTTGACTAAGAAGCAAACAAGTGGAGTTTTTTTTCTCGTAATTCAATGAGAAAAAATTTTCAATTGCTACAGCTCCGGCAAGATAGAGACTTGGGACATACTGTGAATGGAACATGTGCATTTGTCAGCAAAATGATTGGTGTCAGTGAATGGACAGCGTTTAATGGAAAGAAGGAGAGGCAAGAGTAAGCAGGTGGAAGTGGTCGACACCCAGCACAGAATGGCCAGGAAGTGGAGATTAGTGGTGTAGCACCCTGTATGACAACTTCCCAGAGCTGACATTGAGGTCATGCATGCACAAATTTTCCCGCCACAATGTTAGATGCTAACTGCACGGCATATGCTTTAAAGGCGTCCAGACACAAAGTTTTACGGTGTCAGTTTATTTGCCTTCAAAGAGGCCTACGGGCCTAGCAGTCACGAAAATAAGCGCAAAACACCAGTGCACAGTGTGAATAATTAATTACAAACCATTCTGTACACAAAACCTTTGGTCTCAGTTAGCACCATCGCTGAAGTGAACAACCCCTGAGTTTAGCGACGTCACAATAATTAAAGCACGTGCACGATGACATCAGTCGATGTGGGTGGAAATGGTTTGGTCTATGGGGGTTAAACGTCCCAAAGCGACTCAGTCTATCAGGAACGTTGCAGTGAAGGGCTTCGGAAATTTCCACCACCTGGGGTTCTTTAATGTGCACCGACGTCGCATGGTACACGGACCTTTAGAATTTAACCTCCATCGAAATTCGACCACCGCGACCGGGATCGAACTCGCGTCTTTCAGGTCAGCAGTCAAGCGCCATAACCACTGAGCCGCGGAGGCAGCCCGATGTGGGTGGAAATGGCGAGAGGCTCATCGGACAGCATTAAAACCAGCAATAACTTATGTTCCCCTCAAAGAATGTGCCAGACACTTGCGAGATGGCAATTTCTTACGCCCATGAAAGAAATCATACCGTAACTACCCCCTCTCTCCTCTCCCACTACCGACCCATCCCACCTTCCTGCCCTCTGTGCAATGCACAAAAGGCAAACATGACAGATATCTTCGGGATCTGTCCGGTTTCCCCTCCACCCAGCAGGCCGGAGCCACTCCAAACATGGGAGGACTGGGAGACCTCACTACGCTCCACAGATCAGGCACGACAGAAGATCGTCGCCACCTGTGCGGCCAGCGTCATGGACCTTTTAGCCATGAACGTTTGAGTGCGGTGTGGTCGTGCGGGGACCCAGGGGTCCTGGGAGGCCCGAATTCCTCTGCACAATAAAGTCTTTCTCTCTCTCACTCTCATGCCGTTCATTGCGTTTAAAATTTTGTGTCTGCACCCCTTTAAAGGACTGTAGACACCAAATTTTTTCTTGCATGTTTTCTTCTTTCAAACGATATCTTAGACATTCGTATACATGAAGCACCCTGTGGTATTTGTGTACGACCGCTAAATAGTTTATAATTGAATTTCTTCTTCACGCTGTTTTGGTTTCGTCGACCGAAGGACGACTGTGACGTCAAGTTGATGTTTTCGCCACGTGATCAACTGGAAAAACTTGTAAGGGCCAGTGCGGGTGGCGCCATCAGGGGACACACAGGGACGGCTGACAACAATGGAGGGAGAGGGGATGCGTGGTTGGCTATGGCGGGAATGTGCGTGAGGTGTGCGCGGGCAGCGCGGGAGTGATCCGAGTGGCGTGGTCGAAGTGGGCTTAGGTGCGCGAACTGCGGATGACTATTGGGGGACTCCGGCACGAGGGACTCTGTGAGCGTGTGTAATAAATCATCCCTTGACACGCGGGGGCCCGTCCGACGGAACCAACATGGAGACCAATGCTGGAACGTCCGCATCTGATGAAAGCTCCGTCACAGCCACGGTCCCGACGACCCTGGTGCAGCAACTCCTGGCCACTACGCTGCTCGAGCGGGAGCAACTGGCAGCGCAAGTGCGCGAGATTCTGCTCACGACATCGATCGACACCAGCAGTACGACAGCGGAGCAGGCCAATGAAGCTACGCCTAGCGCGTCGCGGGCTTTGACGATGAGGGAGACACCTGGGCCGTTACCGAAATTCATCGGATATGAAGACAGTCAACCCCCGCAAACATTCTTGGATCGATTCGTCGAGTACTGCGATTTGGGAGGCATCCCGAACGATCGTCGCCTTCAACTTATCCCTGCGGCGTTGGAAGGCTCTGCGAAACAGTGGTGGCGGTTCATCGGTGGTTACTCAGATTGGGCTTCCTTCGCCGAGGACTTCAAGGGCGAGTTCGCGGCCGTCGACCACAGGGAGAAATTGAAGGCAGAGCTGGCCGAGCGCACTCAGCACCCTGCCGAGAATCTAAAACAGTTCATACACGTCATAGCAGAGTACTATGACCGTATTGGAGAGCCTGTCACCGACGCGGGAAAAGTTGATCGGGTGAGGCGGCAAATGCATCCGACCTTTCAGGACCTGACAAATAACATGGAATTCGCTAACCGGCGCGACATGGCAAAGGCAGCGGGCCTCCTTATGCAGCGTGCGTGGCACCGCCTGCGTTACGTGCCACCGCCACTGCGAAGCACGCAGGCCGCGCCCGACCTCGCCTTTGTTGACGCCGGCGCTCCATATCGTCACTGCCCTGTCGCGGCGGCCTCAACCGATGCTTTGTCACGACATGACTGGTCGCTTCGGCCTACGGCGGTGCTCACGTCCCGACACGAGGTCCGTCCTTCGGGCTCGACGCTGCGAGCTGAGGCCCCTTTGTGGGCCCCGCCAGATCCCCGTGCACAGTACCAGTCGCCGGCTTCAACGAACGAAAGCGGCTGCTCCACACTGGTCATCGCATGGCCCATGCCTCCACCTGACGCTGTTGTCTGCCACCGGTGCGGTGGTAGAGGTCATCGAGCGCGCGCATGCCCTACAGGCAAGTCACGAACCAGATCGCGCTGCTTCTGCTGTGATCAGGTCGGTCACCTCCAAGCAAACTGTCCGGGAAACGGTCGAGCGTAGCAGTTGTGCCGGCCGGTGGGAAAGAACCTCTGCTCGAGGTATCAATCGGCGACAGTGTATTTTACGCCCTCCTGGACACCGGCGCCAGCGTTAGCCTGATGAACGCGCGAGCCTTCGAGGCGGCGAAACGAAGTGGCGCCAGCACCAGAGAAGAAAGACGGACTCTCCGGCTTGCAGAGGGATGGTCGGAGACAACACTCTCTGTACGTTGCCGCATCCGTGGCAGGGTAGCAGCCGGAAACAGCGCTTCCTCTTGTTGGAGAAGCTTTGCCACGACATAGTTCTGGGACGAGACTTCCTTGCAACAGCGGGCTTTTCTGTACATATAGGCCTCGGTGGATGGACACTCGGGATGGATCCCCAGCCATTGGTGAGGTTCAGCAAGGCACCCTCTCGCCTGCACACAGCGGCTGCTGGCCATGCTCAAGACAGCTCCACACAAGTTGCACAGCAGCATCCTGTCATGGAAGACTGGGATGAGGACCTAGCTACCTCCTTGCAGCAGCTGTTTGCTCTGGAAGAGCATGGTCCACCCGAGGCCAACTGCAGCCAAGCGACGTCTGACAGCGGGGCCTCTCCAGACAGCGACCGACTGGAAGCCATCCTCAGTCAATATAAACATGTTTTCCAAAAATACCCCGGTTGCACATCTCTCATTACGCATAGAATAGATACAGGCGACCACTGTCCAGTCCGTTGCAAACTGCGCCCAGTAAACGCAAAAAAGCGGGAAGTCATGGACCAGTGTATACAAGAATTGCTGCAGCAAGACCTTATCGAACCATGCACCAGCTCATGGGCCAGTGCTCCAGTCCTGGTGCAGAAACAGAATGGTAGGTACCGCCTAGCAGTTGACTACACATCATTAAATGCCAGGACAAATGTACCAAGGTACCCAATGCCTCGTACCGACTGGGTCCTTGCACAGTTGGGTCGTGCCAAATGGTTCTCGAGTCTGGACCTTGCACAAGGTTTTTTCCAAGTGCCTGTAGCACCGGAGGACGTTCAAAAGACTGCGTTCATATGCCACAAGGGCATGTTTGAGTTTAAGAGGATGCCATTTGGAGTGGCTGGAGGGCCAGCAACGTTTCAGTCTTTAATGGACACACTGCTAGAGGGAATAAAACATACCTACTGCATGGCTTTCTTGGATGATATCCTTATCTACTCCGACACATTGGCAGAACATCTGGACCACATTGCAGAGGTGTAGCGTAGGATTGACAGGGCCGGCCTCTCAGTCAACCCAGCAAAGGTTTCCTTCTGCAAACAGACTCTCAAGTTCCTTGGGCACATAATTACTCCTGGTGAGTGCAGACCGGACCCAGACAAGGTGCAAGCTGTCTCTCAGTTTCCCCCACCCCGTACTGTCAAACAACTCCAAATGTTCTTGGGCCTAGTTGGCTACTACAGGAATTTTATACCCTCATTCTCCGACAAGGCAAAACCTCTAACACTGCTGTCGAGGAAAGGTACAGACTGGTTGTGGGGGGCTGCGCAGCGAGCAGCATTTGAGCTGCTGAAGACTACACTGGCAGGCGAGGTGGCTGTCACCCTACCGGATCTGAACCGACCATTCGTCATTGAGACGGATGCTAGTGGCACAGGCATTGCGGCGGTTCTACTTCAGGAGGTGGATGGCTTGCTTCGGCCAGTCTCGTTTATTAGCAGAACCCTAAGCGCAGCAGAGCAAAACTACACAGTGCAAGAATGGGAATGTTTGGCAGTCGTGTGGGCTGTGGAAAAATTCAGGCCATACATTGAGTTTACGTCTTTTGAGCTTCATTGTGATCACGCATCGCTGGCATGGATGCTCAACACTGAACACACGTCGGGTCGGGTGCAACGCTGGGTTTTGCGATTCCAAGGGCTGATGTGCATGGTTAGGCATCGCCGAGGCCGAGCTAACATCCCAGCCGATGCTCTGAGCAGATTTCCAACTGGTCATCCAGAACCAATGCCTTCAAGCTTGGCAGAAGAATGGTTTCCGATAGAACTCGAGGAACCACAGCTCACCATTCGCTTCGCTGATGTTGCCTCGGCTGAAGTTGTTGACACCTCACCCCTAATCGACTGTGCAAAACTGAAGCACGAGCAACAGAAAGAGCCGTTGCTGCAGCAGCTGCTGCAGTACCTTGAGGCGGCGATCCTACCAGACGACCCCAAGAGGGCAAAAATGGTCTCCGACTTGGCCAAGGAGAGCCATATAGCACCTGATGGGGTTCTGCTTTGGACATGCGGAGGCAAAGCGGTGCCGTGGCTCCCCCTCCGTCTACGGGAATTGGTGCTTAAACTGGAGCACGACCATCCACTCAGTGGACATGCCGGCTTCTTCAAAACCTTAAGGCGCATCGAGAGCCGCTTCACTTGGTTGGGGGTGCGCTCCGACACGTCTCGCTATGTACGAGGGTGTCAGCAGTGCCAGGTCTTCAAGCCCCGTCGCCAGAAGGCAAAGGGACTTATGGACAGCACTTGGGCGTCCTCACCCGTGCAGCCCCTCAGTGTGGATCTGATAGGCCCATTGCCCAGAACTCCACGGCAACACAAGTATAATCTTGTAGTTCTGGACACATTCACTAAGTTTATCGAGCTTTTTCCCCTGCGGGCACCATCTTCAGAAGCCATCGTTGAAAGGATGGTGGAAGTTTTCTGCCGGCACGGTGCACCTCTTTCCATCTCCAGTGATATCGGTAAACCATTCGCAGCAAGATATGGAAGGGAGTGCTGCAACATTGGGGAATACAAGAGCGGCACACAGTCCCCTACAGACCTGCTGGACAGCCTGTAGAACGCCACAATGCTACAGTCAAGAAGACCATTGTCAACTACTGCTCCTCCCACTGCAATTGGGACAAGCGACTCCCTGAGGTGGCCTTCGCAATGCGGACATCAGAGAGTGTAGTCACAGGGTTTACGCCCCCATTCTTGTGCTATGGTCGGGAACTTCGTACACCTTGGGCAGATAGGCAGCAGATTAGTGCTGAAAGTTCTGCATCGGCACCCCATGCACTCGCTGCAGAGCTAAACCTTTACCTGCAGGATGCATTCGCCATGGCCAGGGAACACCTAGAATCAGCGAAGGCCGAACAGGCCAGGCATTACAACAAGCATCGTCAACAAACCACCTACAAAGTTGGCGACCTTGTGCTCCGCGAAAAGCACACTCTAAGTTGGCCCCTCGCCGCTCTGGGCCCTACCTAATCACTGCCCGTGTGGGTCAGAACAACTTTAAACTCAAAGACCCTGCCTCAAGAAAGTATATGGGTGTGGCCAACGCAGACCAGCTGATGCCATACCATCCACCGTGGAGGCCTGCTTGCACGAATTAAGGGGGGGAGGATGTAAGGGCCAGTGCGGGTGGCGCCATCAGGGGACACACAGGGACGGCTGACAACACTGGAGGGAGAGGGGATGCGTGGTTGGCTATGGCGGGAATGTGCGTGAGGTGTGCGCGGGCAGCGCGGGAGTGATCCGAGTGGTGTGGTCGAAGTGGCCTCAAGTGTGAGCTCGGTGCGCGTTGCATTAGGTGCGCGAACTGCAGATGACTATTGGGGGACTCCGGCACGCGGGACTCTGTGAGCGTGTGTAATAAATCATCCCTTGACAAACTTTAATATAATCACTGACAGGCTTGTCATTCCATGTTTTGGAAGATGCTGGATTAAATGTCGTACTGAATTGAATCTACATATCAGCGATTATATTACAGTTTTTCTAGTAGATCACGCGAACAAAACATCAACTTGACGTCACAGTCGTAGTTCAGTCAATGAAACCGAAACAGCACGAGAGAAGAAATTCAATCAAATTATTTAGCGCTTGTAGGAAAATACCACACGGTAACTCATGTATTCTAATGTCTAACGCATCGTTTGACAGAAGGAAACGCGCAATAAAAATACACTAACTGCCAACTGAAAGAGAAGACACTTTCGCAAGGCAGGAAAGCTACCTAAGGTACAAGATGGTAGGTTCCCAGATTATTTACCTGGATGAGATATGTGCAACGGCAGCAAGCGCAGTGTTGGTGGAAGGACAGAACAGCGAGCGTGTGCTGCTTGTGCCAAGATCAGGACAACCATGGCCTGGAGCAGGCTGCCAGGGAAGGGCCACCGCATCACTGTGATGCACATGAGCAATGAGAAAGGCCCATCAACGGCTCCCGGTATGTTTCCTGTAGAAAAACAAATAGGGTGAAGACTGCTATGAAGATACGGGTGGCAATCATTTTGAGATGTTTTCACTCATGTGCTCCAGAAGCAGCCAAAAGAAACATGCTAGCGAAACACAAGCAGTTGTGTCATTCACACCTGGACGAAGCAATGCCGACAACAGCTTTACACAAAGAAGCAGTTCAGCAGTGGCTGACAGAGAGAACACTAATGGAACGCTATGATGCCAACAATGTGGCTCCTATAAAACATGAAGCTGCCCAAACTGTGTGTTGTCAAATACCATGTAGGTGTCGCTGTGGCGAGGGCTGGCAACGTCAAGCTCTGGCTCCCACCTTAGCTTTAACCTATGGAGTTTCTCTGGGTACAAGTTAATAATGATACCAAGAATGAGCATAAAGATTTATGGCTTCCTTTGGTTGAAGCTCTGCTCAGAAACAAGCCACCAACGGTGACAGCAGAAAAGTGGAGGAATTGTGCACACCACGCCATGAATAATGATGAAAAATTCAGAGCAAACTCTGCCAGCGGCCCTCATATTCATTAACACATACGAGTTTCACAAAACATAACTATGTAGCACATCGGCTCTGGGATGCATCACAATAGTAAACCAGCGCTAACATCTCTTGCACTGCAAATTAGGACTTTACATCACCAAGTTATCAGGCTTCCAAACTTTGGAAGTGGTATGCCAGGTTTAACTTCCTGAAGGAACACATGGGCTATGAAGAACACCACAGTGAACGGCTCCGGATTAATTTAGACCGTATGGGGTTCTTCAACGTGCATTGACGTCGCACAGCACACCATTGTTTTTATGTTTTGCCACCGTCGAAATACTGCCACTGCAGCAGGATCGGGATCGAACCCGCGACCCTGAGATCAGCAGCCGAACGCCAAAGCCACTAAGCCATGCGGTGGGTGCTTCCAAATTTTCATCTAGCTGCTTTTTCTATGGACTGATTTCCTGTCGCACTAAAGAATACAATACTTGCTTTAACTATTCGCTTAATAAATCTTTAAGCATGCAGTTTTGTCTTCGCTGAGAACGAATAAACAACTGAGGCTCCTCAACCTTCACGCTGTAAGCAGGCAAAGGACACCTGCAGCTGCATTCCTTTAATACAAGCCCATGCATCAGTTTTTGTGGTTATACGCAGGTTGGAGTGGAACGTCAATTCTTATAAATGTCCGACATGTGTATGACGACATCCATACAGACACAAGACTGCAACGGCAAACTGCAATACGGGCACTGCCTTTGATAAAAACAACTTACTTGTGTGGTGCATTCTTTTCAGCCATCTCCTGCTTCTCGATACAGCAAACTCATTGTTAGAAGCATACAGAAGCAGTGAGCCACTCACAACTTGCCTCCGCGTCCCCCGGCTCTGCTTCTCGCATCGACCCTTTTTCCTTTAAAAGCGCGCTTACATCGAAAGGTGGGCGACGTGTCACATTTGCAAACAGCGCGCCTGTTTTGCACCTTGTGAGCCATGACGAAGCAAGTACGCATCGAAATGATCACTGAATGTGGGGGAAGACAGAAATACAAGAAAAGCATTTAACGCTCTAGAGCACAAATTCAATACGACACAAATTTTTATTTTTCTCGTCGAGCAGCCACGATCTACCGCTGACGCTGATACTGTAGAAGCTTGGGCAAGTTGGTGTGACATGGTTTTTTCAGCAGCGCAGGAGACAAAGGACGTGACAAGTGCACAGACACGGCGCTGAACTTACAACTGGTTTATTGAGGTGATTTTCACTACCTAAATACAGTGGCAACCAATCTCAAATGAAAAGACAGATACACAAAACAGATTGACGAAAATGACAATTCCTGAGCACAGGTCTACAGTGGCACAAGACCAGCTGCGCACGTTTTTCTATTCTCATCAAGGAAACGTAGTTCTTTATCAGACAGAGCTATTGAGGCAACGCTTACGCATTCATCTTTGAACTTATGGATTTCATGAGCTGCAATGATTTCACGAGTGATTTTTGTTCTATTATCTGACAGCACTCGACACTGAGTGAAAACAGGATAACACGGCGGTTTTTTGTTCTTTTTTCTTTCCTCTGTGCAGTCTCTGCAATGAATGCCAAGGTGACGGGAAGCGGTGCCGCTCACGTTGTTGTGTTCCCGCAGCCGGTCGTTGAGGCAACAACCAGTTTGCCCCGTGTAGTGCTTGCCACATGTAAGCGGAAACCTGTACACAACATTGCTGCTACATGGTACAAAACCTTTTTGGTGTTTCTTATCGCAGCCAACCATCCTTTCATTGCTGCTGTTTACAATATGGCAGAGTTTGGAGAGCGTATCGGGCGCGGAAAAAAACAACGCTTACATCGGCACGCGCTCCCACCCTTTTCAGATTATGTGAAATGCGGTGTAGATAAGGAATAACCACATACTTTCTTTTTTCTTCCTTGGGCCTTTCAGTGGAATCTCTGCGGCCTGAATTAATGATTTCTCTTAGCAGGCTCTCTGATATTGCAATCAAAAGGTCGGAAGGGTATCCTGCTGCTTGTAAGCGTACCACCTGATTTTGATATCTGTCTTGATTCGCATGATGGCATGATTTTTCTAGGGCATTTCTTAAACACAACTTTGCGATGCCGCGCTTTACAAGCTTAGAATGTGCAGATGCGAAAGGCGTGAGGGGCTTCTGGCATCGTGGCTCGTAACGCCAGCACACATGGCTATTTTTGAGGAACATGGCAAAATCTAAAAAACGTAACTTTCCTTCAGAAGGCGTTTCATGCGTCAAAACAAGAGCGTCAAGACAGGTGTGAAAAATTGACAAAACTTTCGAGACCGAGGCCTCTGCGTCAGTAACTGCACATGTCATCAAAACTAAAAAATCATCTACAAACCTGAAAACACGAGCCACGCTTTCGTCTAGTTGACTATCAAGGAGCCTGTCATGGTGCGCGAGATAAATGTCGCTTAGTATCGGAGCTATGCATGAACCAATGCAGACGCCATTGCTCCGGAGGTAAACAGATTCATTCCAGGTGGAAAATGTCGAGCTAAGGTAAATAGTAAGGAGTTCCAAGAAGTTGCTATTGCTGATGCCTGCAGAATTCTGGAAAGCTACCACACCAAAGGAACCAATGCATTCTACAACGCTTGCCAGCAGTTTCTTTTGCGGATGGGAATAATATAAATCTTTTATATCGATAGAGCAGGCCGAAAAGCCTTTCCCTGGGTTTTGTTGCAAGAAAGCGATTACTTGGTTAGAACTGTTCACCTGAAAAGGGTCGTCAATGGTTAAGAGGTTCAGCTTGTCTTGCAAAAAATAACACGACAGACTTTTTCCATGTGCCATCCTCGGTGACTATTGCTCGAAGTGGGCAGTCCAGCTTGTGAGTTTTGGCTGTGAAGAATATCTTTAAGCAGGACCCCTTGCTTTTCTCCATACACTTGGCTAGGGATTCCAAATTCATTTGTGCACATGTTTTCCATGCTGGGGCTTTCACTTTACTTAGAGCGACATCGCTTCTCTGCCGGAAAGTCGAACTGATAGCATTTTCTGCCTTCGATAAGTAGAGCGCTTTTGGCATCACAGCAAAACCTCCCTCTTTACCAACCTCTAATAGGGTCAGCGAGTTGTTCTTTAAAAACGAAACGGTGAATTTGATTGGAATTCTACACCTGGTAGGTTTACACTTTGCCAAAATGTCCACTCCATCTGAAACACATCGGTCCACTTCCGGAGCAGCTGCTAGGCTGGAAACTTGTCTCACCATCTCAAGAAGTTCCGGTGCCGATCGCCTGGGTTCCACTGCAAACTTTGGTCCTCGTCTAAGGACGCCTTGTACTTGTTCCGGCAAGGACACTTCACCATAGGTGTGGACCGGACTGAAGCTTTCCTGATGCGTCTTCTTAGTGATGGCTCGAAGCTGTGGCAGCGCGCAGCGCCATAAGAATTCCGTAGTCCTGTCTGCCGTCTGAGACCACCGCCGCCATTCAAGTGCACCATGAGCTGAAGATGCGCCGCTGTGTGCTCTCAGGAAGAGCCATTCTCTGTAGAGGCAAAATCACTCGTGAAATCATTGAAGCTCATGAAATCCATAAATTCAAAGACGAATGCGTAAGCGTTGCCTCAATAGCTCTGTCTGATAAAGAACTACGTTTCCTTGATGAGAATAGAAAAACGTGCGCAGCTGGTCTTGTGCCACTGTACACCTGTGCTCAGGAATTGTCATTTTCGTCAATCTGTTTTGTGTATGTCTTTTCATTCGAGATTGGTTGCCACTGTATTAAAGTAGTGAAAATCACCTCAATAAACCTGTTGTAATTTCAGCGCCGTGTCTGTGCACTTGTCACGTCCTTTGTCCCCTGCGCTGCTGAAAAAACCGCTGACGAGCGAAGGCACGGAGGGGACACAAGGACATGTTCCTGGAAAATCTTAAACGTTTTCGAGCAGCCAGCTGCGCAGAAGTACGACCCTTTACGTCAGTGAAGACTTACATGAAAATATATTTGTGACTAATCAATACTCCACACTATGTAATAATATCAAAACACAAGCGCATCGCAAAAGCGCGCTGAAATGGACAGAGAGAGCAGCAGACACGACCTGATCACGCTTCGCGGCCTGGCCAAAAGGCGGGGCAGCCAATGCCATGAGCATGGCCTATAGTTATCATGCGTCTGTGTCAAATTATGTGCTATG
The DNA here is from genome assembly GCF_052857255.1 of Amblyomma americanum. Classification (NCBI taxonomy): domain Eukaryota; kingdom Metazoa; phylum Arthropoda; class Arachnida; order Ixodida; family Ixodidae; genus Amblyomma; species Amblyomma americanum. Next base: position 300,837,738 of record NC_135497.1, on the reverse strand, counting down.
TAAAATGCGTTTGATCGTTCATCATAGATCCCAGCATGGCGACAATCTTCCTTGTTGAACACGTCTGCTGTACACCTAAGGCACTTGAATAAGAAGCAAACAAGTGCAGATTTTTTTTCTCGTAATTCAATGAGAGAAAATTTTTAATTGCTACAGCTTCGGCAAGATAGAGACTTGGGACATACTGTGAATGGAACATGTGCATTTGTCAGCAAAATGATTGGTGTCAGTGAATGGACAGCGTTTAATGGAAAGAAGGAGAGGCAAGAGTAAGCAGGTGGAAGTGGTCGACACCCAGCACAGAATGGCCAGGAAGTGGAGATTAGTGGCGTAGCACCCTGTATGACAACTTCCCAGAGCTGACATTGAGGTCATGCATGCACAACTTTTCCCAGCACTATGTTAGATGCTAACTACATGGCATATGCTTTAAAGGGGTCCAGACACAAAGTTTTTCGGTGTCAGTTTATTTACCTTCAAAGAGGCCTACGGGCCTAGCAATCACGAAAATAAGCGCAAAACACGAGTGCACAGTGTGAATAATTAATTACAAACCATTTTGTACACAAAGCCTTTGGTCTCAGTCAGCGCCAGCGCTGAAGTGAACAACACCTGAGATTAGCGACGTCACAATATTTAAAGCAAGTGCACCATTACATCACTCGATGTGGGTGGAAATGGTTTGGTTTATGGGGGTTAAACGTCCCAAAGCGACTCAGGCTATGAGGGACGTTGTAGTGAAGGGCTTCGGAAATTTCCAGCACCTGGGGTTCTTTAATGTGCACTGATATTGCGCGGTACACGGGCCTCTAGAATTTCACCTCCATCGAAATTCGACCACCGTGACCGGGATCGAACTCGCGTCTTTCAGGTCAGCAGTCAAGCGCCATAGCCACTGAGCCGCGGAGGCAGCCCGATGTGGGTGGAAATGGCGAGAGGCTCATCGGACAGCATTAAAACCAGCAATAACTTATGTTCCCCTCAAAGAATGTGCCAGACACTTGCGAGATGGCAATTTCTTACGCCCATGAAAGAAATCATACCGTAACTACCCCCTCTCTCCTCTCCCACTACCGACCCATCCCACCTTCCTGCCCTCTGTGCAATGCACAGAAGGCAAACCTGACTGATATCCTCGGGATCTGTCCGGCTTCCCCTCCACCCAGCAGGCCGGAGCCACTCCAAACATGGGAGGACTGGGAGACCTCACTACGCTCCACAGATCAGGCACGACAGAAGATCGTCGCCACCTGTGCGGCCAGCGTCATGGACCTTTTAGCCATGAGCGTTTGAGTGCGGTGTGGTCTCGTGCGGGGACCCAGGGGTCCTGGGAGGCCCGAATTCCTCTGCACAATAAAGTCTTTCTCTCTCTCAATCTCATGCCGTTCATTGCGTTTAAAATTTTGTGTCTGCAGCCCTTTAAAGGACTATAGACACCAAATTTTTTCTTGCGTGTTTTCTTCTTTCGAACGATATCTTAGACATTCGTATACATGAAGCACCCTGTGGTATTTGTGTACGACCGCTAAATAATTTATAATTGAATTTCTTCTTTACGCTGTTTCGGTTTCATCGACCGAAGGACGACTGTGACGTCAAGTTGATGTTTTGGCCACGTGATCAACTGGAAAAACTTTAATATAATCACTGACAGGCTTGTCATTCCATGTTTTGGAAGAGGCTGGATTAAATGTCGTAGTGAATTGAATATACATATCAGCGATTATATTACAGTTTTTCTAGGAGATCACGCGAACAAAACATCAACTTGATGTCACAGTCGTCGTTCAGTCAATGAAACCGAAACAGCAAGAGAGAAGAAATTCAATCAAATTATTTAGCTGTTGTAGGAAAATATCACCCGGTAACTCATGTATTCTAATGTCTAGCGCATCGTTTGACAAAAGAAAACGCGCAATAAAATTACACTAACTGCCCACTTAACGAGAAGACACTTTTGCAAGGCAGGAAAGCTACCTAAGGTACAAGATGTTAGGTTCCCAGATTATTTACCTGGATGAGATATGTGCAACGGCAGCAAGCGCAGTGTTGGTGGAAGGACAGAACAGCGAGCGTGTGCTGCTTGTGCCAAGATCAGGACAACCATGGCCTGGAGCAGGCTGCCAGGGAAGGGCCACCGCATCATTGTGATGCACATCAGCACTGAGAAAGGCCCATCAACGGCTCCCGGTATGTTTCCTGCCGAAAAACAAATAGGGTGAAGACTGCTATGAAGATACGGGTGGCAATCATTTTGAGATGTTTTCACTCATGTGCTCCAGAAGCAGCCAAAAGAAACATACTAGCGAAACACAAGCAGTTGTGTCATTCACACCTGGACGAAGCAATGCCGACAACAGTTTTACACAAAGAAGCAGTTCAGCAGTGGCTGACAGAGAGAACACTAATGGAACGCTATGATGCCAACAATGTGGCTCCTATAAAACATGAAGCTGCCCAAACTGTGTGTTGTCAAATACCATGTAGGTGTCGCTGTGGCGAGGGCTGGCAACGTCAAGCTCTGTCTCCCACCTTAGCTTTAACCTATGGAGTTTCTCTGGGTACAAGTTAATAATGATACAGAGAATGAGCGTAAAGATTTATGGCTTCCTTTGGTTGAAGCTCTGCTCAGAAACAAGCCACCAACGGTGACAACAGAAAAGTGGAGGAATTGTGCACACCACGCCATGAATAATGAAGAAAAATTCAGAGCAAACTCTACCAGCGGCCCTCATATTCATTAACACATACGAGTTTCACAACACATAACTATGTAGCACATCGGCTCTGGGATGCATCACAACAGTAAACCAGCGCTGACATTTCTTGCACTGCAAATTAAGACTTTACATCACCAAGGTATCAGGCTTCCAAACTTTGGAAGTGGTATGCCAGGTTTAACATCCTGAAGCAACACATGGGCTATGAAGAACACCACAGTGGACGGCTCCGGATTAATTTAGACCGCATGGGGTTCTTCAACGTGCATTCACGTCGCACAGCACACCATTGTTTTTATGTTTTGCCACCGTCGAAAATACTGCCACTGCAGCAGGATCGGGATCGAACCCGCGACCCTGAGATCAGCAGCCGAACGCCAAAGCCACTAAGCCATGTGGTGGGTGCTTCCAAATATTCATCTAGCTGCTTTTTCTATGAACTCCTTTCCTGTCGCACTAAAGAATACAATACTTGCTTTAACTATTCGCTTAATAATTCTTCAGGCATGCTGTTTTGTCTTCGCTGAGAACGAATAAGCAACTGAGGCTCCTCAACCTTCACGCTGTCAGCAGGCAAAGGACACCTGCAGCTGCATTCCTTTAATACAAGCCCATGCATCGGTTTTTGTGGTTATACGCAGGTTGGAGTGGCACGTCAATTCTTATAAATGTCCGACATGAGTATGACGACATCCATACAGACACAAGGCAGCAACGGGAAACTGCAATACGGGCACTGCCTTTGATAAAAACAACTTACTTGTGTGGTGCATTCTATTCAGCCATCTCCTGCTTCTCGATACAGCTAACTCATTGTTAGAAGCATACAGAAGCAGTGAGCCACTCACAACTTGGCTCCGGGGCCTCCGGCTCTGCTTCTCGCATCGATTCTTTTGCCTTTAAAAGCGCGCTTACATCGAAAGGTGGGGACCTGTCACATTTGCAAACAACGCGCCTGTTTTGCCCCTTGCGAGCCATGACGAGGCAAGTACGCAACGAAATGATCACTGAATGTGGGGAAAGACAGATATACAAGAAAAGCATTTAACGCTCTAGCGTACAAATTCAATACGACGCAAATTTTTATTTTCCTCCTCGAGCAGCCACGATCTACCGCTGACGAGCGAAGGCACGGAGAGGACACAAGGACATGTTTCTGGAAAATTTTAAAAGTTTTCGAGCAGCCAGCTGCGCAGAAGTACGACCCTTTACGTCACTGAAGACTTACATGAAAATATATTCGTGACTAATCAATACTCCACACTATGTAATATCAAAACACAAGCTCATCACAACAGCGCGCTGAAACGGACAGGGAGAGCAGCAGACACGACCCGCTCACGCAGCCAATGCAAGATGTTTGTAAACAAACGAGGTGGCGCTGCAGTCGCTAGCGAGCTCGTGGTAGGCAAAAGGTCGAGGAGTGGCGTCGCGGATAGGTGTTGAGCGCGGGTTTTCAAGGCTTGTAGGCGCGTTTCCAGTTTCTGCGAATCATAGCAATGGTCGATGCTTCCAACTTGTAATTTGTTGAAGTACACGAGCTCGCGTTGGCCATGTGCGGCCTATAAAGAGAAATATTTTGCCACTGTATTGTACATATGGTTAGCAGTAAACATGTAGAAAGCGTTCCTGCCGTTTATTTATGCGCTAGGCATTGAATAAAACAAGTTTTGACACTGCACTAGTGTCACTGCACTAGTTTTACACTCTGCACTAGGACAATAGTGAGGGGAAGCGCTGGCCTTGTTTCGTCGGAGCAGACATGCGCTCATCGTCTGCTGACATACGTACGTGTCGCGCTGTGCGAGAAGTGTGGACAGCGTCGTGTCCCTGATCTCCTGTCTCGCTTAGCGCTGTTTTTAGCCGCACGACCACGCACCAGCCAAGCCGACTTGTCCTCGTGTCAAGCTGGTCGATTTGGTGAAAATTTTTGATTTCTAGAATTATTTTCTTTCCTAGCCCTGAAGTCTAGTTTCGTGACAAAAAATTCTAGCAAAATATTGAGTACAAATTTATAAATTACGCTTTTTAGAAGTGTGGTCGTCAAAAATTGTGAGGTAATTTCTCTGATTTCAGTGCCGCATTTCTTTGACCAAAGCGAAAGCGAAGATGCCATAAACGAGGGAATGAACTTTAAGGTTCGTTTTGTGACCTCTCACATTTTCTGCGACTGGATCACTCACCTTCGTAATTCGCATGAAAATCAAATGATTCCATTTGTCGCAAACTATTCCTGAGACGCTGAGGCGCGTAATAAATCTCTAGATTTTTTTTCCCTACACGTGCAGTAAGTACTGTGTTAGTTATTTCTTGTAAGAAACGTTTTCATGTAACTATGCATGCATAAGTACTGATCATATAGAAAAAGAACTAATCGCGTCATCGTACAGAACAGGGCTTTATGTACATGCTGGCATTAAAAAGCTGCGCACTATCTACTCAATTATTTGAGACCTTGGAGGGACTTTTCGACGGTGTTAATTATAATTACCCAGAACTGCACCAGGTATAGCTATAAATAAACGGAATTACTGAAACTAGCGTAGGAATTTCATATTTTCACCAAGTTTAGTTACATATCGCATGCATGAATAACGAAAACACTTTTCATTGCCGCGTCCCCTCTCAATCTCGCCACGTGTCTGTTAGTAGCACGCCTGCGGCTGCTTCTTTCCAAACAAGCTTCTCGATCATGTACTACCTCATGAAACATGACACATGCATGATGCAATGAAAAAGCATATGGCGTTTAGCACACTAAGGTACGCTATTCTAAGCACACCAACGCGACCGCGCAAGATTGACACAAGTTACCAGACTTCTTTCTACTCGAATGAAATACTTACGTCGTCATATCAAGGAACAGTTTCAAGTAAATAATAAATGTAATAAAACGCGCCATTAAAACATGGTGTGCTATTAACAAAATAATATTAATTGGTTTTGGATGGAAAGGAAATGGCGCAGTATCTGTCTCATATATCGTTGGACACCTGAACCGCGCCGTAAGGGAAGGGTAAAGGAGGGAGTGAAAGAAGAAAGGAAGAAGAGGTGCCGTAGTGGAGGGCTCCGGAATAATTTCGACCACCTGGGGATCTTTAACGTGCACTGACATCGCACAGCACACGGGCGCCTTAGCGTTTTTCCTCCATAAAAACGCCGCCGCCGCGGTCGGGTTCGAACCCGGGAACTCCGGATCAGTAGTCGAGCGCCCTAACCACTGAGCCACCGCGGCGAACAAAAAAAAACGCATTCCTTGGGGGCGAGGGAACCTGTCGGCGCCCCGTGCACTCCGGCTCAAGGTGATAAGTACGTGTGCAGCTGCATATGTCTTTTTTTTCCTTCAGCAATTATCAGCCTACTATCCTGAAGTTCAGGTGAATGAACGCAGTAACTTGCATGCTATTAAGTGCATTGAGTGGCAGTGCCTATCAACTCCAAGACTTCGCGCTTTACTACCGTGGCCCAATGCCTGTTAGCCAGTTTCCGAATGCGGCATTTATGCGCGAGAAACCTATCGAGGCTAATTTAATATTTTTTTATGCTACTACGCGGATCCAGCCGTGACGCAGCTGGTCAATACATGCTGCTTCTGCAGTGCACAGGCTTGAAGCAGCCGCCGGTAGCTGTGGCAGCTGCGGTCGGCACGGGCAAGCGGAACCTGTTTTGCCTACCATGCGAAAGTCGCTGCTAACATCAGCGCCACCGCATCTTCGTGACGTCGCGGGTTTAAAGGAGGTCCATAGTTTTCATGCGTCTATGTCAAAGTAGGTTCTATGTAAAATGAGTTTGATCTTTCATCATAGATCCCAGCATGGTGACAATCTTCCTTGTTGAACATGTCTGCTGTACACATAAGGTACTTGACTAAGAAGCAAACAAGTGGAGTTTTTTTTTTCTCGTAATGCAATGAGAAACAATTTTTAATTGCTACAGTTCTGGCAAGATAGAGACTTGGGACATACTATGAATAAAACATGTGCATTTGTCAGCAAAATGATTGGTGTCAGTGCATGGACAGCGTTTAATGGAAAGAAGGAGAGGCAAGAGTAAGCAGGTGGAAGTGGTCGACACCCAGCACAGAATGGCCAGGAAGTGGAGATTAGCGGCGTAGCACCCTGTATGACAACTTCCCAAAGCTGGCATTGAGGTCATGCATGCACAACTTTTCCCAGCACTATGTTAGATGCTAACTGCATGGCATATGCTTTAAAGGGGTCCAGACACAAAGTTTTTCGGTGTCAGTTTATTTGCCTTCAAAGAGGCCTACGGGCCTAGCAGTCACGAAAATAAGCGCAAAACACCAGTGCACAGTGTGAATAATTAATTACAAACCATTTTGTACACAAAGCCTTTGGTCTCAGTCAGCGCCAGCGCTGAAGTGAACAACACCTGAGTTTAGCGACGTCACAATAATTAAAGCAAGTGCACCATGACATCACTCGATGTGGGTGGAAATGGTTTGATTTATGGGGGTTAAACGTCCCAAAGCGATTCAGGCTATGAGGGACGTTGAAGTGAAGGGCTTCGGAAATTTCCACCACCTGGGGTTCTTTAATGTGCACTGATATTGCGCGGTACACGGGACTCTAGAATTTCACCTCCATCGAAATTCGACCACCGCGACCGGGATCGAACTCGCGTCTTTCAGGTCAGCAGTCAAGCGCCATAACCACTGAGCCGCGGAGGCAGCCCAATGTGGGTGAAAATGGCGAGAGGCTCATCGGACAGCATTAAAAACAGCAATAACTTATGTTCCCCTCAAAGAATGTGCCAGACACTTGCGAGATGGCAACTTCTTACGCCCATGAAAGAAATCGTACGGTAACTAACCCCTACCTCCTCTCCCACTACCGACCCATATATCCCACCTTCCTGCCCTGTGTGCAATGCACAGAAGGCAAACCTGACTGATATCCTCGGGATCTGTCCGGCTTCCCCTCCACCCAGCAGGCCGGAGCCACTCCCAACATGGGAGGACTGGGAGACCTCACTACGCTCCACAGATCAGGCACGACAGAAGATCGTCGCCACCTGTGCGGCCAGCGTCATGGACCTTTTAGCCATGAACGTTTGAGTGCGGTGTGGTCTCGTGCGGGGACCCAGGGGTCCTGGGAGGCCCGAATTCCTCTGCACAATAAAGTCTTTCTCTCTCTCACTCTCATGCCGTTCATTGCGTTTAAAATTTTGTGTCTGACCACTTTATAGGACTATAGACACTAAATTTTTTCTTGCGTGTTTTCTTCTTTCAAACGATATCTTAGACATTCGTATACATGAAGCACCCTGTGGTATTTGTGTACGAACGCTAAATAGTTTATAATTGAATTTTTTCTTCACGGTGTTTCGGTTTCATCGACCGAAGGACGACTGTGACGTCAAGTTGATGTTTTGGCCACGTGATCAATTGGAAAAACTTTAATATAATCACTGACAGGCTTGTCATTCCATGTTTTGGAAGAGGCTGGATTAAATGTCGTAGTGAATTGAATATACATATCAGCGATTATATTACAGTTTTTCTAGGAGATCACGCGAACAAAACATCAACTTGACGTCACAGTCGTCGTTCAGTCAATGAAACCGAAACAGCAAGAGAGAAGAAATTCAATCAAATTATTTAGCTGTTGTAGGAAAATATCACCCGGTAACTCATGTATTCTAATGTCTAGCGCATCGTTTGACAAAAGAAAACGCGCAATAAAATTACACTAACTGCCCACTGAAAGAGAAGACACTTTCGCAAGGCAGGAAAAGCTACCTAAGGTACAAGATGGCAGGTTCCCAGATTATTTACCTGGATGAGATATGTGCAACGGCAGCAAGCGCAGTGTTGGTGGTAGGACAGAACAGCGAGCGTGTGCTGCTTGTGCCAAGATCAGGACAACCATGGCCTGGAGCAGGCTGCCAGGGAAGGGCCACCGCATCATTGTGATGCACATGAGCAGTGAGAAAGGCCCATCAACGGCTCCCTGTATGTTTCCTGCAGAAAAACAAATAGGGTGAAGACCGCTATGAAGATACGGGTGGCAATCATTTTGAGATGTTTTCACTCATGTGCTCCAGAAGCAGCCAAAAGAAACATACTAGCGAAACACAAGCAGTTGTGTCATTCACACCTGGACGAAGCAATGCCGACAACAGTTTTACACAAAGAAGCAGTTCAGCAGTAGCTGACAGAGAGAACACTAATGGAACGCTATGATGCCAACAATGTGGCTCCTATAAATCATGAAGCTGCCCAAGCTGTGTGTTGTCAAATACCATGTAGGTGTCGCTGTGGCGAGGGCTGGCAACGTCAAGCTCTGGCTCCCACCTTAGCTTTAACCTATGGAGTTTCTCTGGGTACAAGTTAATAATGATACCAAGAATGAGCATAAAGATTTATGGCTTCCTTTGGTTGAAGCTCTGCTCAGAAACAAGCCACCAACGGTGACAGCAGAAAAGTGGAGGAATTGTGCACACCACGCCATGAATAATGAAGAAAAATTCAGAGCAAACTGTGCCAGCGGCCCTCATATTCATTAACACATACGAGTTTCACAAAACATAACTATGTAGCACATCGGCTCTGGGATGCATCACAATAGTAAACCAGCGCTAACATCTCTTGCACTGCAAATTAAGACTTTACATCACCAACTTATCAGGCTTCAAACTTTGGAAGTGCTATGCCAGGTTTAACTTCTTGAAGCAACACATGGGCTATGAAGAACACCACAGTGGACGGCTCCGGATTAATTTAGACCGCATGGTGTTCTTCAACGTGCATTGACGTCGCACAGCACACCATTGTTTTTATGTTTTGCCACCGTCGAAATACTGCCACTGCAGCAGGATCGGGATGGAACCCGCGACCCTGAGATCAGCAGCCGAACGCCAAAGCCACAAAGCCATGTGGTGGGTGCTTCCAAATATTCATCTAGCTGCTTTTTCTATGGACTGCTTTCCTGTCGCACTAAAGAATACAATACTTGCTTTAACTATTCACTTAATAATTCTTCAGGCATGCTGTTTTGTCTTCGCTGAGAACGAATAAACAACTGAAGCTCCTCAACCTTCACGCTGTAAGCAGGCAAAGGACACCTGCAGCTGCATTCCTTTAATACAAGCACATGCATCAGTTTTTGTGCTTATACGCAGGTTGGAGTGGAACGTCAATTCTTATAAATGTCCGACATGAGTGTGACGACATCCATACAGACACAAGGCAGCAACGGCAAACTGCAATACGGGCACTGCCTTTGATAAAAACAACTAGTACTTGTGTGCTGCATTCTATTCAGCCATCTCCTGCTTCTCGATACAGCTAACTCATTGTTAGAAGCATACAGTAGCAGTGAGCCACTCACAACTTGCCTCCGCGTCCCCCGGCTCTGCTTCTCGCATCGACCCTTTTTCCTTTAAAAGCGCGCTTAGATCGAACGGTGGGTGACCTGTCACATTTGCAAACAGCCCGCCTGTTTTGCACCTTGCGAGCCATGACGAAGCAAGTACGCATCGAAATGATCACTGAATGTGGGGGAAGACAGAAATACAAGAAAAGCATTTAACGCTCTAGCGTACAAATTCAATACGACGCAAATTTTTATTTTTCTCGTCGAGCAGCCACGATCTACCGCTGACGCTGATACTGCAGAAGCTTGGGCAAGTTGGTGTGACATGGTTTTTTCAGCAGCGCAGGGACAAAGGACGTGACAAGTGCACAGACACGGCGCTGAACTTACAACTGGTTTATTGAGGTGATTTTCACAACTTAAATACAGTGGCAACCAATCTCAAATGAAAAGACAGATACACAAAACAGATTGACGAAAATGACAATTCCTGAGCACAGGTCTACAGTGGCACAAGACCAGCTGCGCACGTTTTTCTATTCTCATCAAGGAAACGTAGTTCTTTATCAGACAGAGCTATTGAGGCAACGCTTACGCATTCATCTTTGAATTTATGGATTTCATGAGCTTCAATGATTTCACGAGTGATTTTTGTTCTATTATCTGACAGCACTCGACACTGAGTGAAAACAGGATAACACGGCGGTTTTTTGTTCTTTTTTCTTTCCTCTGTGCAGTCTCTGCAATGAATGCCAAGGTGACGGGAAGCGGTGCCGCTCACGTTGTTGTTGTGTTCCCGCAGCCGGTCGTTGAGGCAACGACCAGTTTGCCCCGTGTAGTGTTTGCCACATGTAAGCGGAAACCTGTACACAACATTGCTGCTACATGGTACAAAACCTTTTTGGTGTTTCTTATCGCAGCCAACCATCCTTTCATTGCTGATGTTTACAATATGGCAGAGTTTGGAGAGCGTATCGGGCGTGGAAAAAAACAACGCTTACATCGGCACGCGCTCCCACCCTTTTCAGATTATGTGAAATGCGGTGTAGATAAGGAATAACCACATACTTTCTTTTTTCTTCCTGGGACTTTCAGTGGAACCTCTGCGGCCTGAATTAATGATTTCTCTTAGCAGGCTCTCTGATATTGCAATCAGAAGGTCGGAAGGGTATCCTGCTGCTTGTAAGCGTACCACCTGATTTTGATGGCTGTCTTGCATCGCATGATGGCATGATTTTTCTAGGGCATTTCTTAAACACAACATTGCGATGCCGCGCTTTACAAGCTTAGAATGTGCAGAAGCGAAAGGCGTGAGGGGCTTCTGGCATCGTGGCTCGTAACGCCAGCACACATGGCTATTTTTGAGGAACATGGCAAGATCTAAAAAACGTAACTCCTTCAGAAGGCGTTTCATGCGTCAAAACAAGAGGGTCAAGACAGGTGTGAAAAATTGACAAAACTTTCGAGACCGAGGCCTCTGCGTCAGTAACTGCACATGTCATCAAAACTAAAAAATCATCTACAAACCTAAAAACACGAGCCACGCTTTCGTCTAGTTGACTATCAAGGAGCCTGTCATGGTGCGCGAGATAAATGTCGCTCAGTATCGGAGCTATGCATGAACCAATGCAGACGCCATTGCTCTGGAGGTAAACAGATTCATTCCAGGTGGAAAATGTCGAATTTAAGTAAAAAGTAAGGAGTTCCAAGAAGTTGCTATTGCTGATGCCTGCAGAATTCTGGAAAGCTACCACACCAAATGAATCAATGCATTCTTCAACGCTTGTCAGCAGTTTCGTTTGCGGAAGGGAATAATATAAATCTTTTATATCGATAGAGCAGGCCGAAAAGCCTTTCCCTGGGTTTTGTTGCAAGAAAGCGATTACTTGGTTAGAACTCTTCACCTGAAAAGGGTCGTCAATGGTTAAGAGGTTCAGCTTGTCTTGCAAAAAATAACGCGACAGACTTTTGTCATGTGCCATCCTCGGTGACGATTGCTCGAAGTGGGCAGTCCAGCTTGTGAGTTTTGCTGCGAAGAATATCTTTAAGCAGGACCCCTTGCTTTTCTCTATACACTTGGCTAGGGATTCCAAATTCATTTGTGCACACATTTTCCGTGCTCGGGCTTTCACTTTACTTAGAGCGACATCGCTTCTCTGCCGGAAAGTCGAACTGATAGCATTTTCTGCTTTCGATAAGTAGAGCGCTTTTGGCATCACAGCAAAACCTCCCTCTTTACCAGCCTCTAATAGGGTCAGCGAGTTGTTCTTTAAAAACGAAACGGTGAATTTGATTGGAATTCTACACCTGGTAGGTTTACACTTTGCCAAAATGTACACTCCATCTGAAACACATCGGTCCACTTCAGGAGCCGCTGCTAGGCTGGAAACTTGTCTCACCACCGCAAGAAGTTCCGGTGCCGATCGCCTGGGTTCCACGGCGAACTTTGGTCCTCGTCTAAGGACGTCTTGTACTTGTTCCGGCAAGGACACTTCACCATAGGTGTGGACCGGACTGAAGCTTTCCTGAAGCGTCTTCTTAGTGATGGCTCGAAGCTGCGGCAGCGCGCACTGCCATAATAATTCTGTAGTCCTGTCTGCCGTCTGAGACCACCGCCGCCATTCAAGTGCACCATGAGCTGAAGATGTGCCGCTGTGTGCTCTCATGGAAAGAAGCGTTTGCGAGTCGGTAGGCTGGAAACGCCGATTGGTCGATGGGATGCGTGTATGCGTGACGTTTTTTTCGCTTCGCCCTTGTTCTCAACCGGATGTGGGGTCGCCGCGCCTCTCTCGGCCTGTCCCTAGAGGGCCTAGGGAATCGCTAGGGCCGGCCGGCCGGCCGCCGGGCGTGCGTGGTCCGCGGGCATTCCCTTCGTGAGCCTAGGCGGCGGCGCGCGCGTTTCGGGAGCTGTCCAGGTATCGCTTTTTTGCGTAGTGCGCTACTCGGCGACAGCCAGCTGAAATGTCTGTACAGTTCTCGCTTCCACGACATTACGACGACCCGCATAAAGGTACGCATTTTATCTCAAATTTCGCTTCATGCAGTGCTGTACCGCTTACCTACATGCCTTGCGCATTCCAGGACCTCGTTTTACTGCTGCAGGAGCACGTGGCTAGTGTCGTGCTGGTGTTTTGCCACGCCATTACGACGACCCACATAAGGCGCGGTTTGAGGACCGCCGGCGCCGCCAGCTGAACCGCCGTCTGCCAATGCAGTGCAGCATTGTTTAATTCCTTAGAGACTTCTCGCGCTTTGTCTAAATCGACGGCAGCCGTGAAAATTTACATATTAGACCTCGCTACAGCATTATCCCAGCGTAGCGCGCCTTTGTTTCTTTGCGTTGGCAAGCGTTAGAAGCGCGCGCCGTCTCGCGCTTTGTCCAAGTCGGCTCTAAAACTCGCGCTAGGCCTCGTTGCCGGGTTGACAAAGTGCATGGCTTTGTTCCTTTCAATGGCACGCCTCTGCCACTACAGTCGGCGCCCTTAATTTTATGATCGCTGTCAGCTTCAACAGCAAGTCCAAGAAAAGTTATGACGATCGCGCGGTGTGGAAATCGGCGGTAGAGACAAAAAACTCGTGCTTGTAGCTAGAGACTTACCCAGCTCCAGTGCGCCTTTGTTTATTTCCGTACCGACTACTCGCGCTTTGTAGAAATTGACGCCAGCTGTGAAAGTTTACATATTAGACCTCGCTAGAGCATTAGCCCAGCGCAGGGCGCCCTCGTTTCTTTGCGTTCTAACTTGTATGCAGCACACCTTTGTTTGCTCGTTACTTCTGTTCTTTTCAGTCGTTTCCTGAATCCGTCCAAAGAGCCGGGCTAGGTGGATGATTGTTCGCCGTCAATGGAACCACATGGCGATCGCACTGCATACAGCACGACTTTGGTACATGTGTTTTTTGAATAAAAACATCAGATGTCGAAGGTCATGGTCGTGTCCGAGGATTGCTTCGACATGGGAACCATGGGAACCGGACACACTGGGAACCATGGGAACCGGACACACTGTGTCGCCGCTGCGAAGTTAAGAGGCACAAAACGGCTGTCAACCTTAATAAAGGCCTTTTCGGGATCGCCTCAGTGTTTCCTGGCAGATTACACGCTTTCCACCCTGCGCACGTGTTCTCCTCATTTCCAATTAAATAGGTCCTTCAAACCCTGCAGAAGGCTTGAATTAGGAACTGCTAATATCAAGATGGTACTTGAGAAACAAAAGCGGCTACAATGGCAAAGGTGAAGCAGGGCTGGAGTTACACGCAAATAAAGAAAGTTTGGGGGTACCCAGATAACAAGCTGAAATGGTTTTGGACAGGACTCCTAGTTATTCGATATAAAAGACTCAAATAATGCATATTCAAGAGTTTATCAAGGTTTTTGTAGAAATAAACTCTAAGCACTTTCCCTTCAAGAACATTAAGCAGTCTAAACGAATAAGAAAGCCATGGATCACGCCAGAGCTCAAAAGAATGATAAAGCGCAAAAACAAGTTGTACCATGCCTTTTTGAATAATCCCTCTCTAGAATCTGTAATCTTATGCTGAGCTTAGGCGTGCTAAGATTATGTATCATCAAAAACTGTTCTCTGATGTTAGAATGAAATATTCAGACGCTGTCTGGAAAGTTGTAAATAACTTGTTACGTCGCAATACCAAAAATGCGCCAACTCAACGAATAATCTATAAGGGCTCTGAGTTATCCGATCAGACTCTTGCTCACCATTTCAACAGCAATTTTTAACTATCCATTTATCTATGATGCATCTACCTGAAGTTCCTTCATCTTGTAGCCCTTTCGAAAGCCTTTTCCTTGAGCCCACCAGTGAGACCGAAGTATGTACAACCTTTATGAATTTAAGTAATAGCAAAGCGTTAGATGTTGGCAATATTCAGATAAAACCAGTCAAATATGTACTATCTTTTATTATAACTGCTTGCATACATCTTCAATTTGTTAATTGAAAGGGGAGTTTACCCGGAAGAAATGAAGAAAGCAAGAGTGACAGTTATGTTTAAAGGGGGAGATAAAAATGTAGTGTCCAATTATAGACCAATATCTGTGATTCCAATGTTTTCAAAGAGCTTGGAAAAAGTAATCTTTTCCCGTGTAGTGAACTTTTTTAATGCAAAACAAATCCTGTCTGATGCTCAATTTGGCTTCCGAAGGGGCAAGTCGACGGAAACGGCTTTGTTACCACTTAAGGAATGTATCCTGCGAAACACTGAAGCAGGTATTCTCACTGTCGGACTCTTCATTGATTTTAGTAAGGCTTTCGATTCCCTAAACCATCAAATTTTAACTCATAAAATTTCTCAAAACGGAGTTCATGGAACACCTTTAGACCTCATGAAATCATACCTGCAAAATCGAAAACAATCTGTCTATATCCACAACCATCAGTCTTCTTTTTTGGCGGTACGAAATGGTGTGCCTCAAAGCAGCATTCTGGGCCCGATGCTTTTTAACATCTATATAAATGACATTGGTCATATTTATGACAAAGCGAAATTTATTATATACGCCGATGATAGCAGTATACTAATCCCTGGTCACGACATAAACAAGTTAATTGAAGAGTGCAACGTAATCCTTACGAAACTAGAGAACTGGTCTTCTTCTAATTGCCTACAAATAAACCCTACAAAGACAAAGGTAATGATTTTCCTTGCAAGGAACAAGCCAGTCGAACTACAACGCGCTCCTAAATACGCAGGTCAAGAAATTCAAATTGTAGACAGCCACAAAATCCTTGAAGTTACTTTCTCGTCGCATCTCAGGTGGGATCGGCGTGTGGAAAATATTTGCAAAAAGCTCTCTTCAGTAGCAGGTGTTCTAACACGATGTCGATGGCTCCTTCCCACTCACGTGAAAATTCAAATTTATCATGCTCTTGTCGGTTCCGTAACTCTGTTTGGGCAACACCACAAACACAAATGTAATAAAAATACAGGTTCTGCAGAAGAAAATGATCCGCTACATTGCAAACCTTCCTTATCTGTCTCTCCAACGCAAACTGCTTTTAGAAATTATAACATCATTCGTTTTGAACATATATGTTTTTCGCATTTTGAGGTTCTTTTACTATTCTACTCCTGCTTATAGAGATTTCTTAATACGTACTACACATTTAAGGACCGCTTCGAATCGCCTCTACACCTGAAACACCGATCTCTGGTATATTCCATATTTTCGAATTAATTATAAAGTACAAACGCTTGAACACAATTTACCGACCACTCTTAATAAGCACAAAGTTTTGGATAGTGTTAAACCAAGCGAGTTAAAAATGTATTTTGTTAATATATAGCCAGGTTGCATTTTATGTGCCTCTGTTGTCTGCCGGTGCCATGTATGCCTATTGAGTGTTTTTTTTTCTCTTTATTTTTTCTCGGGTCTTCTCTTTGTTTTCATGCGTCTGTAAAGTATTGTTAGCGAACATACATGCTCATTGTTTTCATTGCATTTAATCTATATGTCACTTGCTTAGTTGTTTTTGTGGTTGTTCTAATATATATCGAGAGAGGTTTTAGAGAAGTGGGCACTTCTACAGCGACACATTTATTTATCAACGTTTCGACCACGGTGCGGTCTTCTTCAGGACTGCAGTGGTCTCGCGTCAAATGGACGTTTTAAGTTTGTGAGCTGCAGAGGAGGGCAAAAAGAGTGTAACAAGCAAATAGCAACAACAGTTAAAAAGTTGAACAGAAAAGTAAAAAAAAATAAAGATAGGGGGCGGGGAGCAGACAGGGACAAAATTTGGGGAGGAAGCAAAAAATAGAAAGAAAAGAAAAAAGGGGGGGGACTATTATAGTCAGGAAGGATGGGGTAAAAAAAGGAGATGGCGAAACGAGAGAAACGGAGAGGAAGACGGAGCGGGGGACATGGGCAGCGCGGCAACCACAGGCGTACGAAAGCAAAACGTGCAAACAAGACACAAACAAAATGCACAAACACAAAGATGGGCGCCGCTGCAGATGCGTGGCCAAAGAGGCGCCGCTGCGCAAATGACACTGGCAGCGACGAACAGGCCAAACCAGGCGCCTTTTGGGGGGTCTCACTAATTTCCGGTGAGCCGAGGGCTAGAACGTTAAGGAAGGAGTGGGCTACGTTAACGAGCACATGTGTAAGAACTTACTCAGGGGGTCTGGGTTTCAATGAACGGTGCACCCCCCTCCCTGGGCGGCTCGTTGAACCTACTTCGTCGGGAATACTTGTTTGTAGGGGTGGAGGGCTGGGCTAGCTGTGTACAAAGATTTGAAATTGTCGAAAAAAAGTAAGGAAAGAACGTCAAAGCTTATCAATACTGCAGGAGGCAGGATAGTGTAAGTAAGGAGGGGTATGATTGCCTGGGATATACACTAGGAGTTATAAAGGGTATATCTGAGTTAGCCAATTAACGAGAGGTGCAGCATTATTTTGTTTGGAGGTCGTGAATAAAAGAAAGGATACCAGGCTTTTCGTTAAGACATTCTTGAAAAGTATTAAACTTGTGGATAAAATAGAATTCACGTTGTTCACGTTCTCGCCTGTTTTTGAAGCTCCCTTGAATAATTGTTACTTTTAGTTGGTCAAATGGGTGTCCTTCTGAGTTTACATGCTTGGATAGGGGAAGATTGGGGAGAGACTTGGTGTGTGCTCGGTGGTTGTTGAATCGAATGCGGAATGCAGTGTTTGTCTCTCCTATGTATTGCTGGTTACACACAGTGCATTCAAGAAGGTAAATAATGTTTGATGAGTCGCAGTCAAACTTGCCGTTGATTGAATGCTGGAAAACTGACCTCGTACTAGTTGCGGAACACGTAGTCTTCATGTGCTTGCAAACTTTGCAGCGATCTTTACTACAGGGCTGACATCCATATTTTGGGGTTTCGTGTTCCTTGGAGTGGACTAGATGGTTCTGAATGTTTTTGGCACGCCTGTAAATCACGCGGGGTGCGCCTGTAAATATTTTCGATAGTCGTTGACTTTGCTGGAGAATATTAAAGTGCTTATTAAGAATTCTGTTTATGTTCGGTGCGTTACTGTTAAATGTGAGAATAAGGTTTGTAGTGTAATCATTTCGGTTATCTCTTCGGTGCCCCTGGAGTATTAGACTACGGTTCAGATTTGAAGCTCTGCTTATGGCGTCATCAATAAAAGAACGTGGATAGCGCTGCGTTAAGAGCACGTAAACATTTTTTAATGCTTTTTATACGTATATGTAAACATTTTTTTTTGCTTGAAGTGCGTTTGTCGTGTACTGCCATTTCAGAGGCGCTTGGGCCCAGTCAAGCTGCTTTTTAGCAGCTTTTAGCCCTTGCATCTCTGTAGTATGTAACTTGCATTTTGTAAAAATGAAATGAAATTGCATTTGAAGAGAAAGACAAGGTTTCATTTTGCAGTGTAAGCTTGAGTCTCTAGAATGAACAGAGAACGTTGCCTCACACTGCTTGGGCCTGTCGTTTGACCCCTCGTTCACCGCAGGGAAAAAAAGGACCTCTCTAGGAAACTATTTGTGGGATCTTTCCTCTGCTTCAGGAGGGGAGGGGGAGGGGAAGGGGGTTGATGGCCTCCCCTTTGTCGGGTTCGCCGCGACACGCGACGCACGACGGACAAGACGACGAAAGGAAGCGGGGAAAGCTGCCTTTCCGAAATTAACCGTGACTTGCAGGTGCCTATAGCTGTGTTTGGATTCCAGGGAAGTAGCAGCCGACCTCTGAATCCTCGTCGCCCATTTCCACGGGGCTCCGCGTGCCATGTCGCCAGGTGCGGTGAAAAGAGCAGTGTGCAGAGTTTAAATTAAACAAGTATGAAGCTATACAATGAAGCAAGCCAATTACAGACAGCTAGAGGAATATCAAGAGCATGCTGTGTGATGCTAGTTATCTCAGTGAAAACTAATGCAGCCAACTATTATTTCGTATTTTTTTTACCCAACAGACATGAAAGGTCTGAAGATGAATTAGTACCAAACACATCGGTACATCAGTTGTAATGCCTGAAAAAAGTTGTACCAACATATAGATGCCCGTGTCGTGATAATCAGGAATACTGAAGAATTAAGGAAAATTAAAACATTTTTTTGTTCGGGCTCACACACCTGCTACAAACATCTTTATACGGAGCAATTTAAATGACTCTGTAGGATGCTTTTTGGGTAAAAAGTACCGTATGGCAGAAAGGAGTCTTTAGGAAATGCACTGTGTAGAAATAGCCATACCAATTCCATCTCATCGTTCGATAAATATAACAAATACCGTGCAAAGAAGCTTGCTGCTTAGTATAGTTGCAAGTTACTGGTTGCAGACCGCTCTGCAGTCACTGAACTGTGATTGTGTATGCACTGCATGACAGTGCGTGGATAGCAAAGCATGCAGTTAACCAACAAAGAGATGCTTGTTCATATCGTTTACCACACATATAAACATCAATGAAACAGGATGCTATGTGTAGCTTTTTGACATGTTCCTTTTTGGCAGCCTCTAAAAATGTTTCCGCCTAAATGAGCTGGCTTGTTTTGCAACAATATAACCACGGGACTGCTGTAAATTGCCACATTTTCAAATTGTATGAAAATCATTGCATGTGAGGGGTCACAATTCTATCCTGTTTCTTGAAGGTCCCGTTGCTTTGTTGGCAATGCTTAGACAACCATGGCCAGCTTTCCGCATTCATGTGCACAGGGTATGTCCATTACGTGCATGCCTTTCCACCTAGTAATAGCTTACATTGCAAACAGACAAAAAAAACACATAGAGCACAAGTACAGATAGTATTTGTAGTCCACACTCTTCTTATTCACCTCAGTAAATTGGCACATACCCACGCGGGGGTATTGGCCAAGGTACAGTGGAGATTTGCCAATGAAGTATTTGCACGGGAAAAAAGACGTGAGGCGGCGGCGTAGAAGACTGAATCAAGATAAAGATAGGAAAATTCAATTAAATTTAAGAAATATGAATTACCAGGAATAGAACCAAGCATTTCGGACATGAGACAGAATTTTGTATACAGCTAACAAAGTAACCGATCAGTTGCACTTATGTAATCATGAAGGTAGCCACAAACACTGCTTAACGGGAATTCCTTGGCGCTCGCACCGAACGAGAGAAGAACTGGAAGAGACTGGAAGAGGGACCTCCAAATACTGATTTCCTTGAACAACCGCCGGCAAGAGAGGAGAAAATGGTCTAATGTTTCAACTTGCCCACATGAGACACAAAGGTTTGTCGCAGGGAACCCGTATCTGCGTAAGTACAAATTTAAGTGAGGGATTCTGCATCGCAGAAGCGTCATTGACACCTCAAAACGCCTTGATTTACACCACCGGACATCCCATGGGTACTTTAAGTGGTGAAAATCCACGGTATTGAGCAACGGATCACTCAAGCAGGCTGAAATATGTTGGAACCACTGGAAACGTGAAGTTTCCAACAGAATGAGGTGAGGGACGGGATAGATTAAGATTACAGGAGCGCTGAGAGCTGACCTTGCCAATAAATCAGCCACCTCGTTAAAATAGACACCCGAATGCCTGCAGGTACCCGGACAAAGCGGATCTCACGCACTCTGCACGGAACAAAAAACCTAAGCGGCTGAATCAATAAAGATTTTCCGGAGTTTTGGAGAGAGCCTAAAACTGAAAGGCACTCTGCAAGAATAAGAACCCGTGCTACATGTCTGGGAATTTTGAGAAGAACCAAACCAATACCCAAAAACTCAACGAAGAATTTAGAAGTATAATCAGGGATACGAACGGAATAGCTTCAAGCCAGATCCTGCGAATATATCCCAATCGCCGCCTTCTGACAGCTGCCGGAGGCATCAGTGGAGAGAACAGTATGATGAGGAAAATTGTGTAGGTGTTCAGAAAGAAGACCATTTAGGATATTTGCGGGCATATGTTTCGCATGGAACGGGTAAATATGGTCGTAATAGAAGACGGGGTCAGCTGATAGCCTGGCCAATGTTGCTGTTGTTGTTAGCCTATCAAAAGATCGCACATACCCACACTGGGCGATCGGCGAAGAATCCGGTGGCTATTCATCTGTACTCAATTAACAAAAAAGAAAACCACGCGGGAACGCAACACTGGCGGATGTGCTGAATTTCAGGAACAAACCATGCAACAAGTAACAAAATATTCCTAAATCAGATTTTACATTGCATAATGAACCATGACTGTACCAAAGCAATGAGACATAAGTGAAGCATTTCATTCCTTTCGTGACATAAACGAGTTATGAGGTTTGTTGAACAATTAAAAAAGTGATTTTTCATGGCAGCCAGCATGGGTCATTTGAAGTTATAGCTCAAGATTACAATCACATCTGATATAGATGACACGCATGCTATGAAAGCAAGATAATTTTTTTTCCTTTTTTATGAGAAATGCACAGGCAGTTTCAAGGCTTGCTTCACGAGTTAATTTCTGGCGTATACACAAAGGCATGTCTATAAATTATTCGTGCGTTACACCAGAACCAACACTACTTAAGTTGGTAAATCATGTTCATTACCTGGGTGTCATTAATAGCAAACATATGATAATGCTGCTAATGTTATAGACGAACAAACAGCGGTTTTATGAAGACGTTAAGTAATACGTGATACTGTTGTGTCCATCAGGTAGGCAGTTTCAAGGCTTGCTTCACAATTTAATTTCTGGCGTATACACAAAGGCATGTCTATAAATTATTCGTGCGTTACACCAGAACTAACACTACTTAAGTTGGTAAGTCATGTTCATTACCTGGGTGTCATTAATAGCAAACATATGCTAATGCTGCTAATGTTATATACGAACAAACAGTGGTTTTATGAAGACGTTAAGCAATACGTGATACTGTTGTGTCCATCAGGTAATGAACTGTGCGGCAGTTTCAGTTTCTCTTCTCTTATTTTCAAATTCAATTCTCTTACTTTCAGTTTCTCTTCTTCAGAGTTTCAGTTTCAGTCACATGCATGTTGCTTGACACCGCGTATACGTGACGCAGGAAAAGTAGAGGGGGGGGGGTCGGAGGAACCTTGGCGTCAGCATGACATCGCTCGGTCCGGTGTGTCGTTCGATCTTGCATCTACAATACAACAACGTGCGACGAGGTAAATCTTTACTATGAGTTTCACGGGATCTTACGCCCCCTCGTACATTCCTGAAAACACCGGATCAGGCACCAATACCATGAAACCAGTGGAAGGCACTGTTTTCTACCTACTTAGAGGCGTCTGGCGCCTGAGTTTCTTGCATCCCGGCGCAAAGCTATAGATGCTTCTGCAATCGCGCGGCGTCGGAGGTCAGCGTCGTTCCGGAACGCCTCCCGCCACGAGCGCAATTTTAAAACGAAGGAGACCTCAATTAAGTGAAGTTACGAAACGCGAAGATGCGTCGAAGGTGCCTCCGCCCGCCTTCCGTCGCGGAGACAAAAAGAGGGCTCCTTCCTAAAAACTGAGAGAGAGGGGAGAGTAACAGAAAGAAAATGGGGAATGAAGGCGCGAAATCGCCCAAGTGTGCGTTATTGCAATGGGTTACTGCCCTATATGGAGCATCACGCTCTATTATCTGCAAAGCAGGAAAAAAGAAATAAATAAAATATATAAAAAATATAAAAAGTTGAGGGGGGGAATAGGCAATATGCTTTGCTCTCATAACTGTTTTCTCTGGTCATGAGCAAGAAAGACTGGCAGGGGGAGGAGAAGGGCGGCATGTGGAAGCAAGCACGCAAATTGGCATGATCTCAGCCGATGCAGTCCGGGTGCTGTGAATTTCAGTAGGGCTAGGACTATGATCTCTGAAGTGTGGAGAGAGTACCAAGGTTTTCATTTATACCGGCCTGCACAGTATTAAACTGATATATAAAGTATGACTCTCGTTGCTCACGCTCACGGGCATTTTGGAAGCCGCTCTGTAGCAGCGTAACTTTTAGTTTGTGAAACTCGTGACCTTCCTGGGAAAGATGTTTCGACAGGGATAGGAGAGAAAGAGATCTGGTGTGCGCGCGGTGGTTGTTGAATCTAATTCGGAAGGAATTCTCGGTTTGGCCAATGTATTGCATCTGACAATCGCCACACTCGAGCATGCATACTGCGTTACTACTGTCACAGTTCAAGTTTTCACGGATGGAGTGTTTGAAGTTAGAGTGTGTGCTTTGAGCTAGTGTTGTTGTCCGCATGTGCTGGCAAACTTGACAGCGATTCTTCCTGCAAGGTAGGCAAACCACAGGTTTTACTTATTGACAGTAGAGTGAACTACATAATTCTGCATGTTTTTTGGTAGCCTGTAGGTAACGTGTGGAACTGTTGGAAAAATTTTTGACAGTCTATCGTTTTGTTCGATTATGTTGAAATGTTTTTCTTTAGAATTTTGTTGACATTAGGTGGGTTGCTTGCGAAGGTTAAGACGAGATTAGAGCGGTGTCATTTGCGGTTGCTGATGGGGTATCCCCAAACATTTCGTTACGTCTTTTTGCTTCCACTTTTCTAATGGCATCATCAAAAATAGAGGCCGCGGATAGCATTGGTCCCTCAGATCCTCCCGCATACGGTCAGAATTTTCTTTGAAGTCTTCTGGTCGTGAGCAGATCCGTTTGAATCTGATGGCATGGGAATATGGAATTGAACTTTTGCAGTGGCGTGGGTGGCAGCTCTTCTAATGAAGGTACTGTTGCCTATCCGTGGGCTTTCTATAGACACTGGTGATTAAGGTACCCTTCTACACTCGAACTGAGACGTCCAAGAAATTAATTTGACTGGTGGAGTAAGGGTGTGTGAAACAGATGTTTGTATGTACGTTGTTAAATTCTGAAATAAACTGGATGAATTGGTCCTCTGTTTTCGTCCATACCATGAATATGTTGTCTAGGAAGCGTTTGTAAAAAGCCGTTTTTGTTTGGTATGAGTGGATAAACTCCGATTCAATGCTATGCATATATATGTTGGCATAGTTTGGGGCCATTTTCGTTCCCATAGCGGTACCACTCGTTTGTAGGTAAAAGGAGTTGTTGAATTCAAAAAAGTGGAGCTTGAGGACCAGATCAGTAAGTGCAGCGATGGTACTTAATTTGGCTAGGAGCATCATCGTTTTTGTTTTTTCCATAGGATGCGACCAGAATCGGATGCCATCATCATGCGGTATGTTTGTGTACAGAGACACTACATCAAGGGTAACTAAATATATATATATATATATATATATATATATATATATATGCAAAGTTGAGAGACGCTTCATTTAGACAGATTTATTTGGAGTCGACATTTCGGACAGAGCCTGTCCTTTCTCAAGACTGAAGTTACAGCGATCTTCCTCCCGTTCTTGAGGAGTTGTAATTGGCACACATGTCCGCCACATGAAAATAGCAACAAGCAATCCGGTGCTGGAAAGAAGATGGACAGAAAAGAAAAATACTAGAAAAGGGAGAAAGAGTAATAAATAGAAAAAGAATACGCGCTGTCGCACCCTGTCCACCGAAAAGCCGGAGCGTGCAGAAAAAAAAGAGAAAGAATTAAAGGAAAACGAGGAGCGGGAGGAGAGAATGGTCGCCCCTCAAGGCAGAGCGGCGGCGAGTACAGAAACAGACGGTGGCGGATTCGCGGAGATGCGTGTACTCGCGTGCCCCTGGCCAAAACGAGTAAAAAAAGAAACAGAATAAAGCGCAGACATGGCAGGACACTTCCCTGGAGCCTCTTCGGCAGGAATAGTCAATGTGGAATCAGCGGCGCAGTTTGCTTAAGTAGAGACATGTGCACTGTGCATGCAAACACAAAAAATAAAAATAAAAAAGGCGACAAAACATCCGAGTTCGGGAAAGTGTCGTCGGGGGGGGGGGGGGGGGGAGGCGGGGGTAAACGTGAATGGCGGGAGCATTTAGGCAAGGGCTCTTCAACTGCACCCCGCTCCGCAAAGTGGTCGAACTGGGTGGGGTGGAGGTAAAGATGCGCTTCTTTATCCCGCGCACGTTGTCACAAACGTGGGGAATTCTGAGAAAACTCTAGGGAAAATGTGTCTGTCACCAACCGGACATGACGTCATTAAAATCACGTGACCATGACGTTAAAGACGTGACGTCACTTTTTTTTGGGCCAATCAGCGTTTCCAGCCTACCGACCCGCAATCGCTTGTGTTCTCATGCCTACAGAGTGTAGTAGATTGGGTTTAGTGGAGCAACGGAAGTCCCGCGCAAGAGCGAAAAAGCTAAAATCTCGGACTGACGCGCGGCGGCGCTTCAACGATTGAGAAGGATGGAGGAAAAGCGGTGGGCTAGGAAAGTTTTCAGATACCTGTATATAAAGAATGTTGACACGAAATGGAGAAAGCGAACTAGAAAATTGACAAGCAAATATCTGGACAGCAGTAAAGGGGCAAATCAGCAATTATCGGTTAAGAAAAAGGTTAAAGGAACAGAGAGAGCTTTGTGGAAAACAGGAATGCTGACGAAATCGGCACTGGAAACATACCGGACCTTTAAACAGGAAATTGTCAAAGAAAATATCTATGATAATTGTAGGGGAAGTTCTTTGTTGTTTGAGGCCAGGACTGGAGTTTTGCGGACTAAGACGTATAGAGTCAGGTACCAGGAGATAGACACTTTGTGCATTGCGTGCGGAGAGGAGGAGGAAACGGCTGAACACTTGATACTTTTCTGTAAAGGGCTTCACCCTACAGTGGAAGGCAGCTTGGCTGACTAAGGCATTGGGATTTAGGGATAGTGAAGGGAAAGTGGATTTTAAGAGGTTAGAAGTAACCAAGCGAAGGTTATCTGATTGGTGGCTAAAAGCAAGACAGGAGTAAAATTTCACAAGACATGGCTAGGTGGCTTGAGCCACCGCCCGATGTAAAGGGTTCAGCCGTATCCATCCATCCATCCATCCATCCATCCATCCATCCATCCATCCATCCATCCATCCATCCATCCATCCATCCATCCATCCATCCATCCATCCATCCATCCATCCATCCATCCATCCATCCATCCATCCATCCATCCATCCATCCATCCATCCATCCATCCATCCATCCATCCATCCATCCATCCATCCATCCATCCATCCATCCATCCATCCATCCATCCATCCATCCATCCATCCATCCATCCATCCATCCATCCATCCATCCATCCATCCATCCATCCATCCATCCATCCATCCATCCATCCATCCATCCATCCATCCATCCATCCATCCATCCATCCATCCATCCATCCATCCATCCATCCATCCATCCATCCATCCATCCATCCATCCATCCATCCATCCATCCATCCATCCATCCATCCATCCATCCATCCATCCATCCATCCATCCATCCATCCATCCATCCATCCATCCATCCATCCATCCATCCATCCATCCATCCATCCATCCATCCATCCATCCATCCATCCATCCATCCATCCATCCATCCATCCATCCATCCATCCATCCATCCATCCATCCATCCATCCATCCATCCATCCATCCATCCATCCATCCATCCATCCATCCATCCATCCATCCATCCATCCATCCATCCATCCAGCAGGGCTGACTTACCCAAGGCATTGGGGTTTAGGGATAGTGAAGGGAAAGTGGATTTTAAGAGGTTAGAAGTAACCAAGCGAAGATTATCTGATTCGTGGCTAAAAGCAAGAGAACAGTAAAATTTCACAAGACATGGCTAGGTGGCTTGAGCCACCGCCCGATGCAAATGGTTCAGCCGTATCCATCCATCCATCCATCCATCCATCCATCCATCCATCCATCCATCCATCCATCCATCCATCCATCCATCCATCCATCCATCCTTATCGATGCTGGAAAAGGTAGATAATAATAATAATAATAATAATATTAATAATAATAATAATAATAATAATAATAATAATAATAATAATAATAATAATAATAATAATAATAATAATAATAATAATAATAATAATAATTGGTTTTTGGGGGAAAGGAAATGGCGCAGTATCTGTCTCATATATCGTTGGACACCTGAACCGCGCCGTAAGGGAAGGGTAAAGGAGGGAGTGAAAGAAGAAAAGAAGAGAGAGTTGCCGTAGTGGAGGGCTCAGGAATAATTTCGACCACCTGGGGATCTTTAACGTGCACTGACATCGCACAGCACACGGGCGCCTTAGCGTTTTCCCTCCATAAAAACGCAGCCGCCGCGGTCGGGTTCGAACCCGGGAACTCCGGAGGAAACGTTTTATGATAACTCAAGAGGCAGTGCCCTCCTCTTTGAAGCTAGGTCAGGATGTCTGAACGCGCAGCTACAAAAAAAATTAACGAAGAAGATGACACATGTGCTGTGTGTGGTAAACCTGTAGAAACAATAGAACACCTCATCCTAAAATGCGATGGTATCCATCCCGATGTCGATGCAGGCACAGTCACTCTTCCTGAGGCCTTGGGGTTTAGAGATAATAGTCATGTAATTAAATCTGCGGTGGAAATTAGCAAAAAGCGATTGGAGGATTGGTGGCACAAAAGAAGAGAGGTGACATAAGTTTTAAAGTGTAGGAAGACGTTTTTTTAAAGGAAATGGCGAATTGTATTAACAACTTACAGCAGAGTAAACAAAAATAAAGGAAAAAAAAACTGAGCATAGTGGCAACAACCACTGCCCGTTTCAAATGGGATGCTCCTACCTTCCATCCATCCATCCGCTTGGCGCTCCCATGGACCGGACGAACGCGCCGCAGTGGGTGCTGGCCTATGCTGACTTGTTCACGTGGAAAGCGCGCGCATTCTCAATGTGTCGACTAAGAAAACCCAGTCGAAAGATTGTTTCACCCGTTGTTGTAAACATGAACAAAAGAATATAAATTTTGCTTCAAAACTATTGCTTTCTGGCAGCGTTCTTAAAGATGTGCAAATGGCATATGGGTCATTAATGCCACACGAAACGTCCCAGACCAACAGCGGCCACCGCCGATTCTCTTGAAAAAAGTTGTGCTAGTTGGCGATTAGGTGAATAGGCTTCGCATAAAATATTTCTCTCAATTTTTTTTTTTGCTCATGTGAGCGCTCTTTGTAGTTTCCGCAAAGGAGCAAAAGTTGGTTGAAGTTAAACATCTTAAAATCAAACGTGAAACGGGATACAATAGCAAATCTTATTTTAGAGTATTTCACTTGCGTTGTTCTTTTAATTTGATTTTGTTAATGAGGCCGTGCAAGAATTTTTCGCGTTTTCTTGGTTCAGTAAAAAAGCAAGGCAATTTTGCGATTTTTCGGCCTAGCAACCTTGCTCGCGAATCTTCCTTTTCCTAAACGCTCACGACTGCGGCAGTGCTGTGGCATGTTGCAAGTTGCGCGTCCGCGCCGTAAGTGTCGCCACGGTCGGAACGATTGCAGCGATCCTGGTATCTGGCGGCAAACGCGGCTGGAGTCAAGCCTAATAAAAAGTAAAATTTCTCGACCATAGTAGACAACACAAACATGCTTATGAATGAAAATATAACCAGTCGTAAGCATTAAAAATAGTATATCAAAGAAATAAATTGCGAAAATGACACAACGCGTCTGCGCCGCCAGCGCCGCCGCGGGCAACGCTGCAGCGCAGTGGCAGCAGACGACAGCGACCGGCGCAAGCATACCGAAACTGACTGCGGCTCACGACCAACGGGTAAACACATGCTGTTGTAGCGAGCGCTCCAGTCACGCAGTCCTGCTTGCGTTTCAGTTTACGCGCACAGTGGGCTTCTAGGAACACCAATCGCCATGCCTCCGGTTTTGTGCCTTGTTGCTTTTGCCTCAGCAAGTCCGGCACCGAAGCGGCGTTGCATAAATTTACTCGGGATGCCGCGCAGAAACAAGCCTGGATAGATTTTGTGCGTGCAGCTGGGCGCCACTATTGGACTCCGAGCAAGTGTTATATGCTCGCTACACTTTGACAACAGCAGCTACGAGTACAACCTTGCATACCTCGCTGGCTTCGGCATTCGAGCAAAACGTTTCCTGAGCCCTGGCGCCATGCCAACGTTGTACTACCTCGCAGCAGCGAGCGTCTTCTCGCTGCGGAGAGCTGACAGAGCGGACCAACAGTGCCAAAGCGTCAGGTGTGTATCGCATGCTTTCTCAATGATATCTGTTGGCGTGCATGTTCGTGCTGCAGCGTCAGCTTGTGCAAAATTTTTGCGCAGTGCGTCGTCGATGGTGTCAGCGGGCTTCCTGACTCCTGTGAGTACGCGCACATAGACGAGACTCCAAAGTTTTCGACTTCGAGCACAGGTTGGCTTTTCGATGATCTGGTTTACTTGGGTTTTCTCATGGTGCCGGAGATTGATGTTTTGGTTGGTTGCTTGTTTAAAGATCACAGTAGCCCCGAAAACGCACAAAAAAGAGGCGAAATAAATGTTACTGAAACCTGGTGTGAACGCCGCGACTTTACTAGAGCTTCGTATAAAGATGGCCTCGCCGTTTCTACCTCTGCCCTAACGCCGCCGCAAGTGCTACGGTTAAATAAAATGAACCGCCCTCTAGCCCAAAAATGAAAATTTTTCCTCTCTCCCACTCTCTCCCAAGCGTATTTTGATAATACAGGTAGCAGGTGATAATAAGGAGCTTAGCACTGCAATGCATTCATGCAGCAGAAATTGCTCCTGACATTGTAATCAGTTACTGAGCTACTGTATGGTTAGTCTCCAGCACTTCTGAGTGGGTGCAATAGGTATGCACAACTGAGAGGAATTTTGATAGAGTGGTGCCAGAGCTTAGTTTTGAAAGTGCAGTGCCTCAGGGCAAAAGACATGAGCCAGAAACCTGGGCAGCCTCTGCCTTCTCAGTCTCTTACAGCGCAACACAGGGACGCCTTGGAGCACTGCTGGGAGTGGCTTGGCATACTTTCATTTTGTGCACTTCATAGACTACTTGTGTGCAGAGTTGGACATTATGTCTTTGCGATGCACTCCAGTATAGAGCTAGGAGGTTAGTGCTCATATTGCCATGCCTGCAGTTTCCTTCCTTCCTGACTTCTAACTCAGCAAGACAGACATTTAAGCAGCTTTGTAAAAGTTTCCGGAAATGAACCACAGTGTTGTTGGAATACCAGCATTGGGTGCTCACTGTGAAACTTAAAATGATGCTGTACAAGACGAGAAATGCAGATTAAAATTTGGTATGAGGAATGGTGTTAGAAATCAGGTGAAAACATTTTGTCACTTAAGGTGTTCAGGTATCAATAAGAACCGCCTTGACTGAAAATGGAAGGAAAGGAATACAAAACTAGTTAGGGGTCAACTGAAAAACTGAAACAGAAGTAAAGAACTTTAAACAGAGGCAGAAAGGAAGGCTGTGGGCTTGCGTAGGAAATAGAAAAGGAAAATTGGGAAAGAATCATTCCATGATAATTCAGGATGCTAAGCCCTACTGTTTAAAATGACAATCATGGCTGCAGAAAGATAACTATATATATAATTATGGAAATTGAGGATAATTTAAGAAAACAAATGGGGTATCTTCCTAGGATGTGGCAGTAGTCATCCAGAATTATACATGTACAGGCTTCAGAAGTAATGAAAGCAATGTGAAACGTCCATCATTGACATTATCCAGAGACAGTTGCAAGATTGTCGGCTTAAAAGCAGTGCAATCACCTAGTGATACAAGATTAGGACTCAGATTTGGGATAGCTTGAACAATAGCGAGATTTCTACTTGAAATAAAAGTTCCACAGATTGATTGGCTTAGAATAAAAAAAATACAAGGCATAGTGGCATCCAATACCACCTTGTTTCAGTGAAGGCCCTCGGAAACCATTGATTCATCCACTGTTTCCTTGTACATATCAAATCTTGTGATACATGGGTTCTGGGGCAAGCACTTGACAAACAGCCTGTTTGACTGTCTAGCGTAGGTTTGTCATGGTCTATCTGTATAAATGCCTGTTTTGTATACTCTGAAGCCTTGCCATTAGTTGAGAGTAGCTGGTGCTGTTAATGTTAAGGCCCTCGGAAACCATTGATTCATCCACTGTTTCTTTGTACATATCAAATCTTGTGATACATAGGTTTTGGGGCAAGCACTTGACAAACAGCCTGTATGACTGTCTAGCATAGGTTTGTCATGGCCTATCTGTATAAATGCCTGTTTTGTATACTCTGAAGCCTTGCCATTAGTTGAGAGTAGTTGGTGCTGTTAATGTCTGTAACAGCAGCACTAATTATACATTATTGTGCCATTACATGTGATTTTATAACGTAACATTCTTTGTGTTCTTGGAAAGAGTACTAATGATATAGTCATTAGCCTGGCTGCTGACCCGAAATACACAGGTTCGATCCAGGCCTCAGCAGTCGCATTTCGATGTAGGCGAAATGCTAGAGGCCCATGTACTGTGCGATGTCGGTGCACAATAAACAACTCCATATGGTCGAAATTTTCAGGAGTCCTCCACTACGGCGTTCCTTATAGCCTGAATCATTTTGGGACATTAAACTCCATAAACCAAACCAGCAAGCACACTAGCGTGAGGTCTTCTTTGGAATCCTTTAACAATTATGTGAATTGTTTGTTAAGCAGCACTCTCCTCTGAGAGAAGCGTCAAGGTGGATTATTATTGGCAAGCCAGACATAACTTTCTTTTAAAGTAGTTGTAAGCGAGCTAGTTATTCAGATGATCATTACCAGGGAGCATCCTCAGCAATAAAAGTTCAGTGTTTTGCCCAGCAGTTGGAAACCATTGTATTATGCATCAAGAAAGACAAATCATATGCTTCTGTGGTGTGGTGTACAAGAATGCACACAATGGTACAACTCTGCCTTTCTGGCCAATTACTTTCACAATGTTTGCAACTGCACATTGCTCATAATTCTCCTCCCATTGCAGAATCTCATACAGACTTCACAGTTGCCGATATTATGCTGCAAGAGGACACAGCTTCGAGGTGTTCGTCGCCAAACTGGGATGGTTTGTCTGCAACATTCGAAGAGAATCCTCATGACAGCACTTACCAACCAAGTTTGGACACCTCAGCAGCGTAAGTGTATTAATAAGCAAGGCCTAGGCACATATATAAGAGCCCAGCAGCATGTAGGTATCATCGTTAATGGCCAAATTTGCTTCAGTAGAACCTGTGCGTAACATCAACATGCAAATATTTTTGTAGTAGCACTTGATGGTGGTCGTTCTTTAGAATTTATGGTAGTTGTACATTGAGCATATTGTTTTATTTATATGACAATGCTAAACTGCCTGCAGTTCTTCCTCTGAACCATCACCACCTCGGAAGTTCATTGTTTTGAGGACTGCTTGCTGCAACTCGCCAATCTCTGCAGGAAGAGCCATCGCCCAGCACAATCTTCACAGAAGGTGTGCAACTAAGTCTCACTTATACGTTGCAGCAGTTGCAGTATTCTTTTCTCAGTTGATCACAGTTATATGCTAAATACGCTGTTTTATATCTTCCTGCCATCATTAATTGTTTAGTCTTGCCCTGTGTGTTTTTCCAGGTCATCGGCTCTCTTGTTGTGGTGACAACATGTCCAAATATGCACATCACAAAGTGGTATAGCCAGCCAACAATGAGGCAGATTGGACGTGGCAACGTGCTTCTGACCGCTGCCATATTGTTCGCAGGATTCAACCCAACGCAGTCCCTGCGACTCGTGGAGAATGTCGGCAGCTTCTCCTTTTCAAAGTGCACATACGACAGAATCCAAAAGGACATCTTGTTCCCAGCTGTGTGTAAGGTTTGCATGTTTAATTTATAAATGCCTGGATTTCTGCTATTGTAAATGTGGACATTATATATTCTTTCTTTAAATATTTTTTCAAGTACTGTGTGCTTAGTATGTCTCTGTGACATCTTTTGATTCTGTTAATTTTCTTCCACTGTTTTATTGACATCATTCTTCGAGGTTTTCCGTTCGTATTCACACACATCGATGATGTCCTCGTCGTTAGTTCCTCTCCCGCCGAGCATCTCTTATCTGCGCCTAGTCGTCGAATCTTTTGCTGACCGCGGACTCAATCTTAACACTGACAAATGTATGCTTGGTGTTTCATCCTTGGCATTCCTCGGACATCTCATCAACGCCCACAGTATCCAACCTCTTCCAGACAAGGTCAAGGCAGTTGCGGACTTCCCCCACCCAGACTCGCTATGTCAGCTCTAGCATTTCCTTGGCCTCGTCAGCTACTACAGATGTTTCATTCCTGGATGTGCTGCCGTTCTGCAACCTCACAAAAGTTTACTTTAGTTGGCCAACCCAAAGGCACCCGCTTTCACCTGGATCGAGGCTGGCAATGCTGCTTTCATTGCTGTCAAGCATCACGGTCAGTTTCAGGTTACGCTGTTGGCTACGTCCCGCAGCAATTTCTTAACAGTGAGTGATGTCCTCTCGGTGTTTTCTCGAAGAAGCTCTCATCATCAGAGCAGCAGTACAGTGCTCTCGGCCGTGAGCTGCTCGTGGCATACATTGCTGTGAAACACTTCTGTTTCTTCAAGGAAGGCCGAAATTTTGTGATTTTCACGGACCACACACCACCCACGAGCGCTTTCTTTTCACCCTAGACCAGGCCTACTCACCCACGGAAACACGACATTTGGCCTTCCTGTTGGAATTTTCACCGACATCTGGCACATCAAGGGCGCCCATAACATTTCCGCTGATACCCTTAGCCATGTATCTTTCTTGCAAACACCTTTTTTACACTGCAAGTCCTGGCCCGTTATCAACAGCAGGATGAAGACCTTCAAGCAGTTTGTTCATCATCCTTGCACCTGTGCCCGTACATTGCACTGATCCTGGAGTCGACATTATTTGTGACGTGAACCCTGTCTTTGGACACACATGCCTTTATATAGGCACCTGTGCCTCTACGCTGCACCCTTTTCAGTGATGTTCACCACCTTTCTCATCTCGGTATCCGTGCCTCTGAACGTCTTGTTGCGGAGCATTTCGACTCGCCTGGCCTCAACGCCGACGTTTGCATCTGGGCTCTGGAGTGCCTTGTTGCCCGCCAGCAGTGCAAAATTTATCTTTGCTCTATGACCCCTCTAGGAAGTTTCCAGCCTCCGGAATCCCATTTTGCAGTTATTCACATCGATCTGGTCGGACCATTACCATCATCGCATGGTTACCATTATATATTCACCATAATTCACTGTTTTACGCGCTGGCTGGAAGCCAGTGTTCTACCGGACATCACTGTGAAAACAGTTGCCTCCGCGGTCATTTCCATGTGGATTGCCCGTTTCGGCGTGCCAGCGGAGATCATCACCGACCGAGGCCGCCTTTTCGAGTCTGCACTTACCACCAGTTTGACCCAACTTCTCGGCATCATCCTCCTCAAAACTACAGCTTACCGTCCGCAAGCCAACAGTTAGGTCAAGAGGTTACATGCAGCCGAAGGCATCGCCACTTCCTTGCCAGTTGTCCTTTTAGATCTTAGTACGCCCATCAAGAGAGATCTCGTATGTGCCCCTTCTCATCTCGTCTATGGCGCATTGTTGCGTCTACCAGCTGATTTTGTGTGCCTGCCTGCTCAAAGCGTTGTCTGTCCTGTCCTGGCATACTTTATATTGAACGTCTAACCACTGTCCTCTCCCGTATCACCGCCTGTCCGACATGTGCTCACCAGTGCAAGCTGACCACTGTCCACCGTGATTTGAGAGACAGCGCCTATGTTTTCTTATGCGTGGATTGTGCTTGCCCTCTGCTTCAGGCACCCTATACTGGACCCCATCTCGTCGTCGCGTGGGGCGACAGAATGCCGTGTGTCGTCAGTTATGACACAGTCATCTCCCTCAACCACATAAAGCCTGCCCAGGTCGACAATATCGTCCTTCCTTCATCAGTTGCCCTCTCACATCTCTTTCCACTTTTTCTCAACAAGACTTCTCCCTGCCCTCTTTCACCTAGCCGGAAGACTGCTGGAACGACTGTCTCCTGAGGGAGAGGCCTTGTAGTGGCATGTTAGCGCCGTGTGCTGTGAGGTGAAGAACTAAAAGAAGAGACGTGCAGCAGCTGGAATTTTACCAGTTTGGCTGCAGCTATTGTGGAAGCATTATCTTTTAGTGTAGCATAGCAGCCAGCCACGCTGGATCAGTTCTGTGAAGAAAATAACTGCGAAGTGCAAGGGACGCTTGCAGACCTAACATTGTGTTGAACTTGTTTGGCATTGGGCTTGAACTGTTGTTGGACGTTGCAGACTATGTAGTTTGAACTTGGCTAGAACTCCCTCTTACTCAATTAGTGTAAGACAGCAGAATCTTGTGCTATGCTTTTGTACATTCTATAGAGGCAGTAAAACTTCTCAGTGAGGCATGTAACTTGATCCTTTAGCTGCTCAGCCTTAGCACACGAAGGATGAGGTGTGAATATTTGAACAGGATGGTGGATGCAAGGCCCAAGTACACGCAAGTACAAGTACAGCACAAATACTTTCTCCAGCTGAAGCTTCAGAAACATTTGCTTAAAATCAAACAGCTGTAGTAGACCTAAGGGAGAAGAAAAATCATAGCAGTAAAAAGTAGGAGGACCACAGCAAGTAGCTTGCACTCATCATAAAGTAGGTCCGTGTATTACCGGCAGAAGACCGGACGTGTTGAGTTCGGGATGAAGTAGCATTTATAAACTGTAATTTGTCTAAACTGCATGATAGCTGCCCTCTACATAAAAGCTGTCTTTTGGTTTCTTTCTCGTAAAGTTCATTCCACAGTCGCAGGCTTAGTGACATTTTGCCCTGTTTTCTTTGTGCAAATCGTTCTGTCCAGTCAAAATTCCTGAAGTCTGTCATCCTTTTGGTGTGTGATCATGTCCTTGCTTAGGATAGCCTCTGAAAGTCCTACAGGTGTATGCTTTCCGAAGTAATGTCCTGCATGTGTGCTCATTGTGCTACTGCATGAGCAGGTTCTTTTAGATCTTAGGGTGTTGGGTAAAAAGTGTTTTTTTAACCATTTGTAATGCAGCTCAGCCCTCCAAGTAAGGGCCTGCTTCCTGTGTTATGTTTTTTGTATTGTGACACATTGAATAAGTGTTATGCATCTGATGGCCAAGGCATTTTTTACAGACTCACAGATGACTGGTGCTATGAAGCATGTCTTTATGCGAAAGTTGTTTATATTTGTGCAGTGCGGAAAGTTGATGACAAAAGAGAGGTAACACAAGTAGTTTCAGGTGGAGATGTTTTGGAAAAAGCAGTAAATCGTGGAAAAATATTAAATGAAGTAAATGGCCAAAATAAAAATAAAATAAGACAAAAATGACAACTAAAACCAGGTGTGGAACTCTAGGCTCCAGTGTTTGCAAATGGTTTCGGAAGCCTATCTTGTTTCATCTCTTCATGCAAGGTCGGCGAGCACTTATATCTTACTTTTTATTGAGTCAGTTTGCCCCTAAAGGCTCTCTTTCGAGGGTATCACGTGGGGAGGTTAGTGTACAGGGCGTATAAGGATCAAGAACAGCAACAAAAAAAATATTGTTTACCTTCTGAAAGGCTTCTGCTCTGCAAGTGCGATGATCAGGTTGCATTATGAAAGTCAAATTGATAGCACCACAAGAGCGACAATGGAGAAATTAAAGAGTTTGGCACACCTTTAAAAATTAAAACGTTCTTCCAAATATCACACAGTGCCCTTCATGTCTGGCAGTTATATATTTTTGCACAGGTGGCAGGAACCCTACAAACAACACCCATGTAGCACTGAGTAAAATGGGCTATGCATTTGACCTGACATATTGTCATAATGGCCCCAACTGCTCGCAGCCGATTTTTGTTTTATCTAGGCTAGACGATTTCGGCTGGGCTATGTTAAACAGGTACAAACGGCGCAGTGCTTGGTTTTGTAGTAGCTTGAAGGTTGGCTTTTTTTTCTTATACAGTGCTGGCCAGTGATTGACTATCTCTTATGATGCCCCAGTGTATAATCCTGCACCTCTTGTAGCGAGCCTGCAGTGGGATACAGCCCTGCAAAAGTTTAACACTTACCTGCTGCTCACTTTTATTGCTGGAAGGCCTGGAACTGCCGCAAGAGGAAGCCCCAGAATGGATGCTTAGCGTTATTTGAAAGTAGTAACACTTTTTGTTACTCAGTATTGTTTTTGTAACTCACCTCTTACTATAAAACACTATGAATGGGTTGCCACCACACCTATCTTGCTTGATGTGCTATCTTGCCTGAGCAGATATCTGACCATGTGCAGGTTCTTATTTACCAGGGTATAGCTTTCGCGACAGTTCAGATTAAATTGACAGCATTCCTATCGATCTGTGCTCACTGATGTACGCAACACCTGCATAAAGGAAATGTAGCTGCCTGCTCAGAATTCCCCATATAAAGCTCAAATTTGAAATATTTCACGGAACTGCGAGAAGCTGGAGCTCCTAGTGATACTACACACTGGCTTTCTCGAGTTTGGAAGTTCCTTTCACATTGAAAGCTCCTTGATACACACAAACAGTTTCTGCTTAATCGTTCATAATTGCTGCTAACTGTTACCACTTTTTCATTTTGTTCCTCCGTCTGCTTAAGTTTATTTAGCTGTGTTGCTTCTTCCAAATTACCTTAATTCAATTAGCACAAGCGTCACCTTTCTGCTGTCCTTGTCCTGCAAAAATGAGCCCACTGCAACTGGTCCAACCCTCAAGTCTGCGTTATTTCAACGTATTTGCTCTGTGTGAAGTGCACTTAGGTTGTTCTGCTGTATTGCTTGTACAAAACTTCATTAGTGTGCTGCTCATCAGGGTAACATTGGTTTGCTTTTCCTCTCAAACAGAGGTGAGCAAATGGGAGAAAAAAAGATAATGGGAGAGGGTTTGATTCTATGAAACTGGTTCGTCTCAATAACATGGATATTGAGGAAATGCTGACATGATAATAATTCAGTGCTTTGCAGAAGGCAAGGCATGCACCCTGACGCAGTATGTGGGCTTTATGTACTTCTCAGGAATTTGCAAAAAGTGCATACAGCTGAGGAAGTCTATTGTATAGCGATGTCTGTCGTTATACCCGCATATGCTTGGCACAATCTCGCTCGGCTGGGGTCACTCTTCATGCATGGGAGCTAATGCAGGTATAACTGTTCTGCCATTTTACTGTTGCGTATGAAAATGTGTGTTCATTCATAGTGATTACAGAGCAATGTGATATTTTACCACAAGTACAAACCCTATTATGTGGTGTGAATTTCGGAAGTTGTATTGTTGAAGGCAGCATGTCATGCATATGTTGTATGTGTAGCTAGGCCAGCCCAAAGTATGTATATGTATATCTATACAAAGTACACGTTTGTCCGAAATACCACTTCTGATAATTCAGACTAATGTACATTTTATTTTTCGTTTTACCTGGAGTTTATTGTTCTGCTTTGCATTTTGTTGTGAAATAAATGACTGTACACCTTGTTACCTTCATTGGGCACAGTTCATTTCTGACACTGATTTATTCCAGGTAGAGAAACCCACAGTATCGCTTGCGGGGAAAGCATTTCTCATTTCTCCCACGACACAGCTTGGCAGAACTCTGCGATTCCTTCTCCCAAGGCGATGCCAAATCCAGCGCACAAACTCGGTACGCCGTGTACCTGTAACGACTGCAAAAAATAGTCGCTGCGTTATGATGGTGATGTGCAAAACACAAAAAAAACTTACAGAACCCTGAATCAGTTTTTCCATTAGTTGTTCATTATCAGTGGCAAGTGCCAGCAACTGAGGTGCCAGGCTAGGTGTATAGACAGAATAAGAGAGTATGTAGCGATATTATGTAGGAAGCTATAATTTCACTGCTTTCAGCCTTGCTATCAGGGTTGCCAAAATTTCAACCACTGTCCTGAAACTTTAAATTTCGTTCATACAAAGGTGGCTGCATTCAAACTGTATAGCTGCAAGCGAAATGGTGGCGAATCTAGGTTTGAAGATCAAGACAAATGTGGAGTTTAATGTAAGACACAAATGTCATCATTGAAACTGATACAGGAGTTGAGAATGACAATATCGCAAGTGCCTCTCGTATATGATCGAACATGCAACATCCAGTTATTTGTGAATCTGGTGCGTTGACGAGGCCGGTCTGTCTTGCAGTAGTGCCAAATATGCAAGTAGCAGTGCGTAGATGTTAAGGCAGCCCTGTACAAACATGTTGCTGCTGGTGATGCACAGCGCACACTCGGGGATGGGGGCAGCTACTTCAGGGATTTCACGGCAGCACAAAGACTCGAGCACGGTGTCCATGGTGCGACAGCGGCCGCATTCACACTTAGGATAAACGTCGTCATTATTATTATTATTATTATTATTACTACTACTATTGCAGCACGCAAAACTGAACTTGCAAGCCGTCGCGCCCGCAGCCGAAGGCAATTTCGGAAAGACCGCTTTGTGCATGCATCGGCCGCGTTTTTGCGAGTTCTCGAATTAGCGCACGCTCGCCACGAAACATGCAACAAGCACAAAATCGTGTGTTTCACGGAGCACGAACAAAAAAATAAAAGAAACGAATAGAGGTGTGCGAATGGCTTGCTGGAGCGGCAAAATTATGCCCCTCAACCACGCAAAGTCTACGGCACTATACGTGTACGTGGGAGAACACGTGCAAACAGTTAAGAGAGAAAAGGCATCCAAACGGCGTAATGGGTGCTCGCATTATTTACGGAAACAACAAAGAAAGAGTTACAATATGAGGGGTTGCATGTGTTTGTGGCCTCGTTTAAATTTTGTCCAAAATATGTTTGACTGGCAGTGACTGACACAACGGCAAAGATATCGGGCACTGCAGTTGGGACGAAAACAAACAAAAATCCCTTAGACGAGCAGCAAAATAACACAACACTGCTTACCAGTTGACGTTGCCTACACGCTCGGCGTCCGCTGGCACAACCTGAACTGCGTCGGGCCTGACGCCTGCCTCCTCTTCGGAATCACTGGCCAGCAAGTCAAAAATAAAGTTGTTGTTGCCTCAAATACGATGGCACATACCCACGGTGGGGGATCGGCCAGGGTTTGGTGGAGATCCAAACAGGAAAAACTCATCCAAGTTTATCTCAAGCGGTGCAAAAATAAAGTGATTGTCGGGGTTTGCAAATGCGGCGTCTTCATCGTCTTTGTCGTCCTCCGATTCCTCATAATCAGTGTCTTCTCCAAAATTTATTCGCCTTCTGACTCGGAGCTATTCGCCACCAATTTGCGACTTGCCCTGCTCCCGTCTCTCCGTCGTCTCCGTATTTACGCACGCGCGTCTCAAGCAGACAACATGCCCACTCGACGTCACGGTTTTCCGTGCCCACGTGACAGCGCGTTGTCTGGTTTTTGACGTCGTGTAGAAACCTGGCAACTACGAACCGGAACTGGTGGGTACAAATAGTACGATTATTAATTATATATTACGAGTCCGTGCTTCTAAAATCATGTACCATGCTGACAGAATCGTTATGCATTATTTACAACCGAGAGGTGCAACACAAAAATGTGTCTCTACCCCTTTAAGCAGTATGATGACAGCTTTTAAAAGAACAAATCACTGCTACAGCACACTTGATCACTATAAAATTGGTAACAAAAAAAAGTGAAGGAAAAGAATGTTGCCGGCCGCGGCAATTGCTATTAATATTTTAAGCGCCTGAGCTGCAGCCGGCTTGCGGTGAAAGGGAGAGGATAGCGAGGAGATATATAGAGGGAAGCGATAGCAAGAAAGGACAGGGGAGAGCTTTGCAAACTGGTCACAATATACAAAAAGTAATCAAGTTCGCGCCGCTCGCGCTAATGTCCAGGCTCTTCATAATAATAATTGGTTTTTGGGGAAAGGAAATGGCGCAGTATCTGTCTCATATATTGTTGGACACCTGAACCGCGCCGTAATAGAAGGGACATAGGAGGGAGTGGAAGAAAGAGGTGCCGTAGTGGAGGGCTCCGGAATAATTTTGACCACCTGGGGATCTTTAACGTGCACTGACATCACACAGCACATAGGCGCCTTAGCGTTTTGCCTCCATAGGATAGGATAGGATAAGCCTTATTGCTCTAGTTTCAATACACTTCAGAGTTCAGAGGTCGTCTTCATCTTGCGATGTCTTCGCCCTCTTCAGCGGGTGGAGCCCCTATTCCAGGGCCCCACTGGATCTGGCAGCTTTCACAGCATGTTGTACCAGCCTTCGTTGGAAGGCTGGATTGCGGCTGGAAAGTGCTTCCTCCCACTGCTCTCGACACGGTTCTTTCTGATTATGGAAACTATGTCCTCGCACTCCCACGTTGTGTGATACACCGTGGGTTTGCCTCCGCATTTGGGGCACGTGTCCCTGCACTGCGTTGGATAAATTTTGTTTAATATGAAAAGATTAGCTAGGGTTTCTGTTTGGAGCCTCCTCCATATGACCGCCTCTTCCTGAGTCAGACTAGAGTGCGGTTCCGGATATCTTTTCCTTAACCCCCTGTATTATTTGGCGATTTATGAGAAGATGGGCATTGCGTTTTCTGAGGCCCCTCCAGTCTGAGTGGATGAGAGGCTCGGTTCGTGTAAGCTCGAGCGGTCTCATCGGCCCTAAGGTTGCCCCATACTTCCGCGTGTCCGGGTACCCAGAAAGTAACATGCCTCGCCTGGTCCTTTTTTGGAGCCACTTGTGCTAGGACCTGTCTTGCACATTTACCTATCCTTCCTTTCAAATCGTTCCTACACGCCTCTTTCGAGTCTGTTAGGATGGTTTAAAGATTTTCCGATCCGGTTGCCTTCGGCGATCGCTAGAGCAACTGCGAGCTCCTTGCCCTCATCAACCGTACCGTTTTTAATGGATGTGCTAGCAAATTCTGCGCCCTCCCAGTTGAGTGCTATAGCGCTGCCATTCTCACGTCTCTTCCTCTATATCTGGACGCGTCCACATATACTGTATTTTCTTTGACCGCTACTTTCTCTTCTATGTATTTTGCTCTTGCCTGTCTCCTAGCCGGGTGGAGGTCTGGGTCCATGTTTTTGGGGAGCGAGCAGACTCTGATAGTGGCTCTGATATTGCCGGGGATGTCTGCATCCTTTTCTAGTATTTTTTTCTAAGTTGTATCCCAACTTTTATAGGATTCTTCTGCCGCTTCTTGTTTGCAGCAGCCTTTCCTTTTGCTTCTCTAGCTGTGCCTCTTCCAGCTCTTCGAATGTATTGTGAATGTCGAATGCTAGTAACTTCTCGTTTGCTGCATGCATCGGCAGATGAAGGGCCGTTTTATACGCCTTCCGAATGATTGCGTTGATTTGGCCCCATTCCCCTTAGGTTTGGAAGTAGGGGAGGGAGTAGGTCACCCTACTTATGATCAAGCTTCTTACGAGTTTCAGTGTTGCTTTCTTTTATGCCACGTCTTCTCTGTGATACTCTGGTTATCATTCTTGCCACTTACGTCGCAGCTAGCTTAAGCCTGTTGATTGCGAATCCGCATCTCCTGTGTTTTTTGATCCAAAATCCGAGGAATCTGACCAATTCCCTCTCCAGAATGTGGCTTCCATCGAGCAGGATTTCTACCTTCTCCGGGTTTTTCTTCCCTCTTTGGATTCTGAGGATCTCTGACTTTTCAGTGAACCACGCCGGTCCTCTTTCTTTCACATAGTCTTCCACACACGTCGCCGCTTCTTGTAAACTTCTCTTTTTATCCTAGCGTTCCCTGGTTGGCCCATATCTTGATGTCGTCCGCATAGATTGCGAAGCCGATGTCCTCGATCTTTCCGAGTCTTCTTGCTAGTTCAATCATCACTATGTTGAAGAGTACCGGTGATATTACCGAGCCTTGCGGCGTGCCCTTGTTTGGCGTGTTGATTTTTTCTCCTCTGAGCTCCCCGATTCCCACCATGGCTGTCCTGTTGCTTAGGAAAGCCCTGGTGTAATCGTGGATCTTCTTTCCGAAGTTGGCGTTGTTGAGTCCATCTATGACGGCGTGGCCTACATTATCACAAGTGCCTTTGACGTCTAGGGCCATGATAACGTTTTCGCCATTGTAAGGGACTTGCGTTAGGACTTCTTTGATCTGAAGAAGGACGTCCTGCGTGGAGAGCTTTGCCCGGAAACCGAACATGCTGTCCGGGTAGTGCCCTTCTCTTCTAGGTGTTGCTGTAGTCGACGGGTGACTATTCGCTCAAAAAGTTTTCCCAGGCACGACGTTAGCAATATCGGCCTGAGGTTTTCTATTTCGAGCTTCTTTCCGGGTTTGGGAATCATCACCACTGTTTCCACTCCCTCGTTGATGAATTGGGTCTGTTGGTCGACCGCTTCATCGCTGAGGTTTCTTATCATGGAGTTTCTGATTCTGTCTGCACTGGACGCGGTGTTCCGCGTCGTCGCCTTGGCCACTGCACAGACCTCTTCTCTTGCTATGTGTCTGTCGAGGTGCGGGTTGTCTTCGCCTCGGTATTCCATGTCGTAGGCGTCCGGTTTTTCGGGGATTATTCTCCACGTTTTGGCGGTACTGAGTATGCCGTTCAGTTGGTCGCTGAAGTCGCCCCAGCTTCGCCTCGCGAGGAGGTTGGCATAACTCTCGGCTTCCTTCTGTAGTTCGCAGATCTTCTTCCTTAGCTTCT
This sequence comes from Amblyomma americanum, assembly GCF_052857255.1. Lineage (NCBI taxonomy): Eukaryota > Metazoa > Arthropoda > Arachnida > Ixodida > Ixodidae > Amblyomma > Amblyomma americanum. The sequence goes on along the minus strand of NC_135497.1, from coordinate 300,794,243 downwards.
TATTGTGTCTCTGTGTCTTCCATTTCCTCGTTAGCCCTCTCCTAGCCTCCCACAGGTGCAGTAGGTGGGAGTCGACTTCGGTGCTTCTTTTCTTTTGACCCCTTGGGTGTATCTGGCCTGGGTCTCCTGTAGCTGCTCGCTCCACTCCTTGATCGAGCCGATATCACCCTTTAGGTCTTTGCATGCATGCCTAAATTAGTGCCAGTCCATGACCTTTGTGATTCTAAGTTCCCTTCTCATCTTCTGCGCCTCTATCGTGGTTCTGAGCATATAGTGGTCGCTTCCTAGGCTTTCCAGGAGGTCGTCCCTTTCCGCGCCACGCGTGTTTTTGACGAAAGTTAGATCTGGACAGGTGTCCGGGCTCACGCTGTTGCCGGGCCTCGTGGGCTGGCTCTTGTCCGTCAACAGTGTACATCCCGCGCTTTCCGCTGCATCGTCTATCTGCTTTCCCTTCTTGCTGTCTTTCCTATAGCCCCATCTCTGGCCATAGATGCTGAAGTCGCCTAGGATTACTAGAGTGCTGCTCTTTGACAGTCTGCTCGCTCCCACAAAAAGCTTGGAGAAGTCTCCATTCCTTCGTTTCGGCGGGCTATAAACGTTAACGAGAAAGATGCTCTTCCCTTTCTTTTGGGGAATTATTTCAGTTATTGCGTGCTCTAGCTTGGTGCATATTATTTCATCGTGTTCATGGTGGTAATTCTCTTACTAATTAGGGTAGCTGTGCGTCCTTTCTTCTGGCAATCATAGCTCCTCAAGGTTGGGGTTATGTTGGTCTCTTGTAGAGCTATTATGTCGCATTGCTTCTCTTGTCTTTCTATGAATTTTTGCAAGAGGTCCTGCTTTTGACTGTAGCCCCTGCAGTTCCATTGCCAAAACTCTATTTCTTTGTGTCCCCCATGATTAATGGTTGTTTTGATCGTTGTCCTGACTTTCAATTTCGAACCTTCTTTCGTTGAAGAGTTGGTCCTTGGCTTCGCTCGTTCTTATTTAGTTATTTTGGTTCTTGGCATGGCTTTTGCAGTTTTGCTCTACTATGCCCACTCTCTGTTCCATGGTTGCTACCCTGTTTACCATTACATCGTTTGCTTGCTCGATCCTTTCGAGCTTCTCGTGCATTTTTGCATTTTGCTCCATTAATGATTGCATGACGTTCTCTAATTTATCTTGGGATGGCCCTTGCCCCATTGTTGGGGCCTGGGCTGTTCCCTTCCTTTGCTCCTCCGACATTTTCACGACCCTATCTAGCTTCTCTTGGAGCAGCCTGTTTTGCTCATTGGCTTGCTTAATTTGTTCCCTGAGCCGCCTATTCTCTTTCTCGAATTTCTCTTCCATCTCTTTAATTTTAGCCGTGTTGGGCTGCAGTGTTTTTGGAGGTCCCGCTTCCCTGCTCACCTTTTCGTTGCTGTTCTTCGTTTTTGCCTGGCTCGCCTGCACCTCCGGTACCTTGGCCACCAGTGGTGGGAAGGACTCGTCCCTGCCCCTGCTCTGGCCCCTGGTCCTGGACGTGCTTCTACCACGCTGACCCCCAGGTTGCTTGCCTTGATCTCCTCCGGAACCGCCTTGCCCTTGCCCTGGTCATCCTCGGCTGTGACTTCGGCATCTGTTCCACGCTCCTCTCTTTTCTTCGCTGCAGTCTCGCAGATCTTCTAGCTTCTTGAGTTCCATGGTGCACTCTCGTTCCTGTGACTTGGTCCCCGCCGCAGGTCAGGCTGTACATTCGTGCTGCTCCTCCGGGTTCTTTCGTTCGCAAGTTCGGCAGGCCTTGGCCTCGGGCGTGGGACATACGTCCGAGCAGGGCCCAAGTTCCCCGCAGTTGTACCAGACCTGCCTGGTTGGTCTGTTTGGGTGCGTCCTGAGCTCGACGCCTTCATATGTCATCCGTATTGGCACGATGGGTCCGTCAAAGACTAAGAGTGCCGTCTTTGACTTCCCCAGGGCTCGTGCCGACATGATGGTTACCCCTTGTGTTCTTACTCGTAGGTTCGCTTGTAACTCTTCCATCGTTAATCCGGCCGGAATTCCGTGGATCACGGCTCTCTTGTAGTCTCCTCCTGTAGCTGCGTACGGGAGTACCTCGTAGCCCTTTTCTCCAAATTGCATATTCTGGATTTTCGCGATTGTCTTGGCCTTCTCTTTGTCCGGAACGCTTGCAATTACGATGTTGGATCCTGGTCTTATCCTTGTTGTGAAGTCCTCCGCCTTGATTTTTCCTTTGCATTCTTGTACGATTGCTCTCGTGACTTGAAACGGTTCCAGTTCACTGATCCTTAGTCCTTCCCTGGGCCTCAGGATTACCTTGTAGTCGTCCTTAGGCAGCGGCGGCATCTTCGGCTTCTTCCACTCATCCGTCCGCCCGTACGTCTTCTTGTCGGTCGCTGTTACGTTTCCCTCGATTTGTTGGGATTCCTTGAATTTGTTCCTCGCCGCGGCTTTCTTGCCTTTCGTCTCGGTCCCGCCGTCTGCCATCCGTCCGGTTCTCTGTCGTTCTCTTCCATCGCCTCGGCCGTGCCCTGGCATTCCCGCTCCTCGGGGCTCACCACGTGGTGGCCGGCTCTGCCTCCATCTGATTTTCCGCCCAACTTCGGACTAAATCGGTGTTCCGTGTGCTTGGAGTAAGGTCTTGAGTGCCTCGGATCTCCATCGCGACCGTGCCATGGCCCAGTCGCACCGCGGAGCGCCCTTCGAGGCCTTGTTGGCGCTAGGCCTAGATTAGGCCTAGTCGCGCCGGACCGCGTGGAAACTTCGGATCCCGATTATAGTAAAAAAAAAATGGGCCTACCGGTCCGGTGTTGATGTCCACCTGATCCTCCCAACTTCCGACGTCGATTCAGCCGAAAATTTCGGTGGTCCAATGTCTTTCCGCTCAAGTTCTTCGAAAATCGCGGAGCCCATGCGACGCATGCGGAAGCTCCCGCGGCGACTAAAGGAGAGACGCGATGGAGAGTTAAAAACTGTTCAAACGGAAGTTTTGCGGACCATTCTACAACACTCTCATTGACCTTTTTCGCCTATCTCCGTTTCTTGCGAAATTGGTTAATTAATATTGGCTAATTACGGAATTAAGCACAATATAAAAATAGTGTGACATGCTCCATACAATTGCCAGCAGTATACATTTGGTCGCGTAGTCTTCAAGTGCCTCGGCGTATTTTTAAACCCTGGCTAAATTTAGCTGGGGCACCCTGTATATGGGGAGCAGTGAAACTGAGTTTGTTCTAGTAATGTTGGTGTAGGGTGCCTCGATAGCTGCGCTGCTTTCGAAAGGCTCTGGCAACGAGGCACCCTAGTGGTATGCAGAGCGCTCGCCTACTTGAGCCGGCCGTACGTGGCACAAAAAAAGCTGACGTCATGTGTCGAACCTGACTACGTACCACCAGTTATGCTCATGGTTTGACCTCTACCTACATTCAAGGTGAAACTTGCGGCCACGGTGACCTCTATAGCTGCATTCAAGGTCAAACTTGCGGCCCCGCTGAGGCTCGAAAAGCAGGCGTACTCAAGCTTTTCACTCCAAAACCTTAATCTCCCTGGCTACGTTTGTGGCCAAGCGACTGGCGGTTTCCATAGATAGCCATACTGACACACAGTAGTAGCATTTTTTTTATTTGGTAAACATCTTGCTTTCTTCGAAACGGCATAAACTTCGGGACTATAACACCTACCTCAAGGGTATAAGCAGTAACTGCAACTAGACTTGCAGTGGTCTTGGGCACGACCTTTAGAGCAAACGTTCGAAGTGCTTTGGGGACAGTGTTTAACATGGTGTTAACCCCCTGTGAGGCTGCACTCGCAACCCCGCTGCTAGATGCAGCGGCTGTACTGGCAACATTAGCGTTGTTTAGCGCGGTGCTCGTCACGTTGGTAGCCACGTGCTCTCCACAGCAGGCGTCGCATCGATCACACCTAGCATTGCGCTGAACGCATCAGAGTCCATCGGCGTTTTATGGAGAACCCACTTTCACGCTGCCGCCGCGGTCGGGTTCCAAAAAAGAATACTATTGAACCGGAGTACCCGCGTTCTAGCCCGACCGCGGCGGCACCGTTTCGATGGAGGAGAAACGCAAAGGCGCCCGTGTGCTGTGCAATCTCAGAGCACGTTAAAGATCCCCAGGTGGAAGCAATTATTCCGGAGCCCTCCACTACGGCACCTCTTTCTTCTTTCACTGCGTCTTTTATCCCTTCCATTACGGCGCGGTTCATGTGCCCGCCGATATGTGACAGACACTGCACCATTTGCTTTCACCAAAAACAATTTTTTTCTATTCCGGAGCCCTCTACTAGGGCACCACTTCCCTTCTATTAATGCCGCCTTTATCCCTTCCCTTAGGGCGCGGTTCAGGTGTCCGCCGATATGCGAGACAGATACTGCGCCATTTCCTTTCCTCCAAAACGAATTCTCCCTTCCTTTGCGTGCGCGGCAGCACGCCACGTTTATTTCCTATTGTGTATTTGTGGATGGAGTATATTACCCCCTGCCCCTATCCATTTTTACAAGCTCTACCCCCTTTCTTTGCCACTCCCGGTCCTTTTATTCCCACTAGCAGCAGCTTAGGTGCTTCAGGTTTCGATGGCAGATGCCGCGGGTAGCAAATTTTCCTTCCATTTTTATTTTATTAATAAATAGCCACTAACTACGGGCGCGGCTCGGGCGTTCACCGAGATTAATGAGACAGGCGTCACTTAGTTTGGCCTCTAGCTGCATTCAATTTCAAACTTGCGGCCCCGCTGACGGCTCGAAAAGCAGGCGTACCGAAGCTTTTCGTTTAAAAACCTTAATCTCCCTGGCTACGTTCGTGGTCGAGCGACTGGTGGTTTCCATTGATAGTTATACTGACACACAGTAGCAGCACTTTTTGCATCTGGTAAACATCTTGCTTTCTTCGAAACGACATAAACTTCGCGACCATAACACCTACCGCAAGGGTAGAAGCAGTGACTGCAATCAGACGTGCGATGGTCTTGGGCACGACCTTTAGAGCAACGTTACGAGTGCTTTGGGGACAGTGCTTAAAGGCGCACTCACATTAGCGGGAAAACGCGCAACGCAGGACGTTTTCCGCGCGCCGCTTCCCGCACAAGCCGGTTTTTCTCCCGCGGACAGCCTCCTTTGCCGTCCCGCAGAGCGATGGGTCCGTTAGCTATTTTTCCCGTGCCGCTGACGAGAACAGCCAATGGGCGCCGACCGTGAACCGTGACGTCGGTCCCAGTTCAGTGACCCCGTCGGCGGAGGCGGAGGCTGCGCGCGTCCGGCCGGCCGGCCGGTCGGCCGGGCACTCGGCGGCTGCTTTGCCAGCATGGACATGCGACTTGAGACGGTGCCGAAGCGACGGTGCAGAAGCAGCGAACAAACAAATAAAGTACGATTACCGTAGCCAACAGCTCATCGTTCGAACCAGCCATTCTCGAGACAAAAAGGGCGACGGGAGGAGAGCTAGCAGACGATCAAGACGACGACGCGAGAAAAGTGTGCGCTTTCCAGTCTTCTCTGGTGTCACGTGACTATCGCCTTCTCTTTCTGCTCGTTCGGGTCCTCCCTCAGCGCCTCCTCTCTCTACATTCCAAGACAACCGCAGCGAGAAAACGCGCGCAGTGTGAGCGTCATTCCGAGGAGCTGCGAGACAGCGTCGACGTTGACGCTGTGCCGCTGCGGGAAGCTTCCCGCTAGTGTGAGCGCGCCTTAACGTGCTGTTAACCCCCTGTGAGATTGCACTCGCAACCCCGCTGCTAGATGCGCGGCTGCACCGGCAACGTTAGCGTTGCTTAGCGCGGTGCTCGTCACGTTGGTAGCCACGTGCTCCCCACGGCAGCCGTCGCATCGATCACACCTGGCGTTCCGCTTAACGCATCAGTGTCCATCGGCGTTTTATGGAGAACCCACTTTCACGCTGCCGTCACGGTCGGGTTACCCGCCACCACGGTCGGAGTACCGCGGCGGCAGCGTTTCGATTAAGGTGAAACGCAAAGGCGCCCGTGTGCTGTGCGATGTCAGTGCACGTTAAAGATCCCCACGTGGTCGAAATTATTCCGGAGCCCTCCACTACGGCACCTCTTGCTTTCTTCTTACATACCCTCAATTATCCCTTCTCTTACGGTGCAGTTCAGGTGTCCGCCTATATGTGAGACAGATACTGCGCAATTTCCTTTCCCCAAAAACCATTCCGAACAATTTCGACCACCTGGGTACAGTGGCTGGAATACTACCACTGTAACCTGGGGATCTTTAACCTGCTGTACTGACATCGCACAGCACACGGGCGTCTTTGCGTTTCGCCTCCATCGAAAAGCGGCCGCCGTGGTCGGGTTCGAACCTGGGAGCTCCGGATCAGTAACCGAGCGCCCTAACCACTGAGCCCCCGGCTACTGATCCGGAGTTTCCGGATTCGAACCCGACCACGGCGGCCGCGATCCGATGGAGGCGAAACGCAAAGGCGCCCGTGTGCAGCGTGATGTCAGTGCACGTCAAAGATCCCCAGGTGGTCGACATTATTCCGGAGCCATCCACTACGGCACCTTTCTTCCTTCACCCCCTCCTTTATCCCTTCCTTTATGGCGCGGTTCAGGTTTCGGCCGAGATGTGAGGAAGATATTGCGCAATTTACTTTCCCCAAAAACCATTTTTTTTTCAGTTTTATGTGATGCCGGCACTCCCGCTTGGCCGAAGGTCAGTGTCAGAGGTCAAGGTCAAAGTCGAGATAGTTGGTTTAACAGCCGCTGGTGTAGCTGACGTCATGTGTCGAACCTGACTACCATCATCTATGCTCATGGTTTGACCTCTACCTACATTCAAGGTGAAACTTGCGGCCCCTGTGACCTCTAGCTACATTAAAGGTCAAACTTGCGGCCCCGCTCAGGCTCGAAAAGCTGGTGTAGTGAAGCTTTTCGCTTCAAAAAGCGTTCTTAAAGGGACAGCTTTACTACTATCCTCCGTAGCTTCTTCGCAGTGTGCGCGCGCGTTTGACCTTGAACCGAGGAGAAACCACGTGACAACTATGACGTCACTCAGTCGCCGCCGCCTCGCCGAAACCGAGCGCGCGTTCATTGGCGTTTTGAGGAAAGGAAGGGAGCATAACTGGCTTTCTGGGTCAGTGGACGCCTCAATCGCGCTTTGGGGTACGTGGCGGTGGTGAGAGAGATGTGGGCTGCGTGAATTAGCGCTGACAACGTTGTGGAAGACACGCGGCACTGCAGCGTTCAATGGCTGACCAACCACTAGCGATCAACCATCAATTTAACTGCTATCAGCCAGGGTGGGCGCGCTTCCTATCTAGTGTGCGGAACGCACTCAACGTTACAAGCGCCACTGAGCCGCGATGTTTTAGCTCTCCCTTCGCGACGTGCGATCGTGTGCGTCTCGAATTCGCGTCAACCGTCTGGGAAATATTGCCGCAGCGCCTGATTTGAAAATGCGCGGCTATGTATGCGACAATTCGCCACAACTTAGTTAATAATGCGATATTTTCGACAGATTCCAAGTTTTTGGGATCCAAAAGACGCAGTCTCAAAATATCAAAATTTGGGGATGGTCCTGCTACCACTGGCTTTCAAATGAATTGCTTTACGCTAGTTAGATTTGTCCACAGTCGCGAAAACAGTTATCTTATTGGCTCATAGGCGGCGCAAGTTTAAGCTACTTTATACAATTGGTCGTTGGCGATGGACGGATTTTGAAATGTACTCTAGGAACTCGTGTACACACCGACGCATGCACACGCGCACACACGAACGCGCGCTCTTCTCGTGTCTACTTGGCAGTGGCAGAACGCGATGAAAGGAGGTGTCTTCCCCGGGGGGTTTGAGCCAATGGCGTTGCGACACGAGTAGGTCACGAGAACGCGACGCCACGCCACCAGTAGCGGACAGGAAGAGCGGCCATTTCAGGCTAAATCATTGTCGCCGCTTAGCTGGAGAGGTTTGAAAGCGGCGAGCGTCCGACTTGTTCGGATTCGTTCCATCTGGCGCAGGTTCCAGATCAGACTCTGTGGGTTCCGAGACGTTTCAGCGTCTGGCTCCCAGTCCATCCCGGCGCCTGGTAGCGACGACAAAGCCAGCGGCTGCGCGCAGCTGACATCAGCGTCCTCACATCGAGCGCGTTACCACCTCTGCTCGTCGTGGGCTAGGCAGCGTCACCGCTAAGGAGAACACAGGATGTCGAAGGATGGCGCGACTCGAGGCCGCAGTAAGTAGTTTCCGTTATTTTTTTTAATTTCCCGCGCGGTTTTCGTGATAGCTCACCAAGGGGGGGGGGGGGGGGGGTCCTCCGAGACGCAGGTTAAGAACGTGGTAATGCGTTCCAAATGTGTGGGCATGCCCTGGAACCGACAGCTAGGTTTGGTTTATGAGGTTTGGTTTAAAGTCCCAAAGCGACTCAGGTGACCCTCGCACTGCATGCGGTTCGTGATTTTTCGATACCAGGAACCACGGAGGCGAGAGGTTGAGAATTTTGCACTTCGGTACCCCGTTTTCACTTAGTCGCGGCAGCGAGTCAGTCAACTTGACCGCTCGTTTGGGCGGGTTTTCAGACTCGAGTGCAGCCAGCTAAACTGTGCAGTGCATACGTTGTGAGAGTTTCGCGTCACTGCTCTTTTGAAGTTTTCGCGGTGTCGGTGCTGTTATGTTTGATACACACTTTGAACGCCGTCCGCTGACGTGGCGACACTGGGGCGTTCCACCGGTGGAAGAGCCGCTCGTGGCTTGAGCTTTTGCTTGCGATTTGCAGTTATTGAAAGGAATTTTTTTCGTAGTGAGTAGAAGCGCCGACTTTGTCGTTATTGAGATTTACTTAAGCTTACTTTCGTGGGGAAATTGCTACTGCGGTAAGACGCGCCACACTTGGCATTTATTCGTGTCGGGCTATCATACTATGCTGGGTTAATGCTGTTCACACTATGGAGGTGAATTGAGCGAAAGTGCCTACAAGTCATTAGTATGCGCAATCTCAAATGTGGCGTACTGTTCGTAGAGGAAATTTCACCTTGTGTTGTTCCCTATAATTTCTCTCTACTCACTATGAGAATTTTTACTTTTGTGTTTGATTCGGCCTGTAGCGACTTTGGTGCATAAGAACTTGTGGCGCGAGGGAGCTTGTTCCTTTTTCTTTGAATGGACTGTTAATAGACTGCTAATCGTTGCGGTTATCATTTTCTTATTTTATATGCTGTCACTTATGGGGCATTATTTAACACGTGTGTGTTCACTTGATCACTAGCTTCCAATCTAGCCTAGCCCTTAACGCTGACCACACATGCTCACACCACTCAGACAGGTTCTATCACTTCAGGTCCTGGCCATATGGTGGAAGCCTATTAACACTGCACTGGGTATTGCTTCTGTAAGTTCCATGGTAGCATATTTAGTTTGGTACTTCAAAAATTCACGACTTGCCGCCTCTCTCAGATTGTAGTCCCATTACAGGGAAGACAAGTCAGTGGCAATTTCATTGTTCTATTTCGTGTACGCAACACAACATGCGAGCTGCAGATCCTGTAGCTGTTAATTTTGTGTGTGTGTGTGTGTGTTGTGGTAGGCACATGCCCACAGACGTGACTTGTAGCTGGTATGCCTGTCAAGACATACCGTGCCTTTTTAAGCAAAAGCGCTACTTGGTGCAAAACTATCTGATATTGTCTCCGGATGAATTTGAAATTACCTTGTGATGCAGTGGTGGTCCAGCCAATCTCAGATTTGGAGCAATTTTTGGAGCAGGAAAAAGACTGTTTTGTAGCAATTTAGGAGCAGCCACATTAGCATTTTGTAGCAGTTGTGTAGCACAAACGTTTTGGATCAGTTGGAGCAGGAGAAAAGCAAATGTATGACATTTGGTGCAGCTTATTACTACTCTGCACAACTGTTCACTATTTCTTTACAGCAAATGGACACAAGCAAGAGAGACTGACGCAGCGCAGCCATCTAGCTCGTGTGCCCACAGCAGGAAACCATGGTATGTTGCAAACAGACCATATTTGCCTATGTAAATAGCACTTTTACACTAATGAGAACAGTTTTATGCAATAAAACTTAATACAAAAGTGACTAGAAATGCTCAGATGGTGCCTACATGCACCATCTGAGCACGTCTTGTTTACACTGTAAAATAAGCATTAAAACATAAATAATGATTTTATCTATTTAAGCCACACATATTGCACAATGAAAATATGGAAAGTTCTTTCCGTCAGTGGCTTCTGCTACTTCTTTTTTTCAGCTCGTCAAGCTCGAGAAGTGCAGTAGCCAGGCTAGCATTCCCTTCAGCTAACAACTGTTGCCCACTTTGGACCTGCTCCATGCTGTTGTGAGCCAAGCCAGTAGAGATTGTCTCTTCTGCGTGTTTAAGTAATGCACGGCATGAGGCAACCTCCTCATTTAAGCCCTTTTCACTCGTTCCACTGTAATGGCATTGGGCTGGGTCTGTGTGGTTGCAGGCTTCGTCACCTCCGAATCTTGACTTTCCTTTTCAAGCCTAACTGCATAGCATGTCCTTGCCTTCTTTACGCATCGGACCAGCTTAGGTGACAGGAATACTTTGGTGGCATCCCCGTTGTACCTTTGCAAATACGTCTTAACCTGCCGTAGTCCATTCAGGCTATTAAGAGAGAAAGAGGCACGGCTCTCATGCAGACGCTTATTTATACTGAACCCTCTCTCGCAACCTGCATTACCATGCGGGAGAGACAGGAGGGCTTTCACGAGTTTTGCAAGCAGTGGGTACTTTTGCTCACCAGCAGCTGATTTCCGTTGATTCCCCATGAGCTGTCAATCCATTCAGGCACTGCAACTTCAGTGCTGTTAACTGGATCGGATTGAAGCATGTACCATTCGTCAATTAATGGACACACTTCATTCAGATGTAGCACTTGTGGCAGTTTTGAAGCAAGGTATTGCAGTGAGCGGGCTTCCGAGTCTACATCTGTGACGTGCAAGCCAAGAATGCTTGCATGTTGCAGCAGTTTGTTTTGAAGAGGTGTAGCTTTTGCAGCAAGTCTTATAAGCATGCTATGTAAAAAGCGTGGGCCCAAAGCCGCAAACGCTTTCTTTCAGGGATGTCCCAGGTCCGCATTGCATCATCTGTATCCATACCCACCTCGGGCTTTGTCTTCCACAGTGTGGAGTCTTGCAGGTTAAGGCTCTTCAGATCATCAACAGTCTTGCCCTGGTAGGCTTCACTGCATAAGAAGCGGCTAAGAACTCGCTGAACTAATAACAGCAATTCCACATGAAGAATGCGCAAAAGTGGTTCTTGTTTCTGAATCGGCTTCTGGAAGCCAGTGAATAGCTCAGCACAATTCTTCAGGAAAATTATCTTAGCATAGAGTGGTTTCTGCAAGAATGCCCCAGCCAGATTGTTATGAAGAATATGGGTGGCAGACCGCTGGCCAGTGTTGTTTGCTTTTTCAAAGTAGTCCTTAATGGCATCAAATTGCTCCTGAATACGGCACAGTGATTCTTGTAAAGTGAGCCACCTGTTCGACACATGTCGCAAAAACACATGCGAAGGAATACCTAGGACTTCCTGGCTTTCTCTGAATAGCTCTGAGCGGACAGCAGATTTGAATAGTAAACATTTCTTACCACTTCTACGCCATTTCTTACCACTTGAACGTCATATTAATTCTTGCGCAGCAAAAGCAACACGCCGTCACAAGACTATCAACCCTTCCAGTAGTACGCGACCTACATGAGCTGGCATTTCACTGTAGTCTGAAACTAATGTACCCTACACGCTAGCGGCAAACGCCGTAACGGAGAACCAGTCTGCAGTGCCGTAGACGTCTGCCGCGCGAGAGGTGTCCAAAGTTCGGCTGGCGCACCGCACAACCGACGGGCCAATCGACTACCGTAGAGTTACTGTACAAGTGAGCCTATAGAGTAACTCTAGACTACCGCGAATTTGCGCGCCTCCACCGCCGGCAACGCGAACATCGGCTGCAGCTCCTTTCAAGCAAAATAAGTTCCGCTAGATAAAGCGATGCCTAAATTGTGCATTTTATGAAAAACAATATCCACTGTCAAACGTTAAACACGAACGAGAGCTGCGATACTTCTCGAGCTCAGCTGAGTACACGGCTACCGACCGCAGGCGACCCAACCTGTGCTCGCAATGCAGCAGATGGTGCCGCAGATATAAGCGTATTTTCTTCTTGGTATACAATTAATGCGATGAGCGACTATAAAAAAATATTGCGGCTAGTGAGCGTCGGTGATTAATTCCAAAGCGCCTAGTGACGATATCGGCTCAGTCAAGCGATCAGCAGCTACGAGCGAACAAAATCAGAAATGTTTTCGCTTGTAGATGCCGACCTGCCCGGTGCTAATCCCATGAAAGTGCCGCCGAATACATTGTTTTATAATACTACTCCTTCACGCTATATATGGTGCAGACTATGTCGTTTCATGATGTTTGCTTCGCTGTCGCTTTAGTACCAATGCGGTAGTATACGTTTGCACGATGCGATTCACCGACAACTTGTTTTGGCCGCTGCAATGTAATCACCGGCTCGTTTCAACTTTGCGATAACAGCTTCCGCGACAACAACGCAAGCGCCTAATGAAGAGACCATACTTACGTTTGCTCATTCCCCGAACTGTGTGTTGGAAATTTCCCGTTGCTCAACGCTGGACGAACGCGCGGGAAACTGATCGACAAGGGACAGGCCATAGCCTGACAAGCGTCTGATCGGCATGCCTGGGGCTGGTTGCCAGACCAAGACCAAATAGAAGCTATAAGCGTTCTACGGTTGTGTTAGCAAGGCAAAGGTGGCGCTTTGGCACACTTGGCGCAAGTTGCACTTCGTTAGGCGCAGCGAGGCGCAGACAAGTAGAATTGTAGCAATATGGTGCAAATGGCGCAGTTGGACCACCACTGCTTATGCCTACCATAGCATTATCATTACTATAGGCAACATATGGTGTTCTATGTCTACAAGGTTCACCATGACCACCCTGGTCCACCATGGTGGCATGGTCTCTGACCTTGATCTCGGGCCAACCCTAAAATTTGGCCCACCCACCCCCGAAATTTGACCTTGGCAGATATGGATCAAAATCGATGTCTAGCCATAACTGACCGCACCGAACACGATGGAGACCTCCAAATTTAGCCCGGGCCACCCCTAAAATTTGGCCCACCCACCCCCAAATTTTTCCTTGGCAGATTTGGACCAAAATCGATGTCTAGCCGTAACTGACCCGGGTTCGAACCCGACCGCGGCGGCTGTGTTTTTATGGAGGAAAAACTAAGGCGCCCGTGTGCTGTGCGATGTCAGTGCACGTTAAAAATCCCCAGGTGGTCGAAATTATTCCGGAGCCCTCCACTACGGCACCTCTTTCTTCTTTCACTCTCTCCTTTATCCCTTCCCTTACATGATATATGAGACAGATGCTGTGCCATTTCCTTTCCCCAAAAAACCAATTATTATTAACTGACCGCGCCGAACATGACAGCAACCTCTAAATTTGGCCCGGCCTACCCCTAAAATTTGACTGGCCGAGTTAGACCAAAATCGATGTCCAAACACAATTCATGGTGCCCGGTACGATGGCGACCACCAAATTTGTCCGGGCAACTGCCAAAATTTGACCTTGGAGATTTGGGAATACTTTCGCACTGTAATGGGCTTAACCAAGTTTAAACCGTGACAGTTTTTTTTTCTTTTATGGTTAGCGTTTCATTTGATATGACATTTTGGATTTGCTGATGTCTGTTCTTTAGCCCCTGTTCATTTGTTTTGGTTGATTTATGCCTGTGACAAATTTGCTGAGGCAGGCATTCCGTCACCTCTTTATTTGCTTTTGGCTTTATTAGAGGGACTCTAAATTGAGGAAATGAGGCCTGCCTTCCCCTCCATAGGGCGCGAGGGTACTTACAGTCTCTGCCAAAAGTAACTAGGCTGCATGGTCTGCTTCTCGCTCGCATAGTAGAGCCTTTACAGCTTCTGTAAAGATCAAGTGGTCTTATACGGTGAGGACCAGGGCTGTCCTTACCTTACAGTGATTTAGAGCTTAGTAGATGAGATAATTAAGTTCTCAAATGTGCAACTAAGAAGCAAATCATGCACCCTGGTCACTTATTACAAACTATACATACGTGTAAACAGCAGGGCTGTAGAATAGCCTCACGGACGGTGTTCTCTGAGAATCCCAAAAGGACAAACTTTCAAGTTAAACTCGTTGATTCTTCTTGGTTATAATTAAGCTATTCTAATCGCAGCTTAGGAAGTCCCTTCCTTTGTCCACCCGCCGTGACGCCATAAGTGAAGGTGCGGAGCCACACGTGACCGCGCGGGCCACGATGTTTGGCAGGACTCCTAACCGTGGTCCGAGCGCTAACCACTCCAACCTTGCTTCATCTTACTTGCCCAAATTGTACCTCCGAGACGAGGACAACGAAGAAGCGCATACCACGAGCCGGTGGCATGACCGCGCGCGCTCGGCCCCGCACCCCTCCCTCCCTCGTCTGTGATGTCCCAGAGCGGGTTCAAAACTGGCTCGCTCCCCCATTGGCCAGGCCCGGCGGCTGCGCCCATCCGGGAGGCGCGAGGCACCTTAATTCCACCCGGCTCGGTCCAGGAGCTCGTTCATCGGCCGGGTAGGTCGCTGTGGCATCGCTGCTCAGGTGACCTGTCCCCCCCCCCCCACCCACCCAACTGTCCAGGAGTCCCCCCTCGTCGCAAATCTGGGCTCCCACAAACGTTCCTTGTCCCCAATGGAGACCGCCCCGTTAGCGCAACCACTCCACTAGGCCCGTTAGCGCGGCCACTAGGCCGCGGAAGAGGTGAGCGCTTTCCTCGGCCCGCCGTAGCCTCTTTGATAGAGCGCAGCGCTCCGCCAGAGCCTATCGCGGAGGCGCTTTCCATGGCTCGCCGTGGCCTCCGTGATTGAGCACGGCGCGCCGCCCGAGCCTATCACGGAGGCGCTTTCCATGGCTCGCCGTGGCCTCCGTGATTGAGCACGGCGCGCCGCCCGAGCCTATCACGGAGGCCACGGGTCCGCCATCCGAATCGCTGGCTGTAGGGCCACCCCTCTGACTGGATGGCTTAGGATGACTTCACGTCCGCAGACGGTCACCGCGCCGCCCAGTCCGTTTGGTACGACGCGGCCGGCTCTGGGCGCAACGAAATCATGATGTCCCGCGCGCGATGGCTATTTTAGCCAGAGTGGCGATTCGCTTTGAACCGAAGCTGATTACGTCTTAGGTTTTCGCGATGCTGACGTTCTTCCGCGAGATTTCTTCAGCGGACATGAAAATTGCAGATGGCGCTTTTTTTTCGCAACTAATTTTAGGTCGGCTTGCGGGAACGCGCAAGGCCTAACCCCTAGGTTAGTGCTACCGGCCTGTCGCGCGACGCGTACGTGATTACATATTGCCTGAGGCGAGCGATCCTTGTTTGGTCGCGATGAAGCGACGAGCTTTGCCGTGCACTTTTTCGTTTAAATTCGCGCCTTTGCCGCTGCTCCTGTGCGAGCCCGCTACAATGGGTGTAAAGGGAGTAACAAGTCTTGTTATTCGCGCTCGAATGTAGCCGAGGTAGCAGTCACTCCGACGCGTCGGATGGTGTAGACGTATATTGGGTTTTGATCCATAGGGTCTCGAATCCCCGAGTGAATAGGTTCACAATGGCCGTGCCAACTAGTCTTGTCTCCTTGCCATACATTAACCACTGCGCGGCGCGTCGCCGATGCTTCCGATCAGGCCCCTGCTACCTTGCTCTCAAAGCCATATTTCGTTCGACAGGCTTACCTAATGGATTAGCTTAACCTGTTTCAACAACTTTCCCCGATTTTTATTTGGTTTTCAGAAAAAAATTGAGCTGAACCCAAAGTGCGCTTTGACCGAATGCAAGATCTAGCGTATTTTCGATGTGTCTCCAAGCCCAAAGTGACAGAATTTGAAGACGCAGGCTCCTTTGTCACGCCATGCAAACCTAACAAGCCGAGCACCATGCCGGGGTATAGCTTGTGCCTATTTTGAGGAAACGGGTGGGTAACTGGCCACCAGCGGAAGTCGAACCCGCCACCTCCCAAATCCGAGGCGGGTGCTCTACAGAAGGCGAGATTTCACGGCTTCAGCGACGTAACATATGCATAGCCCATTCTTGCAGCTGCGCAATCGTGAATCGCCCGTTAGTGCTCGGAGCCGTTCGGTCATGCCATGTTAGCAAAAATGGTCACGCATCGGTAAACCTTGCCGATATCGGTGATACTAACTCCCTTCCCTTTGGTCCGGAAGGACCTTCCGGACGCTCGCAGGCCGCCCCATCGGCGCTCCCGTTGAATGGCACCGCCCAGAGGTCGTTCGCACAAGTGGTGCAGGAGCGGGTGGTCTCAGCGGCCCCGCCCCAGCTTCGCTCCAGAACTGCCAACGTCACCACCTATGGCGAGGGCACCACCAGCAACGGGGCTCGCACTGTGGCGCCCACCAAAGGCTCGCCCACCAACTTGCCTTTGCCGACGGCCGCGCCCCCGCCCGTGCTTCGCTCCAGAACTGCCAACGTCACCACCCGCGGCGAGGGCACCACCAGCCACGGGGCTCGCACTGTGGCGCCCACCAAAGGCTCGCCCACCAACTTGCCTTCGCCGACGGCCGCGCCCCCGCCCAAGCTTCGCTCCAGAAGAACTGCCAACGTCACCACCCGCGGCGAGGGCACCATCAGCCACGGGGCTCGCACTGTGGCGCCCACTAAAGGCTCGCCCACCAACTTGCCTTCGCCGACGGCAGCGCCCCCGCCCCAGCTTCGCTCCAGAAGAACTGCCAACGTCACCACCCGCGGCGAGGGCACCACCAGCAACAGGGCTCGCACTGTGGCGCCCACCAAAGGCTCGCCCACCAACTTGCTTTCGCCGACGGCCGCGCCCCCGCCCAAGCGTCGCTCCAGAACTGCCAACGTCACCACCCGCGGCGAGGGCACCACCAGCAACGGGGCTCGCACTGTGGCGCCCACCAAAGGCTCGCCCACCAACTTGCCTTCGCCGACGGCCGCGCCCCCGCCCCAGCGTCGCTCCAGAAGAACTGCCAACGTCACCACCCGCGGCGAGGGCACCACCAGCAACAGGGCTCGCACTGTGGCGCCCACCAAAGGCTCGCCCACCAACTTGCCTGCGCCGACGGCCGCGCCCGTGGAGGCCGTGCAGGCCCGCAACGGTGTCGGCAACGCCAAGTTGCAGAATGACGAGCTCAAGATTCAGGTGAGTGGCGGCTGCTGCTGCCTGCCCCCACGGACGTGTCTGAACTCTGTGGATGGGTGTGGGCGGTAAAGCCCTCGTATCATCCAGTAGATAGTTTGCCAGAAGCGCGTACCGCTACCACGCAGTTCGCACTGAGTTCGCCAGATGGCGCCACGTTCCCGTTCACAGCGCTCCTGCCTTCCACGTCGGCATAGATCAGCGCATGCGCAGTGGCAGGGCACGTTCCGCGGCTCTTGATAGTTGCCGGACTGCAAGCCATGGCTTGGTTAGTGGCGTTTTTAGTGACCGTGCATGCACCGTACTGTATCGAGGTGGTCTCGGGTTACATAGATTGCGCCCAAGGCGCGTCTCAAAAAAATTTCAAGCACAGGCGTTTCGCTGCGCAGCAAGCGAAAGTGAATATTTGCTAGGAGCTACCGCTGCCTTTTCACGAGAGGGCCTTTCCCATGATGCTTTCCATTATACATTTTAAGACTAGGCTTCAGAATTTTCATGCGATGCTAACTCCACTAACGCCCCTCAGCGGACAAAGGTAGCGCGCAATCTCTTCTCTCCTGTTTGGCTGCTCCTCTTCCCTTGTCGCTCGTGGTTCCCCCTACGCGATGCTGGACCTGAGCCATAGCCTCCTCTATTTTTTCCGTGCCTGGTCAAAGACTGCTGAAGCGCCGTCTGACTCCGCCGTGTTCCTCCGCCGTGTTCCTTCGACGAAACCAGCATACTCGGAGCTGGAACAAGTTAGCAAACACGCGTTTCCTGGAATCCTTCAAACGACCCCGAACAACATCAACAGCACAAAGGGAAACCTCCCCGCTGTATACGTGTATATTAACAGGGACTGCGCTCTGCATCTTCCCAGTGAACTTCACCATAGTCCTACAACGTGACTCGCAGCTTTAACCATGCTCCAGGGTATCCAGTGTTGCACAATTGCTCCTCAGGTTGCACCACGTGCCGCCAAGGGACAGAGCGGCTTAACCCAAGAAGGGGCGCTCTCTCTGCAACTCGCCCACAGTCACACGTACCTGACGAAGAAACCGTGTAGGTTAGTCTGTAACATCGTGGTTGGTGACTTTCTTAGTTGGCATTTTTTCAACCTAAATTAATATGTGCTATGGCTTATTGCTGTGTGCCGGGATGTAAGCCTGGCGCAAAGCAGAAGACCGAAGATATTTCCTTCCACGAGATTCCAAGTGGCAACGAACTAAGAGCACAGCGGTTAAAAGTTATTTCTAGAAAGAACTGGGTGCCGAATACCACATCTCGTTATTCAGTCGTCTGCAGCAAGCATTTCCTTTCAAGCGACTACAAGGAAGGATGCAAAACCCGGAAGCTGAAAAGAGGTGCGACTCCAAGCATTTTTCTGGACTATCCGCAATATATGCAGCCACCTGCGAAGAGACCGCGCAGCGATATGCTGCTGTGTGAAAATGGGAAGGTGTCCATTCCGTGCCCCCAAGCCCTGATTCGTGCTGCTTCCAAGCAGACAGATGCAAGGTGCCTTTGTCGCAACGCCGACGTCGTCGGTCAGTCTCCACCACCAACTACGTTGTCTCCTGCACTTGAAAGCTCTGCAAACATGGATGACTCAATCAGTAACAATGAGCATGTGGTCGAGCCGGAAGCCTCAACTCCGAGCACTGCAAAAAAGTAGGTGACACAGGCTCACATCCGCAGTTCTATTTCTGTTGTCGAACGCCAGAAGTGGCGACGAAAAGAGCGGGACTTGAAAACCCGAATAGAGCGACTGAAGCAAAAAGTGGACAAGTGCAAAGAAGAACTAAGGCAACTGAAAGAGGACTGTCATCTTGCTGCTTTTGCTGGCGTCGTCAAAGCAGCGAGTGAAAAGCACTTAGGTGCAAGCCTTCTGGTCGACCAAGTCAAAAACTTTTCAAAAATCATGCCAACCTGGTCCGAGCTTGTTGTGCGTCATTGCATAATTTTAAGGAACCTGTCAGTCTGTCAACACGGGCATATGAGCACGTCCGCAAAGAAAGTCTCCTAAAACTGGCATGCAGCTCTACTTAGCAAAGATTCCTCGGAGCCAATTCAGGCGAGGTAGGCTTCACATCCCTTGTTAAGCAACGCCTTGAGGTGGAGGTAACGGGCTTAAAAGCCGAGCAGGCCAAGGTGTGCTCGTTAGTAGTTTATGAGATGCGAATTCAGCAGGGGCTTCAATATAACAAGCAGAGAGATTCATTTGTGGGGGAAGCAGACCTGGGGAAGAGCACGGAAGACAGAGCCAGTAGTGATACTGTTTTAGCCAACTGACTTCAGTGTTTTGTGCTAGTAGGGCTTTCAGTGTGCATCCAGGTACCTGTGGGGTATTTCTTCACGAGAAACTGCACTTGCCAGTACCTGTTTTCCCTTATAAAGTACGTCCTAAAAGAAGTGGAAAGAATTTGCTTTAAGATTGTACGGATTGTGGCCGATAATCACAAAATCAACGTTCTTGCTTTTCAACTGCTGTGTAATGGAAATTTAACGCACTGCATACAGTACCTTCAAGATCTGACACGAAAGTTGTTTCTTGCGGTCGAGCAATGTCACATAATTAAGAACGTGAGATCCCAACTCCTTGCCCGTGACCTCGGTAAGGACGGCGAGGTTTCCTCCTCCCACCTCAAAGACCTCTACAAGATGCAACAAGGGAGCATCGTGAAACCTGTTTGTTTTTTAATGCGTAAGCATATCTTTCCGTCAAACATTGAGAAAATGAATGTTTCAAGGGCTGTCCAGGTCCTCTCACCTCCGGTCACTGCTGCGCTCAAACTCATCGAGGAACAAGCAGGACACACGTGTGACATGAGCTTTGCAGCTGTGGGTCCAACTGTCATATTTATGGGTACGATGCACCGCTGGTTTCTTTCTAATGGATGTGAGCAATTGCGTGCAGCACATTCATAAAGAAAATGCCAGACAGCAGACAATATGACTCTGTCTATGATGGGCGCCTGAGTTGGCTGACAACGTCCTTCTTAAGCTTTCTTCAAGACATGCGGCGTAACTGCCAAGCGAAACGGTTCCTAAGCAAGGAAACGTATCAAGCACTTGTGATGACAACAAAATCAAACGTGGAATGCGTCAAGTACCTCATTGCTAATGAAGGGTTCAAGTTTGTTTTGACCAGAAAGTTTTCTTCGGACCCCATAGAGTCATTTTTTGGCTGGTTAAGGCGGTCTGCTGGAAGCAATGATCAGACAGACGCTAGAGCGGTACTCGCTGGCGTAGAGAAGGCCTTGAAAACTGGCTTAGTGTCTGCTTGCCAAGATAGCAATGTAATAGAAACGTAAAGGCAAGCACTTGGAGCCCTGAGCAGTACACACAAACCTGCAGTCACACAGCGCGTGGACGACTTCCCACCGGAGGCGAAAAGTCTCCTCGAAGACCTTCTGAGGACACAGAAAACGTTGCTGCCAGCGCCGGACACTGCAGCATTTGCAATGTTAGGAGGTTATTTGGCTCGCGTTGTTCAAGAAAAAAATTGATTGCAGGAACTGCAATGCTCTTCTCACATGACCAGCCTCATCTACGCCCAGTGACAGTTTGATCCGTCATCAGGACAAAGGAGGTCTCCTTTATCCTTCAACGCAGTTTGTGTATGTTCTGTACGCCCTCAAGAACTACGTCGAGGTGTTGCTGAACAAAAGAAGGTTCTTATCAAAACCCCTGCAAGCTGCCGTCAACAATGCAGTTGATGCTCTTGCAGAACATGTAGCACTGAAATGTGAGCTTGCTTGCAATGACCATCACAGCCAGCTTCTGAAACTCATCTGCACAAAGTTTTTCGGCCTGTTTTACGAACTATGCGTTATCAGTGACTGACAGGAACAACGTAGTAAAGCCGCTCACATCAAAGCCTCTATCTAGAAAGATGTTAAAGTTGTGAAAACTCTGCATCCAGGGCTGCGCGCGCCACTCGTTGGCAGCTTCGCGTACTAGCGCGAACGGCGCTTAACAATAGCGTTCCCCACGGTTGAGCAGGCATGAAAAAAATAGAGGAGGCTATGCCTGAACACTCTCCGTAATGATCACACTACGTATGACATCAGTGCTTGCATGCGCCGCTCGTGTTTTTTGGCACCGCGGGTGAAGAGGGAGGAAGAAAGCGCGTGAAAGCACGGGACGGCATCCGACCAATGGGAGGGCCTGATGTCGAAAGTATGGGCAGTATAGGAGGTGAGCGGCATCCTTCAGAAGTTAATGGTGGAAATTATTTCGGAGACCTTCACTACGGCGCCCCTTTCCCTTTTGTTCCTTCCTCTCTTCCTTTACGGCGCGGTTTCGGTGTCCAGCGATATATGTGATTCAGCAAGGTGGTTCATCGTAGCGTGAAGATTGGTTGTGCAAAAACGACATTCACATGAAAGAAGACTGGACAAGCGCAGTCCTTGTCTTCTTTCATGTGAATGTTACCTTTGCGCAACCCATCATTACGCAACATAGAGACAATTACTGTGCCATTTTCTTTCCTCAAAACAACAATTTTCAATTCTTTATTTTCAGTTCATTGAGGGGATTCAGATTACGTGTTTGCATTGCTTGCTCAGGTACTCTCGACGTAGCCTATGCAGCTACTTGGCGCACGCCAGTTGATGGCTTCAACGAAGCACGGAAACTGGCATATGGTTATGTAAAAGCACAACAGGCTCGCTTACTGTACTCACCGAAATTTTCATTGCGTATTTTTGCTTGCGAATGATGCTTACGCCATTATGAAACAAGAAAATCCTTTTTGTGAATGTGGCGTCCATATTTTTTTATGCAGGAAACTTAAAATTTCGCCACAAACACGTCCCTTTCCACTCTTGCTTGTTGTTAGGAGAGAATACAGTAGGAGACCTGTCACAAGTAGTTAGTGAGATTCGTAAAAGAAGGAAATGTCGCCAGGAAATAGATTTTTTAAAAGAACCAGTTGTCCAACAGCGCAACAGTGAGATCTTGCCAACCCTGTGCATGACAACCTCAGCTGCTTATGCACCATAAAACCAAACACACACATACAATTAGTTCAAATAAATCACCACATGAAATTCGCCTACGCTCAGCGCCTTATTTATAACTGAATTCACTCCATGCAGTTTCAGTTTCGCTTTCAGCAGTCGAAAGACTGTTGTGATGTCACAAGTGAGCACCAGATCTTGTGAAGCATACAAAAACTAATATATAGCTCATTGTTCATTTGCTGCCATCCTGACTTTGCAACAGTTCAGTGTAAGAATTTCAATCACTTGAAACAACAAAGCTGAGTTCACATTGCAGTTTTTGTATACCAGATCAAAAGCACATTGCCAAAAATTTGGTGCCCACTTCTTCAAAGAATGCTTGGTCCTCTCGCTGGCCTCTGTTACAGCACTGCGACTGACGCTGCAAACTTCAGGTTGCCTACAGCTATCATTTCACCCCACAGGAGCCTCTGAAATTTGAATTTTTCGCGTTTCTCTCGAAATTCGCTACAATGCTTGCGTGGGCGCATCATAGAAGCATGAAACACTCGCGGAAGAGGTGAGGGCCTGCCTCTTGCACTTAGCGAAAGCTCGTGAAAATAACGTGATAACGTTAAAGGCTCCCTTTTTCCAGAAAATCTGGTATTTGCGTTGTCAGCGTCATGAGCGAAAAATGACGGGCATGGCTCTGGCAGGTGGTCTCCAGAGAGCAACCTTTTGGAGGCTGGTGGGCCAGCTATAGGTGACGTTAACGGTTACGCTATCGCGTCAAACCCTTAAAACGGATCTTGTGTTTCCTCCAATTTTTCTTAGCAATGAATGCATGAAATCCGCGAGTATTTAAACTTGCAAAAACTGGCCCCGGGGTAATTTGATCATGTACAGATCAGAAGAATGTCTTTCGAAATGTCTTTCGATGTAATTGTGTGCAGCCTTTGTGATCATGCGTCTTATGTTATTCGTGTGTTCGCTCTAAAATTTTTTCACCGCTTTACTTGATGCTCCCGGCGCGGGAAGCTGTTTTGTCAGCATGCAAGCTGGCAATTTGAATCGGTGGCATAACTCGTATGCTTCCACGTTTTGTTTCAGGTCTTCAGCAGCAGGGCAGACTGGTCGCACTCATTTTCCTTTTTTGTGTGTGTGCAGTGACATCGAAGGGTGCTTGATGCATCTTCTTGTTTTTGTTCGAACTTTGAAATAAAGTGGCTTGTGCTTGCGGCATCACTGCGTTGCTTTGTTCACAACTGGCCGACAGTAAATGAAATGACTCCAGTTCCAGTGAGCAATAGGGGCAGGGATTAACTGTAAGTAAATAAAGGAGTAATTATTCAGCATCCTCTGTAGCCATATGACTGCTCTTGCGTAGATGCTAATAGGCGAAGTGCCTAGACAGTTACTGCGCGATTTCCGTTCCTAAAACCAAACCAACCTTACTACACCGTTAATACAAACTCCGTTCTCTCCCCCCCACCTTCCCTGCTGTCCTGCTAGCAGTCCTGGTTAGCTCTGATCCCCGGAGCTTTCTTCATAAACAGCGGGATTCCATGGTTTCATTACTTCCCTTTTAGCCGTATGGCTGCGCTTGGGTGGATACTAATGTCAAATTAAACCCTCAAAACCTTACTCCACCTTTGGAAATTGGGCCTGTAACTATATATGTACAACCTCTGTCAAGACAATAGCTTTTCAGCAGTTTACAAAGGTCTGTTGTAGCAAGAGTCCACACGTTATGTGCTGCTCCCGCTTGCTCCAGGTAAGTGATCTACGTGCAAAATATATTCGTTCTTGTGTCCTGGTTCTTTTCCCATTTTGGCTATGGGATTGCGATCCAAATTATCCTGTGGTCACTACAAAGATCGATCTCGGTGTGTAGCTACGTGATACCCGTCATGCTTTTGCCGCGAGTGAGGACAGGGCAGGTGTCACCCTGCACACTGCTACCTATTCTCGTGGGTGACGTGGAGTCTGTGAAAAGCTCCATGCCGAGGAAATTTATAAGATCTGCCTCCCTCCCTTTGGGCGAGTCCTGCCGATAGCCCCAATCCCTGTGTCGGACGTTGAAATCCCCTACCACCAGTAGTGCGTTACTGCCAGCAAGATCGTATGTTAGCTTAATGGCGTCAGGAAAGCTATAGGGCCCCACCCTTTTTTCTTAGGGGGGGGGGGGGGGGGCTGCTTAGACGTTTACAATGCACAGGCTCTTTTTGAAATTTCTTTCCTTAGGAAGGATTTTAACGAGGTTTGCGTGCTCGGGTGAGACTTCTGCTGGGTACGTTACGTCCGATATGTGCCCTTGAAAGGGGTAGAAACCTCTGGATGCCGGGCATCGATCCGACCTCCTGTAGGCAGATAACATAGGGTTTAACTAGAGTGTTTTGTATGTGGCATTTCAAGTGGCTAGCTTTGAGCCGGAGGCTTCTTGCAATTCCAGTGCCAAACTTATAATTGTTCCTGTTGCTGTGATTTGTTAGAGGTCACAGTTATGACTGAAGGTCGATTCGCGATCGCTATTAGCCGCGTCTGTGGCGTGGCGCTTCTGGTGTTGTTCTGCGAGGGGTGCGGCGCCCCTTTTGCGGTCTGAACCCCGCATTTCGCGGGAAGGCCTCTTGTCCGCTGACTTCATTTCTGTTCTTATGACCTCTCCGACTGTGTTCTAAATGTCTGGAGCCTGCAAGAGCTGCTCTGGCATTTTAGTGGCGGGTCCGGGAACGGTACCATCGTCCGTGGGACCGGGGGCAGGACAACACGTCACCGCCTTGGGCCTTTCCTGGAGCCTGGCATTTTCGGTTTCTACCTGTTCTTTCTGTTCGAGCTTTTCCGTGAGCTCATTTACCTTCTCGGCTAGCTGTCTGATGGTGTTTCTGCGGTCGTTATCTGAGCACGGTGGTTGCACTTCACAGGGTTCTAAATCACTTTGTGGAGTCACGGCTGGGCGGCTTACTTTTTTTATTATTCGAGAAGTGTGCCATGAGGCATAAGTTGAGAAAGGGGAAGTGAAATGCAGGAGATAGAAAGTTAAAAGGAATGAAGTCCAGTTTCGCTGAGGTAGTCGCAGAGGTTGCCGGTGTGGTGGTTGTCCATAGTCCACTTCTCATTATCACACTCGCGGTCCCACCGAAGGCGCACCTCTTCGAGGAGCCGTTTTCTAACAGGAGCCGTTGCTGGGCACGTCGACAAGTGTCTCAGCAACACGTGCTGGCAGATCTTTTCCTGCCACTTCGATGCGGTGGTCTTCCTTTTAAGGCGATAGCCTTTAATGGTTCATATACTCGCGTCCGTCCATTACATTTTTGGTCACGTGACATCGCGATGCCACGCGATCTCTCTGCCACGCTCGCGCGAGCTGCTCTTCTCCTCTGTCGTGAAATCATTTCAAGCGCGGCAAATTCAAATCAGTGCAATGAGTCGCAAACGGCTTTCGCCTTCTCGCAGTTCAGAGATATCTAAGTGCCTCCAATGCTTTCTTCCGTTTAGCTTTGGAGGCTGCTAGTTCGAAATCTCCGTCCACCAGGGCGGTTAAAGAGGCCCAAACCCTCGCATGCGCAGTTAGCGGCTGCTGTTTCGGGGAGGGTAGTTTCGCTTTGACTCCTACGAGGGCTTGCTGCTTTTTATGACCCCAATAATGCATAAATTCTTTCGTTTCTTCGTTGAAGGGGGGAAGGGGGGATATGGTCGACTTGACAAAACGTGCAAACGTGTTGAAGGCAAGCGTTCTCGTAACGATAGCACGGGAGTGCGCTTTTCAAAACAGCCGGCAAAGAAGGTAACGCGTAGGACTAAAAGCTCAAGAACCAGAAACTTGTGAGAAACTTGTGCGTCGAAAACTCCGTCTACTGCGCAACTGAAAACGCCCATTGCACCTGCGCATTTGTTCTCAGTCCGCACAGGAGGCATTCTGTGAACGTCTGGCTTGGAGAGCCATTAAGGTGGTCACCCTTGTGCCAAATGTTTTGTCGAACAAAACGCGTAGTCCAGGGGACAACGCCGGAAAATGAAGGGATGCTTGAAAATCCTTGGGAGATGTCTTTACCGCGTAGTATATGATACCCTATGAGGTGCATCAATGTTTCGCATGCGAGATTCATGTTCTCGGTGTTCGTAATTTCGTCGCTTCGCCGCTTTCGCACGTTTCGCATGTTCGCGCAGTTTTGCTCCTAATTTGCATTTTCCAGCCAACGCTGCCCGGTGGGAGCGACAACCACTGCTGTGTGCCGTGATGCCATAACAATGGACGCCCAAGAAGCCCGAAACGAGATTAATGGTGTGCCAGATGACGACGCCAAATATATCAGTTTCTCTTTTTGTTTATACGGAGAAAACTAAAAATTAGTTTCACAACGCATCTGGCGTCTTTTTTTTTCTGGAATGGCACCGTTGGAAAAAGGCTGCGGCGGATGGCTGGTAAAGACGACTTGCAACCTAATTTTACAACACCAAAAATAGTTTTCACTGCTAAATAATAGATCACATAAAAAGAAAAAAAACGCTATTAGGACGCCGATCACAGCTGAGGGGGTAGCACGTGCTAGCATTCGAACGATTCAAACAGCGCGCGCTTAACACCGAAACCTGGAGTAGCCCCCCCCCCCCCCCCCCCTAGTATCCCCTGAAACCGGTTGGTACGCTACAATAAATTGTGCCACTGGCCCACTGTCACGGAAAACAAAATTAAAACTGGTTTTTGGGGAAGGAAATGGCGCAGTATCTGTCTTGCATCTCGGCGGACACCTGAACCGCGCGCTGTAAGGGAAAAAGGATAAAGGAGGGACTGAGAGAAGGAAGGAAGGAAGCTGCCGTAGTGGAGGGTTCCAGAATCATTTCGACGACCTGGGGATCTTTAGCGTGCACTGGCATCGCACAGCTCACGGGCGCCTTTGCGTTTCGCCTCCATCGAAACGCGGCCGCCGCAGTCGGGTGAGAACCCGGGTACTCCGGATCAGTAGCCGAGCGTCCTAACCACGCGGCGGGCCTGTCATGGAGGAAAGAAATAACTTTCGAGATGCCGTTATTCGTCGCATTTTTTTTTTTTTTGAAGCCAGACGCACCAGACGTGACGGCTCCCCTCGCTATCCTCCGTTTCACGCATACAGGCAACGCTACGGAAGCTGCGGAAATAGTGCGTCCGCGAAGCCGTATTACTCTGCCACATATCATTCGCTTTTTTCGAGGCCTCGGTGAGTGTTTGGACGAAAACCGCGGTCCAAGCTGTCGAGGCGATCAGTGGTCTGGCCCCCTGGCTACAATTTTCACCGAGTGTGGCGTACTTTTTAGGCGCGGATGGTGTAAGAGCGATTGCCCTACCAGCCGCGTACACGTAATTTTTGCTTCTCCGAGTCTCGGTAAGTCGCACGACGAAAATGTGACAAGAAGTAAAATGGGGTCCAGGAAACTGCCAGTCACGGGACCAAAAAGTCGTGGCACTAGCGATTTGTCGCAATGAAATATGCCTGTGTTCACTGTGCTTGTACGGCGAACTATGCATTTCTTGGGCGCCGTCTCAGCGCGCATGCGCAGCTGCGCCATCGGCCAAAAATTCCCAGCAGTCCTCAGGAAAACACTTGACTTCGGGCACGTTTCCTTTTTTCACGCGGCGCGGACAGGAAGGGCCGCTTTTTATGCCAGAGTGCACGAGAGTTCGTTCCAGCCATGCTCTAACTATAAGCGAATTGTAGTCCTATGCTGCAGTTCTTTGAACTAGAATGGAACCGCGCAGACGAAAAGAGGGACATGGAAATAAAACAGACACGGCAGGGCGCGGATTATTGCTTCCTGTGCGTCCCACTTTTCGTCTGCGTGGTTCCGTTGTGCATTCTAGTTCGAACAACTAACTATCCCACCTTTCACCGTAGACAGATTTGAAGTACAGCTGATACCGGTGGGAAACACTTTTTTTTCTCCTTTGAACGCCACATCCAAGATTCGCTGTTGCTTAGCTGCATTTCATACAATGCTGACGGATAACGCATTACTGTTTCTTATTATGATTCTGTTATTCCAATCAGATTATTTTGCTGGCGCTAATCCCGGCCAGCTAAAGTGGGGTGTGCAAAACACGCACTGTTACCGCGATCAGGTCACGCGAGGAAATGCTCTGGCTTTATGTTAATTAAAATGACGAAATTCCTGTTAACTAAATAATAATAATAATTGATTATTTTTTCTAACTGCTCACAAAGCGTACATCCCCGCACCGCTTAAGCACTGTTCTGCTTGTCTGCGGCGCCGGCAGCCTGCGGAATACACATGATTTCGTGGTACCTTTCGCGGAACGAAATCACTGGCTTGACATTATTCTTATTGAGGCCCATTGTAAAACAGGCGTGACATGTTACCATCTATGGAAAGGGGATTTTCGTGAGTAAAGAACAAGGTCCATTTAAAGTACATTGTAACACAGGCGCGACGTGTTACCATCGCTATTCTATGGACAGATGGAATTTTGTGAGTAACGAACAGGGTAAACATACACAGATACACTTTAGCTCCTCTACAGACACGGGAAAATTCCATAAAGAAACAAAGTAAAAAGGCCAATATATATTGTTACACCTCTAGAGACCTGAATAAAAAAAATTGAAATAGTAAATGCGCAAACATACAACGTACATTTAATGATACAGCATTTAATGATAAAGTGCAAAACTTTTCATAGATTTTTAAGGAAAACATCCTTTAGCAATCATTTCACCTTTTTTATTATGTATGGTTGATATCGACATCTGATACTTTGTTCAATATTGCAGGCACATAGTAAGCTCCACACCATTTGCCATACTTGTTATAAATTCTGGGGACGCTGAATCGTTCTATGTTTCTTAAGGTGAACTTGCTTCTGGCTTCTCTGACTTAAACATATTATCGTAATAGAACCTGGCATAGATGGTATAGTTCTGGAATTCTTCAATTGGTAGGAGGCCTGCTGCCCTATATAGGTCTTTATATTTACCCTCTAATAGCACAACATACAAGACATTTTGGACACATTTATAAATTATACAGTTAATTTTCTTTTTTACTGTTTCTGAGCAAAAGCCGTACAGCGTAATATCATACCGTAACTGTGATTCCCTTAAGGACTGGTATAATATTCTTCTTATGTTGACAGCTGTGCAGCTTTTTATATGATACATCTGCGCTGCAACAGTTACGTAGCTTTTTACAAATAAGATTCACATGGTTACACCACGATAAAATAGGATTAAATTCAATGCCTAAGTACCAGACATAACTGCTATATTCTAGTGTGACACATCATTTTTCAGCATATAGAAATATTGGCCTTAGCACATTCAGTTTTTTGTAGGGATTATGAAAACACATGAGCTTTGTTTTTGAGCTATTTGGAAAAATGTAATTATCCTTGTACCAGTTCACTTCATAAATTTATGAACATCCGATTGAAGAGCGAATGGAGCTTTTTCCAAACTGGATTGTGCCATTACCAGTGCGGTGTCATCAGCAAACTGGTATAGCATGCAGTTCAAATTTAGGAATCCGAGGTCATTCACGTATAATACCCCTGTCACACGGGACGTTGAATGTCATTCGCAGCGAATGACATTCACAACGAATGTCATTGCCTGCTGGCGTTCCCGTTCTACACGGGTACACAAAATGGCATTTGCAAATGATGGCGATGTCCATCGGCTAACTGCTATGACAGCAGAACGTTACAAATCAAGCTTTTCATACACATATTTTATGTTTATTGCTAGTATCACACTGTTACACATTAATATACTCTTTAAAAATTTTTCGCAACGCCTTGCGGCAGCAATAGTCAACAAGCAATCCACTGAAATATCCAAAGCAAGACAGGCTCAAAGCCGCTCACGATCCCTCCCGTACATGCCGCCCGCGCTGCCGGCACTATGGAGGGCTGCGAAATTGGTGCCGAATTCTTGACAGTTGCTGATGAGCAACAGTGCAAGC
Organism: Amblyomma americanum; assembly: GCF_052857255.1. Classification (NCBI taxonomy): domain Eukaryota; kingdom Metazoa; phylum Arthropoda; class Arachnida; order Ixodida; family Ixodidae; genus Amblyomma; species Amblyomma americanum. The sequence goes on along the minus strand of NC_135497.1, from coordinate 300,764,190 downwards.
GAACATTGCTTGTTCTAGAGCTGTTACGAATGAAGCGCCGAAACCGGTTGCAGCGGCTGAAGCTTGCGATTCAAGAACGCGCCAAGAGGACGAGAGATTTGGAGCTGCGTCTGCTGGCCAATACGTTCACGTCGGCCGCTGTTTGGGCTTCCACCTCATCAGGCATTATCCGTGAGCGATGGGCCTTCCCAAGAAACGAAAACTGGTTTGAAGACACACTACCTAACCTGGGTGAATGTCATTTCAAGCAAGCGTTCCGCGTGAGTCCTGCCACATTCAGGTATCTGGTGGAATCGCTTCAGTGCGTTTTGCAGCGGGAAGTGACGAACATGCGGAAACCAATTTCCTTGGAGAAACGCGTAGCCGTTGGCTTGTACCGCCTGTGTTCCAGCGCCGAGGACCGGACAGTAGCACACCTGTTTGGCATCGGCCGCTCTACTGTGAACATTGTCTACAGGGAATTCTGCCGAGCAGTCGTTGACGTTCTCGAAGGCGCCTGGGTGCACATGCCGAGGGAGGCGGAGGTGGCCGAGCACTTGCGCGAATGTTACGCCGTCACTGGTTTCCCGCAGGCCATCGGCGCACTAGACGGCTGCCACTTCGCCATCTCACCGCCCAAGAAAGACGCAGCTGATTACTATAACTACAAGGGATGGTAGGTATTTTTTATGTTGCTCTTAAATTTTGAATAGCAGTTCAGGGCAAAGACAAAAGAGCAGATGGCCGAAAACAGCGCTGTTCTTTATTGCACAAATCATCAAGTAGAACTTAATGAAAGCAGCTGCCATAGAATTAAGCTTTATTTTTAAAAAAATGCTGATATTGTGGCATATGCAGCTTGTCCATTAAAATGCACGGTGTTTTATCGGGCATTTCGTTTTCTCTGTACGTGCCAAGTGGCACACGAGAACTTTCGTTTTTTTTTCTTGCACAATGAATAGCATGCAAGATCTAGCATCTGTGCCCGATATTTCTTCCTTCACACTAGTGCAGCAGGTATTTTCAAGAATTCTTGTGTGCCCAATTTTAACTGTCAGCTGGCAGTTGAAAATTATGCTCACAAAAAAGTCAACTTGAAAAGCATCTTTAACCAGTGTTTTTTTTAGGCAGCAAAATGACCTATGAAACCTGTATAAATGGAAATTTTTCTGTGTATAATTCATTGGTATTTTTAAGCTCATGTTGACAGGATGCTTATATTTTGCAATTCACTTCAGACAGTTTCTGCACCGTGCTGGTAACCTTTTTTTACATGCAGGTACAGCATCATACTGCTGGCAGTCGTTGACCACCACTACCGTTTCCTGTACCTGAACGTGGGGAGCCCGGGCAGGTGCCATGACGCCCATGTCTACGGCCGGTCACGGTTGAAGAAACGTATGGAGAGTGACTGTTTCAAGTCGCCTGTGTCAGTGATTGAAGGAACTCCAGTAGCACGGATCATACTCTGTGACCAGGCATTTCCACTGACGCCGCATTTACTCAAGCCATATGCTAATGCCCCAAACGGTTCCAAGCAGGCAATTTTTAACTATAACCTGTCAAGGTCAAGGCGAATTGTGGAGAATGCGTTTGGTCGTGTGAAGGCCCGCTTCAGGTTTATCATGAAGAGAATGGAATGTAAACTGCTGAATGCAAAACAGGCCATTAGGGCGTCCTGCACGCTGCACAACATCTGCGAAGCCTTTCGAGATAATGTGGAGGAGCAGTGGGTGCAGGACGTGCACAACTATAATGCATTGTACGAGCAGCCCTCGCACAACACTGATGCTTGCACTGCTGAAGGCCAAGATGTAAGGGCCGCACTTGCCGAATACTTCTGGAAACTGGCCCAATAATCCCACTGATACACATGCAGCTCAAGAAAACACTTTTATTTTTCCAAGTATTTAAGAAGCGCTTCAGTCAAGCGTTTTTCTGTGGCGGCTGATTCACGAAGAATATCAAGCTCCATTCTGCGTAGCTCCATTTCTTCCTTCCGGCTTTCTTTGATTTCGGAGCACAACTGCCGGTTCGTGTTTACTAGCTCCGCCAGCAGACTCTTTTGCGTGGCATGCCGGCTTGGCTTTGCGGCTCGGCGACTTGCTGCCACTAGTTGGGCCCTGCTGCTGTCCTCTGTGTCTGTTGTTTGTGATGAAGATGACGAGGGCAGTGCAGCAGACTCGAACAGCACGTCGTGTGCTGGTGCCGGAGGTGTCCTACCAGCAGTGGCATCTGTTTCAAATTCATCACCTGATAGTGCTGTGGTGCCACTTTGCATGCTATCAATTATCTGAAAAAGAAAAAAATATACTGCATGTAAACATATTTGAGCTTCCAACGATACGTACGCAGCTCAAGCAAACACTTAATTTTTCTAAGTACCTGAGAAATAATTACCTGTTGCATGCAGCCTTCACAATCTGAACAGGCGTATTAAACCAATTCCTATATTGAATATTCTACCCTACTTTAGCATTTTGTGGTGAGTGTGACATTTCTCATGTGAAATTTTCATTCATGTGTACATCTTTACTCATTCGCAAGCGGCGCTGTGAGTAATGAATAAATATGCCAAGTTTCCATGTGTCATGCCATAGAGGATCAATGCGTCTGCTTCCTGATAAGTTACAGAAAACAGAAGAGGTCTTCCTCACGCTGGGTTCACAGCTAGGAGCCCTACATTGAGCTACAGAAGCGCACTTACCATCTCAACAGTGGCACCATCGCCACCAATTGTTTCGTCTACTAGGCTGCTGTCGTTGACGGGCAAGCAGCCAAGAAATTTGGAAATATCCTTGTAAAAGCGCCACGTGATGGCACCTTGACCCGTTGTTTTTCGGCTCAGCAACCTGCAAAAAACGTATGACTTTGTTGCAATGGTGTTTGTAAGCTGCAGAGGACTACATGACTGCTGCTAGGAAAACAATCACCTCTTCTCAACATGCAGTCACTGTTGATCTGCCGAGCAATGTGTTGCATGTATGTTACTTTCAATGCTTACACTATTACTACTGCTTCCACTAGGACCAGTGCCGAAGTAAATATTTCGGCAGCTCAATTCTTCTGCGCAAAATGAATTTATGTGCCCATCTTTTATGCACCAGGCAGTCGCCACGGGGAATGGTTTAGAAAAGGTTTGGCATCCGAGATTCAAGGTAAAAGTCAAGATGCCTTGCAAAAAGAACCAAAAAATTAGACTGAAGTTGTGCGATAAATATTACGCACAAATGCATTAAGCATTTGCAAACCTGTCTTCAGGAAACGCAGATATCACTACATCGTAGCGGCGTATGTTCAGTCACGACTAAAGGCATGAATATAGAATGGTGACACATTACTTTTAATTAGCGCCGAGTGAACGGCGAAACACAATAGCACGACTGTTTTTCGTACTGTTTTAAAACGTGGCGCTCTAGCACAAGCTGCTCAATACCCTCAGAGGTTCGGCACGCGAAAAAAATCGATCGACGATGCAGGTGTGCAGCCTCGCATCTGATAACAGCACTCCTGCGGTGAATGAGCAGCGCACTGTAAGGCAAAACAAAATGAAGGGTGCCACTTACCGGTACCTGTTTCCAAGGTTTTCAATCTTGGATTTTATCTCTTTCACAGTCTTCTGAATGCCCTGCGCACACAGGCACTCCGCAATCGAAATATATACGCGCATGTTGCGTTTCGCGCGGCGCAAATCGCTCAGGTGGTCTTGCCACACTTTAATTAGTGCCCGCGTTTCGTCGTCAGTCCAACACGCCTTCTGCTGGGCTGGCGAAGCTACAGAGTTGTTCTCCATTGCGAGCACTGAAGGGAAATGGAGTGACGACCACGCTACTCAGGCAAGATGGAGGACGGTTTGTAAACAAGCGCGGCCGTCTCTACAGTAACTGGCGGCGACTGGGAACAAGAGTGTAGTTGCGCAAATCGCTTCAAATACCTTATTTTACATCAAAAAAATGATTCAAAAGTTAATTGCAGCAATTAAAATAAAGTTTTCTTTGAATACGTTTCGTTATCACTAACAAGTTTTGTAATTTTTCGCCAAGCCGCTGTCGTCGAGATTACACAGGTCGCGCGTGCATGAGTTCGGGAAACTCATTCAATGGGCGAATGTCGTTAGCTGTGAATGTCATTGACTGTGCCCGTGTAGCAGCGAAAAAAACGCTATTCAAACGTAATGTCATTCGCTGCGAATGACATTCAACGTCCCGTGTGACAGGGGTATAAGTTGAATAATAACGGTCCTAGAGAAGAACCTTGGGGAACACCAAACTTAGTGACTATTAATTCACTATTAGCTTAGACTTGAAGAGGGAACGGAAGAAGCTAGTGCAGAAGAATACCATTAACGAGTTAGCCGTAAGAGGGAAAGCACAGGAATTTAGGATAGCGCTGCAAAACAGATATTCGGCCTTAACTGAGGAAGATGATCTTGATGTTCATTCAACGCACGATAATCTGACATCAATAATTACGGAGTGCGCAGTAGATGTAGGCGGTAGGACAGTTCGAAAGGATACCGGGAAGCTATCTCAGGTGACGAAAGATCAGATTAAGAAGCGCCAAAACATGAGGACATCTAACCCTACCGATAGAATAGAACTAACGGAGCTATCAAAGTTAATAAATAAGCGCAAGGTAGCCGACATAAGGAAGTTTAATATGGAGAGAATCGAGCATGCTATAAAGAACGGAGGTAGCCTAAAAACAGTGAAGAGGAAACTAGGCATAGGTAAAAACCAGATGTATGCATTAAGAGACAAGCAGGGCAATGTCATTAGCAATATGGATAAGATAGTTAACGTAGCCGAAGAGTTCTACACAGACCTGTACAGTAGCCAATGTAATCAGAGCGTTAATAAGAAAGACAGCAGTGCACAGCAATGCGTCATCCCACCAGTAACGAAAGATGAATTAAAGAAAGCCTTAGAAGCAATGAAAAGGGGAAAAGCAGCTGGGAAGGATCAGGTAACAGCAGATCTGTTGAAAGATGGAGGGGACATCGTGCTAGAAAAACTAGGCACCCTGTATACGCAATGCCTTATGGCCTCGACTGTACCAGAAGCTTGGAAGAATGCAAACATTATCTTAATTCATAAGAAGGGAGACGCCAAGGACTTGAAAAATTACAGGCCGATCAGCTTACTATCCGTTGCCTACAAAGTATTTACTAAGGTAATCGCTAATAGAGTCAGGGAAACGTTAGACTTTAATCAACCAAATGATCAGGCAGGCTTTCGTAAAGGATATTCCACAATAGATCATATTCACACTATCAATCAGGTGATAGAGAAAAGCGCAGAATATAACCAACCTCTATATATAGCTTTCATTGATTACGAGAAAGCATTCGACTCAGTGGAAACCTCAACAGTCATACAGGCATTGCGTAATCAGGGGGTAGAAGACCCTTATGTAAAAATACTGGAAGATATATATAGCAACTGCACAGCTACTATAGCCCTCCATAAAGTCAGCAATAAAATTGCAATAAGGAAGGGCGTCAGGCAAGGAGACACGATCTCGCCAATGCTGTTCACCGCATGTTTACAGGAGGTATTTCGGCGCCTGAATTGGGAACAGTTGGGAGTAAGAATAAATGGAGAATACTTTAATAATCTGCGATTTGCTGATGAAATTGCCTTGCTGAGTCACTCAGGAGGTGAACTGCAAATCATGATCAATGAGTTAGACAGGCAGAGCAGATCGATGGGTCTAAAAATTAACATGCAGAAAACCAAGGTAATGTTCAACAGCATAGCAAGGGAACAACAGTTCACAAATGGCAGCAAGAGCCTAGAAATTGTGCCGGAATACGTCTACTTGGGGCAGGCAGTGACAGCTGATCCGGATCAAGAGAGGGAGATAACTAGAAGGATAAGAATGGGGTGGAGCGCATATGGCAAATTCTCGCAGATCATGAGTGGCAGTTTACCAAATTTCCTCAAGAGGAAAGTGTACAACAGCATAATCTTACCGGTACTCACCTACGGGGCAGAAACGTGGAGGCTAACGAAAAGAGTTCAGCTTAAGTTAAGGATAACGCAGCGAGCCATGGAAAGAAAAATGATAGGTGTAACGTTAAGAGATCGGAAGCGGGCAGAGTGGGTGAGGGAACAAACACGGGTTAATGACATCCTAGTCAAAATCAAGAGAAAGAAATGGGCTTTGGCAGGGCATGTAATGCGAAGGCAAGATAACCGCTGGTCGTTAAGGGTAACGGAGTGGATTCCAAGAGAAAGTAAGCGGAGCAGGGGGCGGCAGAAGGTTAGGTGGGCGGATGAGATTAAGAAGTTTGCAGGCAAAGGGTGGATGCAGCTGGCAAAGGATAGGGTTAATTGGAGAGACATGGGAGAGGCCTTTGCCCTGCAGTGGGTGTAGTAAGGCTGATGATGATGATGATGATGATGATGATGAATTCACTATATTCGTTAACTTTCACCATCTGTTTACGGTTCGTGAAGTAATTTTGAAACCATGCTGCAAACGGCCCTCGGAAAGCCAAATTTTGTAGCGTATATTAAGGCGAAAGTGACGCTCGTTTTTTGAACGCTATGAAGCCCTTGCAATGAGACAAGCAAGAGTAACTGCACAAATGAACGCAAAGAATCACAGCACGAGTTGAACAGATGTTCAAAACACTTTGATGTTTGAGAAGTTTTGTATTCCGCCGTTTAAGCGCTGGAAAAGGGTGAGGGCGGTTGAGGGCAGCGAGGATTGGGCATATATACATTTATTTACATTGAGGTAATATGCATTGAAAGGGTTATGTACAAAGAATGGGAGTTGACACGAGAGCGCCCGAACATGTCCACATCTCCCATCGGAGTCCTCCAGCCGCTTGCTCTACTCGCCGAAGAAAACAAAAAAAAAGCGTCGATGATTGACGGCTGCAAAGCGACCGCGCACCTCCCTCGCTGCGACCTTCGGCTACTGGCCGCCGCACACGTGGCACACACGCACATAGACCTCGGCTGCCTGACCGTCTCACGAGTTCAATGGCATTGTAATGAGGCATCGGCTCGACAACACGTATGTTTTTTTTTACTTGACCACTCTCACCGTAATAAACAGGCAGTGCAGGAAAGGCAGAAGTGTGACGCGACGCGAAATATCAGTAATTAAAACAAGTTCACATATCGTACCTTCAGGACCCTCCAATCAGACTCACATGCTTCATTACTTCCTGCAGTATGCCCTCGACGTACTGGGCGTCATTCAGGCCGCGGCGAAAGCCAGGCTCCATGCTGAGCTCGTAGCCAGGTCCGTACACAATAAGGAATCGGTGTTCCGGGATGTCATCGTTCAGTTCTTGGCCCACAAGCGCCGCGGTCACCGCGGTCCAACACCGGGCACAGCTGGCAGCCTCGTACCCCCTTCCAGCGAGGAGAAGCAGCGCCAGCCCACAGCTTTGGATGACGAGAACGCACTGCACGAAGGCGGCTGGGGTCAGATTCCACGCGCCCAGCGGATCGCCAGACAGTCCGTCCGCACCGCACTGGCAAATAACTGCGTCAGGCGCGTTCCTTTGCCTGACCTCGCTTATCACCGGCAATACCGCGCGCAGGAAAGCTGAATCGCTAGCACCATTCCGAAGCCGCAGGTTAATCGAATAGCCACGGCCCAGGCCGAACCCAACGTCATTCACTGCTCCATGCCAGGGAAGAAACCGGGCTCGTACTGGTGAACAGACACAGTGAGCACCTTCTCCGTGCCTTCGAAGGCTTCCTGAACACCGTCGCCGTGATGAACGTCCAGGCCAATGTACACAACTCGTCCGAACTTTCGACGCAGTGCCAGTATACAAGCACGACGTCATTAACGTGACAGAAGCCGGCAGCCTCACTTCTGTGCGCGTGCTGCAAACCACCTTCCCAGTGGATAACAACATCACAAGTCCGCTCAATTAGGGCCCGTGCAGCCGCTAAGGTGCCACCAGCAACATTTTCACAAGCGTCAGGAGTCGCTCTGTCGGCGCACAGTCATCGACTAGGTTGTAGTCTTGAGCGCGACTTACGATATCTTCCCCAAACAGGTGTTCTGCTTCGCAAGACTCCAGAAAGTCGACGTAATCTGCAGAATGAAACAGGCACAAATCCTCGCGGCTGGCCAAGAACGGATGAATGGGGTGCAGATTCTTCAGCAGGTTGTATCCCTTCAGAAGCCCGTGGACCAGAAAACAACGCTTACGAATGCGAGGAACCCTCCCACATTCGAAGAGGTGACTCGGACTCTGGACGTAGCCGACTCGAGGTTTTGTTGATGTCCCTGACGCACAGTGTTCATAACCCACGTTAGGAACGACACTAACAGATGAGGGCAATTCTGATAATTTACTACGCGAGACGTTCGCCTGACTCGTCTAATCATCGCCGCCATCATTGTTTAAAAGAGTGGAATATATAGAACCACACATTTTGATGGCTGAAAACGCTGAACAACGCTATTCTAGCTGAACTCACGCACACACTGCGCGCTTAAAATGTAATATGGATTGACTTGGCTTGACTTGACCGGCGCTAGATATGAAGCGTGTTTTGTTAGTTCTGGTTCTGCTTTCTCGGTTCGCTCGATACCAACGTGGCTCAATACCATTTCATTTATTTATTTCTATTTATCATACACTACGGACCAAATACGGTTTAGTCCAGAGAAGCAGAGTACAAGGCATATGGTACAAAAACTGCGATCTTGAAAAAGTAGCATTCCGGTTAATAAAGCAGATACCAAAAATGGACAACACATACTGAGATGCACCCAAGCATAAAGCCACACAAGAAAGTAAACAGTTCACTTGAGTTTTACGAGTATTCTGCATGTACCTCATTCATACTCCAATCCTGTTGTATATAAGCCCCTCGCCTTTAATCTCGAATTACTTCAGTAGAATAGCAGTTTGGCATGATTGTTGAATCTAATTAATTGCACGCCGTCTGGGATCTTTCGTGCTGATTATGTTAGTAGCACTTGTGGTCGTCGTCTGTTACATGCTCTGCATTCTTTTAGCCTTAAATTCCTTCAAAATAATTTTCTTACTTTAGCCACAAGTTTGTTAGCCGTAAAGTTTTGGTGTTACATGCTGAGGAATATCCCATTCGTAAACACATGGCACGCCCGCTTCATTTCTATTTTCACGCGCTGCTGGCGACGCAGAATTCGGAGTTGAAAATTAACCATTGTGCTGTTGTGCAAGTTTGGTTCAATGCTCAAATGCTGTGCTTGTAATATAGTCTCTATCAACTGTGTCGTAACTCTTTGAGCACATTTTAAGTGCTATTATCTTCAGTGTAACGTCTTTTACAAATTGGGTTATTAAAACTAAAACATGTTTTCTTCTCTGCTCATAGCGGTGGATTTCTGCAGGCGTTTCAAGAACAGAAATAAATATTTCGTTATTTGAAACAGCTCTCACCCCAGAAAAAAAAGCTCAAAAGTAGGTCGCCATCCGTCCCATATTAACGCTACCCTATATCTGCTCAATGAACGGCTTCAGGCCTTTTCAATGTCAACTCATTCACTCATGCATTTGAGATGTTCTTTTAGACAAAACTGGACATTGGTTAAAAAGGTATAAACCTATTACACCAGCCTGAGGACGGCCCCACCCATACACTGTTCAGCAAACCAAGACCTGCAAGGAAAAAAAAGTTGCTACTATAAAATGTCAATCAATGTCTGGAAAATAATGCCTACATTATCGTTAACTGAACAAAGAATAAGGGTATTACACATTCCATGAATGTAAATTCGTCATGAGTAGATAAAAAGCCTCGAAGGTGTCGCAAATAAGAGCACAAAGAACGTTGGCAGAAATCATATATAGTGCCAGGCAGTATACATTTATTCATTATAACATGGACAGTGGTCAGCGAGGGGAAGATTCATGCTCCAGCCGAGTATCGCTCGCGACACTCGCTCAGCCTTCGGCGTTCGTCTCGTATTTCTGAATTGCGCCTTCCCCCGTCCCACGCTAGGGTGGTCCCTCTGCTTCGCCGGTTGCCATCTGCCACGACCTTCCGTCGGGAAATCGCGTGCAAAGTACCATGCGAGAGGTTCTTCGCTTTGAGCTGTCGCTCTTTTTCTCTCGCTTTCTACTTCTCTCTCCTCTCTCTCTTTTCTTTTAACATCGCAACTGCGGAGAGAAAGAGAAAAAGGGAGTCTTTCCTGAGAGGATGAAGAGTTGGAGAATGGTGGGAGAGGGTGAAGACAGGAACTTGGGTAGACGAGACAACGTTGGGCGAGACGCTGAGCGCCATGCCTGGCAACCACAACAGCTTTCGTCTCAACCAATCGGAGACGAGAGTGCTACTTAAGGTGCGGTCCTCCCAGTTTGCTCCACTCTTCTCATTCAGACTGAATGTATGCAGTTGCGCGGCTTCGCTTGTCGCGGCAAGTTCCGTGGAGGCTGCAGCGGCAGAGCGTTTGGAGGGAAGTTGTTCTGCATCTCTTATAGCTAAAAACTTCATTTCAAACACGCAGTTAACGCATCTCTATGGGAGTAGTCGAGATTTCAGTCGCTTTACACGCTCAGATCTCACGGCGCTGACCTTAGGGTACTATTTATGACAGTGCTGAACTTGACGCGAAGAAATACCTCATCACATGTAGGGGATGACAGCCATACGCAAACGCTTCAGTCACCGCAGCGGCCTGTGCTGTCCTGCGCACAAAAACAGCGAAACATCCACGAACGCCGACTTGCATTTTTATATCTCATGCTGCAGATCGTACGATTTGTGTGCTAAGTGATGACACCTTCGTGGTACACTATGTTTTCGAAGTTGTGTCTATGCGCACGTTTAATGCTGCTGACTATAGTACACAGTGAAAGAATTTTTTCTCCGAGCGCTCGCATACTTTTTCGTGAGCGCGTAGTCGCATTCATGTGCATCAGCTGAAGCTGGCGTACCAACGCGAACGCTTAATTACGACAGCGCGACGTGCACCAGAACTGCGCGATTCGATTTTACGGAAGTTCGTCCTAGCGGAGACCGGCACAAAATTCAATTTCGCGCTCTAGCCTGTCGCTGCGGGCGCTCGGCCGCGTTATCGCTTCCTATGATGCTGGGTCCATGGAGTGAAATGAATGGCACTGGAAATCGTATGCGACAAACGTGCGCGTCAGCGTCTCTTTAACTGTGCACGAGCTGCGCACAGCACTGAATGTCCACAGCTTGTGCAAAGATCTGTCATCTAACACGCGCTCGTGTCAGAAAGACGCGTTCTTTCTCCCCGAACTTTATTGACTCGGCGGAAAGGGTGCGTTGCCTCAATCCAGCTGCCCGAGCGGGGCCCGTGATAACCTCATGCGCCCGGTCTGGGTTGCGTCAAAACTTTTGTGTACGCGGGGAAGGGAGAGCTGACGAGTCGGTCCGAAGGAAAATAAATGATTAAGGAAAGAGCGCGGGATGCGGCGCTCCTAAATGACCAGTTTCCGAGTTACGGCAGTGCCGAAAAGTGCAGCCCATCGTTCAGCCAGACAATGGGCGACAACGGATCGCTCTCTGGCCACGAGTTTCTGAGAGGGAACAGGCTCGGGCTGGTGAAAACGCCGTTTAAAGTTCTCTGCGTGTGTGTCTGGGGACAGTGGAATTCTTTATTGCACAGGGGAATGTGTGCAGAGAATAATCGAGTACGGCGAATTTCGCGGGATAGGGAAGGAAGGAGAATGGAAGAAGTGCCGTTGCCTCATTTGTGAGCAGGAAATGGAAGAGGGAACAGAAGTGTACTGGTTTACAGTACTGTGTGTTAAAATGCAGTGTCTTGAACGTCGAGATGGCGGAATTAGGCTCTCCTTTTTTCCTTCCACTCGCGTTCTGTGGTCAATGGACACAGCTGTTGTAAACTCACACTGTGGATTTGAAAAGATTGCTTTTCAGAATCTACTTGCAGTAATGACGGCAAGTGCTTGAGCAATGGAGTTTTTTTTCTTTTTTCAGAATCTAGTGTAGCTGGGGCGTCCAGAACGTAAAATGTGCGGACAGTTTATTCGACGTTCATGTTAACATTATTTCATGTAGAGTAGTGATTAATCAAATCTCCTAGTTGCTCAATTCTTATACAGTGGGCTTTCATTAATTCGAAATCACTTAATCCGAACTGCCGTTTTATCCGACATTACGTTCTGGTCCCGTCAGCATCTGGTAAAGTATTCAGCTCCACAAATTATGTTTAAAATTTACGTCGGATCTATTCATTTTTTGCTGCTTACGTTGCAGCTGCGTGATGGCAGTTTAGGCTTATCGGAGCAGAACGACGCAGTTTGTAGACGCGTATGATGATGATGCTGAAAACGTTAACAAAGACACAAACTTCATTTTTTCCCTCTCATTGTGATAGGGAGAAAAAGTCGTTTAATGAACCAGGCGTTGCATTTCTACGGAGTGTTGCCTCGTTCAGAGACAATTGAAGAAATAATATCTTTTGGCCAAACCGTTGCCGTGTTCTCACTCAAATTTCGCGCTCAAATGTGACTAAGTTTTGTTGTATGCTGGGTTTGGGTCAGGTACTTCCCTGAATCGATGAGGAATAATCAAAAGTCCGCATAGTATGGGGCGACGCAGGACCAAAAAGGACGATTTCGCAACAGCTGTACTGGCAGTAGCACCTGTTGTCGGCTGCAGAATGACAAAAGCAGACGAATGCGTGACGCGAAACTAAGAGCGCTCCCCAACCTTTCGGAGGCGAGGGATCGCGCTACCAGTACAGCCGTTGCGAAACAGCCTTTTATTGGTCCGGCATCGCCGCATACTATGCGGACATTAGTATACTCCTCATTGATTCAGGCAAGTACCCACCCAAACGTAATATAAAACAAAAATAACTGCCAAATCCCGCCCCGGTGCGAAATTTGAACCCCACTAAGAGAGCGGTTAAGCCGACGGAATTTTTTTATCGAGATCCTCTGAGCGATACAACACCCAGTATATATGTCTTGTCCCTGCAAACCACTGTCCATATTTCAGCGCACACGGCCGTTCAGTCCGAGATACCGTCGCCGAGACCGTCTGTCTACCGTTCACTGTGCATATTCGCAGAGGGAAAGGCCAGTCCCAAGAGGAATCTGTATCTGCAGAGGCTTAGCTTCCACCGCCGAGTCGGTCTGTCTACCGTTCACTATATATATTCATAGAGGGAAAGGCCAGTCCCAACAGGAATCTGTGTATGCAGAGGCTGAGCTTCCGCCGCCGAGTCCGTTTGTCTACCGTTCACTATGTATATTCGTAGAGGGAAAGGCCAGTCCCAACAGGAATCTGTGTCTGCAGAGGCTTAGCTTTCGCCGCCGAGCCCGTCTGTCTACCGTTCACTATGTATATTCGTAGAGGGAAAGGCCAGTCCCAACAGGAATCTGTGCCTGGAGAGGCTTAGCTTCCGCCGCCGAGTCCGTCTGTCTACCTTGAATAAACAGCGCGAACAAAGACGAGCACAAAAGACAAGAAAGCGAACGACACGGCGCTGTGTCGTTCGCTGTCTACCGTTCACTATGTATATTCGTAGAGGGAAAGGCCAGTCCCAACAGGAATCTGTGTCTGTAGAGGCTTAGCTTCCGCCGCCGAGTCCGTCTGTCTACCGTTCACTATGTATATTCGTAGAGGGAGGGAAAGGCCAGTCCCAACAAGAATCTGGGTCTTGTTGTGATCGGAGGCCCCGACAGCGGGAACAGACGAGCCCGGCAGGCGCCATCGAACTATGCTTGACCCAAAGGTGCTGTCGTCCTGAGAAGAGGATTAGGAACGGCTCCTGGCGACGCTGAGCTGTGACGAAAGGCATCTCATCCCTTCGCCCGGAGTATGGAATGCGGCATTGCTCCCGAACTGCGCCCTCACGTGGACCGGCAGAAAGACGCGAACAAAGGCGCCGAACCCTCCTCGCTCGCGTGCACGTGCGGCCAGACAAAGCGGGGGCGGACACGGCTGATTCATCTTACCCTCTGGAATGCCCAGGGCCGTCAAGACGCCTCTTTCCCACGGAGGGCATCACCGCCTGCCTGCTAAGCCAACGACCTTGTGCACCTGCTCAACCGGTCGGAAACAATTCCAGGACCTCAAGGCGCCAGGATTCCTTATCGCCTGTGCACGTGTTTGTGGGGGCGGAGCGGTCACGGGGTTAGGGAAGAGACTATGAAGAGTGTGTCTGCCCATTGGACGCTTGATGAGCCACCGGTTTCCCTAGCTAGGTGCCTAGGGAATATCCACTCTATTTAAGCCGCGATTTGGCTGGTTTCACGGCACTTCATCTCGGACTTTTGGGTCTCCCTGCTTCTCTTGTAAATATGTAGCACTTCATCTCTGACTTTTGGTCTCCCTGCTTCTCTTGCAAATATGTAAATAAACCTTCAAGTTTACCAACCCTCCTGAAGGCTTCCCTCCGTCGTCTGCAGAGTTCATCGTCATGTGGTGAAGACCTCGGTCCCGATACCCAAGCATATCAACTGGTTGGCAGCGGTGGGATGGTCTGCGCCTGGTCCTGACTCTGGTATGGTAAGTGCGCGGTCTTTCTCTTGGAGCATTGCCAGGTTTTACAACTTTGGAAGATTGTTAGCCTAGGTAATCGAAGGTTGGTATAAGAGGCAGCCGGGGCTCCTCTGACCACGTGAGTAGAGACTTGCCGTTGCTTAAATAGTCATGGACTGCAAGAAGCTGCGCAAACCAGACCTAGTTCTCGTATGCGGGGAATTGGGCATTGATTGTGGGTCGATCCGTAGAAAACCTGAATTGATTAGGGCAATTGAGGATTCCGGTGCGGACGAGGAGGAGATAGTAGAATGTTGGGAGCTAATTAAGGAGGAGTTGGAGAAGGAAAGGGAACAAAAGAAGCGAGAGGATGAACAAAAGAAGCGAGAGGATGAAGAAAAAAGGAAGCGCGAAGAGCACGAAAGAAAGCGCGAAGAGCACGAAAGGGAGCACGAAAGGAAGCGCGAAGAGCATGAAAGAGAGATCGAGAAAAAACGGCTCGATCTACAGATAGCCCAGGCTGCACAGGCAGAACGCACTAGGCTAGAGGTGCCGAACACAGTGGCAAGCCAGGCAGCATCAAAAATAAAAATAAAGGACCTCTTGCAAGCGTACAAACTTGGAGAGGACATAGGACTCTTTCTCGTGAACTTTGAGCGGGCATGTGAAAGTTGCGAGTTCCCGACCGAGTCTTGGCCGCAGAAACTTCTGACCATTCTTCCACGTGAGGCGGCCCAAGTACTCGCTCGTCTGGCAAAAGAAGAGGCGGCAGACTATATTAAAGTAAAGGCAGCACTCCTAAAAAAGTATCGCCTGTCCGCAGAGGCCTTTCGGCGCCGCTTCAGGGAAGCCAGAAAACAGCCTAACCAATAATTTCCGGATTTTGCGTATAACCTTAAGGCAGACCTGAAGGAATGGCTAAAGGGAGAACAGGCTTACGGAACTCACGATGAAGTAATAGAGGTGATCTGTCTGGAGCAGTTTTTTGGCTCTTTGCGGGAAGAAATGCGTGTATGGGTGCAGGACAGGCCCGGAAATAAAACCCTTGAAAGTGCAGCAGAGCTGGCCGAAGAGTTCTATGCCAAGCGCGTAGCAGAGGGTGCGCGTGCCCCCGTAAGCCCCAAAGTAGAAAAAAAAATTTCCACGGATCCAGACAGGAGGGGCAGCAAGCCGCAACTGGGAGCGGAACGAGGGCCATAAAGCAGAATCAAGCAACCCCACAAAGGGGGTGACCGAAAAAGAGAGGGATAAGGCTTTTAAAGCCAGAAAGAAACCAGTGTGTTTCCGTTGTCACGAGCCCGGTCATTTCGCCCACGCTTGCAGGAAGCAGGAAATCGTTCTCTCCTTGGTGGAGGCGGGCGATGAGAACATCGCCTGCTAGAGCCATACCTGAAAGACATGCAGGTTAATGGAAAACCGTGCCGGGTTCTGAGGGACTCCGCGGCCACCATGGACGTAATCCACCCCACGTACGTGAACGCAGCTGATTTTACTGGGGAATGTGCAGGTAGTCAGGTGGCCGAAGAGAATAAATAGCGCGTGCTTGCCGATCGCACGAGTTAGAATAGAGGGCCCGTTTGACGTTCTGGAAACGGAGGCAGCGGTATCACCGAATCTGCCGGAAAGATTTCCGTACCTCTTTTCAAATCGGTCGGAGCAGATGCTCCAAGAAGAGGGTCGTAGTTTCGGCGATCGAACCGTCCAGGCGCTCACTCGTGTGAAGGCTCGCGAGATTGCAGCTGAAGTAAATCGTAGGAAGAACGAAGGCTCTCCCACGACGGGTCAGGCAGGGGCAAACCCAGGAGGCGATGCTTCTGAGACGAGCGGAGAGGCTCGCGGCAGGAACAGATGCAACGCCGAGTACAATGACTCAAAGGGGGTCCAGTTCGATCAGCTCGTGGTGCCGCAGAAATACCGCGCAGGCATCCTTAAATTGTGCCATGGTGGGGGTTGGTCTTGCCACCTTGGAGTGAAGAAAACTAAAGCTAGGCTTCTACAGGAGTTTTATTGGCCTGGCTGCGTCGGGGATGTCAAGCAGTTTGTAAAGTCCTGCGACACCTGTCAGCGTGTCGGAAAGCCAGGGGATTTAAGGAAGGCTCCGATGAAGCTAGTGCCCGTAATTAGCAAACCCATCCGTCGTTTGGTGGGGGACGTAGTCGGTCCTCTACCAGTGACTCAGTCGGGCTACCGCTACCGAAAAGGGCGGGAAAACGGGAATGCCGCCGGTCTCAGTCGTAGCTTTCCTGCATAATCTGGCGTAAAATGCCCTAATGCTCGAGAAAAGCTACCGTATCATTTTCGGTTTTTGTTTTTTTCTTGCTTCTCCGTACCTACCTCATTGCCGAAAAAAAGTTTCTTACCAAATTTCAGACGCATCTCTTTTGCGAAAAAAAGGAAAAACAAAGCGGAATTAGTTTGGTTCAGCAGACTTCCGGGCGTGAGATGTTGGCGAGGGTTAAGTCATCCAAAATTTGCAGCCATATTGCTCTGTATTAAAGACCTGGCAATGTTCTGAGGCTGGCCGCGTGCTGCCTAGCCGGAGGTAAGGGCTGAGCTCAGATCGGATCGCTAATGCTCCGTTAAGGACCCCTGCCAGCTGTGCAGGTCAAGTGGACTGACTACTACGAGGCCGACTGGGACTCTGACGCCCATTCGTGGTGCACCGACCAGCTGCAACCACTTCGTGGCGTCTTCTTGGCGGCGGACGGATTGTTGTGATCGGAGGCCCCGACAGCGGGAAAAGACGAGCCCGGCAGGCGCCATCGAACTATGCTTGACCCAAAGGTGCTGTCGTCCTGAGAAGAGGATTAGGAACGGCTCCTGGCGGCGGTGAGCTGTGACGAAAGGCCTCTCATCCCTTCGTCCGGAGTATGGAATGCGGCATTGCTCCCGAATTGCGCCCTCACGGGGACCGGCAGAAAGACGCGAACAAAGACGCCGAACCCGCCTCACTGGCTTGCACGTGCGGCCAGACAAAGCGGGGGTGGACACGGCTGATTCATCTTACCCTCTGGAATGCCCGGGGCCGTCAGGACGCCTCTTTCCCACGGAGGGCATCACCGCCTGCCTGCTAAGCCAACGACCTTGTGCACCTGCTCAACCGGTCGGAAACAATTCCAGGACCTCAAGGCGCCAGGATTCCTTATCGCCTGTGCACGTGTTTGTGGGGGCGGAGCGGTCACGGGGTTAGGGAAGAGACTATGAAGAGTGTGTCTGCCCATTGGACGCTTGATCAGCCACCGGTTTCCCTAGCTAGGTGCCTAGGGAATATCCACTCTATTTAAGCCGCGATTTGGCTGGTTTCACGGCACTTCATCTCGGACTTTTGGGTCTCCCTGCTTCTCTTGTATATATGTAGCACTTCATCTCTGACTTTTGGTCTCCGTGCTTCTCTTGCAAATATGTAAATAAACCTTCAAGTTTACCAACCCTCTTGAAGGCTTCCCTCCGTCGTCTGCCGAGTTCATCGTCATGCGGTGAAGACTTCGGTCCCGATACCCAAGCATATCAGTCTGTAGAGGCTTAGATTCCGCCGCCGAGTCCGTCTGTCTACCGTTCACTATGTATATTCGTAGAGGGAAAGGCCAGTCCCAACAGGAATTTGTGTCTGTAGAGGCTTAGCTTCCGCCGCCGAGTACGTCTGTCTACCGTTCACTATGTATATTCGTAGAGGGAAAGGCCAGTCCCAACAGGAATCTGTGTCTGTAGAGGCTTAGCTTCCGCCGCCGAGTCCGTCTGTCTACCGTTCATTATGTATATTCGTAGAGGGAAAGGCCAGTCCCAACAGGAATCTGTGTCTGTAGAGGCTTAGCTTCCGCCGCCGAGTCCGTCTGTCTACCGATCACTATGTATATTCGTAGACGGAAAGGCCAGTCCCAACAGGAATCTGTGTCTGTAGATGCTTAGCTTCCGCCGCCGAGTCTGTCTGTCTACTGTTCACTATGTATATTCGTAGAGGGAAAGGCCAGTCCCAACAGGAATCTGTGTCTGTAGAGGCTTAGCTTCCGCCGCCGAGTCCGTCTGTCTACCGTTCATTATGTATATTCGTAGAGGGAAAGGCCAGTCCCAACAGGAATCTGTGTCTGTAGAGGCTTAGCTTCCGCCGCCGAGTCCGTCTGTCTACCGTTCATTATGTATATTCGTAGAGGGAAAGGCCAGTCCCAACAGGAATCTGTGTCTGTAGAGGCTTAGCTTCCGCCGCCGAGTCCGTCTGTCTACCGTTCACTATGTATATTCGTAGACGGAAAGGCCAGTCCCAACAGGAATCTGTGTCTGTAGATGCTTAGCTTCCGCCGCCGAGTCTGTCTGTCTACTGTTCACTATGTATATTCGTAGAGGGAAAGGCCAGTCCCAACAGGAATCTGTGTCTGTAGATGCTTAGCTTCCGCCGCCGAGTCTGTCTGTCTACTGTTCACTATGTATATTCGTAGAGGGAAAGGCCAGTCCCAACAGGAATCTGTGTCTGTAGAGGCTTAGCTTCCGCCGCCGAGTCCGTCTGTCTACCGTTCATTATGTATATTCGTAGAGGGAAAGGCCAGTCCCAACAGGAATCTGTGTCTGTAGAGGCTTAGCTTCCGCCGCCGAGTACGTCTGTCTACCGTTCACTATGTATATTCGTAGAGGGAAAGGCCAGTCCCAACAGGAATCTGTACCTGTAGAGGCTTAGCTCCTTGAGTAGTGCAGAACACGGAGATGGAAAGTGCAGGAAAAGAACATCGTGTGACACGGACCTACACTGGAGTTAGTGGTCGTGAGCCTTAGTTGTGGAGGTTGGTTGTGGCCGCCAGGCCTTTGAGGAGGCCTCGACACACCTTAAGTTGTCGGTTTGGTTTGTTTCCCCCCTCACCTTTTGGCAGTGCGATAACGTGATTAAATAAGTTGGGCTAGTTGCTGCTTTTGATCCACCGACTGCGACATATTACTAGCGTTAAAATACGCACAACGTATTTTAACGCTAGTGATATGTCGCAGTCTGTGCGATAGCGTCTGGGTCTATTTTGTCTTCTATGAAGATAAGGCCTTCTATGCTCTCCTGTCGTATAAGCAAACCGGAAAAATGTGGTAAAACATTTCAATGACTCAACGTAAATCCTCCTGGCGCAAATATGAGCTATGAAGAGCAGAGAACGATTAAAAAGTAAGAAACGTATGTTAAGAGTTCTGGGCCGTTGTTGCCTTCAAGTTCTACGTAGAGGTTAGATGCATTGTGTATATTGAAGATTTTAGATTTTTGTCGCAGAGAACGCATTGGGTTATAGGAGATAATTTTTTTGACCAGCTTCAGAATTATTTTAATATCCCGCTGTGGGAAAACCATGAAATGCCCGTTTTCTTCAATGAAGGAAGTCATAGAAACTTAATGCAAAAATAAAACCATCCCTGCTTCACCGGAGTGAAAAAAATTTGTAGACCCCACCTCGTGGAGTCAGAAAACCCGTTAATCATGATGCCCGTTGATAAATTAAGATCACCATCATCAAAAGTCACGACATTAATCATGCTGAAAGCCTACATTTGAAGACGGGCAGGTCGTTCTGCTTTATCACGGACAAAAAGTTATCGTTCACGGACGCACTAATGGATGCGGGAAAAACAGCTCTCCCGGGCTCACATTTTTCGAAGCGCTTTTTCAGAGCAGGCATATATACTGGGAGAGGGCATTAAGGGGAGGGGGGCGCAGAGAAATAGGGCAAGGCTAGTAATTATAGCGGTAGGATAGCATTTTCTCCTAACAGTTATTATGGTTGCCACACTAAACAGACACAAAGACTTGCTGCAGCTTTGTCAAACAGGTTCATGCTTAGAGGGCTCAATGTTAAGCCAGGTAGCAGAACCATATATGGCATCCCTAGAGCTACATGTTCCTAGATTGTGAGCAGGCCCCTCTTCTTCACTCCTGTGCAGCTGTGTATTATGAAATATGCTGTCATTGCCCTGATGCGTGAATCATCAGCGGACCTTGTGGGCAGGGTAGTTTCGACAGAGGTCGTGTTCTCTAAACGAAAACTGTTCATTGGGCTGACTTGCGCCCACAATGGACTGAATCCCTCGGCGGCGGTGAAACGACAAGCGTGCTCGGCGGACGTCGAACAGAACGCCCGCTGCTGTCGGCCGTGCTCAATTTAAAGCTGATAGCGAACTTTCAAGATAAAACGTGCAAAGTTGCTAGAACATTTCGGAACAACGTAGAATCAACTATACCTGGCTGCGATCAGTCGAGATAAATCTAGTCGCGTCTTGCGTCGCAAACAAACCGATGAAGTGGTGTGGCGGCAGATTTGAAAAACGAACAAACACTGCAAATATTCGCGGCATTACTCCCCTCTCAAAGAAGCATCGGCCCGATGCATTAAAACAAATAATGCGACTAGTATGAGATAAAAGGGATCTTGCGAAAATAGAGTATGGAAATGCAGCGTGCTTTAGCGCGCATAATACGGCTTCAGACGGACTACATGGACAACTTCTGGTCGCACGCGGCGTCGCTGGGATGCAGTCATTGCGTCAGGGATGACTTCATAATCCAGTTCACCTAGCCGATGAAGAACCTTGTACGGGCCGAAATAGCGGCGCAAAAGCTTTTCACTCAATCCACGGCGAATGGGCGTCCAAACCCAGACTTGGTGTCTTGGCTTGTATTCCGCGTTGCGTCTTCGTATGTTGTAGTGCCTGGCGTCGGACCGCTGCTGATCTTTGATCCGTAATCGGGCAAGCCTTCGAGCTTCGGCGCGTTGAAGGTAGGCGGCAACGTCGACTTTCTCTTCTGTAACGTTGGGTGGTCGTGGCCTCCCTGCCATGGACGAGCCTAAAAGCCGTCATCTGGGTGGTCTTCTGCACTGCGGTGTTGTAGGCGAAGACGACGTAAGGCAGGGTGACATCCCCGATTTTGTGTTCGGCATCGACATACATGGCGAGCATATCGGCGATGGGGCTGCGACATCAGCCAGCACCCGATTCCTGCCAGGCCGCCCCTTCTTTCCGTTTTCCGCAGTCATATGAGTCCACGTATCATGCTCTGTTCTCAATAGCCCGCTCACATGCTATGAACCCTTGACATACTGCGGTCAAACGTCCAATCTACTACACCTGTGTTCTTCTCGTCTATGTCGCGCGGCTTTGCCACCAGCGCCTTCCACCTTCTCGACCTGATCTGTGCTTCTACCCCTACGATGCCGAATCATCCTCGCCGATAAGGCCGCCCGGTCTCCCTTTGTGTCCCCCGATCGCTGAATTACCGCCGTCAAGACTGAAAGCTGGGCTAGTTGGTTGTACATTAATAAGAAAAGACTAACGCTATAGACGAGGACACAGAAATAGAAGTACACAGACAAGCGCCAAACATCAACTACGTTCTTCACAGAAAGACACATAAATAGTGGTCATGGTCATATGAGTGTGGCTGGAAACAAACCACTTATGCATACGTGGTAAGCATTTTTCCAGATAGCTTTTTTTTTAGACAGGGTGAGTGGGTGAGACTTTGGCAGCGGCAGCGGCGGCGTACAGAAAGCCCGTAAACACGCTCACCTATCTTTGCAGGCGCTGTGGACACGAGCACTGCCTGTGTTTTGGAACCATACCCGGGATGCATACGCGGCTTCTTTGCTTTTCCAAGCTTCGAGAAGACCCTATTTTTCAAGCATCAACTGGATCTTCATCTGCTGCCATCTGTTTTCGCCGGCTGGAGACTCACTCCTGGCCTATCAGCTTCATCAAAGGGGCGGAATCCCTGTGCATTGCAGTCACTGGCAGCGGCAGCGGCGCCGTACAGACAGCCCGTAAACACGCTCACCTATCTTTGTAGGTTGTTGGTAATTTCGATACCTTTGGTAGAAATGTTACACTAAGTCGGTCCCTGTTGCTGCCACGAGTGTGCTGCTTTTGTCACTGTTCTTGGCGAAACGTCATAAACGTTCTGGATACGTTCACGCTCACTGCCCCTTGAGTTATGGGAAGCTCTGGTACTCTCGGTGACGTACAGTAATCGGCGAAAAACAGCCGAATAGCATCAAAGAAATTGTCAAAGTGTTAACCGAGGTGCTGGTAAAGATGGATGTGTTCACGGCTAAGTAAAGATTGAAATTACAGCCATGCGCACATCTAATAATGAGATCCATTCTGAACTTGAGGGCATAGGAGAGGCTATGGGTTTCATGAATGTAAGTTTTCAAGCGTTTAAGAGGGATATCGACGAGTTCAGGCGTGAGGTGGCGGAGGTGAAGTTCCAGAATACTCAACGCCAGCAGTAAATACCGCAGATGCAGAAAGAGCTCGTGGAGGCTAGGAGGGAGATTATTGAGCTAATACAATATGGCAGGAGTCAGAACATCGATATTAAAGGCATTCAAGTGGTTAAAGAAGATGATTTGCGCGCGGCCCTTGGAAAAATAGCTGCCTCTGTGGGAGTCGATGTCGCAGACGATGCCATAGACGTTGTACACCGTGTCCGCTCGAAGGACATTGGTACGCCAAATGTTGTGGTGCGCTTTTCCTCTCGTGCTGTGCGGGACAAGTTCTTCTCTGCGGCCAAAAGGACAAGGCTTGACACTGGTATTCTTCGCTTTGAAAAGAGCGAGCCGCTTTACATCAATGAGCATCTCTGCGTCGAGAAGATGTTGCTGAGCAAAGCCCGTAAACTGCGTCTGGAGAAAAAATGAAAATTTGTCTGGGTGTCGCAGGGAAAGATTCTGATCAGAAAGACAGAAACCTCTAAACTGTTAAGAATCGAGAGCGAGAATGACCTGGCTGGTGTCGAGTAGTGTTAGTCATTGTTCAGTTTTCTTTTTGTGCTTGTGTTTCTTCATGGTTTTCAGGCTGAACGAAATAGATCAGTTAACGAAACAACATGTGTTATCGGTATTCCTCTGCAATGTGCGCAGTATAAAAAAAATCCTAAACTTGATGATTGCTTATCTCTCCCGGCACACTTTTCAATATGACATTATCGCTATCAGTGAAACGTGGCTTAAGGAGAAAGAATCACCTTTTGTACGTGGCTACAAACTTTCCTCTCTACGGCGGGTTTCACGTTCACGTGGGGGTGGTGTTGCCTTCTTTGTAAAAGATAATGTATCTTTTGAAGTCCTGCCCATTCTTACTATCGGCGATGATACAATTGAAGCGCTGTTTATAAAAATTGAGGGTGGTATAATTGTTGGAGTGGTCTACCGCCCTCCTGGTTCTGCTATTTCAGTTTTTCCTGAAAAACTCGAATCGGTTCTAGAAATTTTGACCTCTAAGAAAAGTAACTGCGTTGTAACCGTGGGAGACTTTAACATATATATTTCGGGAGACTCAAACAACTACACCTCACTTTTGAGATCATATAACATGTCCAACCTTATAACAGAACCCACACATGTAGCTGGCAATTCTAGTACGTTTTAATAGATCATGCACTTACCAATATTACTAATGACAGATGGGCCGGAACTTATATAGATCCAATAGCTGATCACATACCCACAATTATTATAGTTAATATCCAAGAAAACATTAATCCTAAAATGACTGATGGTGGGCCATAAAAAAGATTGACTATCGATTATTTCGTGAGATCTTGAAGCAAACGGACTTCTCCGCTGGCTGTGATAGTAACATAGATAAGAAATGTAGAAATTTCTTTGCAACTGCTCAGGCTGCCATTTCGCAGAGTTCCACAATAGTTAAATCGGATAAATATAATGCCCCTGTATGCCCCTGTATGACTAACGACATCCTAGACATACTGAAAAAGAAAGAAAAATGGCATTACAAATGGAAACAGGCTAAAACTAATCATTATTTTTTAAGCCAGTTTAAGCGCTTTCGGAACCTGTCAGTATCTTTGCTACGCAAAAGAAAACGTGAATATTACTCATCTCTCATTTTAAATACTAGTGGCAACATGAAAAAAATCTTGAACATTGTAACAGGTGCAATAGGGCTTCGTTCAGACCAGCGTATATTATCTTATTTAATTGATCAAGAAACTGCTGATGAGTTTAATGACTATTTTATAAATATTTGACCACAGCTAGCAACTCAGCTACCTCCAGTTACTGATTTTGTGCCCTCAATCAAATAAGTTGTGAATAGTTTTGTAATATATGATGTAAAGATAGATGAAATTATAACAGTAGTTAAAGAGTTGAGAACAAATAAGGCAGCAGGCCTTGATGAAATTCCTGCTAAAATAATTAAGGATAATATTGATATATTAGCCGATACTCTTCTTTGTCTATATAATCACTCCCTTGAAAGTGAAATATATCCTGCTGAATTAAAAATAGCAAAGGTCGTTCCGGTATTTATGGACGGAGATGGCTCTCATCCATCAAGCTATAGACTAATATCAAATATCAGTGTTTTAAATACAGTTTTCGAAAAGGTACTCAGTACACGTATAAACAAATTTATATCCGATTACAATGTGCTTAGCCCCCACCAGCACGGTTTCAGACCTCATAAATCTACTTCATCTGCGGTTCTCAACCTAACACAAATTCTAAATACAACTCTAAATGAGAATAGAATTGCTATTGTTGTATATATTGATATAAAAAAAGGCATTTGACACAGTCAACCACAAGATTTTACTCAACAAATTTAGCAATTATAGATTCAGGGGTAAGTTCCCGAACTTAATCAAAAGCTATCTTAGCGACCGCAAGCAGCATGCAGTAATTGAAATATATACATCTACTTCCCAACCTTTAATGTATGCTGACAATACCGCTCTTGTATTTATGGGAGAAAATTTGAAATACAGGATAAAATAAATGCAGAGCTAGACAACGCTTTTACGTGGTTCACGTCCAATCAATTAGCCCTTAATCTCAGTAAGACTAAGTATACAGGTTTTCATTCCTGAAAAAAAGGAAATAAATACTGATGAACTGCACATATCTTTACGCGGCGAAAAAAAATAGAACAAGTGGGCTCGTACAAATATTTAGGTATTTTATTTAAATCAGACATGCACTGCAAATCACATATTAAACACCTTTATTCGAAGCTCGCTTACGCTTGCTATGTTTTACTTAAAGCTCGTGAACGTTTTGCATACCCCATTATATGCATTCTTTACTTTTCCTTCTTTCATAGTCATCTCTCTTACTGCATTGAGTCTTCTGGTGTCACTTTCACAACTGATCTCGAACCTGTAATCCGTCTGCAAAAACGTGCATTACGAATATTACATTTTCAAGTCGTGGTCAATCCAGTAGATCTTTGCATAATTTTGTCCATGTGCCGCCCTTAAATGCATTGTACGAATTAAAAATTGCACAAACTATACATAGAATCTTAAAGACTACTGATCCTCTCCCCATAACTTTGTTTAAACGCCCATTACGAAATACAAGAGCTGCAACTAATCATAACTCTAACCTGCCCCCATCTCATAATGTGCACGGGAAAAGTCTCATAGTATTTAACGGGGCCTTGATCTGGAATTCTTTGCCAGTACACATCAAGCAAGCCAATAACTTCAGAACTGTTCTAAAGAAATACCTTTTTGAAACCTATTGTAATGTTTAAATCAAATTATGACACAATATTATTGCATTGCCTATGATGTGTGCGTCAGGAATAAATTTTGTATTTGTTAATTACATTCCTCCTCTGCTGTGTTACTATTTGTATCGTATTTCATCACTGGACCCTTTACTAGCCAATGGCTATGGGTCCAGCAACTGTTTTGTATTTTGAAAGAAACATAAATAAAATACTTGAATTGAAAAAAAGGCGCGCTGACGCAGTTATCTCCTTTGCCGATGATATAGTAGGCTTCGCATATCTCTCGGTACAGCCTAGTTCCTCCCCTACCGAGCACGCACGCGGCTTCAAATGCTGGCACGCACCCGCAACGCCTACAGTGTTTGGCTAAAAAGCCGGTCCCGCTAAAGAATCGACTTATCACTTAGGCAGTGCTCCGACTGCCGAACATAGCACTTCCCGCAGGAGAGTGGAATCCGGTATATAATACCAGTTATGCAAGGTAGAGGTGCCCCAGAAGTAATACGGAGCACGCGAACGGTGGCCCAAATGAAAAAAAAACTGCATGAAAGCACGCTCTATCAGCAGATGAGCATCAAAGAGCAGGGGGGCGTCGGCACCGTCTCGATAACTTGATGCTCGCTTAATCGCCTCAACGAGCCAAGCTGCGCTGCTATCATCCCTGTCTGCCAGGGGCAAGGAAAAGCAAAAAGCGCAAGCTGCCGAACGCCAACTTTCTGCACGGCCCGGACGAACAACAAACCCTTGCATGAGGTATTGAAAGCGCCCCTGGCTAGCACTAATGACAGCATCGCAGCTTTGCTCGTGGCGGCGATAACGCGAGCATCAAGTTATCGCGACGGGCCAGCCGGATGTGCCGACATACCCTCGCTCTTTGTCGCGCATCTGCCGATAGAGTGCGCTGGCATGCAGTTTTTTCCATTTCGGCCACAGCTGGCGTGCTCCGTATTACTTTTGGGGTACCTGTACATACTTGCACTCATAATTTGTAGTGCAGGCTGTCTTCTTTTTCTCATTCACAGCTTTGCACATGCGGACAAGCTTCTCAGGAGCGGTGAACAAAACGTTCACACTGCATTTCCCTCCAACCTTTTTCAGCCAGTGGGATAGCTGGTGCACATACGGTATGGCTGCTCGCCTCAATCTGGTGCCGCTTTTTCCGCTCCTGTAGCAGAGCGCCCACCTGGCCTGATTTCATTCATCAAGCCTTCAGCTACTCCGATCACTGTTTCATGAAGAAAACCGGCCTTATCCAGCCTTACGTCATGTGCCTGCAGACTCTCCGGGATTCTATGGTGAAGACTTCTGAAGAGCATCCCGCTGGCTGTTTTTTACTATCTCCTGCTTCACAAATTTCGAGTGGGCCGGATTGTATGCCATTATGTCCTTTTTTGAGCGTGGCTTCTACGCCCAGCCAATATGCCCCCGACCAAAATACAAACCTAACTCTAAAAAATAGAGGCATCCTTTGACCGGAACTTCATGCGTGAACCTAAAATCCCGCTAATCTATAGCGCTAGTCTTTTCTAATTAATAATTTCCGCCACTCGCCGATCGCCTTTTAATAGTCGCCGTTCCCCTTCTCCGATGCTTCGATGTTCTAATAGTCGTAGTTCTGGGGGAAAGAACGGCGCTTGTTTCGGACTCCTCAGGTCCTCCGTGTCGTCCCGCTAATGTAATCGCACTGCCCATGGAAGGCGCCGCAGTTCCCGCTCTCGTCGACACGTTCGCTGGAGTGTCCGTCATCAGTGAAGCTCTCCGCCGTTGACTCCCCGAAGTGACCACCCTGCTTGCTGACTTCGCTCTACAGCGCCTCCTCACAGCGCAATCATCCCTCAGCCGCGTGTGCGGCCTGTGTCCTCATTCAAGTCGTTTTGTACACCATCGAGTTTATTGTTCTGCATCACTGCTCACAAGACATCATCCTGGAATGTCACTTCTTTCCCAACCATCATGTCGTTATTGACTGTGTTATTGACTGTGAAGGTTCTTCCCTTAGTCACCTACGCGTATAACACTGCCACGCAAACCTCCACTGATTCTATCCCTTCTTTCTTCTGTACGCCCCCCCCCCCCCCCCCCACGCGGTGGATCCTCTTCTTCGCTACCACCCCGGCATTTCCGAGTCCACGCAGCTCTCCAACGCCGCCACGTACGCCGAAGAATGCAGTCAGCTCGCTCGCTCGTTTACGACGCAGAACCAGTGACACGAAAAAAAAAAACGACAGCGACACGTCCGAAGCCTCTACGCCTATCTTGCTGAATCCTTTTTGTGGCTCCGGGTGCCTCTTCCAACACCCGGCCATCCGCGGAAAGTGCTTGCTCAATATCATTGTCCATATCTTGCTTTATAGCAAACCAACATCGTTTAGCCCGTTTGCACCCTATGCGTGCCGGAATGACGAACTCAGCCTTGTATTGTAAGGGGCGAGACGCACTAGTGCCTCTCCCGGAGCACCTCTCTGTATATATAAATTAGTACAGGCCACGGTGGTACAGGCTTTTCACCACTACCACCACCACGTAAATCGATTGAAGGCATGCTACAACACCTCTGTTCGTTATTGCCCATAAGTCGCCAGGCTGGCTCCTTTTCCAGCTGAGAAGCTGTAGCGTACCAACTGTCACGGGTTCCGCTACCCGCAAGCCCCGACACAACGCGCAGACGGTACGCTGCGCCTGAAGGCGAAGAACTTGACCCGCTCGCTCTCTGGGTTCTGGCTATGCCTCCTTATCGCAGGCCTCACTGTTCTGTTGACGTGGCTCAGCTACCCAGGCTGCGGAGCAGTGGCTAAGTACCTGGCGGTGTTGCGCTAGCGCGCTAAATTTCTCCTTCTTTTTGTCTGTGCCTGTTTGCTCCTGTTCTGGGGTGATTGGGTGCGGGACGAGAGCTTAATGTCTACTTCTTCTCCTGGCCAGGGGTTTTCCCCTTGGTCGGCATCTCTTCATAAAGACCAGCTCCCAACTGATCTCTTTTTCCGCAGTGGTGTTTCAAGCATTCCGGTCGCTCTAGTGCCTTCCGATGGCGGCGCTATCCGACTGAACAACCCGGAGGCAGTGCAGGCGGCTCTTAGGTCCACATCGCAGCACTTCATGCACATGGGGGTTTAAAACAGACAGCTTTGGTTCTAGACTATTTGATTGGGCTTCTGGCAATAACTTGATCTGCAACAATTCCGGATTGCCTACGTTTGTTCGCAGTCAATGCCGCTCTGCCTTGGATTTAACTTTTTCCTCCCCAGGAGTGACTGTTATGTCTTGGGCGCCTGTTGACTGTGCAACAAACAGTGATCATCTACCGATTAGTGTCAAGCTTGCGTGTAAATTGACTCTTCCTGAGCGACATCAGCGCACGTTAATAAATTACAATTGCTTTAAAGACACGCTAAAATCAGCCCTCCAAATCACTTCAGACACTCGCGCTCAGAGAAGTGCCGAAAGCAAGGCTGCACATCCATGTTCAGTACTGGACCATGCAAGGCAAAAGTCTGAATTTTTGGTTAAGAGAACGAAGGGTCCAATCGCGAACAATTGGTGGAATGTTGAGTGCACGCGTGCATATAGACGACGGAAAGCAGCTTGGAAGAAACTTCTCATCAATCAATGCCCAAGAAATTGGCTGGATTATAAGTATGTTGCAGCAACATTTAAGCGCACTGTCGCCCGTGCAAAGGAGGAGTATAATACAAATCATTATGATTTCCTTTCCCAATCAGGAAATAAACGAGCTTTGTTTAATTTCATGAGGCGCAACAAGGTGATTCCTCCGGCTGCCAACATTGAATCCATCGTTCAGTCCCCTGTTGACATCGCAAAGGCCTTAGAGGATATTGCGTGTGGCCTAGAGCTTCGCTTTACATCTGCTTTACCTTCTCCTACTATATTCACATGCACCTCAAGTGATTTCACTGAGGTCTCTATGCCTGAGCTGTCGCAAATTGATCTGCGCTTATCCCCAGCGGCTCCTGGCCCCGATAAGGTCACTTCATCTATGATCAAAATTTTGTTCAATGAATCTCCTGGAGATCTGTTGGCTCTAATTAACCCTTCTATTAAAGGTCCTTGGATACCGCATGAGTGGCGTCTTGCTGAAATAGTTCCATTGCTTAAAAAGCAAGGGGAGGGCTTAACTTTAGACAATATACGCCCTATTTCGTTAACATCGAACCTAGTGAAATTGGTGGAAAGGGTCCTTCTCAGCCGTGTCATGTCATTCATTTCAGAAAATGCTGTATTGAATTCATGTCAAATTGGTTTCAGGCCGGGTTGTTCAATTTGGTGTGCTCATACTGACCTTGAGAGTCGTATTAAATTAGCTCGCAATAGAAAAATAGTTTGCTGCGCTTGTCACCTTGGATGTCAGTAAAGCATACGACAGCGTGGAGCACTCGACTCTATTACTAAGATTACATGAACTCAACTTCCCAAGCTATTTTGTAGCCTGGATTTCTGTTTTTTTGAAGAATAAAGAATTTTACTGCTGCCAAAATGGTGTTTCCTCAAGGAGATTTCCACAGACAAGAGGTGTTCCGCAAGGATCAGTTCTCTCACCTGTTCTTTTTAACATTTTTCTAAGCTCAATTCCATGCATTCAAAATATGAAAACTTATGTGTACGCCGACGATATTGCATTTTTTTGCATCAGCTGGTGACATTCCCACTCTTTATCGAACCCTGCAAAATTACCTCAATGTTCTTGACAACTGGCTAGGAAGAATTCATCTGTCCCTTAATGTGAAGAAATGCGCATTGTTAGTATTTGCAGTTTCTGTTCCTGTAAATACCTGCCTGGTGTATAGAAATAACATAATACCTCAAGTTCAGACGGTGAAGTATCTCGGTGTAATATACGACTCTACTCTCTCCTGGCGGCCACACATTGAGCAAGTTTCTGGGCCCGAATTACGGAACTCGCTCTAAATTTGTAGAGCGTTACGTCAAAATGACGACAGCATGACGACAAGGCTAGACGTCAACGCGTGACGGAACGCGGAATCAACCAATGGCTAGTAGGGTGCCGCCCCGGAAAAGTTTATTTTCACGACAAGAGGCCAATTTGCACGGCAAGGGGCCGTATGCTAACTTTTTTATAAGAATACGCAGTGAATAAAATAAGCATTGTTTTATTCTTTCATAAAAGTGTATTTCACTCTCACTGCCATGAAGTAAAACAAGAAGGACATTCACTTTTGCAAATAACTGCTTTCGTGGGTAAGTTTTGTTGCCATGAGGGCGCGCTGGCAGATGTAAACACTGAACATGGCGGCCTTCTAAAAAACAGCTGATCCCACGGCTAGTTCCTGCTTTTTTAGGCGTCGTCTGAAATCAAGGTTCTATTTGGTTGTCCAAAGTGAGCGGATAACAATTATCGAAGCCAGTGAAGGTCACGGGCCTCCAGAAAGGAACCTGCACGAAACGTCGGGCCCGAAAATCGACGAAGACAACTTGAGGTAAGCCTGTGTTATTGGTTTAAAGATGCCACATGCCAAGCATATGATTTGGGTTCTGTTTCTTTCACTTTAGCAAATACAAGGCGTCCACGAAGCACGGCTTGTTGGATAAAATCAACTTTTTTGGCTTCATAAACGTCTGGCACAAATGATTCAGTTGGGAAGGAGCAAGAACCAAGCAAGGCGGTTGGGCGCACGCTAACAACCTTGCTCGTTTTCGGTCGTTCTTGGCTGTGCTATAAGTTGCTGCAGCGCAGCACACGCATATGTTCCTGTAAAAACATATTAGCCCGAACTCAGAGCAAAGGTTTTTTCCTGTTATTCCCTGCTTTCGAAAAGCGGAACAGAAACTATTCCCTGTTTTTCCCCGCTGTGTTCGCTGCTGCAATTCTCTGAGCGGGAATTATAGTCTCGAAATGGCGCCAACTCGAAGAATGCCTAGCGAGCAAGAGCTAATCGTAATAGAGTCTATGAAGAGCCATCCGCTCTTGGCCCGGGCTTCTGCCGACCTAACAAACTCATACACAGCTGTTGAAAAGCGCGAGCTGTGGATCCAGCTTGCGTCGATTCTCAACAACAAGGGGTCGGCCGTTTAAAAACATGATGTCTTTGCCTTGCGCCTTGCTAGCACTGTTTATTCCATCTGTGGTGTATTTTAGTCTCGGAGGAGGTGCAGGAATGCATAGACAAGTGGTTGAGCATTATTGATTGCTTCTCTTTTGCTAGTGCTCTTTTAGTTTCATGGTTTGCCAGTACCAATCAGCCGCACCTTTTACCCTGTTACAGCAGAGGAGATGAACGGGGAGCCTCAGCAAGTTGTCGACAAGACACACGGAGCCCCACAGACCGTGAGTTGGCTTTCCATTATTCAAGCTCCATACTACCCTTTCTGGCAGCTGATTGAAAGTAATAGCACTATACTCTCTGGCAGCATTTGCAGCAGTAGCCAAAATACTGCAGAGATTCTACAGTACACACAAAACTATCTCTCTCTGGCTTTGCCACGCAGTGCAGAATGTTTATTTCTCTTGCAGTGAGGCTGTGACATCTCCTAGCAGTCTAGCAAATGTGCACATGAAATATGCTACTACAATGCTGCCCAAGATTGCTGTCCTGTATATTTATGTCAAGTCCTCTAACACATTTTACCAAATGTTTTGCGTATTCCACCACGTGATGAGCACATTTTCTTTCCCGACAGCTACACCGGTGCCCTCGCCGCAGCCCTCACAGCAGCACACACCAGAGCCCCCACTGCAGCCCTCAACGCGTGCCACGCCTAGCCTTCTTGGGAAGCGACGGCGGGACGATGGGGCCAATAAGGTGCTGCGCCAGATGCTGTATGAATCGCATCGATTGGATTCCCTTACTGACGCCCGGAACCGCCAGGACACTGCTTTTCAGCAAAGCATGCTGGAGGTGTGTACTCGCTGCGCACACTGCACTTTGAAGAGTCGAAGCCGTCACCTGAAGCATAAATATCAGTGCTCTCTTTTGAGCACCTCTACTTCTGTTTTGACGCCTCTTGTGGGAGGTGGTTGGGACAGCTGAGTTTATGAAACTGACACGAGTCTTCTACAGCCATACTTTGTCCAAAATATCTCAGCACCTGAAATTTTACATAAAGCTTAAGCGAGATCTCAAAATTGGTTGTCAGTAATAATTTGTAATTGGAAGTATTTTTACATGCAGGCCATATGGGAGGTGACAGATGCTGTGCAGGCGTCAAATGGTCAGCAAGAGCTGCTCATCCAGAATGTGAACCTACTGACGCTAATCTTACAAAAGCAGCTTGAGCCACCTGCACCACATTGAATTGTTCATATTTATGTCATTATTTGCTTGTTTTTATTTTTATGAAAGAACCTCTTCATATGTTTATATTTATTCAAGAACATTATTTACTTCTCTGCCAGGTGCAGACTCATTGAACTATTTTTAGTTTGCTTGTTAAAATTTCTGTTTTATGTGTTTGTTTATTTACATTGTCTGCTTCTCTGTCAGGTTTCTGTTTTTGTATTTATTCAAGATCATCTCTGTCATGTGCCATAGCATCATTTTTTTTATTTCTTGTAAGCTCTGCAGGCCCGGATGCTTCACACTGTTTATTTTCTTCCAGTTATGTAATTTAAGCTCTGCCAGGTGTGAAAGCCTCCTATACTCTTTTATTTTCCATTCCTTTCAAATGTTTACCTGCAGCTGTGGCAGGTGCACAAGGTGCAATTTCTAGTGCTTGTTTTCTTTCATTGCAATATGTGGGCAAGTGCAATATGTGGGGCAAAGTTGTTCTGAAGTGACTGTAGTTATGAAGGGCATCATAATATGGGGATTCTGGATAAATTTTGAACACTTCGATTTTGTGTCTGTTAAGGTTGTTTGCATGTTCCTGAGTCGTTTTTTTTCACATTACTTTTCCTGCTTTTCCGTAAAGTGTCCATTGTGTGCATTGTAACATGTTCTATCCTCAGTAGACCCGAGGAAAAATGAGGCTTGCCAGCATTCGTCCAAAGTCGCTTCTGAACTAGTGTTGAATGCAGGCAAAAAAAAATTTGGCGGATGCTTGAGCTCCGCCTTTAAAGGTATGATGCAACAATGTTAATATCTCTCGTTTGTGGATCCCTTTACAACTTCAAACGCAGCCATGTTGGCATCATCGTCTGTGATACTCGTGTGTCTTTTACACGTAACATGATTTTTTTAGTCCAGTAAAATCTACGAAGAGCAATGTCTTGTGTAGCACTTGCTGTGCATTCCACCAGTTATGCAATGTGTTTCAGAAAACTGCAAACCAGGGCTGCATCGGGCCTACAAGTCTGCACAACATGCCAAACCTGTGATTACTAGCATTCAAGCTGGCAGTCAAGATGAAGCTTTTTTTTTAAGGGGCAAACAGCGTGTAAGACTTAGACGGAAAGCAAAGAAAACATAGGACGAGTGCTCATCCTGTGTTTCCTGTGCTTTCTGGCTATGTCTTTCGCACTGTTCGCCTTAAAAATGTACAGCCAACTCGCCCGTTTGGCCAGAGTGTAAGATACAACTGTTATTGTGCAATCTCTGCGCAGCACTCGACAAGACATATGCAAATCACTGTTGATGCTGCATGCTTTTGTTTCCCTGCTGTGTGTTACAGTTGGCAAACTAGTATGAACAGCTGTGGCGAAAAAAATTATTGTGACCAATGAATAAACGTGGTGCAAAAACAAACGCTTTACTGGTTCCTAGCAGTCTCCACACCACACTTTTCCCTCGTGCACATTCATCAAACACATAGTTACAGCAAGCAACTGTTTGCCTAAGTGGGCAGGTCGACGTAAGCAACGGCGAAAGACGGTGTACAAGGATGCATTTCACTTGTTGGACGAGCTGTTTCGGCATGTATTTCGACTTGAGAAGGAGAAAGTGCAGTAGCTGTGCGGCAAGCTTGCTGATGCACTGAAAGGCGTACTGGTGACCACTGCCGGTGGAGCAGCAGTTGGTGTGTGCACTTCATATCTTGACACTGGAGGCTTTCAAGCACACGTAAGAAAAAGTAATTTACAAATGCTGGAATGTGGCTACCAGTGGCCAAGGGCATCGTATCACACAGGGGCTCACGCACTAACAGAGGGCAATGGCACTGCCCGTAGCAAGAGTGGCTACGACAACTCGCCACACCAGCACGGCGAGTCATTGCAGCCACAGCTGCCAGATGGTCTAGGGCTTAGTGCCGGTGGTGCTGCTGTTGCCGCTGCTGCTGCCGCTGCTGCTGCCGCTGCTGCTGTCGCCGCACCATCTGCAGGTGTGCTTGCCTCTGCGGACAGGTTGTGCCAAAGAGGCCAATTATACGGTCTCGCATGGCTCTACCACGCAGGTAGGTCATGCGGGATCCTGTCCCCGCCAAGTACCCGGCAAGCAGAGGTGGTCCATTGTTGTCAGGGTCATCAGTAGTGTCGTCTTCGTCTGCAGCCAGGGCTTCTTCAAGACAGATGTTGTGCAACGCAGCACACGCTGCAATGATGACCACCGCCCGCTCCGGCTCGTATTGGAGTGTCCGGTACCTTTGAAGGCACCGGAAGCGGCTTTTGAGAACACCAATGCAGCGTTCCACAACACATCGCATTGAGGCGTGTGCTGCGTTGTACTGCCCTTCTGCAGTGTTTGCACCAGGATGCCCTGACATTGGTGTGAGCAGCCACGGCTCCAGTGGATATCCACTGTCTCCTGCACGACCAAAATTTGCAGTGAAGTGTGTTGTTGCCTATGTAATAAATGATTCATATCAAGCAGCTCAAAGCCAGTATGCTGAACCAGAATTCATAGGCATGCAGAATATTCATGACTAAGGGGTACCTCTGTAAGCACAGCCTTCTAGGTTAATGATGTACTGTGATATCTTACACGACAATAACGATGTGCACACCTCTTCTGCCTTGATGTTTTACGCTTGAAATACGATTCACTTTATAACAATGTTTCTTGTGCCTCTGCACCAGCAGTAAATACACAAAAATAAATAGGATACATCATATTGTTGCATGTCATCCATGTTATAACCCGCCTCTTTTAGGTATGAGCCACTGCTGTAGCTTAATACGTGCTGTCGAAGTGCTGCTTACCCAGAAGAAACTCTCCATCCTCCAGCAGCCCGTGCTCCACCTTCCGACGCAGCCGTGAGTAGCGCCAAGAAAAGGCATCGTGACAAGACCCCGGGCAGCGAGGGTCGACCGCAAGGATCTTCATGTCTGCGTCGCAGATCTGCGAGAAACACAGGCAGACAATCTTGGACGTGAACTTCCACTGTCGAGGTCGCGGCTTTCGAACCCATGCGGTCAGAAAGCCAGTCTACTCACGATCATGGTGTTCATCGCGTAGTATCCTTTGCGGCTCCAGAATGCTGCCCGGTTTGCTGGGTCTCCCCGCGGCGCTTTTATGGCAATCAGCGTGCCGTCGACGCAGCCGACGACGCCTGGGATGGTGCCGCGGGGAAGGAAGGTCGCCTTCGCTGCCGCTTTTTCCTCGGGGTGCGCCGGGAAACGCACCCATCCCTTCTGTGCGCCGGCTTTGCAGATGGCCTCAGCCACACGCCGCACGCACTTGCTCACCGTCGGTTGTGCGAGGCCGACGGTCTGCTCGTTGCCGACGCACACTTGAAAGCCCCCGGAGGCAAAAAAAAAACGGAGAGCGCACAGCACCTGCCGCCGCACCGACAAAACGCTCGTCCGTACGCCTCGCAGTTCGTCTGCAAGTTCGCCGCACAACCACTCCACTTTCTCCTTATCGAGTCGAAATAACCGACGGAACAGCTCGTCCTCGTACACCGTCCTTCGTCGTAGCTGGCGCCGACGTTGCCGCCTCCGCCACCAATAAACAGCAGACGACGCCGCCGCCATTTTCCCTCTAAAACTCTGTAGACCGACTCTTCGCGGTCGCAAAAAACAGTCTAAAACCGCGGGCATAATTAGGTGTTCAACGTCATGCGTTTTTTCTTGTCCGTGACGCCATTGCAGCTTCCCGTGACGCAACTTTTCAAAATGGCGCCGGCGACCAATAGGAGCGGGCATTTTAGAGCGCTCTCAATTGTAGAGCGGTCGGAGCGAGTTCCGTAATCCGGGCCCTGACGTCCGTAGTGGGCGCCTCGTTCCTGCAGAGAGCGCTCGATACCCATTGCCTCCTTGGTGAAGTCAGACACTGTTCGTGGCGGGTCACGGACCATTCCGGCAAATAGCTGCTCTTTTACGCCACGCATTAAGTGGCATACCTTCTGGGCTTCGGGCATAGCCAGGGCCCGAATTACGGAACTCGCTCTAAAGT
The DNA here is from genome assembly GCF_052857255.1 of Amblyomma americanum. Classification (NCBI taxonomy): domain Eukaryota; kingdom Metazoa; phylum Arthropoda; class Arachnida; order Ixodida; family Ixodidae; genus Amblyomma; species Amblyomma americanum. The sequence continues at coordinate 300,727,022 of NC_135497.1, read as the reverse complement.
AGTAGAGCGTTACGTCAAAATGACGACAGCATGACGACAAGGCGTGACGTCAACGCGTGACGGAACGCGGAATAAATCTATGGCTAGTAGGGTGCCGCCCCGGAAGAGTTTATTTGCAGGACAAGAGGCCTATTTGCACGGCAAGGGGCCGTATGCTAACTTTTTTATAAGAACACGCAGTGAATAAAATAAACATTCTTTTATTCTTTCATAAAAGTGTATTTCACTCTCACAGCCATGAAGCAAAACAAGGACATTCAGTTTTGCAAATAACTGCTTTCGTGGGTAAGTTTTGTTGTCATGAGGGCGCGCTGGCAGATGTAAACAGTGAACATGGCGGCCTTCAAGAAAACAGCTGATCCCACGGCTAGTTCCTGCTTTTTTACGCGTCGTCTGAAATCAGGGTTCTATTTGGTTGTCCAGAGTGCGCGGATAACAATTATCGAAGTCAGTGAAGGTCACGGGCCTCCCGAAAGGAACCTGCACGCAACGTCGGGCCCGAAAATCGACGAAGACAATTTGAGGTAAACCTGTGTTATTGGTTTAAAGATGCCACATGCCAAGCATAAGATTGGGGTTCTGTTTCTTTTGCTTTAGCAAATACAAGACGTCCACGAAGCACGGCTTGTTGGATACAATCAACTTTTTTGGATTCATAAACGTCTGGCACAAATGATTCAGTTGGGAAGGAGCAAGAACCAAGCAAGGCGGTTGGGCGCACGCTAACAACCTTGCTTGTTTTCGGTCATTCTTGGCTGTGCTATAAGTTGCTGCAGCGCAGCACACGCATATGTTCCTGTAAAAACATATTAGCCCCAACTCAGAGCAAAGGTGTTTTCCTGCTTTCGAAAAGCGGAACAGAAACTATTGCCTGTTTGTTTTGCCAGCTGTGTTCGCTGCTGCAATTCTCTAAGCGGGAATTATAGTCTCGAAATGGCGCCAACACGAAGAATGCCGAGCGAGCAAGAGCTAATCATAATAGAGTTTATCGAGAGCCATCCGCTCTTGGCTCGGGCTTCTGCCGACCTAACAAACTCATACAGAGCTGTTGAAAAGGTGAGGTGTGGAACCAGCTTGCGTCGATTCTCAACAACAAGGGATCGGCCGTTTAAAAACATGATGTCTGTGCCTTGCGCCTTGCTAGCACTGTTTATTCCATTTGTGGTGTTTTTTAGTCTCGGAGGAGGTGCAGGAATGCATAGACAAGTGGTTGAGCATTATTGAGTGCTTCTCTTTTGCTAGTGCTCTTTTAGTTTCATGGTTTGCCAGTACCAATCAGCCGCGCCTTTTACCCTGTTACAACAGAGGAGATGAACGGGGAGCCTCAGCAAGTTGTCGACAAGACACACTGAGCCCCACAGACCGTGAGTTGGCTTGCCGTTATTCAAGCTCCATACTACCCTTTCTGGCAGCTGCTTGAAAGTAATAGCACTATACTCTCTGGCAGCATTTGCAGCAGTAGCCAAAATACTGCAGTGATTCTACAGTATACACAAAACTATCTCTCTCTGGCTTTGCCACGCAGTGCAGAATGTTTATTTCCCTTGCAGCGAGGCTGTGATATCTCCTAGCAGTCTAGCAAATGTGCACATGAAATATGCTATAACAATGCTGCCCAAGATTGCTGTCCTGTATATTTATGGCAAGTCCTCTAACACATTGTACCAAATGTTTTGCGTATTCCACCACGTGATGAGCACATTTTCTTTCCCGACAGCTACACCGGTGCCCTCGCCGCATCCCTCACAGCAGCACACACCAGAGCCCCCACTGCAGCCCTCATCGTGCGCCACGCCTAGCCTTCTTGGGAAGCGACGGCGAGACGATGGGGCCAATGAGGTGCTGCACCAGACGCTGTATGAATCGCATCATTTGGATTCCCTTACTGAGGCCCGGAACCGCCAGGACGCTGCTTTTCAGCAGAGCATGCTGGAGGTGTGTACTCGCTGCGCACACTGCACTTTGCAGAGTCGAAGCCGTCACCTGAAGCATAAATATCAGTACTCTCTTTTGAGCACCTCTACTTCTGTTTTGACGCCTCTTGTGGGAGGTGGTTGGGACAGCTGAGTTTATGAAACTGACACGAGTCTTCTACAACCATACTTTGTCAAAAATATCTCAGCCCCTGAAATTTTGCATAAAGCTTAAGCGAGATCTCAAAATTGGTTGTCAGTAATAATTTGTAATTGGATGTATTTTTATATGCAGGCCATACGGGAGGTGGCAGATGCTGTGCAGGCGTCAAATGGGCAGCAAGAGCTGCTCATCCGGAACGTGAACCTACCGACGCTAATCTTACAAAAGCAGCTTGAGCCACCTGCACCACATTGAATTGTTCATATTTATTTGCATTATTTGCGTGTTTTTATATTTATGAAAGAACAGCTTCATATGTTTATATTTATTCAAGAACATTATTTACTTCTCTGCCATGTGCAGACTCCTTGAACTATTTTTAGTTTGCTTGTTAAAATTTCCGTTTTATGTGTTTATATTTATTTACATTGTTTGCTTCTCTGTCAGGTTTCTGTATTTATTCAAGATCATCTCTGCCATGTGCCATACCATCATTTTTTTATTTCTTGTAAGCTCTGCAGCTAGGATGCTTCACACTGTTTATTTTCTTCCAGTTATGTAATTTAAGTTCTGCCAGGTGTGAAAGCCTCCTATACTCTTTTATTTTCCATTCCTTTCAAATGTTTACCTGCAGCTGTGGCAGGTGCACAAGGTGCAATTTCTAGTGCTTGTTTTCTTTCATTGCAATATGTGGGCAAGTGCAATATGTGGGGCAAAGTTGTTCCGAAGTGACTATAGTTATGAATGGCATCATAATATGGGGATTCTGGATACATTTTGAACACTTCGATTTTGTGCCTGTTAAGTTTGTTCGCATGTTCCTGAGTTGTTTTTTTTTCGCATTACTTTTCCTGCTTTTCCGTATAGTGTCCATTGTGTGCATTGTAACATGTTCTATCCTCAATAGACCCGAGGAAAAATGAGGCTTGCCAGCATTCGTCCAAAGTCACTTCTGAACTAGTGTTGAATGCAGGCAAAAAAAAAAAATTGGGTGACGCTTGAGCTCCATCTTTAAATGTGTGATGCAACAATGTTAATGGCTCTCGTTTGTGGGTCCCTTTACAACTTAAAATGCAGCCATGTTGGCATCATCGTCTGTGATACTCGTGTGTCTTGTATACGTAACATGGTTTTTTGGTCCAGTAAAATCTACGAAGAGCAATGTCTTGTCTAGCACTTGCTGTGCATTCCACCAGTTATGTAATGTGTTTAAGCGAAGTGCAAACCAGGGCTACATCGGGCCTACAAGTATGCACAACATGCCAAACCTGTGATTATTAGCATTCAAGCTGGCAGTCAAGATGAAGTTTTTTTTAAGGGCAAACAGCGCGTAAGACTAGACGGAAAGCAAAGAAAACATAGGACGAGCGCTCATCCTGTGTTTCCTCTGCTTTCCGGCTGTGTCTTTCGCACTGTTCGCCTTAAAAATGTACAGCCAACTCGACCGTTTGGCCACAGTGTAAGATACAACTGTTCTTGTGCAATCTCTGCGCAGCACTCGACAAGGCATATGCAAATCACTGTTGATGCTGCATGCATTTGTTTCCCTGCTGTGTGTTACAGTTGGGAAACTAGTATGAACAGCTGTGGCGAAAAAAATCATTTTGACCAATGAATAAACGTGGTGCAAAAAAAAACGCTTTACTGGTGCCTAGCAGTCTCCACAGCACACTTTTCCCTCGTGCACATTCATCAAACACATAGTTACCGCAAGCAACTGTTTGCCTAAATGGGCAGGTCGACGTAAGCAACGGCGAAAAACGCTGTACAAGGATGCATTTCACTTGTTGGACGAGCTGTTTCGGAGTGTATTTCGACTTGAGAAGGAGAAAGTGCAGTAGCTGTGCGACAAGCTTGCTGATGCACTGAAAGGCATACTGGTGACCACTGTCGGCGGAGCAGCAGTTGGTGTGTGCACTTCATATCTTGCCACTGGAGGCTTTCAAGCACATGTAAGAAAAAGTAATTTACAAATGCTGGAATGTGGCTACCAGTGGCCAAGGGCATCATATCACACAGGGGCTCACGCACTAATACAGGGCAATGGCACTGCCCCGTAGCAAGAGTGGCTGCGACAACTCGCCATGCCAGCACGGTGAGTCATTGCAGCCAGAGCTGCCAGATGGTGTAGGGCTTACTGCCGGTGGTGCTGCTGTTGCCGCTGCTGCTGTCGCCGCACCATCTGCAGGTGTGCTTGCCTCTGCGAACGGGTTGTGCCAAAGAGGCCAATAATACGGTCTCGCATGGCTCTACCACGCAGGTAGGTCATGCGGGATCCTGTCCCCGCCAAGTACCCGGCAAGCAGAAGTGGCCCATTGTTGTCAGGGTCATCAGTAGTGTCGTCTTCGTCTGCTGCCAGGGCTTCTTCAAGACAGATGTTGTGCAACGCAGCACATGCTGCAAATATGACCACCGCCCGCTCCGGCTCGTAGTGGAGTGTCCGGTACCTTTGAAGGCACCGGAAGAGGCTTTTCAAAACACCCATGCAGCGTTCCACAGCACATCGCATTGAGGCATGTGCTGCGTTGTACTGCCCTTCTGCAGTATTTGCACCAGGATGCCCTGACACTGGTGTGAGCAGCCACGGCTCCAGTGGATATCCACTGTCTCCTGCACGACCAAAATTTGCAGTGAAGTGTGTTGTTGCCTATGTAATAAATGATTCATACCAAGCAGCTCAAAACCAGTATACTGAACCAGAATTCATAGGCATGCAGAAGATCCATGACTAAGGGGTACCTCTGTAAGCACAGCCTTCTAGGTTAATGATGTACTGTGATATCCTACACGACAATAACGATGTGCACACATATTTGGCCTTGGTGTTTTACGCTTGAAATACGATTCACTTTATAACAATGTTTCTTGTGCCCCTGAACCAGCAGTAACAGTAAATACACAAAAATAAATACGATACATCATACTGTTGCATGTCATCCATGTTATAACCCGCCTTATTTAGGTATGAGCCACTGCTGCAGCTTAATACGTGCTGTCGAAGTGGCCCGATGATCAATAGGCTGCTTACCCAGAAGAAACTCTCCATCCTCCAGCAGCCCGTGCTCCACCTTCCGACGCAGCCGTGAGTAGCGCCAAGAGAAGGCATCGTGACAAGACCCCGGGCAGCGAGGGTCGACCGCAAGGATCTTCATGTTTGCGTCGCAGATCTGCGAGAAATTTCACATGCAGACAATCTTGGACGTGAACTTCCATTGTCGAGGTCGCGGCTTTCGAACACATGCGGTCAGAAAACCAGACTACTCACGATCATGGTGTTCATCGCGTAGTATCCTTTGCGGCTCCAGAATGCTGCCCGGTTTGCTGGGTCACCCCGCGGCGCTTTTATGGCAATCAGCGTGCCGTCGACGCAGCCGACGACGCCGGGGATGGTGCCGCGGGGAAGGAAGGTCGCCTTCGCTGCCGCTTTTTCCTCGGGGTGCGCCGGGAAACGCACCCATCCCTTCTGTGCGCCGACTTTGCAGATGGCCTCAGCCACACGCCGCACGCACTTGCTCACCGTCGGTTGTGCGAGGCCGACACACACTTGAAAGCCCCGGAGGCAAAAAAAACGGAGAGCGCACAGCACCTGCCGCCGCACCGACAAAGCGCTCGTCCGTACGCCTCGCAGTTCGTCTGCAAGTTCTCCTTATCGAGTCGAAATAACCGACGGAACAGCTCGTCCGGCAAGTCATACGCGTCCTCGTACACCGTCCTTCGTCGTTGCTGGCGCCGACGTTGCCGCCTCCGCCACAAATAAATAGCAGACGCCGCCGCCGCCGCCATTTTCCCTCTAAAACACTTTAGACCGACTCTAAGCGGTCGCAAAAAACAGTCTAAAACCGCGGGCATAGTTAGGTGTGCAACGTCATGCGTTTTTTCTTGTCCGTGACGCCATTGCAGCTTCCAGTGACGCAACTTTTCAAAATGGCGCCGGTGACCAATAGGAGCGGGAATTTTAGAGCGCTCTCAATTGTAGAGCGGTCGGAGCTAGTTCCGTAATCCGGGCCCAGGCCACCATACCCCTGCAAGAGCCCTCCTTCCAAAGCATCAAAAGTATAGGGGGCATTCACAGCACCCATATAGGGAAGCCAGCTAGGCGGCTCTTGGAGGGCAGCATACACTCTCCGCTTCAAAGCGCATTGTTCACGAAACAAAGATTTCGACTTGCGTGGTGATTCTCCGTGGTGGTCCATCAGTCCGCTCTTCCAGAGACTAAATAGTGTCAGCAACGTAAATAGATCAAATGGCGCAGTATCTGTCTCATATATCGTTGGACACCTGAACCGCGCCGTAAGGGAAGGGATAAGGGAGGGAGTGAAAGAGGAAAGGAAGAAGGAGGTGCCGTAGTGGAGGGCTCCGGAATAATTTCGACCACCTGGGGATCTTTAACGTGTACTGACATCGCACAGCACACGGGCGCCTTAGCGTTTTTCCTCCATAAAAACGCAGCCGCCGCGGTCGGGCTCGAACCCGGGAACTCCGGATCAGTACTCGAACGCTCTAACCACTGAGCCACCGCGGCGGGTTCCTTCTCCACAGGCAAAAAAACGGATACTGTAGGCTGTGATGTCAATGTCGTTGTAAATTGTTCGTTACAATATATTTCATAAAACACAGCATCAATGCACAGAATAAAACAGCGGTCAATTGTCTCCGGTGTACTGCACAGGCGGCAGTACAGCGGCTATGGCGCAAGCATCTCCTTAGCATGAAGCCATGCCTTGACAGGCAGCGTAGACGTTTTCAGTTGAAAGAAGAATGTTTTTGCGGCAGAAGAAATGCACATTCGCCTAACACGTTTTAAAACACTGGTGTCAATGAACTCCAGCCATGCCAGTTGCTGTTCTGAGCGGTGAACAGGCGTTGAAAGAAAACGCAACTTTGGGAGCGAACACTCAACTTAAATAATTCTATTCTCACTTTCAACAAAAATTTCTTCTATAAAAATTTCATAAATGAAAGGCAATAAATTTTTCACCGTAACCCGCTATTGTTTGTATTTCTATTTAGAACACCTCAGGGTGAAATTAGCGACTGTTTTGGGCTGAAGACGCTCTTTTTGCAACTTTGGTATTTTTTTTACTTCCATGTAAGCAAATTCAGTTTTATTCATTCTGCGCGGTGAATATTTCTATAATGATTTTTTTCCGTTTCTTCTGCGAACTGCTTGCTCGTCTGGCAACTTCTGATCGCTGACGTCAGAGGGGCATTCCCGACCCGCGTCGTCTGCTGCGCGCTGTTGAGGTGCTCGCATGCACACCGTACACGGCTGTCGCTCGAGAAATATTATTTTTTTTAGCTTGTAGAAATAAAACACATTTTCAGTGTTTTCTTTTCGGAAGCCGTAAGCTTAGTACGCTAAATGAGTGATCCTGAAAAAAGCCGACTTGCTCGTGGCATCCCTTTTCTGATTGTTGAGGAAACAGAAATCGATGGACCCCAGCTTTATTATTTACCCTCATAACCATGTTATTTTTATGTTATCAATATGGTTTCTTTTGACCAGTCAAGTGCTCCCGTATGTGAAAAGCGGCACGTGCCGTGCATGCCTTCGACGATGCGCGCCATGAAAGCCGCAGAGTTTTACAGCTGGCTAACAATTTCTTGTACGCTATTCATCGGCTCGATAATGAAGCTCCAATTATCACAATGTGGCACTAGAGTAACCTTGAGGCACGAAAGGAGCAGAGAAAAGTGCCGAATGAAGCGTCTTCCCCGCTGCACGTGGGCATTAATTGTAAGTCGAACATACATTCCGTTCGGCTCGTAGAAATAAATAAATAAATAATTGGTTTTTTGGGGAAAGGAAATGGCGCAGTATCTGTCTCATATATCTTTGGACACCTGAACCGCGCCGTAAGGGAAGGGATAAGAGAGGGAGTGAAAGAAGAAAGGAGGAATTAGGTGCCGTAGTGGAGGGCTCCGGAATAATTTCGACCAGCTGGGGATCTTTAACGTGCACTGACATCGCACAGCACACGGGCGCCTTAGCGTTTTTCCTCCATAAAAACGCAGCCGCCGCGGTCGGGTTTGAACCCGGGAACTCCGGATCTGTAGTCGAGCGCCCTAACCACTGAGCCACCGCGGCGGGTCGCTCGTAGAACCCCTTGGAAGGAACCAAGCCGCTTGCAGAACCCTACGCGACTCGAATGCTTTCACTGCCCGCGCCGATGAATTGTCGCCGCCACCTAAATGATGCTTGAAAATAATAGCAGATCATTTAGTGTTTACTGTGCGTGCGCATTGTGGCCTAGGAATGCGGCGATCACGACAACTGCAGCCCCGCGCTGGGATTGTTTACATAGGTGTGCGCAAACAGTACTGCTCATTTGCTTGGCATACAACGCAAGGTGGGCTCTCCTTATCGTAAATATTACATAGTATTGCTCACAAATTGTAGTTTTACTCATTTACACTATCAGAACACTGCAATAAGCGCCGCTGATGCTATATCGCCTGCTTTGGACACGCTTCACCTGGGACCGGCGCTTCCCGCTAATTGTATCTGCTTCCTCTTATCGCTTCAGTGTTTGATTTTGAAGCGCTCTAGCTAAAAATGCGTTTGGAAATTACTTGAATTAATGAAAATAACCTGATTTGTTGTTCACAGTCGACGCCGACGGCTGCTCCCGGCTACCTCCAGTAGATGCTGTGCAAACCGGGTCACATATCGCCACTTGCCCCTTACTGTATACGCGCGCCCTGCGATGTATACAGTCGTCGCTTTGGGGCCACTGTGGCCAAAACTATTCTCGACAGCTATTTGCAGGCGTTAAAACTTGCGCGTTCGCTCACCGCAATTGCCGAAATTGCACACACGAATCCTGCGTACTCGCTAGGCCTCGTCACGAAAGCGGCCGACGGTGGAAATTCAAGCATCTGGCAGCAGTTCCCCGCAGATCCGTAAGCGAGTGTGGAAACCGCCGATCGCCTTCCCATCGGTCTAGTTTAACCGGACCCTATCCCTATACCGAAGAATAACTGCGGTACTATTACCAACGCTTTTGCGGCACCAGTCACTCATATATGGGGGACGACTGCAACTTCGATCGCCCGCGTAAGAACAGGGGCGAATGGGACCTCGCTGCGCACATTGCAGCAACGAGAGCAGACGACGTTGCTACGCGTATGCCCTGGTGACGTCACTATAACATTGAATAATGGCGGTCGCTGTAGGTGGGCGGAGTTTCCCGTTCTCAATTTCGATCTATTTTTGGAGTAGAGAGCGCGTCCAGAGCAGTCAAATTTCGAAAACTGAGTCATAAGCTCTTGTATTAGTTACTGAAGCACAAAACTGCAATACGAAGAACGACCATGTCATGGCCCCTTTGAGCTGAAATGTTAACCATGTTTATGTAAAAAAATTCTTAAAACGCCACATTAGTTGCTTTTTTACTGAACCAAGAAAAGGCGAATAATTCTTGCATGACTTCATTATCAAAATCAAATTAAAAGAACAACGCGAGTGAAATACTCTAAATTAAGATTTGTTATTGTATCCTGTTTCACTTAATATTTTAAGTTGTTTAACTTCAACGAACTTTTGCTCCTTGCGGAAACTATAAAGAGTGGTCACGTGAGCAAAAAAAAACTAGAGAGAAATATTTTATGCGAAGTCTATTCAGCTAATCGCCAACTAGCACAATTTTTTTCAAGTGAATCGGCTGTGGCCGCTGTTCGTCTGGGACGTTTAGAGTGGCATTAATGACCTATATGCCATTATGCACATCTTTAAGAACACTGCCAGAAAGCAATGGTTTTGAAGCAAAATTTATGTTCTTTTGCTCATGTTTACAACAACGGGTTAAAAAATTTTTCGACTGGGTTTTCTTAGTCGACACATTGAGCATGCGCGCGCTTCCCGCGTAAACAAGTCAGCATAGGCCAGCACCCACCGCGGCGCGTTCGGCTGGTCCACGGGAGCTCCAAGCGCCATGGCGTCAGCAGCTCCGCCGCGCGGCAGTCTGAGATTTTAGCTTTTTCGTTCTTGCGCGGGGCTTCCCGTTTCTCCACTAACCCTTATGTACTGCACTCTGCAGCAGGACCTACGGAACTAGAGACTGCAAATTTGGCGGGGTCCTAGTGTGATTAGCCCGTTCCTCTTGGCTCTCGCACGGCTTCCACTCTCTCTACCGAGCTCCAACCACTCCATCCGGGTGGCCATTTACGCCGACGACATCGCCATCGTTGCTTCGGCGCCCACTCTGGACGGACCCGAGCTCCGAGGAGAGGTACAGGCGTCGCTGGATGCTATCACACGGTACCTGGCGCGCATCGGCCTGTCAGCCTCCCCAGAAAAACCGTGGCGATGCTGTTCAGCCCAAGGCGCCTCGCAGCCAACACCATGCCTCCCCTTCAGCTGCAAGGCACCCCCCTGCCATGGCAGAGCAGAGGGAAGTACCTCGGGCTGCACATCAACGCTAAGCTCAACTACAAGGCCGCAATCGGTGAGCTGTGTTCGACTGACAAGCGCGTGACCGATTTTGCGTCCCATCAGCTTGCCCGCGGAGAGGGCGTCACGCTCACCCTTCCCCTTCGTCTGTACGAGGGTACCGCAACGGCGCGCGTACTATAGGCACCGTGCCTACCTATCGTCCATCGGCCTCACAGTGTCACCGGCAAAGACGGAGGCCCTGCTGTACCACCCCAGAGGGCGTCGGGCGCGCATCACCACCCTGCGGCTCGGTGCGGATGGGCTCACGTGGCGGGACCAGGTGAAGTACCTCGGCCTGCTTATCGACCGACGTCTCACCTGGCTTCCTGCGGTGAGGGCTCTCCTGCCTCGTCTACGACGAATCGGCCAGGTGGTCCAGCGCCTCCAGGCCAGGGACAAGGGCTGCTCTCCTTCCTGGGCCATCCGCCTCTTCCACGCAGCGGCCACGTCTCTAGTGACATATGCCCTCCCGCTGGTGACCCTGCCACCCGCCCGCCTTCGGACTCTAGAGCTTGGACACCGCTCCGTCCTGCGGCAATGCCTGGGCCTCCCGCGCATCTCCCCCATCGCTGCCACTCACGCTGAAGCAGGGTCCTGGCCGCTGTCCCTCCTGCTCCTTCAGACGGGTCTGCGCCATGTCAACCGCCTATATCATGCTCCAGACGGAAGGGCCCTTCTGTCTCGGCTCCGCCGAGCACCGGACTCCCGCATGGGGCTCCTGTGTAGCACATTCCACAGGCTCTTCGGCCCCCCTGTCAACCAGGCACCATTCCCGCCCCCAAACAAAAATGCCGCCGCTCCCCATCTCGGTGGACATCCGGAGCTGCAGTAGGCGCCGTACACCTGTTGCTGCCCTGCAGCAGACTGCTGCCACCATGCTGCAGGAGTCCCTGGGAGGACATCTCCAGGTCTACACCGACGGCTCGGTACTTCCAGCAACAGGCCAGGCCGCTGCGGCCTGCGTAGCGCCGGCCTTAGGTGCAGCACTGTCGTGCCGCCTGCGGTTCCCGGCCAACTCCACGGCGGCTGAACTGGCGGGCCTCCACCTGGCAGCGGACCTGCTCCTCCTGCTGCCTGGACAGCAGCCCGCAGTCATCCTAACCGACTCGAGAGCAGCCCTCCAGCTGCTGCGCCAGCACCAGCCCAGGCAGCACACGGTGGCCAACCTTACGGCCCGACTTATGGCCATCCAGGATGCTGGCCGTCCGGTCTCCCTCCAGTGGCTGCCTTCACACGTTGGCATCACTGGGAACGAGGCTGCGGATCAGCTGGCCGGAGCCGCCCACACCAATGGCTCCCCGGTGTCTTCAAAAGTAACGCAGCTGGACTTCGCCCATCCTGCCCTTCAGCAGGCCGTACGGGCCCTCCACCCCGATCCCCGCGTGGCCTCAGGAGTTCGCTTCATGCGGCTACCCGACTGCCTGCCACGGAGGGAACGGACCCTCCTCCTGCGACTACGAACGGGCTGCTCATGGACACAGGCCCGGCTACACCGACACGCCAGAGCCCCGTCCCAGGCTTGCTCCTTCTGTGGGGCAGACGAGACTCTGGGCCACCTCCTCTGTGCCTGCCCGAACCTAGAGGCAGCCCGGCGTGACATCACTGCAGGGTACCGCAACCTAGGGCTGCCTTCCTACTCGGACCAGGACCTGTTGCACCCAGAGCGCAGCCAGACTGAGGCCTTCCGACTGCTGCTGGAATTCCTGCAATCTACGGGATTAGCCACTCGGCTATAAGCCTGGCTCGCATCGCGTGATCCAGAACACGGCCCATATTTCCTGGAAACCCCCAGCAACCGGCGCAGCTGACGACTTTGGCGGCAGCTTGTTCACCACCTCGACACCTGCTGTGCTGCCGTGGACGGGAGTGCGGCTCCCCTGATGCCCTCTCCGCGCGCACTGGTGCGTGCGGGGCCCCGACGCGCCGTCTCCCATGGCGGTATCCAGCGTTTTCTCCCCCTGATGCTGTCCTGACGCAGCCCCCGGCGGTACGACCAGGCCCGCATCCCGTTGTCCTCGACACGGCCGCCGGACCCTTGTGCGCCAGCCCGCTGGCGCCCCAGCTGTAACCACAGCTCCTGCGCGCCGCCGGAAACGGCGGTTTTCCTCAGCGCACCCCGCCGCGCTGCTACCCTGTAGAAGTTTACCCCGCGGTCCTCATCGGCCGCCACGTGGTGGCCTCCTGCAGCCAACCCGGCTGAGCTGTAGTCATCGCCACCTCCGCCCAGCCTTTCGGCCGGCCCGGGGTAATGGGCTGCTTGCCTCCTGCAAGCCCCCGACGTGCACGCGCCACTCCCAGTGCGTGCCGTTCACCCTCCCCTCCCCAGTTGTGGCTACTGCTGCTGCTGCGGGGACCTGCCTTCTTGGACACCACGGACAACAGGCGCGCGTTGCAAGCGGACATCCCCCTCCCCACATCCCCTTTCCCCATCCCCGCTCCAAGCTGTCCCCCCGCGATATGGGTGGCAGAAATCGAGCACATTCCCCCCACGTAGCCACAAGAAGAAGTAACTCCGGCGCGATGCGCGTGCCCCTCGCGGCGGAATGGACAGACCGGGTGGGAGACGTGCGCCGGCCCGCGCCGCTCAGCTGCGGCAAACTGCCCGGGGGCGTGTCAAATTCTTCCTTCGCTCGTTGCTTTGGTGACATTCTGTGGTCACAGATGAACTGCTGCGCAGGATTCTGCAATAGCACTACTTGAATTCGCCAGGGACGATGTTTTTCTCGTCCCCAATATAGTTTACGAAGAAAAGCGACATTAACAGTGGATGGCTCTCGTCCCGACGGGCTGTGAGCCGGCAATCATGTCAGTATTCGCCACATGATGTTGTTCCCTAAATAGAAAAAGAAGGCACTCTACGAACCCCTGCATTCGTAATTTTTCTCACCATCTGAAAAGAATTGAGCCATTCCGCAATGTTGCCCTCGTATTTTCAGTTCCCATTTAGCCTACCCGACAGAAGGAAACTGCCTGCACTAGGAACCCCAGAACGTGTCTGGTGGCGCGCTTGGACGTAGATAGCTATTTCATAACGCTCAATTAACCTGCGATTTGGTCTATATTCTCCAAACGGGTCCGCTAAAGTGTGCGTAAAGCACAAGCACCATGTAAAAATAGTAATGAACTACCACATTGGCGTTCGCCGCAGTGCTCGTGAAATACGGAAACCGCATCACCAGATTCATAGTGTGTATATTGTATTTGCTTGACATTTAGGTCGCCAAATCAAGTGATTTCTTCCAATATGTGAAAAGAAGTAGCCGGCGTCGCTGTCAGGCACCAACCTTTGCTGCCATATCTGAACAAATAAAGTAAACAACATAACCCTTTGACATTTTTGCACAAGACTACGTCATTGTTTCGTCTACCGAGAAATGCCACCTCTTCTGCATACCTGGCAAGTTGGCCGATGTAAGGTTTTGATCAGCTTCCCGTATTTCAATAAGTTGTTTTCTGATGTCTCTCTTGCTTAGAATTGTATTTCAATACGTTATTTTTTTATTTCTCTTTTGGATAAAATAGGTTCATTTGCTTTAGATTTTTTTTTGCGTCCTTACACTCCTTGTTCCTTTTTTGTTCTCCGCACCTACACCCTTTTCTTCCAGCTCTACCTATAATTGGTTGGTTTTTTGGGGAAAGGAAATGGCGCAGTATGTCTCATATATCGTTGGACACCTGAACCGCGCCGTAGGGGAAGGGATAAGAGAGGGAGTGAAAGAAGAAAGGAAGAATTAGGTGCCGTAGTGGAGGGCTCCGGAGTAATTTCGACCACCTGGGGATCTTTAACGTGCACTGACATCGCACAGCACACGGGCGCCTTAGCGTTTTTCCTCCATAAAAACGCAGCCGCCGCGGTCGGGTTCGAACCCGGGAACTCCGTATCAGTAGTCGAGCGCCCTAACCACTGAGCCACCGCGGCGGATAACCCAGCTCGACCGCCGTTTCCCTTCTCAAGTGGTTTGACAATCTCCCCCTCCCTCTTCTCATTTTTTTCTACCCGTCCTTCACTCTCCTCTTCCTGCCTTGTTGCAGTGCTCTCCTCTAATTGTAAATCTAGTCGTCCTCGGAGCTTTTGTTCTCTTTTGATGATTGTAACTTTTTTTTTTCTGGGGAAGTGTCCCACAAGCACCCGGCTTCGACACAGGCTAAAATGTGTCCAATTTCCAATAATAATGCAGTTCACTTAACAGAACACGTTGTGGGGCTAGTTAATGAAGCATAGTTTCTCGAAGTTCTTTATAGCGCTACAAAAAACAAGGACACATGAAGAAGTACACAGGACGGGCGCTGACTCCAACTAACTTTAGTGAGGCTTCCACAACCTTCATTTATACACAACGAAGGACCAGAGCGCATGCGGGTGAAATATTTCTGGTAGATTAGGGAGCGCAGACTGCATGGTATCGTGTATTTAATAATCTGTATTATCTGTCTCGCAGGGAAACTGATGTGGGGCTGACGCACGTGCCGCCCCTTTGTTTGATAAAAATGCTTCGGCCAATTCGCGTGCTAATCTATCCTTACTTCTGCTTAGAATTTTGATACGTTCAAGTCGTGGCTCACAGTTTTGGTCGTTCTCATCTTTGTACGAGCGGCAGTGGGCGTGTAGATTTTCAAACGATTCTGAAGCGTTACTAAGTGAACGTTCATGTTCCCTGGCACGTTCGTTCACACAGCGGCCGGTCTGCCCGACACATACTTTGCCACATTTAAGGGGGATTTCGCATACCACACCCGTGGCACAGTGCAGGTACGGCTTTGCGTGCTTCATGTCGCAGCCGGAACTCTCAGGGCTGTTGCTGCTGGCCTTGGGAAACATCTTGGCCAATTTATTTGGCGCAGAGAAGACCAGCGGCACGCCGTGATTGTTGCCAACCCTTTTCAGGTTGTGGGACACCCTATGTATATAGGGGATAACCAATGGCTTGGCGCTGCTACGTTGTGGTCTCCTTGCTTTCTTTGGTCTCCCTTTGACCTTCTGCAATGGTGTCTCCGTGACCGCTGTCAATACGGCCACGGAGCCACTATTGCAGAAGGTCAAAGGGAGACCAAATAAATTGGCCAAGATGTGTGGCCAAGATACAGGCGCCAAAACAAAAAAATTTAAGTCAGGGGTATCTTGAAGGCAAGTAAAACAAAACTCAAATTCGTATGTTCCAATCGGAACATTTGTAAGCAATGGGTTTGCCTAGTATGCTGGATCAGCGACCACCTGTGCGCATACCAGTGCGATGTGGAGGGAGGGATCAAAGGGCGTCTTGTTGACGATGGCTGCGGAGACCGCCGCTACATGCCGTCCTTTAAAGACTGTTCTGTCATCAGGACAAGAGAAATGCGCCCCACCGGAGAGACAATTGAAACCTTTGAAAATAACTCTGCCTGTCTACTGCGTGAGTTACCTCAATTATTCGCACAGACAGGGAGATGTCTCTATCTATGAACCTAGCCGGCCGACGTACGCGAATTTTCAGACCTTTCTTCAGCTTATCGTATTTTCTTTCTACTTCTCCGTTTCAGCTCCCCGTCCGTTCATTCCTTTTTTTCTTCTTTCACACCTTTTCCTTCCTCCTCCAGCGCCACTTCCTTCGCACCGTTCTTTTTCTTTTCGCTTTCTGAGCTTTTGCCTCAGTACGTCCCCACCTCTCACACCAATCTCCCTCCGGCCGTACCGTTCTGTAGACGTGCTCGTGGCTGGCTTTGTGTCGCATTGTGCCACACGTGGGGTGCCAGTCTTATTCCGTATTTTTCTACTTTTTTCATCGTGTTTTCTTATCTCCTCCCCTTGGTTTTGTTGTGCTGTTCTCCTTATTCCTGGGCACCCTTTCCTTGTGTCGTCTGCTTCGTTTCTAGTGCTTTACTACTTGGAAACAAACGCCCAGCATAAAGCAGGGCTCGTCCATGTTGTCTGGTGTATTGACGTTCTCGCACTGTTTATCCATCCCTGTGTCACTCCAACTAGCACAAATCGCCACCACCTTGCTGCAACAATCCCGAAAACCTGACGACGGCCGCCCAAAGCTAGGCGCTCGCCCGACCCACAGGCGGCCGCGACTCTCCTAACGGATTTGCTCCGGCGGCCACCGGCGGCGCTGCCTGTTCGTCAAGAGTGCTGTCTCCTGGGTTCTTGAACGGTGCCCATACGCGCTGCCGCTCCTTGAGCTTCGCCCCGCGCAGTGAGCACAGTTAGACTGGGATCAGCGCGCAGCCATGCGGAGGTTCGCGGGCCTCCCGAAGGGCTCAAACAACGGCCGAACCCACGCGGAACTGCGGGTTTGGCCGGTCTCGCTTCGCGCGGAACGCACGGCACTCAACCACATCGAGCGCCTGCACTGAGTGCCTGGCACGGCCAAATTCGTCGCCGACCATAGGGCATCAACGCACTCCCGCATGGGACATGCACAGCGGGACTTTGACTTTGTCGTCCGAGCGCGGCCAGCCCATTCCCACCACGTTAGCCGCCCCATCTCGTGCCGGTGCTCCGAATCGAGACGACCACACCGGGAGTGCAGTCCAAGAACCGCACGCCGCACTGCGCATTCCTGCAGGAGACCGCCCAGCGAGTGGACCTGGACTACGCCGCCCCTGTCCACCTGTACACCGACGGGTCCGTCTCCCAGGACGGCAACTCGGCCACCGCTGCGTGCACCGTGCCCGCAATCGGCGTCAGCAAGCGGTGCCGAGTGAGCTATATTTCATCCTCCACCATGGCGGAAGTGTCGGCACTGCACCTAGCAGCCGAAATAATCGCCGAGAGGCCAGCACTGCAGCAGGCCGCAATCCTGTGCGACTCCAGAGCAGCCTTCATTCAACTTCGGCGTCCCGAGCGCAGTACGACGTGTGCGTAGTGGCTACACCACAACCTGAGCACACTCAGCGCGAGAGGCTGTGACATCATCCTGCAGTGGGTGCCATCACACGTGGGGCTCCCTGGCAACGAGGAAGCCGACCGCCTGGCCATGGCTGCGCAAGGTAACCTGGCGGTGCCACTGTGCGGACACATCACAGCCTTCGACGTGGCGCGCCACACCCCCAGACCCACGCGTCGCTTCGGGAAGGATGCCACGGCCGCTCCCATTCCTCGCCCTCGGCAACGCTGCTGCGTCTGCTCTCCTTCGGCTTAGAATGGACTGCAAAACGCCGTCATCGCCTCACCGGGCAGGGCGACCCACTGTGCGCGGACTGTTGCGGCACAGAGACTGTGGAACATTTGTTGTGCTTGTGCCCCACCCACGCAAGTGCGCGAGCGGAAATGACCGCAGCCTACAGGGATCTAGGACTCCCATCAGACAACGTTGGAGTCCTAACCTTCCCACAAGCAACCCGCCATAAGACGAAAAGTGCCCTCTGCGCGCTGGCCCGGTTCTTTGATACTGCGGGTCTCCGCAGACGTTTCTAGCTGAAGCCCCGCTCCCGCTCATCACGTCTTTGATCGCCGTCGCACGGCCGAGCGCACTTGCTTCGGAAGAAAAGCCTTTGCGGCTATGTAGGCTGGAAACGCCGATTGGTCGGTGGGATGCGTGTTTGCTTGACGTTTTTTTCAGAATCGCCCTCGTTCTCAACCGGATGTGGGGTCACGCGCCTCTCTCGGCCTGTCCCTAGAGGGCCTAGGGAATCACTAGGTCCGGCCGTCCGCCGTGCTTGAGTGGCCGCGGGCATTCGCTTCGTGAACCTAGGCGGCGGCGCGCGCGTTTCGGGAGCTGTCCAGGTATGGCTTTGTTGCCTGGGTCACTCTCCGACAGCCAGCTGCAATTTCTGTACAGTTCTCGCTTCCACGACATTATGACGACGCACATAAGACGCTGAAGAGCGAGAAATCGCCAGCCACATAAAGGTACGCATTTTATCTCAAATTTCGCCATGAAGTGTTGTACCGCTGACCTGCATGCCTTGCGCATTCCAGGACCTCGTTTTGCTGCTGCAGGTGCATGTGGCTAGTGTCGTGCTGGTGTTCAAAGTTTTGCCACGCCATTACGACGATCCACATAAGGCGCGGTTTGAGGACCGCCGGTGTCGCCAGCTGAGCCGCCGTCTTTTTAGCCACTCTGAAGCGCTTGTCGGGCGTGCACGTTCTCAACCCCGAGGGAAGGGCTAAACAACGTTTTCTCAAGTTTTCTCGTGCAGAACTCACCAAATTGCGGCGCTTGTAACGTAAGTTTTCTTGCAGCATTGTTTCTTGGGTGCGTCTGGCAAGCCGATGCTGTCCTTATTTGCCGCGGACCGATACCACGTGGCGAGAGGCCGGGGCATCGACCCCAGTGCGCCTTTGTTCCTTTGCAGTGGCAAGTCCAGGTTAAAAGTGCCCACGATGATTCTGCCACTACAATCTGCCCTTTAGGATCGCTATCAGCTGCAACGGTAAGTTCCGACTCGCGCATTGTGGATATCGCGCCTGGCCTAGGTATCCAGCATTCACACAGTGCAGTGCAGCTTTGTTTAATTCCTTAGAGATTTCTCGCGCTTTGTCGAAATTGACGGCAGCCGTGAAAACTTACATATTAGACCTCGCTACAGCATTATCCCAGCACAGTGCGCCTTTGTTTCTTTGCGTTCGCAAGCGTTAGAAGCGCGCGCCGTCTCGCGCTTTGTCCAAGTCGGCTCTAAAACTCGCGCTAGGCCTCGTTTCCTGGTTGAGAAAGTTCACGGCTCTGTTCCTTTCAATGGCAAGCCTCTGCCACTACAGTCGGCGCCCTTAATTTTATGATCGCTGTTAGCTTCAACAGTAAGTCCAAGAACAGTTATGACGATCGCGCGGTGTGGAAATCGGCGGTAGAGAAAAGAACTCGTGCTTGTAGCTACAGGCTTACCCAGCTCCAGTGCGCCTTTGTTTATTTCCGTAGCGACTACTCGCGCTTTGTAGATATCGACGCCAGTCGTGAAAATTTACTTATTAGATCTCGCTAAAGCATTAGCCCAGCGCAGCGCGCCTTCGTTTCTTTGCGTTCTAACTTGTATGCAGCATACCTTTGCTTGCTCGTTACTTTTGTTCATTTCAGTCGTTTCCTTCATCTGTCCAAAGAGCCGGGCTAGTATTGTTTGCCATCAGTGGATCCACATGGCGATCGCACTGCATACAGCTCGACTTTGGTCCCTGTGTTTTCAAATAAAAACATCAGATGTCGAAGGTCATGGTCGTGTCCGAGGATTGCTTCGACAGCTGGGGCAAACCCATGGGGACTGCACACGCTGTGTCGTCGCTGCCAAGTGAAGAGGCACAAAACGGCTGTCAACCTTAATAAAGGCCCTTCTTGGGGCCGCCTCAGTGTTTCCTGGCAGATCACACGCTTTCCACCCTGTGCACGTGTTCTCCTCATTTCCAATTAAATAGGTCCTTCAAACCTTGCAGAAGGCTTGAATTAGGAACTGCTAATATCAAGATGGTGCATGGTACTTGAGAAGCAATAGCGGCTACAATGACAAAGGTGAAGAAGGGCTGGAGTTACACGCAAATAAAAAAAAGGTTGGTGTACCCAGATAACAAGCTGAATGGTTTTGGACAGGACTCCTAGTTATTCGATATAAAAGACTCAAATAATGCATATTCAGAGTTTATCAAGGTTTTTGTAGAAATATACTCTAAGCACTTTCCCTTCAGAACATTGAGCAGTCTAAACAAATATCATAGATCACGCCAGAGCTCAAAAGAATAGTAAAGCGCAAAAAACAAGTTGTACACTACCTTTTTAAATAATGGCTCTCTAGGATCCCTAATATTATTAAAAAAGAAAAAAATAAACTAAATGCTGAGCTTAGGCATGCTAAGATTGTGTATGATCAAAAACTGCTCTGTGATGTTAGAATGAAAAATTCAGACGCTGTCTGCAAAGTTGTAAATAAATTGTTACGTCGCAACACGAAAAATGCGCCAACTCAACAATTAATCTATAAGGGTTCTTAATTATCCGGTCAGGCTCTTGCTGACCATTTCAACAGCAATTTTTTAACTACTCATTTACCTATGATGCATCTACCTGAAGTTCCTTCATCTTGTAGCCCTTTCGAAAGCCTTTCCCTTGAGCCCACCAAAGCGACCGAAGTATGTACAACCTTAATGAATTTAAATAATAGCAACGCCTTAGATGTTGACAATATTCAGATAAAACCAGTCAGATATGTACTATGTTTTATTGCACCTGTGCTTGAATACATCTTCAATTTGGTAATTGAAACGGGAGTTTACACGGAAGAAATGAATAAAGAAACAGTGACAGTTGTGTCTAAAGGGGGAGATAGATGTAGTGTTTCATTATAGACCTATATCTGGGATTCCAGTCTGTTCAAGGGGCTTGGAAAAAGTAATCTTTTCCCGTCTAGTGAACTTTTTTAATGCAAAACAAGTCCTGTCTGAGGCTCGATTTGGCTTCCGAAAGGGCAAGTCAACGGAAACAGCTTTGTTATCACTTAAGGAATGTATCCTGCAAAACATTGAAGCAGGTATTCTCACGGTCGGACTCTTCATTGATTTTAGTAAGGCATTCGATTCCCTAAACCATCAAATTTTAACTCAAAAACTTTCTCAAAACGGAGTTCGTGGAACACCTTTAGACCTCATGAAATCATGCCTGCACAATCGAAAACAATCTGGATTGCTTTCGATTTTACCATTGGTAGAAACATAGGCAGTTTTCTGCAGTTAGCTACAAGGTGCAGAAGTCATCGGTGACGCCTACACAACTATAGGTCGGCGTATAGCTAGTCCTTCAGGCGACGAGCCGTTTTAAACAATGGGTGCCAATATAAGAATGACTGCAATCTACGGGACACTGATTAATGCTGCGGCAGTGATTAACGCTTTCTTTTTGTCTGCTTATTTACTTCGGGCAAATTATCCATGCCATTCAACGGTAACACGGCCAGTTTAGGCGTTGATAATACGCAAGCCTTGAGAAGCGTTCGCGCCATCTCGATGGTTTTATTTCATTTGTTTCTGTGACTCTTGTCGCTGTGTAGCAGGTACCACGGGGCGCAAGTTCAGATTCGGCGCAGAAAAACCTGGCGGGGCGTGCGCACCAGAACGACGAGGCCCGCCACAGGCTGTATACTTCGACGACACCCATGTGAGGTCGCTGTAGGGGCCGGTCTCGGGCCACATCGCCACTCAGTGAAGTGCAGTCATTGTTAATGGCCAAGAAATATCAGATAACAATAGCTTTTTACCAAATGGCTCTGGGGACTAGCAGTCGCGAAAGCACTGCTGTACTTCTCTGAATGAACATGTAACGGGCAAAGGCGGGCTAGTTGGTGGTTAACAATGGAGTGCATATTGCAACCGAGCAAAAAACGACGAGGGACGCATTAAGGGAAGAAAGCACAGTACAAAACGCGGGGGGTGGTGAACTGGCGAAACATGTTCGCCATTGCCGTCACTGCACGCCCAGGTTCCGCGACACAATTGTCCTGAAAAATTATCCAAGAAGGAATTCAACTATCTAGATGTTAACTTGCGCCACGCGCGCCCACGTGCCAGTGTGACGTGATGGTGTCTGCTCTCTATCAGGCATGATTACGAATATTGTATAAATGTGGTTTTCCTTGCAGTAAACCTCAGTTGAAGTCCGCGTTTTGTACTGTGCTTTCTTCTCTTCGTCCCTCGTCGTTTTGCGCGGTTGCAATATGCACTCTTCTGAAGGAACCCTGAAACTTTTAGTTGAGCAAAGGACATCTGAGCCGTAACTGCGGTAGAATAGGAATTCTCCACGCGCGCATATTTACCTTCGCTCTCATGCACACTAACAGGTGTGTGTGTGTGTGTGTGTGTGTGTGTGTGTGTGTGTGTGTGTGTGTGTGTGTGTGTGTGTGTGTGTGTGTGTGTGTGTGTGTGTGTGTGTGTGTGTGTGTGTGTGTGTGTGTGTGTGTGTGTGTGTGTGTGTGTGTGTGTGTGTGTGTGTGTGTGCGTGCGCGCGCGCGCGCGTGCGCGTGCGCGTGCGTCGTGCGTGCGTGCGTGGGCGCGTATTTTCGCATACTTTTCAACGTCGATAAAATGTAAAATGTGTTTCGGATTCTCGAAAGAACCTGACAGGCATGCCCTTCGAAACAGAACACGTAGCTGTGAATGTCACTCTCCATTGTTGATAGTTCTCAGAGCAATCGCAGACAAGACCGCTCACGCTGAATCCTTTTCACCCTTATCATCGACGCTATGTGTTTACGTTATCTTAAGCCGATGGCCCTGATATAGTAGGGATCAATTCTTCGAAGCTCTGCCCTGATGACGCGTATTTACGATATTTATACACTTAAGGATAAGAGTTATCAATACTGCGAAATGGTGCGCAAAGGTACAGGGGCAGAGGAGGACGTGGAAAGGGCCGATCAGGGCAGGAAGGAATGAGGTTCCTGAGTGGTAATACAGGGGCACATGGGAGGTATGACCCGAATGCCACAGGAGGCACTGCACGCTGCAGCTAACACAGGACTATAAGGATGAGCGACGGTAAGTGCGGTGGCAGATAAGTCCATACGACACCCACATGAGCAGAGGGACCCCCATGTCTACATCCTGTGGGGACTGCTGCGGTTGGCTGGTGGCCTCTGCCTGGTGCAGCGGAGAGATAAGAGTCGTTGCGTCCAGTCCAGTAAACGCGAGCCACCACCAGAGTCACCTCCGCCTGGGTTAGCAGCAAGGCGCAGAAGCGGCGAAATCTGTTGAGACGTCGAAGCTGCAACAGCTCCAGAGAAAAGGACGCGAGCGGCGAGGCGCCCTTAGAGGCTGCTCCAGTACCCTGAGGTCGGACGGCAGCACCGGGGTTCGTGTACACACACAGAGGCGCGCAGACTGTGCACCCTACGCTTAAAACGCCGACGTGGGGGGGTGGGGGGGGGGGGAGTGATGCGCGATATCCGCAACCACACGAGTGACAAAGGAACTGCCAGTGTAAACTTGCTAGGGTGGATAGGGCTGAGGGCGCACGAAGGTTCGCGCGAAGACCACCGCAGGACAAGCAACCTAAGCGACGATTGCAGGTCCGCAGATAGCGGTGGCAGGAGGGAAAGCGCCGAGAAAGCAAAAACAACGTCCGCCGTGCCGCGGAGAAGCCACACGATCGAGAGACGTAGGACCCGGTGGCGATGCCATGGTAAGGATGATGAGGCGCGGTAAGGATGATGAGCCCGCACAGGCGCCCGCAGAGTTCGACCCACGATGAGGAAATTGCGCAAGATAAATCATGCTGGATGCAAGAATTCTGAAGAGAACGCGCATTATTCAGGACCGCATAGAGGAGGCCGCAAATGTGGCATGGCCGTTGTGGGCTGACAGCGGCGAGACAAGCTACGGCCCTCTGAGAAAAACGCCGAACCTGAACAGCCCGCCAGAATTAGTTGCTTTTTTTTCCGCAGAAACTTTTGTCGTCAATTATATGTCATAAAGAGGGATGTAATACAGCCCGTCTTGACCTCATATTCATCACAATCTTGAGAACTTCGCCAAAGTTAGATGCCTTTCCCGCCAAAACTTTAGTCGTCTATAAAATGTCTTAAAGAGGGCTGAAATAGATTCCGTCTTCTACTCCGTATTTACCACAAGGCCGAAAAACCCGCCAAAATTAGATGCCTTTTCCGCCAAAATTCCTGTCCTTTTTAAGATGTCTTAAAATGGGCTGAAATATAGAACCCGTCTTCTACTCCGTATTCACCACCAGGCCGAAAAGCCCACCAAAATGAGGTGCGTTTCTCGCCATAGTTTTTTTTTATTTGCACAATACTGCAGACCTTCCTTACGTCCAAGCAGGGAGGGCACTGAATTATAATAGTAAAAATCAACACAACAGCAGGCAGTCATCGGTGAAGCAAGTGCAACAAATAAAATTCATAAATATACCAATTACAGCATCTAAACTATATCATGAAATACCTTGCCAAAATCAACAGCCGATATCACTCTCACCGGTATGGAATTCCACTCGGTAGTCGTTCTCGGAAAATAAGAATACGTAAAAGCGTTAGTTTACGTGAAGTATGGGGCTAGGCTATCACTGTGGTGATGACGAGATCAACGCTTTTCTAAAAACTGTACATAACGGGAGAAATGCCTAGGTTGCAATGAGTTTGTTGGTAGTGGAAGGACATGCGTGCAATCTTACACCTGACATGCGGGCAATCTTACATCTTACATTGAGAAGTCTGATATAATTTTTTGTCACTAACTTAAATATTGGGAATCGGTTCTTTTATACTTATTAAATATAAAACGTACTGCCCTTCTTTGTGCCTTTTCTACTTCCGGTTTGGTTCGTAGGGGTTTAACGTCCCAAAGCAACTCAGGCTATGAGAGACGCCGTAGTAAAGGGCTCCGGAGATTTAGACCACCTGGGTTCTTTAACGTGCACTGACATCGCACAACACACAGGCCTGCAAAATTTCGCCTCCATCGAAATTCGACCGCCACGGCCGGGATCGAACCCGCGTCTTTCGGGCCGGCAGCCGAGCGCCATAATCACTCAGCCACCGCGGCGGCTTTTCCACTTCTGTTACGTCGTTTTAACGCGACAGCGTTAAGGAGCTCGTGTCGCAGAAAATCCTGCGTCGCCGTCGGCATCGTCAACGTCGTGGACCATGAGCGAAAAATCCACGAAAAATCACACGAGAAGCAACTTAAGAGGCCGATGGGCCACATTGGTCACGTGACCTTGCGACGTCATCACAACCTGCCCACCGGATTGAAAGTACAATGACCACCTTGACAAGTAGCAGTTAAATTAATCCTGGGTCGCTTGGGACGATCAACGCGGGTCGCACAATGCCCACCGGTGGCAGCACCTGCCATCCCAGGGCAGGGGCGCATCGCTTAACTGCACCACTGCACCTGGAGTGGTGTGAGGACCCTCTCGGAACTATGATTGGAAAAGTAAGGAATGACCAATTCTGCATATATGGAAATTTACCCATTTCGCGATCGCGTCATACCCTTAAGACGGAGCTTAAGTGTCTCTTCCAATTTTTTAGTATGGGATTCCCAGACGATAGCAGTGCATTCTAATGAGGGTATTGTAGGGTAATAGTTTGCAGCTGCTAGGTGCAAGTTTATGGCGAAGAAAACTAAGTTTGCGTTGTGCTGATGATCTAATGTGATCTACGTGGTACTTCCATTTTGTTTGCGAGTTTAATGCAGCACTGAGATATTTGTTTGGATTATGTGTTACTGAGGTTTAACGTCCGAAAGCTACTCTGGCTATGAGAGACGCCGTAGTGAAAGTCTCCGGAAATTTCGACCACCTGTGGTTCATTAACGTGCACTGACATCGCACAGTGATCGCAATTAAGTAGTTGAAGTGAAACATGCAGAAACACTGTTTTATGGGAATTTATTTCCATGCCCCATTTTCCTCGTCTGTAAAATGTCTTAAAGAGGACTGAAATACAACCCGTCTTCTAAAGTACTATTAACCATATCTTTTAGAGAGATTGAATCCTGGCGGTAAGAGGCCGTCTTTCAAGAGTTCAATCTGGCCTAAAATCCATTTTATCCGATCTATTTCTTAAAATGCTTTGAAGACCTCGCGTGATACCTGGGCATGACGCGCCATAGCTGGTAGTGGCTTGTGATGCAGCTGCCGTAGCGTAGAGAAAGTGCCTTGGGCCGGGCTTCACGACTTTTTTAGCGCGTATATTTTGGTCAGTTCAGTGGAAACTATGGCGACACATAAGTGGAAGCGTATGCTCGTAAATACAGTTTGAGTGGTCTCGAAAAATGACAAAATGACTAACTTTAACCTGTAAATAAGCAAAAATAGTAACTGTTCACTTCTGAGCCCCCATGAAGGTCCGGTAAGCCGGTATACGTCTGTGCTATTACGTCTCCGGTATGCTAAATATGTCTAATGAGTCATCCGTGGTCACGTGACTCCGCTGAGCTTGGGAGTCGGCGCGCTTTTTGCCGGCGAGGGCGGCATTGATAACGTGGCCTCTTCGCTTTGCGCCGGGATTCTTCTGCTTTTTGCGGCCGCGTAAACCGCGTGGTGGAGAGACAATGGTAAATGTCGTATTGCAGTCGAAAACCTTTGAATTTACTTTTATCAAACAAAATCAGGCAACTTGTCGTGGAATCACTGTTATACGCCATCCATTCTTTGACTGCTGTCAGCCGCGACCTGGGAGAGTAGACAATGCAAGGGCGCTTGACGGGCAAAATGGGGTTACTATCACCGCCACCACCTCGAAGGCACATGCACGATAGAAGGCAGCACATAAATTCTGTTTTTTTTTATGCCGTGATCATTAGTTACCTGTATTCTTTAGAGCATGGTTTCCTTCATTTGTCTCTTGAAAGGAAGGATGCGCTTCTCAGGGTACCCAAACATTGAAACACATTTAGAATATTCGGAGTTCTCCTAATCGTTCAGATGCCGAGCCAAATACTGCATTATTGGAATCGATATCCGAAAAGTTTGAATGCTCGCATATCCGTTTTGAAGCATGTGACCAATATGCATGACAGACACTACTATATCAATGAACATAGATAGGTGAAGGTATATTTCAAATTGAGAATCAAGAGTAACACGAAATAAGCATTCACAATTTGACACTAACCTTGGGGAAGAAGAGAACTGAGCTAATAGGCGATTGAGACTGCAGGCAATGAACACGTAACCATTACACGGGTTTATTTTCAGATGCAGAAGTATTTTAGCTCTAGCAAAAAGAAAAATGAAGCAAGTATTCTGAGACAGTTTTTCGGAGCCCTTCCCAACAACATGTATATGCTAAGATACGTTTCTTGAAAGCTCTCTTCCATGCGTACCGTATTTTCACTGCTGAATTGTTTCAGTACGACACGAGAGTTGTTTTTTTTTTCAGATTATCGCATGTGCGAGATCACGCGGTCGGAATCGTCACGCTGGGTTTGCTCAACAAGCACGCACCATACGCATAATATATGAACCCCGAAAAAGCGACACGATCGGGTAAGCTGAACTTCAAGGTCAAATGCATAGTGTGTCTGTTTGGCAGGGAGATGTCGCTCCAGGCGCTGCATCTGAAACTTTGTGATTATACAGAGATGCCAGCAATGTAGACCGAACGAAGGACGCTGTCGCGGTGGGACAGTGAGGAGCACAGTGTCCAGGCACTCAGAATAGCAGCCGGGCCCGTAAGGAGGTGGATGCCTTACGACGCTTTCTCTTACTCAAAGTGGAGCTGGGGATTATACAAATTATTGATCACGTTGGCTGGAACAGAAACAATTGTCTGGGGACATCCAGGGCCTGTTCTGAGCCATTTGCTCTGTTGCAGTAACTGGCGCCGATAAAATATAGCCATTGCACTTAGCGCCGTGAAGAAAACACTACCGACGCAATTAGGAGAACACTAGCACGACAGCCCGCCATCACTGCGCCATCATACAGGATGTTTCACCTAAGTCCTTAGACAATTTAAAAAAAATGGGAGTTAGAAGAGTGCTCTTTTCGGCATAGCATTATCAGCGGTGATTTAGATGAAAATGCAGCGAAGGCGTGCTAACTAGCAGGCTTGTTAAGTAACAATTATTAGTTCACTTTTAACCATTACTGTTAGGCTCCTTAATTTTTGAGAGGCGTGTAGCCCACCTTTATTAGTATCGATATCAGTTTTTAGAATTTAGAAAACGCGGTTACCCTCGGCGCTGTGGCCCAACAAATTCTGCCTGAATCCTGCCAAAATACATGCGCTTTCGAGAAGCTTGCAGGCAAAGCAACCTCTCCGTTGCAAGTAACTCGTCGAAACAGCCAAGAATTGTAGGACAACAGCGCCGAGGGTAACTGCGTTTTCGAAACACTAAAAACTGATATGGATGTTACTTACGGTGGCCTACACGCCTCTCGCTAATTAGAGAGCCTAATAGTATAACAGTTTAAAAGGTAACTATTATATACTATTTAACGGACCTGCTATTGTTAGAATGTCTTAGATTTATTCTGGCGTACAACACTGCTGACAACGCTATGCCGAAAAAAACGCTCCTATAACTCAAAAAGCCTATTTTTGTTTAAATTATGTGAACTCTTTGGTGAAGCACCCTGTATAAACGATGCGCGGTCACTCGCTCTTCGCAACAAATTGACCTTGTCTGATCGTATTAGTATACGCTCGTGGCTGGCTCTTGTAAGTTATTTGCTTTCATGAGAGGGTTACCATTCTTGACGCCGCTTTCCATCCATGAGAGGAGTACGAAACACCCACCGGTACTACCGTAAATTTCCAAGAAAGCACCTGCCTCCGCGTTTTATCCCCCCTCTTTACTGAGAAATGGTTGAGAGTAATCCGGGAAAAGGTTCTTTGCTCGGATCCATGCCTGAATTTAACGTGAGGACATCGAAGACCTGACCGCGCAACTCGCTGTTCTCAGACCCGTTCATTCCGTATCGAGGCAGTCTACATGCGACTCCTTCTTGCAGTTATCCCATTGGCGAATCTTCTTCCGGCAACTCCTTGTATGTGGCAGGAGTGCGAACCTTCCATCTTGTCGAAGCCCTTTTGAAATCTACATTTTCTCTCTTTTTCATGCAGCAGACAGCTGAATTGCAAGACCCTAGAGCCTGCATCGTAAGAAACCACTCCCACAGCTCATACCTCTTAATAAAGGGTAGTCTATAACCGATGCATTTTCTCGGTACTCAACCTTGAGTTGAAGCTTGGAAGCTAACGAAAAGCTCGTAAGGACAGAGCAGAAAGAGATGCAAAGGAAAATGAATTTTTAAAGAGAAAGAGAGCAGAATGGATAAGAGGATAAGCATGAAGTAATGCCGCTCTTGCTGAAATCGGTAGGAGGAAATGGACAAGGGCAGAATATGTAATGACGAGAACAGGTATCCAGTGGTCTGTTAGGAAAACGAAGCTTACAGGGTGTTTCTCCTGAGAATTTCTGCAATATTTAGAATAGGCTTTTTGAGTTAGAAGAAAGCTTTTTTCCGTATAGCATTGTCAGCGATGTCGTGCATCAGAATACAGCTAAGACGCGCTAGCTAGCAAGCTGGTTAACTAATATTAAATGGTTAACTTTTTAACTATTGGCTGCCTATTTATTGGGGGCGTGTGGCGCACCTAAATTAATATCTATATCAGTGCTTAGAATTTAGGAAGCGCGTTTAACCTCGCGGCCGCGGCGCAGCCAAATTGTGCCATTCCTTACGCCATTCGAAAATCTTATGCCTGCGGATAGCGAACAGGACATCCATAAAATCGGTTCACTCCGTGGCGCGTGTGTCACGTGGTATTCTCCGGCCCGCACGCTCACGCTGTCAGTCAAAACTTTCTTAGAGCAACGTGGTTTCAAAATGCCACGGATGACCCATTGCCTAATATGTAAGCAACATGAAACTGTAGATCACATTTTTTTACATTGCTGATAGGGGGTGCACTTTTGAAACGTTCCCCGATTTTTTAATCCTGTGGTGAATTGCGCGGCACCGGCATGCGAACCCCGGCCCTTTTCTACGCGCGACGGATGCTCTACCTGAACGCCGTTGCTGCTGTTTCTGCCTGCACTGTTGCAAAAGGATAAAAAGATGCAACGTTTTCAAGGAGTCCTTCTGTGGTTATCTCATGACGATATCTTGCGTTCACAGGCGGATAAAAATGACTTCTCGTACGAGGTCTTTTGCATAAATGTTTGCTTTTCTCTTTTTGCTTCGCTGCGTACGAAATTAGTGCGTTTTTAGCACTGTTGTTATTCATGTCACACTAACTGCAAGCTAACTTGCATGAGCAAGTGCCCTCTGCACAAGCTTCTACGACCTGTATGCCAGGTGCGAGGGGTGTGTATATAATATTTGTTACAAAAGTGTGCTGAATAAAAGAACCGAAAGAAGATAAGCACCCTGTATTGGTCATTTCTGTGGTAGTACCAGATTTGCGAAGTTTCGCCGGTGCCGTCGAAACACTGTTTTCTTGCCAGGGTTATCAGTGCATGAAAACGCCGCAATGCGCGCCTTTTGCCGCACATTGTACGCGTAGCCAACCGCAAACGGCGCGATTATGTATTTATGGGACGGCCAAGCGGCGACAGCTCGCATGAGAGGCACGGCGCGCGGCTGTTTCGGGGCTGTGTTACGGGACCCTAGGCTGCGCGGTCACTGCAACGGGGTGCTTGAGCAACCACGGGTCTATTGTCCTCGCTAGAGGTGCACAAACTGGGTACAACGAACTGTGGCCCTTCTGCGTCAGAAAGAAAAAGGTCAACGACAGGTCCCGGAGGGACGATAATAGTGTCACTACAATAAGCTATCCTCCAGTGTCACTTTGTTGCTGCCATTGTCCGGAAATTTAATCCGTTAATCTCTACAGGGTTACAACGTTCGCTGTCTCTTTACGGCAGTGAGACGTAGCGTGAATGTGCGCAATCGTATGTGTTTACGGGAAGAGTTCAGCAAATGACTAGGTGGCTGCGGTCCTGGTTTATGGTTCATAGTTTATGGGGGTTTAACGTCCCAAAGCGACTAAGGCGATGAGGGGCGCCGTATTGGAGGGTTCCGGAAATATTGACCACCTGGGGTTCTTTAACGTGCACTGATATTGCACAGTACACGGGCGCTGCGGTCTTGGTCAAAGGTAGTTTGTGTCAATGGGGTTGTGACGGGACCTGTATGGAAATCGGCTGCAATAAGTACGGTCATCTGTGAACGACTCAAACATTTCTGCGCGCAAACATTATCTGGGTGGTGAAAACATTTATTAATGATAGAGAGAGGTGTTGGGGGTCGTTACAACCACTAGGTGGGATGCCTTGTCAGGCACCCTATTGGCGGTTGCCGCAGCACGGGCGCACTGCGTTAAGGCCCTTTGGGCCTCGAGGGTGCAGCAGCCGGACAGGCTCGCCTCCCAGTCCTCTTGGGCGGGGTTTGGTATAGGGGGTAGGGATGGGTTCTGCTGGCAGGCCCACACCATGTGGTAGGTGTCAGACACCTCCCCACAGTGTGAGCACCGCCCGATCTGGCGCCTTGCCGCACGTCTTCATCAGTTGTGTGGCTATATATATAGCGTCGGAACAAAGGGTCTGTGGCATTGCTGTCACAACCGCAAGGCCGCCTGCCAGAGAAAGCGGATATATGCAGATACCGCCGAACGGTGAAGTGAATTGCATGTGCATTTTGGAAAAAAAGAGCAAGAAACAAAAAAAAAACGATTAATTGCTTTGTGATGAGAAGCATCCTTCTTGGAGCATTTGCGTGACTGTTTTCACAACCGCCTGATCATGTCCCGAAGGGGTAAGTGCCTCTAGGTCGGCTGGTTAACTGCCCCTTTCTCGTCGTATCCGCCAGTGACGAGAGAAGCGACCAGGGATTATCTACTGGCCCTTTAGTGTTGCTGCTGAATCATCTGCTGCTGGCGGCGACTGCCAGCTGTTTTCCGCTGCACAGCCGCCTGGGATTCTTCCACTGACGCAGATGCCCGGCTGCGGAAAGTTTTGACGAAAGGTATGCCCCGTCATCGCGGGGGCAAAGGGTTGGATCTGTGTACACAATCGTGACGTAGACGATTATGTACATAGTGCCTGAAATGACTCGTTTGTGCTGTGTGTTTGTCTGACTTAAATAGACGCAATATAATTGCTTTATTGCCTTGAAGAGCTCACAGACAGCTACTACTGATCTGGAAAAACGGCCGTATTTCGCCTGCTACGCTGTTTTATGCGAGATGTATACTTGTTGGCGTGATGTTTAGAGCGAGTAATAGAATTGCGAGACATATTTCCGCCTGTAACAAAGAAAAATAAGTGTGCGCGTGCGCGATCCGGCAGCTTTACACCAAAGAAAGGCACTTAGTTCAGAGGGAATATCATAGGAAGGAGTACTGGATAAGAGACGTGTGAGGCATGTCAGGTACTATCGGCGTCAAACGAACTCAAACGCGCTCAAAATCACAGCAATAGTAAATGTAAGAGAAAGAAGAAAAACATGGCCCATGTGTATTATCGCTTACAGAGACGCGCGCATATGCATGCGTATTCCACTTCCTAAGGTTATTTTTTGACCTGCAATAATTGTCGCCTTTCGCATTCCTTCACGTCATCGGCACTGTCACTGTGAACGCCTGAAAGCTTCTTCTGGGTTCAGCGTACCTAGAGGCCGATCGGCTAATGTGCGGGGCTAATTTTCCTTACTGCGCGTAGTTACACAGAAAACGCTCTATTTTCTGAATAACGTCAGTTCATTAAGGTTTGGGTAATATAAGATGGTGTGACTGTGGTTCGAGGCAGTTTCTTGCATGGGCTCTCCATTTCCCAGCTCTTAGCACCAACAGACATGAAAGCAAATAATAGAACGAAAAAATCAATTTCTGATGCTATCGTGCTCTTCGGTCGTCGTCCTTCTAATATGTCAGTAAATCTGCACGTTCAAATGATGGCGAACATCGCATTTTTCTGAAATGATGGTTCTTCATCGCGCTGGAAACGCGAGTCGTTCATGTGGCTTGCTTTGAACCATTCCGCATGGCAGGTCAGGCTTGTTAGGTCTACATGATGTCACAGAATTGCAAGCAGCAGTGATTCAGGCATTCAAAATGTTCTTCCAAAGTTTTCGGTCTGTCATCACGCTCTTCACAGAAGCAAGATTATTCCGAGCATAGGTTTCGACGCGGACTATCAACCATTACTCAACTAACAGAGGTCGTACGCAATCTAGCACTTAGTATAAACAGCGGTAGCCAGACAAATATTTCAGTGGTCAATTTTTCCACGGCATTCGGCTATCTATCATAAATTACTACCGTTATCGGGGACGGGGAGTTACTTTCTTGGTTAACAACTTTTTGTCACATCGTTCGTAGTGTGTATTTTTTTACTATTTCCCATCCAGAAGAGTTCCCGTTGCTTCGGGAGTCCCTCATAGATCAGTCCTTGGTCCGCTGTTATTTCTGCTCT
Source organism: Amblyomma americanum (assembly GCF_052857255.1). Classification (NCBI taxonomy): domain Eukaryota; kingdom Metazoa; phylum Arthropoda; class Arachnida; order Ixodida; family Ixodidae; genus Amblyomma; species Amblyomma americanum. The sequence continues at coordinate 300,693,675 of NC_135497.1, read as the reverse complement.
TAATTAACGACATAACTAATAACATTAATTGTAGCATTAAACTACTGGCAGATGACTGCATTCTTTGCAAAACAATTAATAGCCTCGAAGACCATCTCTTTTTAAACAGCTCACTAAAAGAAAATAATAACGGAATGGTGCAGTACATGGCAAATGATAACAAACAGGCAAAAATTTGTTTGCATGACCGTAACAAGAAAAAAAAAATAACCGTCATGCTTTTCTTACTGTATAAACAGCGTACTACTAGAAAACGTTGAACACGATAAATATCTCGGTATCACGCTGTCTTCTGAACTGAGGTGGGACTTTCACATTGCTGATATGACATCTGCTGATTCACGGAAACTTTTCTTTATCAGGAAGCGCTTACGATCCACACCAGCGTATATTAAACTTTTGGCCTACATAACCTTCGTAAGGCAAGTTTTAGAATACGCGAATGCAGTTTGGTTCCCCTAATCAATAGCTAACAACAGAACGTTAGACGCTATTCAACGCAAAGCGTTACCAATAAAAACAAATACAAGCGCACCGATTCCCCGACTTTGCTTGCAGCTTCATCCGGCCTTGCCACGTTACAAGAGCAAAACAAGCGCACCTAAAGTTTTTGTACCAATTATTGCTCCACCACTGCAAAATATATCTACAAAAATACGCAACCTACTCGCATCACGACCACCGTGGCACAAACACCGAGTATATGTGTCATAATAACTCTTTCAAGCATTCTTCCTTTCCTCTCTCCATTAGTGAATGGAATTGATTGGACAGCAACATTACCAGAATTCAGCACCTATCTTCTTTAGCGCCACAGTTGGAGTGTTTCATGGGCGCATAGTCTGATGGAAGCATTGCTAGCTCTAGATTTTCACAACTTTTTCATGTATGCGATGTTGAGAGCATTGTGAAGTGGTTACGGCCATTGTCGATGACGTGTTAGATATTTGATTTCTCCACGGCCAATTTGTCCCTTTTTGCCCACCTGCACGTTTAGATCAAGTGTGCTGCTTTTGAAGAAAATGTATAAGTTTCTCTTACAAATAAATATAATAAAACAGCGTGTGGAGTAAGGACACAGGAAGAAAGCGAAGCACGCGAGCGCCGGATTCGCACGTTCGCCATTGCCACGGAATTCGGATGCTCGAGCTGCTGAGGTCAGAATGGCAGCGACAACGGCGTCTTTGCTATGGCGCCCTATTCCTAAGAGCGTGTTTAAGCAAAACGTCTAACGGCGCTAGAAATCAAGAATGCCTTCGAGTTCTCAACACCGTGCAATTAATCTGGCAGCGATGACTGCTCACGCTGAGGACGTGGCCGCTGAAAAGGACAATGAGACCCTGGAGTCCGGTGCACGCGGTGGGGGACGTCGATGTGATGTATTCTCGGCCTAGGACCAAAACTTGGTGTAGAATCCAAAAAGTCCGCATTAGAACTTCTAGGCTATAGTGAGATTGGTTGCACATCGAGTAGCTGACTTGCATATCCGAAGGCGTCGAGTTGCTGCTTAATCGCCTGCCGTCATACAAGAAGTTTCAGATGCACAAAACCGTCAACTTTCTTCGATCCAACAAGCTTTTTCTGATTCCTTCCGACAATGAAGGCAGCTCCACAGTGCTCACGATAGGCAGCGTTCGTGTGCGTCTCTCTGTCCTTGTTCCGCGCGCTGTTTCCTTTGGTATGCAGTAACAACTACGCCGACACCTTGCTCTTGTCAAGACTATATTCCACCGAAAGATTAACGTAGAACAATGCGGATGTGTTTGTTGAACGCGGGTCGCGGAAGGAAGCTATACTCTCTTGCATTGCCTTCGCAGTGGGGGCTGTGCAGCATTTTCTTTTAGTTCGCCCAGGCTTTCGTGACAAGCGTGAGACAGTTGCGCAATTTCAGGAAGCGGATTGCGTCAGCGGGCATCACTCGCATTTGAGAACTTGATCGTTCATGAACTGTGCAATGCGCTTCGGCGAATTCTAGAAGTACTCGGCGAATACTCGGAGGACACTGGCTTTCTGGGGCAGTGGAATGGGAAACTTTCCTTGTTTGCTAAAAAATACAATCGGACCAGTTTCCAACATACTGAATGTCAGACTAATCCCGTCTGCACATTAACAGCACTAGGAGCACCACCTAGAAAAGCAACAGTACAGAAAGCGGTTGTTTTCAAAGAATCTAACCTAACCTAACCTATGACTTTTTGATTATACAAAAGAGAGCAGGAGGAGAAAAAAAACGAATAGAGACCAATTAATCGGGAACTCCGACCGCCACGGTAGGCTGCGCAGCTACTATAAACCAAGTCGCTCAGTCAACCCAGTACCACATATGTAATTAATCCCCACCGCAACGCGGCTCCATTTTGCACGGAGGCCAAATGCGTTCGTGTGCCAATATTTAGGCGCACGTTGAAGTGTCATGTATGATCGAAATCAGTCCAGGGCCTGCACCACAGTGTGCATTGTATCCGTCCCTTCGGCTTTGCCACGCAAAAACCTAATATTGATTTCAAAATGGACACTTTCGATGCGCGATTCAAGAAAGTAATTTTCCGCAGCATGGTACAAAGGGAGATATCTGCACTTATTGAATAAGTGAGAAAAACAATGAAAATAACAAACATGCCTGAACGTTCTGTGCGCCCTGGGCAACATGAGACGAAACCGTATCCAAAAATGTCTTGTGAGTTCTTGCGTAAAGATGCGCGTGCTTGTCGACAATGCACCAACATAGTGTGAGCAAAAGCGAGGTCTAATTTCACGTTAAAGGACCATCGTAAGGCAAAACAAAAGAGGTTGGGGGAGAGGGGAGTTATTTTTTTAAGCATCCCAATTCAACGTGCTATATTATTATAGGTTTCCTGCCCTGAACACAGTCTTCACACCACTTGACGATGAGACTCTTTGTTTTCCGGCCTCTGTTGGGCGACCTTTGACGGCTAAGTTCGTTCGGCAAAAATTGTCGGTGGCTTAACTCCGCTGTGCCAGGATATACGTAGCGGGAGGTACGTTTCCCTGGCTGAGCTTGTTGTTGTCACTGTATGTTTAGCAATGAGAGACGTTAGGTATACACATCTTTTATTCATTTTGCTTGACAAAGACGAAAACTGCCTGATGATCTGTGAAGTTACATACAGCGGTCTCAATTTTGTCTATACAGTATTTTGATTTGGTAGAGTCTCTTAGGTATACAAGGTCTATTGTAGTTCCCCATTGTGTAGTCTGGACGTGTGAGTCCAAAGCTAAATTAAAGTGAAACTTTTCTTTCATACCCTTAGTAAGAGAGTCCTGTGTCGTGTTGAAATCACCCAAAGTGACACACAACTGTGAAACCATGCGGTAGGCTGGTATACACGTGGCAACCACATCAAACGTCTGCTTGACAGATGTTCCCGGTGTCACGTAGATCCCTTGGATGATAATGCCGCTCTTAGGTCCGGGCACTCTTCCACATTTTCCTGTGTGTCTGGAAGGACGGCCTCATCGTGGACTTGCTGTAGCCTCCCCTCGTCTATACGAATGCCATAGTGCTTGTATAAAGGCGATGCTCTGAGCACTTCCACCCATGGAGCAACCATTTCTCGCGACACGACGTTAGACAAGTAGACTGTCTTGGCGAAAATGTGCCTTTTAATGTTTACCACAATTGACTTATCTTGTTCGATACTTCGTGGCAACTGCCTCAAAATTTCGTCCGTGTCAACCGGAACATTGACAACAGGTCCCTTTAAGCCAAATTGGCCATCACGCCAGCTCATTAGACGCCAGATTTCAACGAAGGGAACGAGAGGAGAAATTAAACGTTCGGCCACAACGTTCAAACCTCGCCGAACAGGAGGTAAGGGTGGATACCGATACCCATGGTTAACACTGTATAGTGGAATTTTCTGCTTGACCAGAAAGCCCTTGCTCGGTCCACAGACACTCGCCACTGTCTCATGAGACCATTGTGGAATTGCCAAACGCAAAGTGGCATACATTGCATTACTCACTGGTGTCAAGTCCTTTTGGTGCCACAGTCTGTCGCATACACTACACATGTGTTGAAACGAATTGTTCACAAAGTCTGCTTCGAATGTCCGGGTCGCAGATGCACATTTGGAAACTCGAATGGTGTGATCAGTCACACGACGGGCCTTCACATCCTCTTCGGTTGGTTGCCGTTGACTGACGCCTTCCATAGGCTCCATCTCGGCGGCTATATGGCGTCTATTACGCTCGGCAGTCTGGCGTCTCCGTTTGGCAATGCGCTCCTTTTTCTGTTCGGGCGTCTCCGCTGCTTAATTCGCTTTCTGACGCTCATTCTCCGTTTTCTGAGTAGCCAACTTCCAAGAGACAACCCCAGGATCGGAAGAGGTAATGTTCTCTTCTCCATACCGCCGTTTAGCATGCAGCAGCTGGACTGTCCTCCGGTGCATTGATATCAAGCGTTGCGATACAGCTACTGCTGCTGTTGCTGACAGGACGAAATAGAAGGAAAGTGCACGGGCCTCCTGCCTACTGGCTCAAGTCGAGCCATGCTCGCTGCCGCGTGCTGAAAGTAGGAGAGTTAAAGGACAGGAGAGCAAAGAGAGAAAGAAAAGGCGCGCGCTAATATGCCCCGGGGCGATCACGGAGGCAGTGCAATACCGGGCCGATCCGTGCCAGAGTGCTTCAAGCCAAGCACTCTGTCAATAAAATACAGCCGCCGTTTACATCTCTGCCTTTTATACGCAATGCTGCGCATTCGACGACGCGCGGTTCGGATGATAGAGCGGCGTGCGTCGAGGCGGTGGCTACGAACGCGGCGCAGCTGCGGGGTCTCTATGGTTACGATAGTATCAGCGCATGCGCACAACTGCTCATCCGCGTGACGTCACATTCACCTTCGACAGTGGAGCGGGCGCGCGGCCGCGGCGACGGCGGCGACGTAGTGCGCGGCGCACCAACTGCTCCTTTCCGGTTGCCATGGCAAAAGCACATGCGTACAACTGGCCTCTCCCATGTAGCGGGAAATGCTCAACTGATAGTCTAGTGTAGCTCCCGCTACAAAATTGATTTAAGAAAAGAAAATGACGCATGTCCCACGATTCTCGCTGGACACCCATATCACGTCGTAAGGGAAGGAAAATCTATTCCCTTGCGGCGCGGTTTAGGTGTCCACCAGAATACACCATTTTCGCTCACGGCGAACGCCACCGACGCCGACACCACCACCTTTTCTGCAACACGAGCTCCTTAATGCTGTCGTGTTAAAACTGAGTCGGCTTTAGCTACTGAAAGGAGATACACAAGAGCAAATTCACTACAGAATATTCATTGCGTCTTGATAATACTCTCAAAACATTTCACGGAAATTGCTGCCGCACAAATACGAAAGCATTAACAGAAGGGGAATACAGAAGAATATGAAAAAATGCACACAAGAGAAGTAGTCGCACTAGACTGTAAAGCGCACCGGTTGAGGAATGTGGGTGATGGCTTTCAGCACGACATTCATTCGTTCAACAGCGGTGTAGCCTGCTTCTCAGCGCTTGCCATCCACATGCGGCTATCAAGTGCCCACCGGGTATAAAGTACCCGCCTTTCGACACAATCATCTGTGGGTAATACAGTGAGCATATTTTTGGGAATGCGGACGGTCCGGTGCATGGCACTAGCCCCATGTCCTGACACTGCTCCATGACTGCACACCAATTTCATCTGGTAAAAGCCGGCACATATGCGTCACCGCATTGCAGAGGCGCAGTGTCATGAAGAGAAGTGCTCGAACACAACGATCACGCTATCATCATCTCCAGAAGCTGTGGATGCCATAGACTCGGTCTATCTTTCCCACAAATTGCATTCTGTGGAAGAGCATCTGTGGATGTTACAGGCGTGGTGTGCGCCCGCCAGAAACTCAGTTCCACGGCGGGAGCATCCGTGGACGGCAAAGACTCGGTTTCGCGTTCCCAGAAGCTTAATTCCGTGGTGGGAGCAGCATCAGCAGAAATGTGTGGCTCGCCAGTTGTCTCTGCGAACCGGTCGGATCCTTCCGTGGTTTGTAGTTTCTCACCTACCAGTATGCTGCGCACACTGTTTTCAGCAGGAAATGAAGATTGTAGCCAATGAAGATTGTAGCCAATAACTAACCATGGCTTTAACGCCTTTTGCTGGTTCAATGATTGCGGCCAGAGGGTCTAGAAAAGAGGCCTCTCGTCCCGAATTACTGGTCCGTTCAGCGTCTCTCTTAGCAATGGTAGCGATGGCCTTGCCTTCCATTCCGTTTGGCTGCTCATCATCGACCGGGAAGCTAACGACCATTACTTTGTGTTCACTGCCTCCAGAAGTATGGTGCACCTCTGCACAAGTGTCACGGTCGTAGGAGCAGTGCTGGACAAGAGGGCCACTGCGGCATTCTTCGAAATGCTCCGGGGCAAGGTTATTCGGAGGGTTCACAACCTCCACGAAGACGGCAGTATCTGGCTGCCTTATTGAAGAGTGCTTTCTTCCTTAGAAATACGAGATGTGGTACCGCCATGGAACAAACGGTCGCTATCAGGGGTGGCAATCAGTGTACCAAAAGCACCGGAACCTAGTGAGTACTCTTGAAGTCGATTCTCGCTGGAGAGGCTGGCGTCTTCCAAAATTTGCGTTCCGCCGAAGGTCCGCTCAGGTTCACCCTGAACTTCTGCCTGTGCAATCCCACGATCTGAAGCCACGCTTTGACCACTTCGCGTGGCCACCGTGGCTAAATTCCGTGAAGGCTTATGGAAAGGGACTACATGTTCTTCCCTCTTCTCTTGGAACCGGACATATTTGATATGTTTCCTATCTGAGACTTGATTTAAACTAGCGAAACAGAACAAGTCCCTCTTCACCACTCGTGCTGAGAGCTCGGCACTGTCTGGAGCAAGAGTGCGGTGGCATTGGTCTCGCATTCTTAATTGAGCGAATGTATAACGTTCTGTAGTCTCTGAATTTTCAGACTCCTACCAGTGCGTCCAGCTCCTATAACGAGCATGAACCTGAGTTCCAGTTCTCGATTTGACTTGCATGACGGCGCCGCAAGGAGCTGACGCATTCACGTCTCGCCTGTCCCGCTTTGGAGTATCCATAGATGTGTGCAGCCTGTGTCCGGATTCATTGTGCGGTCTGGCCCAAGATTCAATGCGTCATCCAGACACGGAGTCACTGCGCCGTCTGGTAGACGGTTCCGTGCATCGTGTGGTCCCAGATCGACTGCGTCGTCTTGTCCCGCACTCACAACACCGCTGAGGGCTGGCTTCCATTTCTGTTCGGTGTGGCCGGTGCTGCTAATAGCAAGGCTCATAGTAAGCAGCTTCGAGCCAAGACGAGTTGTGCGTCCAGTGTTTTCTGCGTCTCCCACTTTCGTCTCTGTCCTTTTCCGAAGATGCTGCCCTTTTGACGTGCCGTGGAGTGACGCAGCCTTCGCATCGCTGGTACCATCGGCGGCGTTGCCGCTAGAGGAAACTCTCCGAGGAACTGTACGGACCACGCTCAGACGCGTACACGTGCGGCCAAGTGGCGGAGCGCTCACTGCGTTCGCTCGAACATCAGGGACGCCAAAACTGCGAATTCGTCGAGGAATCATTCAAGCCTTGCAGAGGCACGCGTCGGTTGTACGGCGCACCATCAGAGTACGGCATCCATTTCGTCTGACTGTACAGCGACTGACCAGCTAAGTTCATCCTGTAGTTACCTTCCTGCTCGAAAACGAATGGGTCCTCTGGTGTCACACACATTCTACCCATGAAAGCAGGTCTCCACTGTGGGCCCTTGCCAGTCAAAACACCGAAAACCTCGAAATATGGCAGTGCAACTGCAGATAATATAAGAAAAGGAGAGAACTATTACAGCGATTCATAAACGAATAACGGTCCCCACCCGATGTAATAGCGTTACAAGAAACGAATATGACGCCAACGCTGCAAGGATACACGACATACGTGTACCCGGAAAGCGCCATAACCGCAACGCTCATAAGTAAGAATTTAGTCGCAATCATGCACAACAGCATATCCGACACGCAAATATAACACGTAATTACAGAGATAGTTCCATAAAAAAAAGCAGGGCAGCAGAACATTCGTAGTCAACATCTACAGCTTCCCTAAACAACAGAAGGACACGAAATTCTATGAACTCTTCCACAGTATAAGCAGCCTAGCCAAAGGAAACAAATTGGTAATAGAAGGAGACTTCAACGCAAGAGACACAAGCAGGGGCTATGGAGAGCACACAAAAAGGCAAGAATATAAAATATGCGGCACAAGCTACGGGGTGTCAATTGATAACGGACCCATGTACCCTGTTGTGCTCGCGCTCCCTTCCTGCTGTTCAGTTCGGCGAATTTGGACATGGGGGAGGATTGCCTGAAAATTACCGCGAAGGTGAATGAGCCCTCTGGAAATAAACGTGGCTGCAGGAATGACGGATGCAGCTACGATAATGGCGTCCCCACGTGTTCTAACATGCCATCGGGTCGACGAACGGAGTGTTGTCCTCATCAGTCATGCTGGGGTTGAACAATTGCCTGGGAACTGCGCCTTCGACAGAGGTTCCGCGTTCCGGTCATCAGACGACGAAGTACAAGATCAGTGTTGTCCTCTTCAGTCACGCTGGGGTTGAGCAGTTGCCGGAGCTGCGCCTTCGACAGAGGTTCCACGTTCCGGTCATCAGACGACGAAGTACAAGAAATTTCAACCCCTGCTGGGAGACAGCCCGCATTCTTGTGTCACGCAGGCTTCTTCCTGTTCCACATGGACGCAGTCCGAACCCACGTGCATGCCCACCTGGAGGCCGTGTGGACGAAAACGTGACCGGGTCCTGTTCCCTTTCCATCGACCGAGCTGCGAGAAAAAGTCAGGACCGCCCTGCCGTGGGTGGTACCATCAGTACCATCGTTTGATTGGACATAATTCTTCGAACTGTATTCCTCAGCTAGGCATCTGGGGAACACGAAGAGTATTTAACCAGCTGCTGGTTTGGTACCAGAAGAGAGCCCCCATCTTTAGAGATACCCTTTGCTGGGAGAGACTCCCGACTGCTAAGAAGCCCTCTTTACTGATCAGCACTCTCAGTTGCCCTTACTTCTACATTATGTAAATAGTCTTTGTATAAAATTTCCAAGTTTTCTCCTCAGATCGTCCTCGTCTCTTCTCCGGCTCAGTCACTCAACCTGAATCCCAACAACCCACACTAGGACCGGGAACAGAGTGTGCAGGGACACCTGTCCAGACCTAACGTACGTCAAAAGAACGGCGCAAACGACGTGGCGAAACCTCAATGAAAACCTAGGCAGCGACCACTATAGTACCAGCACGCCGATTACAGCCATCCGATTCAGGCGGAGAATCAGCACTGCCAAATTTACGGATTGGGACGCGTTCAGACAGGCATGTAAAGAAAGCCTAACCGAGGCAATAGACTCGATTGAGGCATGGAGGAACATGCTTAAGAACAAACAACGCAGTTACACCAGGGAGATAGGACAGAGCAGACACTCGAGGTGGACCCTAAACTCCATAGGCTATGGGAAGCATGCAAGGGGCTCATCAAACGATGAAAAAAGCAAAGATACAATAGGAAGGCACAACTGAAAATTGCGGAAGTAACAAAGAGAGCAGAGGAGTACGCGGAACAACTAGCGAGAACGAATTGGCAGATTTTCAGCAACTTGCTATGCGGCACTCTAAATATAGCCAGAACGTGGCACATAGTCAGAGCTCTCCTCGATCCAACTAAAATTAAAAACGAAAGCAATCAGGCGATCCACAGGCTGGTCCATCAATTCCAAGGACCAGATTCGGAATTACTAGAGAAAGTTAGGCAGAAAAGCTTTGGCAACAGCGACCCAGCAGTGTACACCGAGCACTACCGAGAACAGGAAAACCAAGAATTTCATAAGCCCATAACAAGGGAGGAATTCTACGCAGCAATTAGAAGCACAACAAGAAATACAGCCGCAGGGCCGGACAAAATTACAAACGCACTCATCCGTAACCTAAGCGACGGAATGATTGAAGACCTAGCCGAATACTTTAATGAGCTATGGGAATCAGAGACTATTCCAAAAGAGTGAAAGCCCGCGGAAATAGTAATGATTCCCAAACGAGGTAAACCACTGCAGGTAGAAAACCTCGGGCCGATATTTTACCCTCGTGTTTAGAGAAATTATACGAAATAATTATAACCAGACGGGTGCAAGATTACATGAAGTAAAGCGAGCTATACCCAATAGGATGTCTGGCTTTCGGGCAAAACTGTCTACGCAAGACGTCCTGCTGCAGATAAAGGACGAAATATTAACCAGCGTACCCAGACACTCGTAACGCTTAATCAAAGCCCTGGGCATAAAAGGATCTTTTGATAACGTTAGATACGAAGTCGTACTAATCGGCCTGAGCGGTTTTAACTGCCGGAAAAGATTCTATGGATACGTAAGTGCTTTTCTCACAATTAGGACGGCTACAATAGGGTTCGGGAAAATCAGGTCCAATAGCTTTCAAACACCCAATATGGGAATGCCGCAAGGGTCAGTAATTTCACCCATTCTCATTAGCATAGCAATGGTTAAGCTGGCTAGACAGCTAGAAACCATACAAGGCATGCAATGTACGCGGATATCTCTGTGTGGGTCACGGAGGGCTCTCTCAGCGAAAAGGAAGCGAAACTGCAGGCTGTCGTAACGTGCGTAGAGACAGAGAGAGACAAACTGAAAAGCAGGAAGGTTAGGTACACAGCTACCGGTATGCTACCCTACATGGGGGAAGGGGAACGGAGGGAGAGATAGAAAGGGGAGAGAACAAAGGGAGATGATCACTTTTCCACATTTCCGTTCGCCATTACTTGCAGGGTACACAGGGCACACACTGATAGTTCACAACCTTGCACTCAGTCCTGAGTCCTTCAAGAACTTGAAAAGTGCCTTTAAAGCTGTCCTCTGCGATGAAGGCTTACTCCAAGGACCCAGAATCTTGGCTTCAGTAAGGGGCCGAGGATCTAAACGGCGGAGTGTTGCAGCGAGGAGTGCACGCTCACACTGAAACCGAGGACAGTTACAAAAAAGGTGCTCTATAGTTTCGTCGCACCCACAGATCTCACACGCAGGAGAGCCTGCAAATGCGATTAAGTGGGAGTAGTCATTTGTGAACGCCACTCCCAACCACAGGCGGCACAACAGCGTAGCAATGCAGCGGGAGAGGCCGGACGGAGGACTGAGTTTTAGTAAGTGGTCTAGGCTGTGCAGCTGGCATGTGGAGTTGCTAGTAGGAGACCAGGACGCTAAAAGCTCTCTTCGGCCAAGCATTCTCAGATGTCCTGCTTGATGATAAATTCCGATCTACAACAATTCCTAAAAAACGATGAGATGCACGGTAGGCAATGACATGGCCGTCAATAATTAGCGGATAATGAGTCATAATTTTGCGCGTAAATGTCACTATAGCGCACTTCTCGGCTGCCACGCTCAGACCATGCTCGCGGAGATAGGAAGAAGTTATGTTGTTGCCCTCTGAAGTCTCTCTCGCACCTGGAGACGCGTCACAGAGCAGGCCCAGATGCAGATGTCATCGGCATATATAGAAATATGGACGGTATTAGGTAGGTACTCCTGGAGTCTCATAAGTGTTAAACAAAGTAGGACTGAGCACTCCGCCCTGGGGCATGCCCCGGTAGGTGAAATCAACGGGTATGGAGCCATGTTCACACATAATAAAAATGTCTTTTTGGTCAGATAGCTTTGGATCCACCTATACATCCGTCCAGCGATTCCAACAGCCCCTAGCGCATTAAGGATGGCCTCATGTGTCACGTTATCATATGCACCTTTGATATCAAGAAAAAGTACCGCGCACATGCGCTTCTGGCGTTTCTGTTGCTGTACTGAGGACACGAGATCAATGACGTCTATAGAGGAGCGACCCCGTCGCAAACCCGCTATGGCATTAGGATACACGTTTTTGTGCTCAAGGTACCACTCAAGATGCGCCAGAAGCATTCTTTCCATGACTTTTCCCACACAGCTGGCCAAAGCTATTGGCCTGTATGATGACAGGTCAAGTGGGGATTTTACTGGCTTTTGTAATGGTATCATGCGACTTGATTTCCATTTGGGAAGAACAACTCCGTCTTGCCACAAGTGGTTGTAAATGCTGAGTAGCTCTCTACGCACGTCGTGGCCAAGGTGGCACCGCGCAGCATATGAAATGCCGTCTGGATCTGGTGCAGACGAACACTTACATTCTGCAAGGGCAGCATCAAGTTCGCCCCATGCAAAGACAACATCCATCGCTGAATCCCGTGATGCAGGAGGAACACGGTGGGAACTCGAGGTGGTCATTGCACTCGTGATTGTCCTGCAGAAGTCAGTTGCATCTTCAATCTGATGACGGTTTTGATGTAGAGCCAACGCATAGAAAGGCTGTCTTTGCTGTGGAAGCGTCCGAAGCCCCCGCACTGTCCGCCATATGAGGGACGTGGGCTTTCGAGGATCCAGAGATTGACAGAAAAACTTCCAGCGCTATTCTGCCAGCGTGTTCATTCGTCGCTTGATTTTACTCTGCACACGACGCGCCTCTCTGAGGTCCCCTGCGCATTCGGTCCGTCTGTGACGTCTTTCTGCACGCCGACCAATAGCATGTTGGTGGTCTAATTTGACAACAAATTCGAAGCGCATTCTAGTTGACGTGAGGAAGCCTCTAGCAGCCTTAATTGCTGTTCCTATAATGTCGTCCAAACTGGAAGTGAAGGCTTTTTTGCACGCCTTTTCCATTCGAGTTTTAAATGCCGTCCAATCGATGTGCGTGTGTTTACCTGGGCCGCACACCCCAAGACCTGGAATCATGAGGTAGGTGGGTATGTGCCAATCCCGTGGGTCTCCACTTCAAAAAACCACTGGACACGCCGGCGCAGAGACCGCGTAACTAGCGTCAGGTCTAGGAAACTGCTGTATGAACTGCCTCGCAGGCATGTCGGGCTGCCGTCATTCACTACGTAAAGTTCAGTTTCTGAAGCAAATAAGGCCAGATTACTCCCCCTGGCGTGGACTATAGGACTTCCCCATAGTTGGTGGTGGGCGTTGAAATCTCCGCTAAGAATCCAAGGAGCCCGGGTTGATTCCATAATTGTCTTCACTTTCTCGCAGTCCAATTGAGAGGAGGGGGAGACATACGCCGCAATCAGGGTCAACACACGTACTGATTGTCATTGTGGAGTTCAATTGGGCAGCAAACGTATGTTATGTCGGTGCGGATGCAGACCAGAACTTTTCTGCGCTCCCCGCAGGTCGAGCAAAGAAGAGCTCGTACCCGGAAAGCCTTATTGCTTGGGATAAGTTAGGTTCAGAGATGACTAATATCGGGAAGTAGTTGTTGAAAACATATTGCCGAAAACTTGCGATTCGTGACTTTAGGCCTCTTGAGTTCCACTGTAATACCGCAGCGCCCCTGACTTCCTCACGAAACGTGGGAAGCTGGCCAGCCGTTCTGTTTTAAATATCGTGTAGTGCTGGAACCAGAGAGTCCAGCACCAGTAAGACGCTTCGGGCGGTTGACGATTGCAGGGCCTGTATCAGAGGGAGAATGGCGTTTACCACCGTCCTGAGGATCACGAGGGCTTGGAAATTTTGCTCTGGGGGCCCTTCTCTCACAACAGGTGAGCTCGGCGATGGGAGCTTGCGCTTAGGAGGCTCAGCAGGACGTAACGGCGGAAGCGCTAACACGAAGACGTCTGATTATCCTTGGCGATATTTCGCGGACTGGACACACTTGTACGCGGCGGCACGGGGGGAGGGTGAGAAGGACGTGCCGTGGGCACGTCGATGTGGTTTGCTTTTTGCAATAGACTTTCTTGAGTTCTTCTTGCGGCGAGAACGCATTTTCCGAACAGTCGCGGCAGCTTCGCTGTGCGTAGAATTGTCCCGAACCATTTGCTTTAGAACGGCATGCTCGTTTTTTTTAAGCCCGGACAATTCTTAGATGAGGCGTCATGAGGCCCGTTGCAGTTGTAACACTTAAGCGCTTGTGCATTACAGGACTCAGCGCTGTGAGCTCCGGCACAACGAGAGCACACTCTCGTGTTGTCGCAGACCCCGCTCATATGACCTAGTTTCAAACGTTTGTGGCATTGCAGGGGTTCCGGAATAAATGGCCGTACGGCATGACGGAAATGGTCCACCTTCATGTGGGATGCAAGGCTGTAGCCTTGGAACAAAATCTTCACACAGCGGAAATTGCCCAGACGTGACTCGAGTAGAATTACGGTGCGTTCATTTGCCGGCTTCACGAGTATGGGCCAATCATCCGGCGTGATAGCCTCATCGACATCATAGATTACGCCGGAAAAGGACTCATCCCCGCCGAGCGGCATAACAGCACATACTGGTAAACCGCCGAGCTGAGTTATGGCCCGCAGAGGTTCCAGCGTAGCCGCATGGTAGACGTCATCGGCTAAAATGTTCTTCCTCGCATTCACTCGAACGTCTTTGATTTCGTTAGCCACGAGGGCCTCGAGCTCTACACAGACCACCTGCCTGTTAATCTGCCTCATGTTGTCGGTTGGCTGCACAGGAAGGACGAGGATGGTGTGCGCTGGTGTGTCCACTTCTTTCAGAGTGGACTCACTGGTTGACGATCCGGCTCTTAAAAATCTTCTCTTGGTCTTCCAGCTGAGGTAAGTCTCAGCCATTATCACTGCTGGCCTCGCTGAGGTACTCCATGGCGTCTTCGCTGTCGGGTTCGCTCGGACGGCTGCATTGCTTCCCCGACAAGCTCGAGGAGGAGGACGCCAGGCCATTTGGATACCTAGGAGGGTTCAGATACATCGCCATATGACGGGGGACGGCGTCCCCGCAGTATGCACGCAAAAGCACAGAAAAAAGCTGGAGACTGACTGAAAGCGTTCCACAAGGATGCACTTCGTCGTCTTCTATGTGCGTAGAAAATTTTGTTAGAGACAGGGAATGTGCTTGCTCCACAGAAAAATCAAAACAGCTAAGGATCTGGCGAGGTAAACTCAGCCGATCAGTACCGGAACAGAAGAACTAAAACTAAATATTCATCTAGAAGGGAAATCCATACCGGAAAGAACAACCATCAGAATATTAGGTATGTGGATTCAATCCGACAAAGGTGCACGCCGGCGCTCAGACTAATACATAACTCGGCGATACAGGTCGCCCTCATGATAACCAGGGTCTCTAGGAAAACATAGAGCATGCGGCTAAGCGACACACGTAAGCTCGTAAAGAGCCTAGTTTTTGCTGAATTACATACAGCATACCGTACTCCGACATAGGCCGGCACCCAGGTCAGCCGGATGAGGGTTCCCCTGGAGCAAATTACGCGAAGCCGCCAAGGCAGCCTGCGGAAGATGGGGGGGGGGGGGGCGGGGGCATGAAGGGCCTCTGGAGTAGCTGGAGGGCTTCCTCCATGACTCCAGGACGCTCGCTCAAGATGTCAGCAGCCAAATGAGTGGCGGCCAGCTCGGTGGTCGTCCACAACCACCGAGCTGGCCGCCGTTCATGTGGCTGCTGACATATTGAGCGATGGACAGCCAGCCCACCGGGCGTCCACCCGGTGCCAGCTCGTCGGTCGTCCCGGCGCCAGCTCGTCGGACGACCGTCGAGCTGGCACCGTGTGTACGCCCGACGAGCGGGCTGCCCACCGTGAAATCCCTTAAGCCACTGGCGAATGCCTTCCTATCGAACGCTCAATGTTGTAAAGGGCGAAGTTGTGAGTATATAGAACATGCATTTGTAAAAGCAAAACGAAGCGCTTTTGCCGCTGATATATATGCTACGCTCTTTATACTGCATCAAACTTTCAGTTGTCTTGCGATACTGGTAAGTCATCACAGGCCATTACTGCTTTGCACTTGAAGTTCAGCCACTGCCATGGTAACATCAATTTTTGTCTAGTTGTCGAGATCACTCAGAGGGCGCAAGGCGATAAGCGCGGTCAGAGAGTCGGGAATAGTCTCTGGAGCCCTGAATGTACTGCAGCTGTTTTCACTTTGCCGCCGCGCCGCCTATTGGCGAGTTGCGATCACGCGATTTTTAGGCGCCTCCATGGATGGACCACTCACTCTCAAAGCCGACGGGGCGCTGGGCTTGCGAGGTGGTTGCCTGGCGTGTTTTACGAAGTAGTTCGTTAAGTAGCGTGTTTATGTGAATTTGTGCGTGCGTGTGTCTGTGCGTGTGTATGTCTGTGTACGCGCGCGTGTGTGTCTGTGTGTGTTTGTGAGAGCTGTATGTTTTCGGAGAGGTTGCTTTACGAGGTTTCTTTTTTCTCTGCTGTACATCCATATTTTGTAATGAGGCTTAAATAAAAGAAATGTAGAATTTTGACATCCCGAAGCGACACGTTAGCAATGGGAGGCGCCGATGTGGAGACCATTGGGCGAATTTATACCGCCTGGGGTTATTTAACGCGCACTTACGTCGCACTGCACATGGGCGTTTTTGTACTTCGCCTCCATCGAAATACGACCTCAATGCGTCCGCAGTCTAAGACGCAAGCTGCGCCCGAGCGCAGGGCGCCGACATCCTGTTTTTACAGGAAACTAACCTACGTTACCCACGCGAGGTCTCCGATTTTAAGTCCTGGTTTTGTGTTCATGCTTTTTTTTTCATTAACTACTTCTTTTTCGTGCGGTGTTGGTGTGGTTTTTGTTAACAGCTCTTTTCGCTCTGGCGCGCACTGCATTTACGGCATAGACGGTCGCACACTTGCGGTGGATTTTTATTTGAGTAGCAGGCGTGTCAGTGCGGTAGTAGTCTACGCACCAGCCCGCCGTTCTAATTCGTCTAGTTTCTTTAATTTGTTAGATTCTTTTTTCTTGGACTGTTATTCTTGTTTTCTAGTCGGCGATTTCAATTGTGTTTTAGATCCCGTTCGTGATGTTCGTGGTCCAGGCCAGAGGCGACCCTACGCCGGAGCACGATAACTGCGGGATATTTGTATTCAATTTTCTTTGACTGACGCGTGGGTAAAACTACATGGTGACAGTTTTGGTGCTACTTGGGAGAGGGGCAGGTCGGCTAGTCGTCTCGACAAATTCCTGTTTCCACGCCAGTTGAATTGTTGTGTGGTATCGTGTGACGTGCTCGCGTTTCCCCCGGGCACCCCACGTATTAGCGACCATCGACCTCTGTCAGCAGTACTGGACATGGGCGGTGGCGCCCCCCGTGTCGGAGCGTGGCGTATGGATCCATGTCTGCTGACAGATTGGTGGAGCGTGACTTCTATTGAACAGGCGTTGTGAGGCCCAGTTGGAGGCGTTGCAAGTGCCAACACCTGGGATGACCTCAAATCGACATGGCGGGCGCTTTTAGTTAGCGAAGGGCGCAAACGCAGGAGGCGTATATCGGAGCAGATAAACACCACCCTTGCCCGTATTCGCATCGTGCAGCGCGGCGCGCCGCTTACCTTTGCCATGCGCGATTACCTCGCCCTTTTAAAAGCGCGCTACCACATGCTACTACGCCAGTCCTCGCGAGCCGCAAGTCAGGCACTAGTGCAGGGTAGACCTGTGTCTGATCCAACAGTGCTGCGGCAGGTGCGCGCAGGTAGTCTTGATGAGACACGACAGGTTCGCGTGGAGGAGGTCGTTTTGCCGGATGGTTCTAGGAGCAGCAGCGCGGCTGTCATCTCTCCCGTTTTTAAGCGTCACTTCTCACAACTGTTTGTTTCTGAGGCCGGACGGTGGGACGCCGTCTCCTTCGCAGACGCTTTACGCAGTTTTTTCGGCCAGCTGCCGCAAGTGCCGAGCGATGTCTGCACACAGCTCAGCGCTCCGGTGAGCTCAGAGGAACTCTTTGCCACAGTTAAAGGCATGAACGCTGCCTCAGCTCCAGTCCCTGACGGCATTCCCATTAGCTTTTATGAGCGGTTTTACACTGTTCTGGAGAAACACCTTCTCCTGATGGTGAACGCCTTCGTCAGGGACGGCGAGGGGCCGGAGTCCTTCAGAGAGAGCCGTATTGTGCTCATCCTTAAGCCTGGCGGGAGCATATCTGACCCGCAGGCGTGGCGCCCGATCACACTGCTTAATGCAGATTACAAGATTGTGAAGTCACTGCTGGCTAAAAGGTTGAGTACGGTTTTAGCGGAGCTCATAAATCCTGCACAGACATGCAGTGTGCCCGGACGATTGGTGTTCTCGTCTCTCGCACTAACGCGTGACTTGTTCACGTTCACATCGAGAACAGGAATACCGGGTTGTTTCGACTCATTTGATCAGGCTAAAGCCTTCGACCAGGTCGAGCACCGCTACCTTTTGGAGTTCTCGGGGCTTTCGGCTTTCCGCCCGAGTTCGTGGCGCGGTTAGTGCGGCTGTATTCCGGCCTTACAGCTCGGTTGCTTTTTAATGGCTCGTTGAGCGACCGCTTCAATATCGAGCGCGGCATACGACAGGGTTGTCCCATGTCGCCTTTGCTATTCGTGTTGTGTATAGACCCCCTCCAGCGCCGCGTAGCGGAGTGTCCATAGGTGCGCGGGTTCCCTTTGCCTGGCCAAGGTCAGGTGAAGGTGTCCGCGTACGCTGACGACGTGTCCCTGTTTTTGCGGGACGAGGACAGCTACGTAGCGTTCTTACGGCTTTTTGCGTGTTACAGCGAGCTGTCCGGCGCCCTGCTTAACAGGGGAAAGAGCAAAGCTCTGCGCTTTGGCGCTTTTACGTCAGACCTGCTGGGCGACGTAGAGTGGGTCTCGGCGGTTAAGGTTCTTGGCGTCGTGTTCCTCTCCTCAGGAGAGGTAGCTCGCGAGTCGTGGTCGCAGTTAAGAACGACCGCAGAGCGACGTCTCGCAGTGGCAGCGCGTTTTCGCTTGTCGCTGTCTGAGCGCGCTTTTATTATTAGATCATCTGTGTGCGCGCCACTCTTCTACGCAGCTCGCGTCGCCTGTCCGCCGCGCACATTCACGCGTCGTTTGGCCACACTTTGTGGCGCTTTTTTCTGGGCGGGAAAGACGGAGACCTTCGCTCGCGCACTCCTCCCCTTCCCACACGCATGGGCGGGTTCAGTTTGCCCGATTTATGCACGATGTGTAGTGTTCTAGCTGTCCGAGGCGTCCGCGACCTGGTCAACGTCACCGACTACCCGGGGAGGGTACTTCTCGCCTACCTTCTTGGGACGTCGCGGCGCCTCTTTTTTGGTCAAGTAACAGGTCCTTCAGCCGAACAGCAGCCGAGGTTCTTTAGGTATGTCTGTCGGGCGGCCGAGTCTCTCACAGCCGCTCTGCCCGAGGTCGACGTCACTAAGACACAGGCCTCCCGTGTTTGCGAGCTCCTTGCTATCCAGGAGGCTACACCAGAACAGCTCGCACGGAGCAGGCGGGTGCGGTGGCGAGATTTGACGTCTAGCACTCTTCCACCAGACGTTCGTGACTTCGGCTAGCTGCGAGGCTGGAGGGTCTTGCCCACGGGAGTTCGTGTCGTAGCGTGGGCATCGCCCCTTCTTCGCGGTGTCCTGAGTGTGGCAACACTGAAACCCTACAGCATGCCATGTTTGAGTGCGTGGTTGCTAGAACGTTTTGGCGGCTCATGTCGCGTATGTTTTTTGTCTCCTTGAACTACCGCTCCAGGCCACGCGAGTCGTTCGTGCGGCTTCTGCTCTGCGTGGGTGCGTTTGTTTTGTGGCGGCAGAGAGGCGTGGCTTCCTTGCAGGGTCGACCTCAGCGGGCCATGTTCCCATTGTTGATGAGGGTGAGAACGCGCCTCTTCGAACAGGCGTGCTTAGACTGGGTCACCCTCGATGAGGAAGAATTCCTGCGCCGGTGGAGCACCCGGTTCATCAACACAAGCAGGCGCGGCGTCACCGTGCAGCTCCTGCCATACTCAGTGTGCCGTGCGCTCTTTCGCGGTGTGTTGTGCGTGCATGCCCCGCGTGCTTCCCCCCGCGCGTATGGACCCTTTTTTGAACTCTTTTGGACTTTCATGGCTTTTGTATTTGTTCTTTTTATGCCAACGTGCATTTTTGCATAAGTAGGTTGACGCTAGTCGCCAAAGCATGTCATTAGTTTAGGTTGGGCGACATAAGTCGCCGTT